>NC_067399.1:556529991-557172491 GCF_016432865.1 Antechinus flavipes | reverse complement strand
AACATTAAACCTTGCACTCACTTCTGTTCCAATTTTTCCCTCCCTCCCTACACCCCCTCCCCTAGATGGCAAGCAGTCCTATATATGTTAAATATGTTGCAGTATATCCTAGATACAATATATGTTTGCAGAACCAAACAGTTCTCTTGTTGCACAGGGAGAATTGGATTCAAAAGGTAAAAATAACCCAGGAAGAAAAACAAAAATGCAAACAGTTTACATTCATTTCCCAGTGTTCTTTCTTTGAGTGTGGCTGCTTCTGTCCATCATTGATCAATTGAAACGGAGTTAGGTCTCTTTATCAAAGAAATCCACTTCCATCAAAATACATCCTCATACAGTATCATTGTTGAAGTGTGTAATGATTTCCTGGTTCTGCTCATTTCACTTAGCATCAGTTCATGTAAGTCTCTCCAAGCCTCTCTGTATTCATCCTGCTGGACATTTCTTACAGAACAATAATATTCTATAACATTCATATACCACAATTTGCCCAGCCATTCTCCAATTGGTGGGCATCAATTCAATTTTCAGTTTCTAGCCACTACAAACAGGGCTGCCACAAACATTTTGGCACATACAGGTCCCTTTCCCTTCTTTAGTATCTCTTTGGGATATAAGCCCAGTAGTAGCACTGCTGGATCAAAGGGTATGCACAGTTTGATAACTTTTTGGGCATAATTTCAGATTGCTCTCCAGAATGGTTGGATTCGTTCACAACTCCACCAACAATGCATCAGTGTCCCAGTTTTCCCACATCCCCTCCAACATTCATCATTATTTTTTCCTGTCATCTTAGCCAATCTGACAGGTGTGTAGTAGTATCTACCCTTCATTTTTAATTTGATCATAAAAGTATGTTGTTGGTAAAAATGAAAGAAATTAGCACTATTTGAAATTTTCCCAAAATAGATTCAGATACTTAATAATGATTGTCAGTGAAATAGGATGCCTTAAAATATAGCAATATTGTTGTAATGATTAAGCTTAAATCAATAATGTCTGTATAAATATTGATATAGTATCTGATCAATCTCTATTATATCCATCTTTCTTTCTCTGCAAATGTGTGGGGGTGAGTAAACACACATAGCAATATTTTTGTACAAGCGTGATATCATTACGGTACACAATTCCTAAAGAGAAAACTCCCTCTATTGCTATTGTCTACAATTTAGTCTTAAGGAATTTGCTTCATTGTATTTAAAAAATATATATATACACACATGCACATGTGTGCATATTTAAATATGCATACATACATAAATATGCATACATTACATTTACACACATACACATAACATGTGTATTATATTAAATTTGGGCATGGCATAATGTACTCCCATGTGAGTATACAAAAAATTAAATGGATTTGGACTAAATCATCTCTAAAGTCAATAATACATACATATATAGATGACATATACATGTACATGTGGAGCAAATATAGATTCTAACATGTTTATGTGTATATATATATATATGCAATATATAAAATATATACAAATATATAAAATACACACATAAAATATAGATTCTTTCATGTTTATATATATGCATACATACGTATATGTCATACTCACATATGACTTAAAATGTTAGACTTTAATTGGGAAGAACTGATATATTATCTAGTCCAAAATCATTTTAAAGATGAAGAATTTCTTTTAGTGTTTAAGCAATTCCTCATCATCTTGTAAGCAGCATAATTATAATGGTATGAGTACAGAATTTAGAATAAGAATACTTGGATTTGAGTAATGACTCTCTAGCTTTTTAGCTTTGGGGAGAGAAGAGGTTTTAGACAAGCCACCAAAGTGAAGCTCTATAGAGCCATTGTGCTGACCTCCTTGTTATATGCCTGTGAAACCTGAACAGTATACCAGAACCATGCCAGGAAACTGAATCGCTTTTATCTGAATTGTCTTAGGAAGATTCTGAGGATCACCTGGCAGGATAAGGTACAAGACACTGAGGTTCTTTCTTTCTTTCTTTCTTTCTTTTTTTTTTTTCTGACTGAATTGCCAAGCATTACAACTTAACTACAGAGAGCACAACTCCCTTGGGCCGCATTGTTCAAATGTCAAATATATACATGCTGAAAAGATTTTTTTTAATGAACTCATACAGGACAAGTGCTCACAAGGTGGTCAGAAAAAGCAATGCAAGGACCTTCTCAAGGTCTCTCTTAAGAACTTCAGAATTGATTGTATGACATGGGAGACATTGGCACAAGACTGCCCCACATGGTGGGCCCTTATCAGAGAACATGCTGAGCCCTCTGAGCAAAACAGATTTGAATTGGCTCAGAAGAAACATGAGATGCACAGTTAGAAAAGTCAAATCAAATGTTTTTAGGGATTTGGCAGATTGTTCCAAGCTCCTAATGGTCTGATCAGCTACAGCTACACATCAGGACAGTCAAATACACTGTAACTCAATTCTAACATACTAATATTTTGATCCTCTTCAAGAATGAAGGACAACTAACCAAACCAATAGTTTGGTCCATAGGTTTGTTCTTCAAATCAGACAATGGTTTTGTGTGTTAAATACCTTCATTTAAGGATATTCATTTAAGACTTTTAAAATATCCTTATTTACGATCAAATATCCTTGGTCTTAGTGAACTTGCTTTTTGGTTCTGGTCCTTTTGTGAAACTTATCTAAAAGATGACATTTTCCCTTGATTTTTACATCTTCAGCTGTGACACTGATCACTAACTAGACTGATGAGTCTAATCCCATTGACTCTTCACTGTTTTCTCTCAGACTATTAGAATTTTATAAATGGATTAAAATTCCAGGTGAAAATAAAACTGCCTGGTTTCACACACACATAATTCCATCCCTTTTATTGAATTAACTTAAGTACACACATAGGCATAGAGTCAATAGGGAATTATGGGGGAGATTATAATTTACTTGCTACCACAATAATTTACTAAATCACAGGGAATTGCCACCCAAATATATTATCAATATTCCAGATTATTCATTGTATGAGCAACCACCATATGGACCGTAGATGTATACAAGGTCAGGTCAAGTGAAGTGTAGATTCCATACAAAGAATTAAAACAGTGAAGACAATTTATTTGGGTCATTTAGATGTTTATTTTATTTTCATTTTTATTGGTCTCTATCTTGATTGGCTTTCTGCTTTTCACTTCACACATACACTATGTATATATATATATATGTATGTATGTATATATATAATACACAATTATATATACAATAAAAATTAGAACTACAAAGAAATATAGTTGCTTGAAGATTATATACAAAAGTTAAATATTTTGAAATAATTTAAAAAATTATTCAATACTGGCATTTACATCAGACTTACTGGACTATAAGTTTTCATTTATTTATTTAAATTCATTACTGCTTGACATAGAGTGTCAGCATATCCAGCACTAGAATGTTTGCATTTATATTCAACATTCTTCTTTCCTTTTGAACATTTAGAACCATGATTTCTTCCACCAAGTTTTTGGTCTCCTTGTCAGTCATTTGAGAATCTGTACATCACCTATTATCTTTGTTACATGATTATCCAACATTTCTTTGAGACATTCATATCTTCTGGGCGCCTGTCACCCCTCCTTAAGGAAGATCTTTATTGATAAAAAAAATCCAGAAAAATGATACACATAATTTTTTCAATATGCATGCAAGATTCTATTTTCCATTCTAAATTGTGACTCATTATTCTGATATCATTCATTGCAGGGAAACTTTCAATTTGAATATATCTGCTTTGATCTCAAGGAACACTATTATCTCTATTCTATGGATGTGACTAAAACTAATCCTAGATACTTTGTTTTCTCACTGAAACAGAACTTTATTTTAAAAATTTGAATCTATATTCATTAATGATATTGGTTTGTAGATCTTCTGTGTTTTACGTTTTCCTGGTTTAGGTATGAGGACTATATTTGTCTCATAAAAGGATTCTGGTAAGATAAATTTTTCTCAATTTTTGAAAATAATTTGTGCAAATATGATAATATTCAATAGGAAGAACTGAAAAAAAATTCATTCAAAAGTGGCTTCACAATTACAAATCAAGAAGAGGCAGAACTACAGCTTGTTTGAAAAAAATATCTGCACTTTTTTTGGGTTTCCAAATTCAGTTTGAGTAAGAAAAGTATCATGAAAACAAACTATTCTTCCTGGCTTTGTGTCATTTGCAAATTTTGATTTTCATGCCAACTTTGCTTTATTCAAGTTACTGATACAAATGTTAAACAACAGAGGGCCAGATATAGATTCCTGATTTTTCCAACTCCTGCCAAGTTGATTAAGCCATGAACTCTGAGTTTATACATACAACTCCTTAGGAAATCTAACTATAGCATCACCTAATTCACATGCCTTTTTTCTCTTCCTCACTATTGTACTGCATTTCTCTGAACTTCTCCATCACACCAAGTAACCTCTTTATATTCTTGGAAGATCACTTCAGGGACCTCAAGGTCCCTCTCTCTGATTGATTGTCTCTTCTTTTTCCTTCTCTTTTTCACTTCTCTTTATGTGTTGTCTTCCTCCTTAGAATGTAAACTCCTTGAGGGAAGATATTGCCTTTGTTTTTTCTTATATTTGTATTCACTGTGTTTAGAACAATTCCTGGCTAGTATTCTAATAAACGTTTAGTAGTTGCTTGTTGGACTGACTTATACTTTATTACAGGCTTTGATAAAATCCAGGTAAATTGTTCCAAAAGGAATTTAAGATTAAATCTGTTGAAGCTATGTGGGTTTCTTGTCATCATGGCTTTCTTTTTTTTCTTTTTCTTTTTTTATTTAAGCTTTTTATTTTACAAAACATATGCATGGATAATTTTTCATCATTGACCCTTGCATAACATTTTGTTTCAAATTTTCCTCTCCTTTCCCCCACCCCCCCCCAGTTGGCAGGTAGTCCAATACATGGTAAATGTGTTAAAATATGTCAAACCATATATACACACACACACACACACACACACACACACAATTATCTTGCTGCACAAGAAAAATCAGATGAAGAAGGGAGAAAAAACGGAGAAAGAAAACAAAATGCAAGCAAACAACAACAGAGAGAGTGAGAAAGCGATGTTGTGGTCCCCACTCAGTTCCCATGGTTCTCTCTCTGGGTGTAGATGGCTCTCTTCATCACAAGTGGAACTGGTTTATCACTGCTTTCTTTTCCAAAAAACTCCATAACCTACTTAACAATTTGTTCTAATTTTTTTTTTAAGCAATCAAAGTCAAGCTCACTGATCCATTAGCTTTCAAACCATTTTCTCTTTTACTAAAAACAGGGGGAACAATTTTACATTTTTTTTTCTCCCAATTCTCTCAGATGTCTTTAATTTCTGACAATTTTCCAAATATTCCTGATAATATCTCAGTAATCATTTCTTCCTGTTCTTTCACGTTCCAAGAATGTAGCTCATCTGGACCAAGTGACTGAAATTCATTAAGGACAAACTGCTTTCTTACTATTCCTTCACTTTTTTTGTTATATTAACTGTAGCCATGTTCCTTCTATAATTTGTAGAAGGTGCATGGTACAGAACTTGAAATTATCACATTGGCAAATAAAATGATAAGAAGTGAGGAATTCTAGAACATTCTTTTTGGATTTTTAGAATGAAAAGAAATTCAAAAAGCAAGAGTATGGAAATATTGATTCAAGTTAACAGATCTGGAAGAATTTTCAAAGAGAGTTGGAATAGTTATAAAATAATCCAGTCTCATAAATTTTTGATTTCCTTTTTGTGGAAAGTTTTCTCAAACCATCACTGGAACTGGCCAAATCAAATAAATTTAATGGTATACAGTATTCCCTAGTTACCACCATTTTCTTCCCTAAATGTATTATTGTTAACATAGAAAATGTATTGGGGTCCCAAAATATCTGTCCCACTACACCAAAATTTACAATTCATTAAAAATCTAACCCTTCCCTTTCTTTGTCTATTTTCATTGTGTATTGAATAGACGAGTGTCATGGCTCTGGAAATGCTACTTAGATGTCAAATAATCATTTTTATCATCACTATTATTGTCACCTTCAAAAATTGCTCCTAATAAGCTCTGATGAGCAAAAGTGCAGGGGTGAAAAAATAATCCTTTTTATATGATCCCTTAAAAAAAACAAATAAATTAAGGCAGGTCTTAGAATACTACACAAGGCAGTTATCAGAGTTTTTCATTTTGTAAAAGAAAATCCTTTCTTTTCTTATTAGTCTAAGGTCCTGTTTACATTTACTAGAGATAGCATATGATTTATGAACCTTTCCCAGCTTATGTTGTCATTTCTACTGCCCTCATGCTACATCTGTAATCTCATGCTATTTTTAACAACATTAGAACAAAACAGCTGAAAGAATCAGTTTCAAAAAGGCCACTAAAGATTGGGTATTGAAAGGTAAAGGTAAACATAGATGGAGGGGTTATCTTTTTTGCCTATTTATATCATATGTTGAGCAGTCATTTTCCCCCTAAAGCACATAAGTTATGCCTTGTAAACAAGTTAGGGAACTATTGGAAATAGGGCACATTCCTTAATTCACTAGATTAGTGTTCAGCATACTAAAATGTAACATAACAAGGTTTTAGTCAACAAATCAACACATATTTACTAAATACACATTATAGTGATGACACTGTGAGGCAATGGGGGAGTAAAAAGGATTGTTAGGCAGAAGTCCTACCCTCCAATAACTAAATATTTAATCCACAGGATCATAGATTTCAAGTTGAAACACTCTTAGAGTCATCACTTCTAGTCCTTTCATTTTGATAGACAATGAAACTATTTGCTGAAAGTTTAAGTGATTTCTCTAAAAGCACACTTTTATAGAAAATGGTTAAGGTGTGAAATCTACTCTTTTGATAAGAGTAGATAGATAGCATGATCCATTGGAAATGAACTGCTTCTGAATTCAAAATTCTTTATTCAAATTCTGCCTTCAATTCTTATCACTGTCATGACTTTTTATTACCAGTTTGGGATTCTCAGTTTCTAAATTTCTGATATGAGGAATAGATGGGCTCTCAGGTCTTCTTTAGCTATGGATCTATGATTTATAATCCTATTCTAAAAGTAAAGATTCTGCAATGTTCAGGAGGACTAAACTTAGTTTCAAAGAATGCTTTGTCAACTATTAAAATCTAATATTGGGTTTTTGAATGTTTGATTATTTTTGTTTGCGGTTTTTTTTGTAATTCTTATTAACTTTAGTATTTATTGTTCCTAACAGAAGTATGAACTCACTTTTAATTTCTAATCAAAAGTAGATAAAGACAGAAATTATGGAAATTGTCTCTGCTTTCCTAATAATGCTCAGGAGTAAGAGCATGTATCCTTTCTGATGTTTTGAATTGACCCCCTCATTTCAGTATTACTTCCTTGAAACTTTATGTAGGATCTTTAGCTAAAGATCTTTTCTTTTGGTGTATAACCCATTCAATCTTATCTTTTTTCTATATATGGAAGGGAGAAGGTTACAAAAGAACACATTAGATATTACTTAACACAACACTCAAAAAACAGGATTTTGTTATGTCACATTATAGTTCTTAATCTTGCTACCTAAAAACTGAAATTATCAGTCAAGTAATGGGGATATCAAAAATAGGGCAAAATAAAAACTCACATCATATGAATTTTTTAGGAAAGTTGTATCAGTTTCATCTAAAATAACAATCAGATTTTTTGAAAACCAAAAAAAAAAAAAAAAAAAAAAGGTTCTGCTCACAAGAAAGTAACATTAGCTGGTGTATTTGCAAGATTAAAATGCTACCATGATAAGAAGAAATCACAGTTGGCTGAGTAGAGAGAGGGATAAATGGCATCAGGAATGTGTGTGTGTAGTTGTGAGTGTGTGTGTGTGTGTGTGTGTGTGTGTGTGAGAGAGAGAGAGAGAGAGAGAGAGAGAGAGAAAGAGAGAGAAAGAGAGAGAGAGAGAGAGAGAGTAATAGAGAGATACAGAGACAGAGACAGAGAGAGAGTTACAGGTAGTCATAGGGGCAGAGAGAGATAGGCAGATTAAATAGAAATAGTGACTTGGAGAAAGAGACATAGAGAGGTACAAAGAAGGGAAAATAGAGACAAAAATGAAGAAAGACAGAGGCAGGCAGAGAAGAAGAGAAATGCAGAGAAAGAAGAGAAGGGAAGAGAATGAGAAGAAAAGAGAAGAGAAGAAGATACACAAGAGATGAGAAGACAGTATATCTCTGTTCAGGAAGCTGTAGAATTAGAACAATCTGCTACATCTATTCTGCTTCAAGCAAGAGACTCAAGAGCTATACCTTGTAGCATCCAGACTCTACTGCATGTTATCACTATCAACTGCTAATCAGCAGTAGCTGTGCTACAATCAACTCTCAAGTTCAGATATAGGCCATTAACTTTTCTCTTGATTCTCAACCTAAATTTAGCATCTATTATGTGAAACTCTACTTCATCATGCATACCTTCAACAAAAGACATATTATTAGTTCTTTTTTCCTATATCCCCAAACTTTAGGACAAATGAGAAAAATGTCATATTGCCATAGTAAATAACAGTATTTGAAACCAGATCTTCTCTAACTACAGATAGGCTTTTCCTACAAAGTGTTCTACAAATTTAGAAAAGTGGTGAAATGCCATAAGAAAATATATATTTTCATTTCCAATTCAGTAGAAATTAGATTATGATCCCTAGAAAACTGTTGTCTTCTTGTCTTCTTTTAGGTTCTTTTAGATTTTTAAAAATTCTAATTTAGCAAACATAAGTGTTTCAGAGACTTTATTTTCTCTGAGCTCTTTGCCTACCTTATATTTTCTCAGTATCCTTTATTGATTGTTCTTTCACTTCCCATTTACTAAGCATAACTATACCATTTCTTCCCTTTCTAAGTCCTGTCTTGGTTCCTCTTCTTTTCTTTCTCTCCATTCTTTCCCATGATGATCACACCCTTTCCAATAGGTTCAATAATCATCTCTATGTAATTGACTCTCAAATCTGTAATCCACCCAATCTTTCCCTTTCTTATCAATATCATATCACTTTTTCTTCTTACAAGTTTTATTGTGCTAATTTAGGGTAACCATTATACTCAATTATCAAGATTGATAGCTTCAAAATCATCCTCCTAAATGCTTTCCTCTCTTGTATTGCCTAGTCCCTGAATCTGAACATTTCTACATACTGTTTATTCTACCTCCACATTCCTTGTTAAGAGTTTCATTTCCACATATACAGCTACTATTTCAATTCAAGACTTTGCTATATTTTCCTTTGACTATTGTGCTAATAGATAATAGCCCTTTAAGGCTTGGAAAAGAGCTTTGTAGGTATTATTTGATCTTCACAAGAACTCTGGTAAGTATGATAATATTCTTATCCCCATTTTTAAAAATGAGTAAACTGAAGGTTAGAGAACTCAGGTGACTTGTTCAGGATCACATAGTTATTAAGTGTCTGTGGCAGGATTATTGCTTAGGTTTTCCTGATCACAAAAGTCAAACTTTCTTGTCACCAGTCACTATAATAGCCTTTTACACAGTTGCCACTTTATCTAATTCATCTTTTTCACTAGCTGTCCTGACACAAATATGACTGTTATTTCTGTGCTAAAACAAACAAAATCAAAGAAAGAAACCAAAAAAAAACCCCACCTTCATTGTTTCTATATTTTCTGAGAGCAAAATATCAAATCTTCATAGAATTTAAGAACTCTATGGTATAGGTCCAATTAATCTTTCCAGTCCTAATACATATTATTTCAGCCACCTGAACTGTTAACATTTCTCTGAATTTGACATTCAAATTCTTTCCTTTCTATATATTTGCCCAGCTTCTCCTTTATACCAGAAATACACTCCTGAATCAAATCTCTTTATTTAAATCTGTATCTTCCTTCAAAGATCAGTTATGATGCTCCTTTTTACATAAAATCTTTGCTAAAGTCCCCCTTCCTCCCTTGGCTATTAGAGAGCTCAGTCTCTTCTGATTACTTTATATAATGTTGTATAGTATATAGAGTCAGGAAGAACTGAGTTCAAATGAGACCTCAGAGAATTACTAGCTATATGACCCTAAGTAAGTCATGTAACCCCTTTTTGTACAATCTACAGGAGAAGTAATTGGCAAACCACTCCATTACCTTTGCTAAGAAAAAAAACCTATGGACAGTGTTGGTTGCTGTGGTCCATGGGGTCATGAGTCATATGTATCTAAAATACCTGAAAAAAAATTTATCTTCACAAATTATTTCTCTTTGATCAAAATGTAAACTCTTTAAAGGCAGGGGCTGTTATTTTATCTTTTTTCCCCTAGCATCTAGTAAAGTACCTTGCATACAATAGATGCTTAATAATTGTGTGTTGAATTGAACTGAATTAACACAGATGGGTCCAAAGAGACTTGGGAAGGAATAGGAGAGAGCAGCAGAAAATGATGACTGGACTGAATTTCCTTTTGGAGGATGTGCACAAGAGATGCAGATCTAGGCTTTCTTTCTGAGATAACAGCACCTGTCTAAAAGTAACACTCTATATCTTACCAGTTCTTCCCTGTCTACCTCCCTAATGGCATCTCTAGTGCCTCCAGATGGTTGTTCCAAGAATTGGTTCATTCTTCTCTATTTAACACACTGAACCCTAATACTAATCATAGCACAGCAGTGTATGCTGTGAGTATAATATGTACAGTGCTTTTCAATGTACCATTTGTTTTGATGTGTGACAAATTATATGTGGGCCCTCCAAGGACCTAGTAGAATTGCTTCACACCACCTGTCAGAAGCATAACCATACACATGTTCCACTTTTGTTTTTATGATTTTCTAATTACCTCTGTACACACATTATAACTCTATTTATAACCATGGCTATGTGGCAAGGTTGTTCACAAATTAACCATTAGCTGGTATTTGCTCATTTTGGGGCCAATTGTATTAATAAAGAAACTAGGAATCATAATTAAGGGTTTGAAAGGTGACTGATGCCAAATAACTACAGAGACTTGGAAACCCAAGTAAATTGAAAACCATGTGATTATGAGTTTTCTATGAATGAGTGGTGTGTGTGTGTGTGTGTGTGTGTGTGTGTGTGTGTGTGTGTGTGCACCTCCAGATTTTATCAATTTCTATCCAAGGTTAATCTGTTTAGCCACAGCATTCCATAATGGCAAAAAGCTAATAGTGAGGAACTTAATGGTAGAAGAGAACTCTTTCATTTTCAGTTTCTCTCCTTAAATTGCTTATTTATATAAATGTACAGACCAAGAAGAATGCTTTTAAGTTGATAATCAATGTTTTGAACTGACTTCTAGTCTCAAATTTTTCCAGTGATATGACTTTAACAAGTTATTAGTAGAGCTTTCATCAGATTGAGTAACTTTAGCAGGAATGAGTAATTGGTGGCACTTCTGATTCAGCATGAAATCCAGACTAGATTTTAAGATGCTGAACACTCAAGGAACAGGTAAAAAGGCCCAGGCAGTTCTACCTAGATAGATAAAAGTGGATTATATATTAAGTTAGCGAGGGAAGTGAGCTTGCTAGATGTTAACATTCATTTTGGGCAAATTATGGGAAAAAATTAAGAATCTGCCTTAAAGCTACAATAATATGATTTATACAACTTTCTAGGCCCCAAATTCCTTTTCAGAAAATTAGCCTATTCCAATAGACTTGGGATGGAAATGTCATCTGTATACACAGAGAGAACTATGGAGATTGAATGTGGATCTAAGCACAGTATTTTCATCTTTTTATGTAGTTATTGTTTTGCTTGGATTTCTTTCTTTTTTTTTCCCTTTTAATCTGATTTTCTTATACCACACGATAAATATGGAAATATGTTTAAAAGAATTGCACATATTTAACCTATATAAGACTGCTTGCTGTTTTGGGGAGGAAGGAAAGGAAGGGAGGGAAGGAGAAAAATTTGGAACACAAAATTTTACAAAAATGAATGAAAACTGTCTTTACATGTATTTGGAAAAATAAAATATAAAAAAAAAAGAATATTGGCCTGAGACCAGATTTGATGAGGGACTTTTTAGTTTTCCAAGTGCTAATAGTACCTGAGGAGGCAGAGAAGACAGTGATATTGTCTCAGGCACAAGCCTCTCAGAGCGTAGTTTGGGTCAAAGTTTAATTTAGTCAATAAGAAGTGAATGACAGGCTCATGACAATTTAATTGTCATGTGCAGGAGAGTGCTGTTACCATTATCCATGTGTATGCTACTACTATGACAAACCCTGATGGAATTAAAGAAAAAAAATTATGAAAAGCTGGAAACTTTTGTCATAAATGTGCCCAAAGAGGATAAACTTATAATCCTGCGTAACATTAATGCCAAAGTAGGCACAGACTATGAGACATAACAGGGAGTCCTTGGGAGGAATGGAATAGAAAACTACAACAGCAGTGGGCACTTACTACTAAAGACTTGTGAGTCAAATGACTTTCTCATCACCAACATTATATTCTGTTTACCTAAATGCAATAAAATTTAATGGATGAACTTGCATACAACAGGGGAATTTAATAGACTATGTCATTATAAGAAGAAGAAACAGACAGGATGTGAGAACACAGAAGGCGATATGTGAATACAGATTACTGAACTGATCATACACTTATCCTGTCCAAACTAACTTTTCCTATGCAACGAAAACAGGAGCCTGAGGCAAGATGACTACCAGAAGACTTAAGGTCAATAGATTAAAGTGCTTCTTGGTGACCATACTGTTGGTAATTTGGAGGGAAAGTTCAGCCAACATGGTTGCCAAAAGTGGAATAGAAAAGGAGTGGGGATTTCCATAGATTTGATGTATAGCATTATATCATACTTCTGATACTTTTTCCCCCTTTTTAATTGCATTGGTAGAACAAGGATTTAATCTAGAGACATTTTAAAAACTCATTCTCTGAAATGTCATAATTTTATAGAATCAAATAAGCAGATTTTAAATTTCTTCTCTTCATGAATTGCATATGTGATTAGACTTAAAAAAAATCTACACTCTTTTTGGAGTACAGAAAGTGAACAAGGATTTGGAGGATTTTCTTCTTATATTTCAAATTTGAAATCAGTCTGTTCAGATTAGATTTCCACCCCAATTTAAATGATTTCAGTATATCAATTTTTGCTTTGTATAAGATGAAAAAACATTACTTTGCAGAGTTGGAAAAAAAAACTGCTGTATATATTGCAAATCCTGTACATGCAAGTGAGTGATACCTGTTCACTTATTCTGAAGATTACCAGGAGAAAGAAACCTGTATTTCTCTTGGTATTACCAAAGGCACACGAGCTTATTTTATTCCTATTCCACCCATTCTAGAGGACTTTAACTTTGAAAACTATCATTTTAATTGGTGATTCAATAGTAAGTAAAATAATATTATGCTAAAAAGATACTTAAATATTTTATTGTTATATTTAGGTTTTTATATTATTTTCATTTCCATATAAATCTCTTCTATATTGCCTACCTAGAATACAATCCTGGAAACACAGAATGAACAAAGAAATCCATTTATGAAAGCTAACTGACACATCAGTCTAAACATCTAATTGGTTATTATTTTATAGTCTACCATACCTTATAATGTTATATTTTTGTTTTATTTTAATTTTTGATAAAGACCTGAGATTTCATTGATATAGGGAATTTTCAGAAATCACTCCCTCTTCTGGTTTAAAATATTGTCTCTGTAACTTATAACATCAGAGATTTGCTGAGGATTCTGAGAAGTTACCTAATTTATCCTACATCACTATATATTCGAGGCAAAATTTGATCTCAAAAACTCCTGGGTCTGAAGCCAACTTTCTATTACCTCATTAGAAAACTATTTCTGCCCTTTTATCTACTGTGTCAGGTTTATACATACTACACACACACACACACACACACACACACACACACACACATATATATAATATATATATTATATATATACACACACATATATATACATAAATGTGTATATATATATGTGTGTGTGTGTGTATATATGTGTGTGTGTGTGTGTGTGTGTGTGTGTGTGTATGTATATACTCTCCCTCAATTGAATTTAGGTGCCTGTAAATCAAGAACATAGATGCTTAATATATTTTTTATTAACTGACTGGGAAATTTGTTAAATATTCTAACCACTCTTTCATTATTGTTTCTAGAGTTCTTGAGGTATGACTGAATTTTTCTCTTTGTTTGAAGTTGTTTCCTACAATTCTACTTAATGGTAATATTTTCACATTGCATTTTTAGAGTTTTGTTTTGTTTGGGATTTTTTAGTGGATTGAATAAGTAATAATAATAAGTATTAATTGCTTGCTTGGCAAAATGATTGAGAACTCAATATTTACATTATTATCCAGGGCTTTAAGCAAGAATGATTAATAAATGGATAATGGTTTCATTTGCAAAAACAGTAAAACTAGAGGATATATATATATATATATATATATATATATATATCCTCTAGTTTTACTGTTACATACATATGTATATACATATACATATAATATGTATATATGTATGTTTAAGCAGGAAATATATATATATATATATATATTTCCTGCTTAAACATATATATATATATATATATATATATGTATGTATATATATATATATATATATATATATATATTATATATATATATATATATATATATGAAAGCAGAAAAATATATCCTATTTGGATATATTGAGTTTTATATGATAACAGTAATGTAAATGGAAGTGTCTAGTGGACAAATGGAAATTCATAATTATAATTCAAGAGATTAAGGTCATATATACAGATTTGGATATTATCTAACTGTGTACAATTAGTGATTCATTACAGAAGCAAAGTAGAACAATAAAAACATAATCATGTAGAGAAAATAAAAAAAGGTCTCATGGTAAACCATTATGAAATACTTATGTTTATGAGTTGGTGTATTACAAGAGTATCTTTTTGTTATTTTTTTTTCTGATTACATATGTATATTGACTTCTTAATATACATTTCTTTATCATATTAGAAGAGAAAAATCAGAACAAAAGGTAAAAATCATGAGAGAAAAAAAACAGAAAAAAGTGGACATAGCATGAGTTGATTTACATTCACTCTCCATTGTTGCAGATGACTTTCTGGGTGCAGATGACTTTTTCTATCCAAAATTTATTGGGGTTTCCTTGGATCACTGAACTGCTGAGAATAACCAAGTGTTTCATGGTTGATCATCATACAATCTTCCTGTTGTTGGGCACAATGTATTCTTGGTTCTCCTTGTTTCACTCAGCACCAGGTCATGTAAATCGTTGCAGGCCTTTCTAAAATCAGCTTATTCATGATGCTTTACAAAACAATAATATTTCATTACTTTCATATACCATAACTTATTTAGCTATTCCCCAGTTGATAAGCATCTACTAATTTCACAATTATTTGTCCCCACAAAAAGAGCTGTTAACAGACATTTTACACATATGGGTCCTTTTCCCTCCTTTATGATTTCCTTGGGGGCACAAACCCAGTAATGGCACTGCTGGTTCAAAGGGTATGCACAGTTTTATAGCCCTTTGGGCATAGTTCCAAAATGCTCTATAGAATGGTTGATCAGTTCACAATGCCACCAAAAAGCATTAGTGTCTCAGTTTTCTAACATCCCTTCTAACATTTATAATTATCTTGTCCTGTCTTTTCAGCCCATCTGAGAGCTGGAAAGTGGTACAGGAGGTACTTATTTTATGCAGCCTCAATTGGTTTCCCTTTAAGGCGACGGAGAGATGCCCTCCTTGGATTTTAGATGGACTGGAGGGATAATTCTTGAATAATTGTATAAGTTCTTTGCTGCCTGAGTCACAGAAAATTCAGTCAATGGGGAATTGTTAATTTGGAGATTTTAGGGGAGTTCCCATTGCTCTGTGGAAATATAAATACACACATGTACACACATATACAAATATAACATATTTATCAAAAAGAGGAGTGTGTGTATGTATCCACTGTTTCCCTCTTTGGATAAATTTGATATATTTCAGTCACATTGATTAATATATTAATGTAAAAGTTATTTCTATGGAAAAGTCCATTATGAGTTCCAAATAACAACTTAGGACTTTTGAAACTCAATCAATTTATATATTGTAAAAGCTCTTATCTAATAGCAAGTAAGAGTTGAAGCCATCCCATGCTCATTTAGTTTGCACCTTAACGAGATGAGACCTTTTAGGCTTCAATTATAAATGCTGATACTAAATGTTGAGTCTTTGAAAGCCACATGTTAGAGTGAATTGCTGCCAGATAAGAAATCTCTTGGATCAATAAATTGGGCATGCAACTAAGAAATCTAGAAAAAGAACAATTTTAGAACCCCCAATTAAATGCCAAATTTGAAATTCTGAAAATAAAAAGGGAAATTAATAGAATTGAAAGTAAGAAAACTATCAAACTAATAAATAAAACTCAGAGTTGGTTTTATGAAAAAAACAGCAAGACAGATAAACCTTTAGTCAATTTGATTAGAAAAATGAAAGAAGAAAACCAAATTGTTAGTGTCAAAATGAAAAGGTGAACTTCCACCAATGAAAAAGAAATTAGAGCAATAATTAGGAACTCAACTGTAGGCCAATAAGTGAAATGGATAAAAACTTACAAAAATATACATTGCCTTGATTAATAAAGGAGGGAATAAATTACTTAAATAGTCTCATTTTAGAAAAAAAAAATGAAGACGCTATTAATCAATTCCCTAAAAAATCTGTAGAGCAAGATGGATTTCCATGTGAATTCTACTAAACATTAATTCCAATACTGTGCAAATTATTTAGAAAAACAGGGAAAGAAGAAATCCTACCAAATTCCTTTTATGACACAGATAATGGTGCTGATATCTAAACTAGCTAGGGTCACAACAGAGAAAGAAATAGACCAATTTCCCTAGTGAATATTTATGCAAAAATTTTGAATAAAATATTAGCAAAAGAGCTTACTGCAAGTTATCACTAGGATAACACATCACAACCAAATAAGATTTATATACCAGTAATACAGGATTATTTCAATATTAGAAAAACTATTAGTATGTTTCAATATATCAAAAAACAAACTTATAAAATCATATGATTAGAATAGATACAGAAAAAGCATTTGAAAAAATCCAGCACCAATTCCTATAAAAGACCCTAAAGATTATAGGAATTAAAGGAGTTTTCCTTAAAATGATCAGTAGCCCTTTGATCCAGCAGTGTTACTACTGGGCTTATATTTCAAAGAGATTTCAAAGAAAGGAAAGGTACCTGTATGTGCAAAAATGTTTGTCGCAGTTCTCTTTGTAGTGGCCAGAAACTGGAAACTGAGTGGATGCCCATCAATTGGAGAATGGCTGAATAAATTGTGGTATATGAATATTATGGAATATTATTGTTCAGTAAGAAATGACCAGCAGGATGATTTCAGAAAGGTCTGGAGAGACTTATGTGAAGTGATACTGAGTGAAATGAGCAGTACGAGAAGATCATTATATACTTCAACAACAATACTACATGATGATCAATTCTGATGGATGTGGCCCTCTTCAGCAATGAGATGAACCAAATCAGTTCCAATAGAGTAGTAATGAACTAAACCAGCTACAAAGAACTCTGGGAGATGACTATGAACCACTACGTAGAATTCCCAATCCCTCTATTTTTCTCCACCTGCATTTTCGATTTCCTTCACAAGCTAATTGTACATGAAGTCAAAGTCTTTTTGTACAGCAAAATAACTGTTTGGACATGTATACATATATTGTACTTAACTTATACTTTAACATATTTAACATGTATTGGTCAACCTGCCATCTTGGGAAAGCGGTAGGGGGGAAGGAGGTAAAAAATTGGAACAAAAGATTGTGCAATTGTCAATGCTGAAAAATTACCCATGCATATATCTTGTAAATAAAAAGTTATAATAAAAAAATGAAAAAAAATAAAGTGATCAGTAGCATCTTTTTATACTATCAGCAAGCATCATATGTTGTAATGGACTGAAACTGAGCAGATGCACTTGGATAGCTGAGCACTTAAGGCTAATTACTTATTGGATAATACTCTATTAGCATATGCTTGGAAAATGGCCCACCCCACTATCCTGTGCTGGCTTGATCCATTGATGTATATAGAGAATTGTAAGAAGGGATTAAAGGGTGGAGTAAGACAAGTGAGAGTCACTTTTGGCTTCAGAGAGAGGAAGAAGAGAGGTGTAGAGATTCCTATAGCCATTCCTCTCCATTCCTCTCACTTCAATAAAGAATAAAGACCAAGGGCTTTTGCATATCCTGAGTCCAGCTGATTTTAAAGTATCCAGGGAACTGATTTTAAAGTATCCAGGGAACTAACTTGGTCTTCACATTTGGTGCTCAATGTGGGACCAAGGACCCTAATTTCACTGAAAAGTCTCTGGTGACCAGGAAATTGGATGAGTATTTTAATAGACAAACAGGGAACTTACTTTGTTAAGGGCTAAACTAGTAACCTTTTCTAGTTGAAAAGATTCTCCCCCATCCCCATCCCCACTCTCACCCTGAAGGGGGCTATAGAAAGCATACTTAAGTTGATCAAGGGACAAGGCTTAATCATAACTTGGGAATAGATCACTAGACTCTTGGGTACATTAGAACTCACGTCCCCTTGGTTCTTAGAGGAAGAAGAAATAGGAATAGATAGGTTGAAGCTTGTAGGAGATCAACTATGTGAATACTACAATGATAAAGGTCCTCATTCAGTTTCCAAGGAAACATTCTATACATACAACATAATACAATTGGCCTTAAAGAATCTTGCAAGTTATAGAAAAAAGAAAAATTTTCAGAGCAGCCAGATGAGGAAGTGTGAGGAAAAAGAGGAGGACAAAGAATAGATTAATGACCATATCCCCACAGGACATGGGGAGTTAAGTGATTTTCAAGGATGTGGTGATTTTCCTTTTCTCAAGGCAGCTTCAACTCTGCCTACACCCACAGAGCAGATCCCTGACCCTCCCCCATCAACCCACCTTCTGAGATGGAGGGATGAGGAGTAGTGGGAAGGGCAGTGCTACCACCAGCACCTCCCCCCCAGCAATCACCTCCTCCTATGAGTAGATTGCAAAAGGCAGTACTTAAAGCCACAGAGGAAGGGAAGGATATAGCTGATTTGAAACTAGGTATGTATCCGGTGATTCAACAGTTTAATTCTTCAGGTCAAGAAAGTAGAAGATACACTCCTTTTTATATTGAAGTCCTCAAAGACCTGAAAAAGGCTTGCACTCTTTTTGGGGCTACATCAGCTTATGTTAAGATTTGGCTTTATGAATTTGGCTTATGAAGTCTTAACCCTTAGGGACTGGAAATCTATAGCAAGGACATGCTTAGAACCTGGACAAAACTTGTTGTGGCTTTCTGAATATAGTGAGCTCTGTAGGATACAAGCCCAAGAAAATAGTCAAAGTGGAGTTAATCCTCCAATCACCTATGACCAACTAACAAGTATAGGTTCTTATGCAGACATTTCAGTAATTAATCTGTACTGAATTATAGCAGCATATGAGCAAATTGCTGCTACTGCTATCAAAGCATGGAGTTTTATCCCCAGTAAAAACAACAAAGGTGAGGCGTTCACAAAAATAACACAAGAGCCAAATGAACCCTTTGCTGATTTTGTGGGATGTTTGCAGACAACTATCATACAAACTAATGGTAAAAATGTAATAACAGACATTATGATAAGGCAACTTGCTAAAGAAAATGCTAATGAGGTTTGAAGAAGAATTATACTAGGACTGCACAAAGATGCTCCTTTAGAGGAGATCATAAGACGCTGTGCCAAAGTGGGCACAAATGCCTTTTATAGCCAGGCTATGATGCAAACTCCCCAAGATCCCAACATGGGAAGACAGGGTTCCTTCTGGCAAGGGACTTCCAGAGAGACTTGGTAATGCTTTCAATGCGGTAAAGTAGGGCATCTAAAAGCTCAATGTTGGCACAGAGACAGAGTGAGAAAACTGGGTGGAAGAACAATACCCAATACCCCATGTCCAAAATGCAACAGAGGCTTTCATTGGGCCTCAGAATGTAGACTGATTCAGGGAAACAGGATGAGGGGCCCAGCTCCAGGGCCCCAGGCAAAAAATACTTGTGGCATGATGGCAGCCAATGCTACACCCAGAGAGTGCCTAGAAGTCTAGTACTCAGACATGACCAATCATCCAGGAAGCCATATGATGGGAGAAGAGGATTACACAATCAACCAGCCAGGAAGCAACCTGATGGGAGAAAGGGATTACACAATAAGTCAGCCAGGAAACAACCTGATGGGAGAAAGGAATTACAATTGGTGAGAATAGTTGTATGCAGCTGGGACAACTGAGATCCCCCTGGAGAGGTGAAATCTGTTCCTCTCCACCCTATGGATCCCTTGCCTCCAGTCACAGTAGGCTTACCATTTTACCATTTCACCTCCTGAGAGCACTTACAAAACAGTGTCCATCCATACACTGATGTGGGAAACTGGGGAATGTGTAGATAATATCCCAGTCACTAATACAAGTCGACTGTTGGAATCACTAGAGGTGCCAATTGGCCCAGTCACTGGCCAAAGATTAAAGTAGATACCTATATGTCTGGAGTAGGAGGATCAATAGCATCTGAAGTTAGTGCTGCCCCTATGAGATGGACTTTTGAAGGCAAAACAGGAGTTTTTACTCCTTTTATAGTTGAAAAACTCCCCATCAATCTGTGGGGAAGAGATGTTTTACAACAATTGGGGTTAAAAATGAGTACTTCGGTTTTTTAAGCAGGGCTGCTGTTGAAGGCCTGCCAACACTTTCACCTGTTCCTATCCAATGGAAAACTGATACACCAGTGTGGATAGAACAGTGGCCCTTAAGTAGTGATAAAATTCAGGCCTTATTAGATATAGTACAGGAGCAGCTTGAACAAGGGCATTTACAACCTTCTCTAAGTCCTTGGAATTCCCCAGTGTTCGTTGTAAAAAAAGAAATCGGGAAAATGGAGGATGCTCACTGATTTAAAAAAAGTGAACAAACAGATGGAAACTATGGGAACTCTTCAGCCTGGACTTCCATCTCCTACTCAGCTTCCTAGAGAATGGCCTCTTTGGGTTATAGACATCAAGGATTGTTTCTATTCCATTCCTCTGGATAAGGAGGATATGAAGAGATTTGCCTTTTCAGTGCCCAGTGTTAACTTAGCTGAGCCTTATAAAAGATATGAATGGACAGTTTTGCCACAGGGAATGAAGAACAGCCCCACTATGTGTCAAATGTATGTTGCTGCTGCTCTTGCTCCAATAAGAAAAGCATTTCCAAAAGTTATTCTATTACATTATATGGATGATATATTGGGATGTGCACCTGAGGAACAAATGCTAGAAGCATGTCTACAAAAGACCATAAAAACACTAAGATACTACAAACTTCATATCGCTACAGAAAAAAATTCAAAGGCATGCTCCTTTTCAATATTTAGGATATGAAATATATCCTAAGGCACTTACACTACAAAAACTGTCTTTAAGAACAGAGAGGTTGAACACCTTAAATGATTTCCAAAAATTAATAGGAGATATCCAATGGATGCGTCCAGTATTAGGTTTAACTGCCAATCAATTGCAACCCCTATATGACATTTTAAGGGGAGACACTGCTTTAAATTCACCACGCCGGCTTACAAAAGAAGCTCAAGAGGTCTTGAGAGAAGTTGAACTGGCTTTATCCAATGTAGTCGAAAGAGTAACTCAAAAACCCTTGGAAATATCAGTTTTTGCTACGAAAGAAGCACCCACAGCAGTCCTTCATCAAGGAGACTGTGATAGAGTGGGTGAACCTCCCAGCACAACCAGAACAAAGCCTTACGTCTTACCCAGTGCTTGTGGCTAGGATTCTATTAAAGGCCATTAAGCGAGCAGTACAATTATCTGGGACAAGACCTGACAAGATATACACCTTTTATACAAATGCACAAATTAATGTATGCTGTGAAACCATCCCAGAGTGGCAAATTTTATTGGCCATGGCTCCAAATTTTGCACATGGATCTCCATTAAAGATAACCAGACTACTGCATAATTGGCAATGGATTTTTGAGGAGAAGGTTTCTAAGGTTCCTCTTGAAGGATCAACTATTTTTACAGACGCAGCCAAGCAAAATATTTGTGCTGTATACTCTCATGATTTAACCGTAAAAAGAGTAGTCAGAACTCCTTTTCAGTCCACTCAGCAGAACGAATTATATGCGATCATGCTGCTCTCACTTATTACCCAGGCAACATAAATATAATATCTGATTCAGCCTATTCAGTAGGTGTGGTACAAAGAATAGCCACAGCCCAAATAAAATTTGCAGCTTCTAATATATATCAGCTCTTTAAGGAACTTCAAGAGCAAGTGAGAAAACATCCAGGAAAGATTTATATCCTGCATGTCCACTCACATAGTGGACTTCCAGGTCCTATTTTTGATGGAAATTCAAAGGCAGATAGCCTTTTAACTATGTTGGCCAGTACGCCTGTATTTCAGGAGGCCCAGGAATCCCATTCTAAATACCATCAGGCTGCTCGAGCTTTGCGTTTACAATTTGGGATTACAAAAGAAGAAGCTAGGAACATAGTAAAAAGCTGTACAGCTTGCCTTCCCTTCCACGCTCCTACACTGCCTCCAGGGAAGAACCCTCGTGGTTTGAGACCCAATGAAATCTGGCAAATGGATGTGACCCATTATAAATCTTTTGGTCGTCTGTCTTTTATCCACGTTGTGGTAGACACCTTTTCAAGATTCACTTTTGCCATACCAGCAGCAAAAGAGACAGCCCGAGTGGTCACTGAATTCCTCATTCAAGCATTCGCAATTATGGGTGTGCCACAAGAAATAAAAACAGATAATGGACCGGCATATACCTCCAAACATTTTGAACACTTTTGTGCACAGTATAAGATTTTACACACTACTGGCATACCCTTCAATCCTCAAGGTCAAGCAATAGTAGAAAGAAGAAACAGGGACATTAAGACACTCCTCCAAAAACAAAAGAAAGGGGGAGCCACGGGTAACCCTAGAGAATTTCTAAATTTAGTTCTCTATACCATTAATTTTTTAATCTTTGATAAAGATGCACTGGCTCCAGCAGACAGGTTTTATAACCCACCAGAAGAGCAGTGTCCAGTGCGAGCAGCTCCACTATCTTTAGATAATCGCCAGGTGATGTGGAGAGATCCAGAAAGTGGTGAATGGAAGGGACCAGATAGGCTAACTGCTTGGGGGAGAGGATTTGCTTGCATCTCTACATGTGGAGAAGGAATCAGATGGGTGCCTACGAGCCGCATTCGCCTTGTCCATCGCAGAGAGATGGAGCAGACTCTTGAAACAAAGGAGAAGACCCAAGAAATATTGGGTGGTTCTGTTGCTGATTGTGCTCACCATTGAAAGAGCATAGCTGACAAGGAGACTGTTAAAAATACTTTTAAAATCTTCAGGAATCTTTGGATTTCCTAACACAAGATGAAACTGTTTTAGTTCTTGAAAAACCAGCAAGAATCATTGGATTCCTTAAGATGAAAAATTGTTGATGAGACTTTTGCAGTACTTCAAGGCTTACAGGAACTATTGGATTCCTGGCACATGAACTAATGGACAATGGATTCCTTATGGACTATTTCTAGGACTTATGGACATGTGTAAATTTTCAGGTTGATTCATGTTGTTACATTACTACTAGCCTGTGTTATATTGCTATGTGCTTTTGTAAATTATGTATAATGCCTCCCATATTGATGGATTTATGTATAACATGTATATCTGTTACAAAGTTCTGGCCCATATTGATGGATTTATGTGTATCCCTTCAGAAACCCACTAATCTGATTAGATTTCCTATTTCCTTTGGTGTTTTCATCTAACAAAAGAAAGGGGGAGATGTTGGAATCCTTACTAACTGCTAACTAATTAGAGTTGATCTAATCTTACAAGAAGATTTTGGCCAGAACCTAAAACAAGGTACTAAGTAGAACTAATTAATACAAGGCTTGTGTTCACACCTTTACTCATTGGAGTTCACAAGTATGCCAACTTCACAAAGTAAACTTTCTAACTTCAAGGGAGTTCACAGTTGACAATGCGTGACTTATCACCCAGGAGAATTAGTAGCATCAGGTTTGCTGATAAAGACTCCTAATAAGCAATCTGGTGATAGTCGCCCAGATTCTGACTCCAAGCAACAAAATCCAGGAATATACTTGACAGCAGCTGAAACAACTAACCGACCTATGCTCACGATCTATATAAATGGCATACTATTAGAAGGACTGGTAGACACAGGTGTAGGTCATACAATCCTTAGAGTTGCCAACTGGCCCAGTCACTGGCCAAAGATTCAGGCAGACACCTACATGTCTGGCATAGGGGGATCAATAGCAGCTGAAGTTAGTGCTACCCCTTTGAGATGGATATTTGAAGGTGAAACAGGAGTTTTTACTCCTTTTATAATTGAAAAAATCCCCATCAATCTGTGGGGAAGAGACATTTTACAACAATTAGGATTAAAAATGAGTATTTCGTTTTTTTAAGGCAGGGCTGCTATTGAAGGCCTGCCAGCACTTTCACATGTTCCTATCCAATAGAAAACTGATACACCAGTGTGGGTAGAACAGTGGCCCTTAGGTAGCAATAAAATTCAGGCCTTATTAGATATAGTACAGGAGCAACTTGACCAAGGACACTTACAACCTTCTCTAAGTCCTTGGAATTCCCCAGTATTTGTTGTAAGAAAGAAATCTGGTAAATGGAGGATGTTGACTGCTTTAAGAAAGGTAAAT
Source organism: Antechinus flavipes (assembly GCF_016432865.1). Classification (NCBI taxonomy): domain Eukaryota; kingdom Metazoa; phylum Chordata; class Mammalia; order Dasyuromorphia; family Dasyuridae; genus Antechinus; species Antechinus flavipes. The sequence goes on along the minus strand of NC_067399.1, from coordinate 557,147,643 downwards.
GAACATATGGAAACTATGGGAACTCTTCAGCCTGGACTTCCATTTCCTACTCAATTGCCTAGAGAATGGCCTCTTTGGGTTATAGACATTAAGGATTGTTTCTACTCTATCCCTCTACATAAGGAGGATAAGAAAAGATTTGCCTTTTCAGTGCCAGCATTAACTTAGCTGAGCCTTATAAAAGACATGAATGGACAGTTTTGCCATAGGGAATGAAAAACAGCTCTACTATGTGTCAAATGTATGTTGCTGCTGCTCTTACTCCAGTAAGAAAAGCATTTCCAAAAGTAATGTTATTACATTACATGGATGATATATTGAGATGTGCACCTGAGGAACAAATGTTAGAAGCATGTCTATAAAAGACCATGGAAACACTAAGGAACTACAAATTGCACATAGCTCCAGAAAAAATTCAAAGACATGCTCCTTTTCAGTATTTAGGATATGAAGTATACCCTAAGGTGCTTACAGTACAAAAACTTTCCTTAAGAACAGAGAAGCTAAACACCTTAAATGACTTTCAGAAATTGATAGGAGATATCCAATGGATGTGTCCAGTGGTAGGCTTGACTACCTATCAATTGCAATCATTATATGACATTTTAAGGGGAGACAATGCTTTAAACTCACCACATCAGCTTACAAAAGAAGCTCAAGAGGTTTTGAGAGAAATTGAACTGGCTTTGTCCAATGTGGTTGAGTCCCTCAAAAACCTTTGGAAATATCAGTTTTTTTCTACACAAGAGGAACCCACAGCAGTCCTTCATCAAGGAGACAGTGTGATAGAGTGGATGAACCTCCTGGCACAACAAGAATAAAGCCTTACTCCTTACCCAGTGCTTGTGGCTAGAATTTTATTAAAGGCCATTAAGCGAGCAGTACAATTATCTGGGACAAGACCTGACAAGATATACATCTTTTATACTAATACACAAATTAATGTGTGCTATGAAACCATTCCAGAGTGGCAAATTTTATTAGCCATGGCTCCAAATTTTACACACAGGTCTCCATTAAAGAGAACCAGACTATTACATAATTGGTGATGGATTCTTGAAGAAAAGGTTTCTCAAGTTCCTCTTAAAGGACTATCTTTACAGATGCATCCAACATAATATTTGTGCTATATACTGTCATGACTTAATTATAAAGAGAGTAGTCAGAACTCCTTTTCAGTCCACTCAGCAGAATGAATTGTATGCAATCATTTCAGCTCTACTTATTATCCAGGAAATATAAATATAATATCTGATTCAGCCTATTCAGTAGGTGTGGTACAAAGAATTGCCACAGCCCAAATAAAATTTGTAGCCTCTAATATATATCAGCTTTTTAAGGAACTTCAAGAGCATGTGAGAAAGCATCCAGGTACGATTTATATCTTGCATGTTCACTCTCATAGTGGACTTCCATGACTTATTTTTGATGGGAATTCAAAGGCAGATAGCCTTCTAACCATGTTGGCCAATACTCCTTTATTTCAGGAAGTTCAAGAATCTAATTCTAAATATCATCAGGCTGCTCAAGCTTTACGTTTACAATTTGGGATAATAAGAGAGGAAGCTAGGAGCATAGTAAAAGCCTGTACAGCTTGTCTTCCTTTCCACACTCCTACACTGTCTCCAGAGAAGAACCCTCATGGTTTGAGACCCAGTGTAATTTGGCAATGGATGTGACCCATTATAAATCTTTTGGTCGCCTGTCTTTTATCCATGTTGTGGTAGATACCTTTTCAGGATTCACTTTTGCAATACCAGCAGCAAAAGAGATAGCCTGAGTGGTCACTGAATTCCTTATACAAGTATTTGCAATTATGGTGTGCCACAAGCAATAAAAACAGATAATGGTCCTGCATATACTTCTAAACATTTTGCACACTTTTGTGTACAGTATAAGATTTTGCATATCACTGGCATACCCTTTAATCCTCAAGGACAGGCAATAGAAGAGGAGAAACAGAGACATTAAGATGCTCCTCCAAAAACAAAAGAAAGGGGGAGCCACAGGTAACCCTAGAGAACTTCTAAATCTAGCTCTTTATACTATTAACTTCTTGATTTTTGACAAAGATGCACTGGCTCCAGCAGACAGGTTTTATAACTCACTGGAAGGGCAGCATCCAGTGTGAGCAGCTCCACTATCTTTAGATAATCGCCAGGTGATGTAGAGAGACCCAGAAAGTGGAGAATGGAAGAGACCAGATAGGTTAACTGCTTGGGGGAAAGGGTTTGCTTGTATCTTCACAAATAGAGAAGGAATCAGGTGCCAACAAGCTATATTCACCTTGTCCTGTTGGAATCTTTACAAACTGCTAACTAATTAGAGTTGATCTGATCTTACAAGAAGATGTTTTGGGCCAGAATCTGAAACAAGGTACTAAGTAGAACTAATTAGTACAATGCTTGTGTTTACAGCTTTACTCATCGGAGTTCACAAGTATGCCAGATTCACAAAGTAAACTTTGTAACTTTGTGAATTCACACCTCCCTTAAAGCTCTTAGGGCCAGAGAGCACTATGGGAGAAAACCCATAATCCCTCTCTCTCATATCCCACAATTCCTCCCTCTTGTATAAAAGAAACAGACAGAGGCTCTTGGGGGGGGATTTCAGCAGAATTACGCCAGAGGCCCTCTCTCCGAGTCAAGACAGATTCAACTTGGTGCTGGCTCTGGAGGCTGAAGAAAGCAGAGGCAGAAGCAAAGGACAAAGCAGTAAGAGCTCTTGGAACCAAGCAGAGAGATAGGCCTCTAAGCTAACCGGGCTATATTGGAGATAATAAAAGATCTGAACTTTTATCTCCTGGCTGCATTTGGGATAATTATTGATCTGAACTGATATTAAGGTTGCCTCCAAGAAAACCTCCCCTGAGAAACCTACCCTCTCTCCCAGAGAGAACTATTTTACTTATTTTAAAAGAAGAAAAAGAAACACAACATTGTCCATCTGACAGAGGCGGAGCAAACCCTTGAAACAAAGGAGAAGACCCAAGAAACATCGAGTGGTTCCATTGCTGACTCTGCCCACCACTGAAAGAGCCTGACAGTTATGGTGTTTGATTCATAGACATCAAAAATTGTTGGACTTCAAAACCTTCAGGAATCATTGGAATCCCTGAGACATGATAAGACTGTTGTATGACTTGAAAATCCTCAGGAATCATTGGATTCTCTGAGACATGATAAGACTGTTGTAGGACTTGAAAATCCTCAGGAATCATTGGATTTTCTGAGGCATGATAAGACTGTTGTAGGACTTGAAAACCCTCAGGAATCATTGGATTCTCTGAGACATGATAAGACTGTTGCAAGACTTCAATATTTGCAGGAATCATTGGATTCCCTAACACATAAAAAGACTGTTGCAGGACTTCAAAAACTTGTGGGGATCATTGGATTCCCTGACATGTGAAGCAACAGACACTAGTTTGGATTTGGTATCTCTTGGCTACTGAAGAAGGCGTATGTGTGTGACTGTTGTTTACATAACCTCTTTCTAGGACTTCTGGAAATCTTTTACAACACCATGTTGATTCATATTGCTTGTTATGTCACTACTTGCATGTACAATTCACGTTTGTTACACCACATTGAGCCTGCACTGGCTGTGGGGAGAGTCACCACTAATAGCCTGTGTGTTATTGCTATGTGCTTGTGTAATACCTCCCATGCTGATGGGTTTGTGCATACCTGTTTCTAGTAGTTTCATCCCAGAAACCCACTAGAAATCCCCACTTCCCTTTGCTGCTTTTCATCTCCATTCCTAAGAAGTCAGGGAGGGTGTGATCATCTCCCTTTGGGGGCTCTCACCTCCCTGAGAAGTCAGGGATGACATGACCACCTGTGTTCTAAAACAAAAGAAAGCAGGAGATGTAATGGGCTGAAACTAAGCAGATGCACTTAGACAGCTGAACACTTAAGACTAATTACTTATTGGACAATACTCTATTAGCATATGCTTGGAAAATGCCCCCCCCCCTCCCCACTATCCTGTGTTGTCTTGATCTGTTAGTGTATACAGACAATGGTAAGAGGGGATTCCAGGATGGAGTAAGACAAGGGAGAGTCACTTTTGGCTGCGGAGAGAGAAAGAAGAAAGGTATGGCGATTCCTGTGCCCATTCCTCTCACTTCAACAAAGAATAAAGACCAAGGGTTTTTGCTTATCCTGAGTCTGGCTGATTTTAAAGTATCCAGGGTCTTGATTTTAAAATGTCTAGGGTGTTATCTTGGTCTTCACAATATGTAATGGGGATAAAGTAGAACCATTCCTAATAAAAATCAAGGTAAAACAAGATTGCCCTCTTACTTTACTATTCAATATTATATTAGAAATGTTAGCTTTGGCAATGAGAAGAAAAAAATTAGAGAGTAGGTAACAAGGAAACCAAATTATCACTCTTTGTAGATGATATGATGGTATACTTAGAAAATCCTAAAGAATCAACTAAAAAACAACTGGAAACAATTCACTCCTTTAGCAAAGTTTCAGAATACAAAATAAATCCATATAAATAATAAACATTTCTATATATTACCAACAAAGTCCAGCATCAAGAGATACAAAGCAAAATTAAATTTAAAATAACTGTAGGTAATGTAAAATATTTTGGCGTCTACCTGCCAAGGGAAAGTTAGGAACTATATGAACACAATTACAAAACACTTTCCACACAAATTAAGTCAGATCTAATTAATTGTAAGAATATCAAGTGATCAAGGGTAGTCCAAAATAATATAATAAAAATGACAATTCTACCTAAATTAATCTACTATGTGTTAGATACTGTGAAAAGTGGTGAGGATACAGAAAAAGATAAAAGACAACTTCTGCCTTCAAGAAGCTAACAATCTAATGGGGGGGGGCAATACAAATAACTTAAGTGCAAACAAGTTATATATAAGATAAACAAAACTCAATCTGCAGAGGGAAAGTACTGGAATTAAGTTGGATTAGTTAGAGTTCCCCATAAAAGTGGAGTTTAAGCTGACATTTGAAGGAATCTAGGAAATTCAAGAAGTAATGAGGAGAAAGATCATTCCATGCATCGACCACAGCCTATGAAAATGTCCAGAGATGGGAGATTCAATATCTATTTTTAGTAAGACTAAGAAAATCAATACCTGAAAAATAAATTCATTGTGCATAGGGAGTGTTAGAAGACTAATTTCTGAGAAAATTTCAATGATAGAGGACAATGTAGTTGATCCTGGAGATAATTCTCTTTAGAAATGAAGGACAAACAACAAACACTATGAGTAGAGCTACCCCACAGGGGTCTAAAGTGGAACTGGTCAGTTGGATAACCCAGTTCTCTCCTCTCTCTCTTTCTCTCTCTCTCTCTCTTCCTTCCTTCCTTCCTTCCTTCCTTCCTTCTTTCTTTCTTTCCTTCCTTCCTTTTTCTCTCTTTCTCTCTCTTTCTTCTCTTTCTTTCTTTCTTTCTCTTTTTCTTTCTTTTTTCCCTCTCTTTCTTTCTCCCTTTCTTTTCCTTTCCTTTTTCCTGTCTTTTTTCTTTTATTTTTTCCTTTCATTTCCTTTTCTTGCCTTTCTTTTCTTTTTTTCTTTTTTCTTTTCTTTCTCTTTACTGAAAACTTCCAAGATATCTTGGAGTTTACAGGCTGGATAGCTTTCTAAATGACTATGTCTTCAACTAAAACCACTCATTGATTGGTCAACAATAGGATCTAGGCCAAGCTGCAATTGGCCGTTGTTTGCATCCTGATTGACTCAGAGTGAATACAAATAACATTTGTTTCTGTTTTGGCCAGAATCCCACAGGCCTTCCCAGATTGGAGTTTTTATTTTTTTAAACTAGGTATAAGAAGCATCAATCAACTCTTAGCTAACCTTAATCACTGAATGGGCCTTGCCTCAGTCAAACTGAGACTGAGAAAGACCTTAGCTTAAAAAGACCAAGATCTCCCACTACAATCAGTGCCATCTCCACCTAATCTGATTATATTTTGCCCTTCAACCCAAATGACTCTGGATGAAAAAGTGAGACAGGTGACTTTGCATGCTTATTCTCATTTAACTCCTACTCCCTTGCATGTCATGACATCACCTCCCTGCTGTTATGGTTCTATTAGAGAAAGAAAGATAAACAACATGTAGAAAATATGGAGCACTGGAATTTATTGAATAGGGGAATAAGTTGATAAGACCTGTACTTAAGGAAAATAACTTTGTTAGTTGAAAGGAGGATGACTGAAGTGGGGAGAGATTTATGGGAGGCAGAATTAGCTGCAGGCTATTGCAGTAGTCCAGGCTTGAGAAGATAAGGGACTGGACCAGCATGCTGGTAGCATTAGAGGAGAGAACAGGTATGTCTGAACGATGTTGCAAAAGGTAAAATTGACAGGTCTTAGCAAAAAAATTCAATAAAGTAGCAGTGGGTTATTACGAGATAATGAAGTTGATAAATGTGGAAATATGTATAGAAGAATTGTACATGTTTAACATATAGTGGTTTACTTGCTGTCTAGAGAAAGGTGTGGGGGAAGGGAGGCTGAAAAATTTGGAATTCAAGGTTTTGCAAAAGTGAAAATTGAAGACTATCCTTGCATATATTTTGAAAATAAAAAGCTATTATTTAAAAATATATTTTAAAAAAATGATGAACAGGATCCTCTCAAAAAACCCAGAACTACTTCCATGAGCTGATGCAAAGTACAAAGTAACAGTAATATTATAAGATAATCAGTTGTGACAATATGTGAATGGCATAACTTTTTAACAATAAAGTGATCCAAGACAACTCTGAAAAGCTTATGATGAAAAATATTATCCATACCAAGAGAAAGAACTAATGATGTCAACACAGATTAAATTATACTTTATTAAACTTAAAAAAAGAAAGATAATAAAGTTGAGAATGGCACCTTATTCATGAGTTTGGGGGATTGGGAAAGATAATGAATTCATTTTTCAACCTGTTTAGTTTAAGATGTCTACAAGTCAACCAGTTCAAGATGTCTACTATACAATTGGATATACAAAACTGAAGGTTTTGAAGAAAGATTAACACTAAATAAATAGATTTGAGAATCAACAGTAAAGGGATAATAATTGACTCAGTGATGGGATCATCAGTACACAAAGGAGAGAGGAAGGCCTGAAAAAAAAAAAGCTTTATGGGACATAGGAGTGATCTGAATGAAGAGACCAAAATGGAGTCAAAGAAAGAGTAAGGAAAATAGGAACTAGGTAAGAGGACAATCAAAAGAGATCTCTCAAAAACCTAAAAAGAAGAGAATAGTTATCAAAGTGTTAAGGGATGCAAACAGGTCGAGATGGATAAGAACTGAGAAAAAGCCAATGGATTTGACAGTTGTGACATTACTGGTCACTTTGAGGAAGAACTTTGGTTGAGTGATGAGATTAGAAGCCAGAATTTAGAGTCAAGAGGAGAGTAAGAAGAGACGAAGTGGAGAGACATCTATAGACAACTATCTACTCAAAGAATTTTGTTGCAAAAGGTAGGGAATATGTGGCACAATAGCAGGATGAATTGATTGAGTGAGAGTTTTTTGAAGAAGAGGGAGACATGGACATGTTTTTAGTCTTGAGGAAAGTGAACCAAAGGAAACTGAAAAGAACTGAAAGAATGGGAATCAAAGTAGGAGCCATTAGTTAAAAGAGATGGGATGGAATTAGGATCATATATAAAGGCAGAAGGATTTGCCTTGGCAAGGAGAAAGGCCAAATAGTTTTGTTAAGAAATCAATAAAGGAGGAGATAATGACAGAAGGCAACTGAGTGATATGAGATGAAAAAGAGGAGGAACAAGAACTCTTGGAGAATGATCTCAATTTTCCAATAAAATGTAAAGCAAAGTTTTCTGCCAAGAGGATGGTAGAGAAGCCTTCCCTAAGATGTTTGAGGTGGGACGAAAAGTTTTGGAACATCCTTGTGGTGATGGGATAGCAAGTTTATTGTGTAATTGCCTAGCAGTTGCCTAGCCCAGTTGAGTTTATATCATATAAATTTGTAGCAGATCCAGTTGGAATAGTTGCATTTTGAGATACTAAAAAGAACATAAAACTCTGGGTGAATCTTCATAAAAGGAACCATCTGGGCAGGAAATAGAGGCCTCAACTTAAATCTTGTCCAGGTCTCCCACCTTTCTTACTTTTAACTAGAGAAGAACTTCTAGCTTCCAAGAATCTGGAAGATGTGGCCTAAATAGCATCCTGATATTAATTAATAGCATTGTTTACACTGGGGACCAAAGCCACACTAGCTTCATATATGAAGCCCAGAAAAGAAGCTATACCCCATATAAAGACAAGTTCTTGAGCTCCCCATAATAGAGTAAAGGACTTCCAGCAATTAGAAGCTATTTGTTAAATTCTTTGTCACATTTGCTTTATGTACTCGGGGTAGAGTGTGGCACTAAAATTGGGATGTTTTATATTAATTCTTATTGTACTACCTTAATAGATGGACTTTTCCAAATGGTATTTAAATCTAACTGTCATTTTATAATCTTCAGGGAAAGTATATTGTTGGGAATTTAAACCAATGGCATTAATCTCTCCCATACCTTCAGGATTTACCCTTAGAACCTTGAGAAGGATATGTAGCTAAACTTTCCTTACCCAATTAATCAATGGATATAAGAACAGGGGAGAAAGGGATACCTCAGAGCTTTCATAATCTACATTTCATAAGATCAAAATTGAATCTGAAAACGTTATTTAGTTCAGTATTTTAAAGATGTGGAAACACTTAGAGAACTCAAGTATTATGATATTATAAAATTAATAAGTACCAAAGCCAAGAACTAAGTCCAACACCTCTGGTTCCATACCCAGAACCATATTACACACTCATTAATTTCTACTAGAATATTATACTTAATATCTAAATATAATATCTTTCATTGTTCCAAATCTTTGTTTTGAATTTTTATTAAGAATCATAGATTTATATAATCTATAGAAGCAAGGTTGTCTCATGGGTAAAGTTATGCACCTATTTATATGACTTTGGTTCTGTTTTTTTCCTAAACAAGTCAGGTTCAAGGCATTGCACATCAAATACTTATAAATTCCTAGACCATGACACAATTCATAGTGCAGAAACAATGATCTCTTTTGACGATAAGAGATATTCAGAAGGATCAATTTAAAAATTCTACCAATTGAAACTAAATTTTTCCATACTTCTTTGGGAATGCCTTGTCTCCAGAAACCTCTACTCTGCCTTGGTATTCCCTAAAGTGATGAGAAAATAGTATTTTACCCAGCAAGCTGTAGATTCCCTAAATTAATTACATTTAAGCAACTAGCCAGCAGCTTTTGTTCACATAATGCTTTTACTGTAATCCAGCAAAGTCCAGTGAATGGTTTTTATAGTCATTTCTGTCTCAGTTCAATTCATTGTTCAGAATTATGACCTCAGGAACACTGAGTTTCCGATTGAAGATGACTCGGCTAAAATTAAAACAGGAAAGAAACTTGTTAAATGATATCAGCGTTTATAATTTAAAATGGTTCTGTTATTAGATATTGTAAAAGCACAAAAGGTGATCTTGTACAGGGGTTATAACCTTTGGCTCCAAATATACCAATTACAGTATAATGTGTGGTGAATTTTTAATCTCATAATTAAACACCGAATTAATTTTATAAAACTAAAAAGGTTTTTAAATCTTTATTAATCATATTCTCAGAAGAAGAAAAAAAGTATATATTTCTAGCTAGTTATGTTGTTACTACCTAATTCATATAATGAAACAAATAGTTTTCTGTGATCTGAGTGAACTTTAGATATTTTTCCTAATAAATTATAAATAAGTTTATGTGAATTTATGATTTATGTTGATAATATTTTAAACCTTTAGGAAAAAATAATTAAGAAAAATAATTAACTAATGTTGGAATGTGTGTCTTTTTTTGTGGAGGAGAAGGGGATAATATAACTTGTATTCTATTCTTTCTGCTTTTAAGAGTAACTTCTCCTAAACTGTTCAGAGAAAGGTACTTTATATCTTACCATGAAACAATACTATAAATGGATTTTGAGATTCAATGGATCTTACATATTATTTATTCCAACATTCTTCCTTTAGAGATGAGGAAATGGATGCCCAGAAAGGTTTTCAATTTTGTTACTAATGACACCAGAATTTTAATCCAGTTGTGCTTTTAAATCAGGTACTGTTTTCATTGCATTTTGATATTTTTTCCAAATGACTTGTCCTACGTTCATGCATCTATACACACAGATACACACACAAACTGGAGATTAGTTGATTTATTTGTATTTTTATATTTTTACAGGGTTTTATCAATATAGATAGATCTTTAGTACAGTGGATAGAGTCCAAACCAGTGCTGGGCTTGGAGTGAGGATATTCAAATTCTACTTCAGGCATGTAAGAATCTGTGTGACATTAGGAAAGTCCCTGAATATGTCTCTAAGTGTTAGTTTCCTCATCTGTAAAATTGAAATGCTAAAAATACTTATTTCATAAAGTTGTACAGGTTGCCCCCAAATGTTAAACTTAATTAGATTAAATTGCATTAGGACTTTTTGGGATGTGCTATATATGTGTAGCCATGTATTGGCCACATGAGATATAGATGAGTATAGTTTTCCAGCAAAATTTGAGGCTGAAGGGCCTTCAGATACACATAAGAGAAAGGGATCTTGAGTATGTGGAGGAACTCTGGACAGGGGTAGCATCTTATAGATACATTAAAAAATGAAGGATTGATTGATTATAACTATGAAGAACTGGAAGTAGGGAAGGGCCTACTATAAGCCAAGCACTGTAAGCATTTTGCAAATATTATCTCATTTGATTTTTACAACAACTCTTTGAAAAAGGTGCTGTTCACAGCTGGGGAAACAGACATTCAGTGATTAAGTGATTTGACCAAGGTCATATAGCTAGTTAGGGATCCAAGTCCTGATATGAACTCAGGTCTTTCTGACTCTAAACTCAGAATTCAATCCATTGTGCCCTGAAGCTACCAAAGCAGGAATTGCTCAGGGGTTGAGCTGCTTAGCCAAAACTTGGGCTTGATTGTGCCTACCTCCTAGTGTTACTTGCATGTGGTGAATTTATCCACTTTATATTTTTCCCTTCCTCTGTGCCTCATAGCTGCCTGGCATTATCTGCCTTTTGGAATTTCTTGCTCTCTTAAGTCCTCTTTATTTGCTGTTTGTACGTTGATGAATGGTTTTGCCTCCAAATAAAGAAAAAGCTACTATTTATTGCATTGTGAGCAAGTGTGTGCTATAAAAGGTATGAATATAAAGAGAAATAAAATGACTAGTGGGGATCTTTCTCGGTGTATGATCGAGCAGAGAGGCCAGTCTCAGCTCAGTGATAAGGGAAAGAAAATATTTCTTTTTTAAAACAGGGACTTTGAATTTTTTTTTTTTACTTTCCATAAAACTGTATAAATAAGCTCCCTAAATAGCAGTAGAAAAGTACAATGTGAATCCATGAAACTAATTGTACTGGAGTAGAGAGAAAAAAAAAAAACACTAGATGCCTATATTGATTTTTTTTTTGATAACATGTACAGGCTCCATATATAAAGTACTTTATAAACTAAAAAGTATTATATAAATGCTTATTGTTATTTATTATCATTATCTTCATAATCGTTATTATTTTATTATTGCCATCTCAGTAATTTATACCCTTAACAGAGTTATGATTTTCCAGAGTCACACAGAGAGTTAGTGTTAGAGATATGACTTAAACCCAAAATATCCTGACACTTATGTCAATTCAATATAGAATGTTCTCCTGAGACTGAGATGCCCGCTGATTGCTAATATGGAACAGCAAGAATTTCCTATACTGATAAAACCAAAGATCCAGACACGATATATATATAATAGGCATGTATGTATATTTTGTGATGAATATATTTTTGTTCTTGAGTCATTTTTTAATTGTGTCTGACTCCACATGATACCTTCTGGGGTTTTCTTGGCAAAGAAAAATTACTCCAGTAGTTATTTACCTCTCCATTTCCTTCATTTTATGTTATGGGGATGAGGAAACTGGAACAACAACAACAAAAAAGAGAATGAAATGACTTGCCCAGAGACACACACTAGTCTTTGAGGCCATATTTGAACTCAAAAAGATGAGTTTTGTTCCACTAAATTGTCCAAATATAAATATATATGTATGTGTATATATATAGATATACACAAATATATTTATGGATTCTTAAGTTATATTTTCACTTGTGTAGGGAATTGGGCAAGGAAACTTTCTATTTTAAAAAAATATTTACTTCAGGGGACAGCTAGGTGGCGCAGTGGATAGAGTACCAGCCCTGAAGTCAGGAGGACCTGAGTTCAAATATGGCCTCAGATACTTAATACTTTCTAGCTGGGCAAGTCACTTAATCCCAATTGCCTCAGCAATACATACATACATATATATATATATCTTCTAAAATTTTGGTTGCAGGGAATTTCTTGGGTTATTACATGGTTAAATGAATTAATCAAGATCCTATAGCTAGTGCATATCTGAGGCAAGATTTGAACTCAAGTCCTCCTGTGAAATCTAATTGTCTATTCATAAGGCATCTGGCTGACACATAGATAGAACACTGGCCTGGAGTCAGAAAGCATTGAGCCCACATTCAGCTTTAGTCACTTAGTTATGCAAGTAACTAAGGGTATGCAAGGGACCTGGGTAGGTCCCTCTTAATTTTGGTGACCCCATTTTCCTTGTATATAAAATAATGGTAATAATTCTAGGATTATTGTGAGATTGAAATGAAATAATATTTGTAAACCATTTTGCTAATGTTAAAGTGCTTTATAATCGATGATTATTATTCTCTTCTGCTCCTGTAAAAACAAATCAGCAAAAGGAAAAACAAATAAGCAATTGAGCAAAAACACTTTCAGACATGGAAGATTCTTTGAAATGATTATCTCACTTGGAATATGTAGTTCATTATATCTCTATAATGAGATTGGAAACATTATGAATCATTGGTTCTCTAAAATAATGATTATTCATTGCAGTAATCTGAGTTCTTAAGCCATTAAAAAGTTGCTATAGTACATACATTCTTCTGGATCTGCTCACTTTGAATCAACTCAAAGTGAAGTTCAAAGATACCTAGTCACCCTTCTACACTTTACCATTTTATAAATTTTTATTTATACCCTCACATTAGGTGGTATGAGTTATTCTCTAGTCTCTTCCCTTCATTTCCTTTTTACCCTTCTTTTCCTTTCTCATTTTAAGATAAAACATAACAAAAGTCATTTCCCAGAATTTTAGGAACAGGCTTAGTTCTCAAAGGAGTCTAATCCAGGACAAAATCTGATTGTCATCCCACTGGTCTGAGTTTTGCAAGTTCTTGACTTGGATTTGAATTGTGTCTGTGAAAACATTGAGTTCTCCTAGACTATTCCTATAAACCAACTGGAATTCTGTTAGTTCAAAGTAGCCTTGGCTATTTCACTAAAGGCTGGGCTAAATGGTGGAACTGAGTTCCTGTTTTGAGCATAATACATTATTCAGGATCTTCTCACTGAGGGGGAAAAAAAAAACAAGGCCGTTGTTTATATTATCTTTATATTTTCTCCTGGATCTGAAATCCAGGATTGGGTAGTAGGCCACAAAATATCAATTGGTATGGGTTCCCATTGTAGTACACTGGTCTGAGTCTGAGAGTGATTCAATATAGGTCTGCAACCTCCTTTTGTGTTAATGGGCAGCCTCTCCCTGGGCACCAGAATACTTCTCCTGCCATGTATTCCTGCCCTGATCCTATCCCCAGCATTTGGAAATCTTTGTCTTCCTATGCTGATCTGACCCATGACAAACTGGGCTGGGCAAAAGACATATTGTGACTTTTTCTGGAATTTTTATTATAGATCTTTTTGGGATGAATTGAGAATGAGAATTTAGAGGCATTGCTTCCTTCTGTTCCACCATTTTGACTCCCATACTGCCCTTCATTTTAAACTTTCCTATGACCTCTGTTTATATCACAGTTCTTAGGGAATGTTTGTTATAATCCTTGCCCTACCTCTACCCCATTAAGATGAAAATACTTCATTTTTATTAAATTTATGAGTATGATGTTCTTATTATTTAATTGCATTTTTTGGTGTGTTTCTCTTTATGCCACAGTTTATCTTTTGAAATTTCTACTTAACTCTTTTATCAGGAATCTTGGAAGTCCTCTTTTTCATTAAAAGTCTATTCTGCAAAATACTTGTAGTATTAAACTAATTTTTGTGGAAAACCATTCTTATCTGTAAGCCAAGATATTTTGCCTTTTGTAATATCATGTTTCATGTTCTCTGCCTATTTATGATAAATAGCTACTAAATTTTGTGTTATCTTGACCATCTCTCTTTAACACATGTATACTTTCTTTCTAGATATTTGCAATTTTTTCTTTTATCTAGAATCTAGACTTTGTTATTAATGTTTTTTATGACATTTCATTTTGAGAATTTTTTTAGAACATGATCAATGAAGTCTATGCTAAGAGATCTGTGTAGTTTCCTTTCATGATTTCTTGAAACCATATATCTAGACGTTTTTAAAAAAGTTATGGTTTTCAGGAGTAGCTAGGTGGTGAAGTGTAGAGAGCACTGAACCTATATTCAGAAGAACCTGAATTCAAATCGAATTCGATATTTACTAGCTGTGTGATCCTGGACAAGTCACTTTACACCTATTGTCTCCCCCAAATAAATAAATATTAGTTATAAAAATGTATGTTTTTAAAGTAATACAATGATTCTTAAATAATTTCTTCTCAATCTATTTTGTAGATTTGTAGATTTTTGTAGATTTTGTAGATGTATTGACATGAGATACCTTGATTTATTTTGAGGGGGGTATTTTTCTCATATTTCTCATAGGCATTTTGAAATTCTGTTTTGGGTTTTTATTTTTCTTGAGCATTAATGGTCTCATAACATTTTATCTTTTTTAAAAAATCTTTGTATTTTTAAATTTAATAATATTTTAGTGTTCTGCTTTGGGCAACAGAGCTTGGCTGGCTTAACTGAGAGTTCTGAGTTCTGATGTGTGATTCAGGATCCTCTAATAGGTCACTCTGAATCTGCTTCCCTGAGCGAGGTATATATCCAGGTGATATACACCAAGTCCTTGCTCTAGATGCAGAGTTACTTGTCTGGGCTGAGATTGAGTTTATGGACAGGTCCAAGTTCCTGATTGGCTTGGGATCTGCTATTTTCCTATCTAATCCCTTTTAACAAAGAGAGTTTCAAAGTTCAGCCACTGACCACAATCAGGAAAAATTTGTGATTATCTCTCTATATATGCAAATACCCATATTTTTTTTTAAAAAAAGATACTTTGAACATGATACATTATAAATATGAAATCTCTGTTGTTCTAAGTCTAGAAAGACACCTCCCTCACTGCATTCCAGGAAATCATATTCTTTCTTCCTCTAAATCTTAGTATTCTCTGTATTTGGAATGCACCTATGCTGAATTAATATTTGTTGAACTGAATTGAATTGAACTGAAATCATCTGGATTATTTATTAAGAATATCCCTCTTGAAGTTTTAAAGGAATCTAATTTTTAGCAATGAATTTCAACAGATAAACATCTAAGCATGTGAACTGTGCCCTAAAAAATTACTAGGAGAATAAGGCCAGGAAGTAAGCTAGAATTGAACATTTTTCTGAGTGTTCCATGACAAGTGTGAAGCATGCTATTGCTAATTTACCTGAAAAAAATGGACTGAAAAAGCTGGCTAGCAAATCATAAGTTGAAGGGGAGAATGAGTACATTAAGAAGCAAAATATTGCTTTTTTTTTTCCTTTTAGTGCTCTGAGTTGTTTTCCTTTTATTTTTGTTTTCCCATTTCCCTATTGATTTTAATTAATCTCACCCTAGAATCATAAACCCTGTGAACTCAGAGAATTTTTTTAATTTAAATAAATAAAAAGACCCTACAAGTTTTTCCCAGATTGCCCGGCTTTAATAATAAATTACTGTTTTCCAGCAGGATCATATGCAGAACTCTGATTTTGTTTCTTCCTCTGTTCATATCCTGATAATTGAGGCTGAATTCCCTTGTCTTTAATATGCCATATATTCTCCACCTGGCAAAGGACTCAGACAGATACAGATAAATACCCCGTAGACATACAGACAGAGAAACTGCTGTAATTGCTTTCATAATGACTCTCAGACATCAAAGGAAGGCAAATAATGGTATTTAACACTGTTTCCATTCTTTAGCTGAAATGTAATTTTATAGAGTTATTGTCAGGCAGTACAGTGAACGTACAAGTACAACTGTCATATTCTGCTCATATTAATTAGCTGCCCATGAGAGGTCCAGGCTCGTAATGGCAAAGTTCTCCTCATTTCAGATGGTCTGATATTCAGACAGAACCATACGTACAATAGCTTGATTAACATAGTTGCTTAGATCAGGTTTTCCCTGGGAGTATGTCAATTGGCATTTTGAAGAATCAATTAATTAGCACTCCAAATAATCCATTCTTGGGTTAATGAAAGTGTTTTGTACAGCTGCAAAAAGGAAAAAAAAAATCTTACTTGAAGAAAAATTAAACCCTTCCAAAATGGCAAGAAAAAATTTAGCATTTGGGAAGCTATGTTGCCCATTTCAACATTCCAGTGAAAGCCTGTAAAAACAAGGCCATATAATTTACATACATAGTTTAACCCCAAAGTGTTGTTTTTTTGGCTTAGATTGGCAAAGGAGTGTCTTATATTAGGTTATGGAAATTTATAACTTTTATTTACTATTTTAGCTTATGAGAGTAGTGGATAGAGGGTCTTGTTATAAAGATGTTTGTTCAAGGCTTGTTAGTAATATGTACCATCTGTGTGACTTTAGGAAAGTCATGGAACAGACTAAGTACTCAGCAACTGAACTTTGTGAAACTATAAATTGTAGTTGCCAATTTCTGACTGTGGAATTTCAATGATGATAATTCTCTTTAATATTTGGTTAATGTTTGATTTTTGCATGTGAGTTACAAATGGAAGATATGTTTTAATATTACATTAAAATGTAATACATTTTTAAAATGAATTCAGTTTCTAACAGAGTAGAATAGTGATATTTGCAAACTTTTCTAACAGATGCAATAATTATTATCCCCAAAAGAAGTTTCTACAGGGAACTACTAATCATTTCTTTGTCTTTTTTTCATGTGAGATCCATTTTGTATGTGAAATTATGGCAGATTGTAAGCTCTCTTTGAATTCCAAAGTCTCTTTGCAACTTTATAAAACCATAGGCAGGTTGGTAACACAATGGATGAAGCACTGGGTCTAGAGTCAAGAAGATGAGTTCAAATTGGGCCTTGCTTATTTGTTAGCTGTGTGATACTGAGCAAATCATTTAACTTCTATCTGCCTCACTTTTCTTAACTTTATGTAAAATGAGGATAACAGCAGCACTTCTTTTGTATGGTTATTGTAAGGATTAATAAGTAGAATTTTAGTACAATATCTGGCCTATAGTAGGTACTATATAAATGTTTATTTTTTTCCTTTCTTGCCCTTTCCCTTTCCATTAAAACAGTGTTTCTCAAGTGAGCCTCTCCTTAACAGTGTGAGCACAAATTGAGTATTTTATACACATCTTTCCTCTTATAAATTTCATTAAATCAAACCAAAATAAAATTTTGTTCTTTTTTTCCTTCATAATTCTGTGGCATTAAAATAGAAAATAAGTTTGATATCATTAAATCAGGTCTTCTTAGAGGTTGGATCCAACTCTATCCTGCTTGTGAGAACCCATGGTGAAATTTCAAATGTAGGCGAGAGAGAAAATAACATCTTTGCACTATAGTACCTAAAGTCAAGCTGTAACCCAGCTGTACACCAGCAGCTTAATGCAGCTGGACCAACTCAAATATATCAAAGATATCAAAGAACTTATGGAAAGCCTACTGATGCCAACGCTATACAGGTTCAGAAAACTGTAACATATGATACACTGTATATGCAACCTCTTATGTATGGCTTCCAACAGGTTATATATTCTATACCAACTATACCTGAGGTTTAGAATAACTACAGTTATCCACTGGTGCAAGTCACTATGCCTTCATCATATCCTTCAACCAGCTATTTTTCTACCCAGTTGACTAGTTATGATCAGAGAAGTTATTGCCTGCACAATACCAAAGGGCAGCAGAACAGCTATGAACAATAGAGTAACTAACTATGGTCAATAGTACAGCTGTCAGCAAGTAGCCCCCCACTAGTTATTTCTACACACACAATTGTATCCTACAAACAGTTCTAAGTTAATGTAGAAACAAAGAAGCACCTACAAGCAGCAGAGTCTATTCTTGGGAGGGGCATATCAATAGCATGGGTATATATGGGTAGAATTTTGTAGATTCTGTTGGAACTGAAGAAAAACAAAGTATGAGTGGTCCTGATAACTGGGTCAAGGGAAGAGGGAGATTTGATCGTGAAGGGATGAGTAAAGGTGTGCAGGGAGAGGAGGATGAAGACATGATGGAACAGATGCTGGAGAGTGAGGTGGCTTCAATAAGCCTGGTGGATTTATGAAAGAAGGACCACACCTAAACAGGTCAACCTGTAGATCCCGATGAAGATTCAGAAAATAGTGCACTTCATTCCATGAAAATATGTTTGTTGATGAACTAGAAGGCTTTTTCAAACTAGATAGTCAAGATGAACAAAAAGACTGGGAAATTGATGATAAACATTTGTCTAGACAAGGAAACTAGGAAACCAAAAGGAGATGTCACAGTATCCTGTGATGACTCATCTAATGCAAAAACTACAGTAGAATGATTTGATAGGAGAGACTTCCAAGGTAGCAAATACAAAATGTCTTTCATGTGATGTGGCAAGCTTTCCTTCAAAGCAAAGGGTTGCTTCCAACTATCCAAGGAAGTCTTAAAGGGCAGAGGGGACTAAGAGGTCCCATAAGTAGAATGGGGGATAGAAGAGGAAACAGGAAATTTTCCATCAACAAGCCCCAGGGGATTCTGAGGAAACCCCTCTGGAAAAAGAAATTACCAGCACAGAAAGGCAATATACTAATCTAGGCTATGGAAACTAGAATTTTGCCTTGATTAATGTTTTGTTGATTGTCTAAACTTAAGAAAGTGTTAATGTATATTAAATATCAAAACAGACTAAAACACATCTTTTTATTTATTTATTTATTTGTTTGTTTATTTTTGCTGAGGCAATTGGGATCAAGTGAGTTATCTAGGGTAACATAGCTAGGAAGTATTAAGTATCTGAAACCAGATTTGAACTCAGGTCCTCCTGACTTCAGGGATGGCACTCTATCCACTGCAGTATCTAGCTGCACCAAAACACATCTTTTTAAAAATAATCTTAAAAGTGTTTTCTTCTTCTCCTTTTCTTCTTTTCACTCTTATTCTTCTTCTCACTTGTATTCTTTTTTTTTAATAACTTTTTATTGACAGAACCCATGCCAGGGTAATTTTTTACATTATTCCTTGTACTCTCTTCTGTTCCGATTTTTCTCCTCCCTCCCTCCACCCCCTCCCCCAGATGGCAAGCAGTCCTATACATGTTAAATAGGTTACAGTATGTCCTAAATACAATATATGTCTCACTTGTATTCTTCTTTTCTCACTCTTCTTCATCTTCTTTCTTCTTCTTCTTCTTCTTCTTCTTCTTCTTCTTCTTCTTCTTCTTCTTCTTCTTCTTCTTCTTCTTCTTTCTTCTTCTTCTTCTTCTCTCCTCTCCTCCTCCTCCTCCTTTTCCTCCTTCTCCTCCTCCTCCTCCTCCTCCTCCTTTTCCTCCTTCTCCTCCTCCTCCTCCTCCTCCTCCTTCTCCTCCTTTCCTCCTTCTCCTCCTCTCCTCCTTCTCCTCCTTCTCCTCCTCCTCCTCCTCCTCCTCCTCCTCCTCCTCCTCCTCCTCCTCCTCCTCCTCCTTTTCCTCCTTCTCCTCCTCCTCTTCCTCCTCCTTCTCCTCCTCCATCTCCTTTTTTCTTCCTCCTCCTTTTCTCCTCCTCCTTTTTCTCCTCCTCCTTCTTCTTCCTCCTCCTCCTCTTCTTCCTCCTCCTCCTCTTCTTCCTCCTCCTGCTTCTTCTTTTCCTCCTCCTCCTTCTCCTCCTCTCCTCCTTCTTCTTCCTCCTCCTCTCTCCTCCTCCTTTCCTCCTCCTCTTCCTCTTCCTCCTTTCCTCCTCCTCTTTCTCTTTCTCCTCTTCTTCCTCCTCCTACTTTTCCTCTCCCTTCTCCTCCTCCTCAACCTTCTTCATTTTCTTTCTTATAATAAATAAGAAAATTGATTGAGATATGAATAAATAAATGATTTTTATTAGTTAGTAACATGAGGTCACAGTTTATTAATTTAGCATATGAATGATAAAGCATTTCAGACTTGAAAAATGTATTCTATAACAAAGATAACATTTTTAAAAGTAAAAGAAGAGATAATTTTTGTTGATATACATAGCTCATGTAATTCTAAGATGAAATATCCTCTAAATTTATAATATGCATTTGAAATCTCTTCATTTCATTCCATTGAAAAGATCTTGGATTTGTTATACGTTGTAGACTATACACTACATCTTAAATCTTCCATTTTCTTTGGAATGATACACTTTGGGAGAACATCATTCTTTTGTACTGATTCTAGTGAGTGATAGTAAAGTTTTCATGTAGTCTATCACTTATATTCTTTTTTTAAGAGTCTTTCAAAAATGCAAAATGGTCAAATTTCATTGTCATTGCTTGTTATGGATGTAAGCCAGAAATGAGATCTCTTCCTTATTCCACTAATCAGCGTCCACCATATCTGCATGCTCATTTTCTGATCGCTGATGAGGCGACAAGGTCATTGGACGTACAAGTGCTGATTTAAAAACAGACATGAGAGTAAGATCGAGGTTAGTTGGGTCTATCAGAGCTGTCAATCAATTAATGAAAATTATTGAGCAAGGACACTGTGGGGGAAGTGAACAGAAGGAATGAAAATGACCATGGAGACACAACATAGGGAAAACGACAGAACTGACTAAATGTGCTCACGTGAGTGCTAAAAACAGACATGCTCGCATCACAAGTGAAAGACAGCTCTGAGAAACAGTGACTGGAATATGTTGGCGCCCACAGGCTCACAGGCTGACAGCTCTTGCCTTTTGCCCAAAGGTACACCACTGAACATTGCAATTTCTGAGTCAACAGAGAGAGAAGCAGAATGCATGCAGAATATTTTATTAAGATGCTTGTGACCTGGGCAAAGTTTTCAGGTGTTTTAAAGATGCAATTGTCTGGGCTAAAGTTTGGAGTAAATAAAGGCCAAGAGTTCAATATTCCAAATTAGTCAAGAGGAAAATGTTTCATTTTTACCTGTAAAATAATGGCAGATATGAATAAGAAAATAGGATAATGCTAAGGGAGCCCACAAAAGCACACTTAGAAGCTACTCTATCACCTTGGTACACCAAGTACTGGCACAAGACAAGAGTATACTGTTTATCAGTACAAAAAAGAAATAATTTATAAATTGATCCATGGAGCTGGCAGGGGAGGGAGAAGCAGAGAAAATTTTTATATTGCAAAAAATGAGTAGAGAAAAATGCCAATATGTTTGTGTGAATGAAAGATAGTGAGGGAGAAAAATGAAAAGACAGTGAAGTCAGAAGCAGGGAGATACTGACACCAAATCTCTGCAAAGCGTTCAAAATTCTCCAGCTGCCACGCTTTTAATTTGCTACCATTCTAATTAAAATGCAAATTAAATTTATAATTAGCATCAGCGCTTTCTAAAGAAACCTCCTTGTGTGCAGCACAAACATATGGGACGATGCTATAGTGTAAAGTTTGTAAAACAGAAGTATCGGATCAAACGAGAGGATGGACATTTTTACTGGAAATAAGTTTGGGGGTTGGATTGTAGCACAGGGGGAATCAAGCTTGCTTGGCTTAATCGACTTGAGGTGGATGTTCTTAAGGGAGGGAAGTGGCCAAGTGTCTGTCCTGTTGTGACCAAAAGACTGCTGAATATGAAAGATCTGCCTGGGAGTTACTTCTTGTTGAATCAGGTGTCAAGGGTCATCCTGCATGTCATTGGTATTGTATAGATGATGCCAAAAAGGCAAAAGGGGTCAGAGCTTCTAATCAAAAAGTCTATGGCCAAAATTAACCGCTGCTTGCTTCCAGATAATTAATTTAGAAATGGATGGGAAACAAAGTACTAAAATGACATCATGATTCACACATGTATCACATTTTAAAGGTAAGCTGGTTACCTAGTGGTACTCACAACAGAGTTTGGGTCAGGGTCAAAGAAAGGAGAGCTAACCAAATGCTGAGTTTGGGGAGCACAGAGTTTACAGAATCCTATAAATGCAGCAAATTACTGATTTCTTCATCACAACACCTTTCAAAACATGGAGCTTTGTGACACCTGCCTTAGCATCGCAGTTGTGTCTGTTGAGGCACACATTGCAAAAGCAGCCTGGATACCAGTGCTTCCATCTGCAGGTAGCATACATGAAAAAGGCTTGATGACAACGACTATGGGACAAAAGTGCCTTTCATTTTCATAGTATTTTATTGAAGGGGCAGTTTTATGCATTAAAAAAATAAAATCTGTGATCTACAGTATAATAATTGCTTTACTTTCTAGTTCAGAACCATGCCCAGATCCAAGTGCTTTTAATATTCCAGGGATTCTGCTTTATCTATTAACCAGACTCTTCATCAGATATTTTAAAATTTGAATGTAACAGGAATGAATATTTCATGGATGTGTGTTAAGCTGTTATTAAACTATAATGTAAGGCAGGATTGTCGGAATATTTTTAGAAGTCAAAAAGTCAATTAAAATGATAAGCCTGTAATATCACTATTGTGAAGCAGTACCAAAATTCATTTCATATGCATGGAAGGTTTTCAACTACCTTGCATTTGGGTGTGAAGAAGGACTGTTACATATTCAGAGGACTGTGTACTTCAATTTCATTAGTAACACTTAGGTTCAATTTTAGGCAGAGATTAAATGCAAAGTGATAGTGGAAAAAAATTTACCTGACTTGCATTTTTTTTAATGTAGTATAACAAAGACAACATCACTATATTTTAAAGGGAATGGACTTTACATAAAGGTAGTATTGTCACCTTGAAAGAAAATTTATTCCTTGGAAAGTAAGGATGTCTGCAAAGCTAATGAAACTTTTTTTTTGCATAATCATAATTTGGTGTGTATAGAAGATTAAGCCATATTTGAAAATAAGAGTTGGAGTAAATAAAAGTAGCACATTAATAAATTGTTTATAAAAAGAATTTATTATATTAGAAGATGGATTTTTAAATAATTTTCCTTTTCTCTAGGAATGCACCTTATTATATAACATTGTCACTTGTCAAAAATAAGTTTGAAGTGTGGAGTGTTGTTTTTTTTTTTTTCTTTTCTGTAGGAAGGCAAATGAAATTGTAAAAAAAAAAATGGTTTATTTCTTCTCCAAAATGCAATGTAAGCAAAAGCAAGTACTTGGATCATTTACCAAGTTAACTAACATGATTTCTTTCTGTAACCTTTGCTTTGTCAAAGGCCATTGTCAAAAAATGAAGTTTTAAAAGTTGATCATGATGACAGACTTGACCAGACCTAATTAATCAAGACTTTGGCAAAGAAAGAAAGAAAAAAAAAACATAGATTGACCAATATTATGATGAAAATTATCTTCGGATTCACACCAGATAGAAGTTCCTTATTTTTTCATAGTGTCAGTATCCACATTGGAATGCCAGCAGCCTAAATAGGTCTTCTGTGCACTGGACAAAAGCCTGAACACTATGACATAAAAGCATTGCTTTGTTTCACTTCTAATTGTTGTCCTTCTCTTATTCAGAATATGAATTCACCTTTGTCGCAGTTTCATGAACCGCTGGGTAATCAAAATTATTATGCTGCCACCTGTTGTCTGTTAATTATTCTGAGGAGGTACTCATAAATCATAACACCGGACAATCAATCAGACTGTCAGGGTCCAGGTCAAAGGGCATGCATGGAAAGTTATAGGTCACCCACCGGGTGTGAAAGATCAGGGTTTTAGAGCATCACTCATTGTCAAAGAATGTTGAGAGAAGTGCCATCCAAACAAAAGACAAACTAAAGTACAGAAGAATTCAGGCCTGAGGATAGGCTTTGGCCTCTTCAACAAAGGGAATCAAATTGACATGTCATTACATTGCAGATCTGACACTCAGCAAGATTGTCTCCCAATGGCGTAACTCAGACACTTTGTGTGGAAACCAGGGTTCCTTTTGGAATGTTCTACAAGGCTATGGATTTGGAACATAAAGTCAGCTCAATGCATTCATCAAGAAAAGCACAATATGTCACTCCGCAGTTGATAGCAAGGGTGCTTTGGAATGTCTTATTCCCTAAATTAATTTGGTTTCAAGGATACATTTTCTTAGTAGTGTGAGAAGAACATGAACTGCATTAAACATCTCTCAACTCATTCATAGTAAGGCTCCTATATCTGAAATAATATAATCATGCTGAAGCAAGCATGTATTGATGGAAATCACTGATTTAAAACCTGGCTAGGGGTAAATTATTTCTGATGTTGTAGAAGCATCTTTAGTATAAAACATAATAAAATATAATAAGTAGAAGGCTGTAGGAGACAAAACAAATGCTCCAATTGTGAGATGTACTTACTGCTTGCTGCCTGCTGTTTGAATTAACTTGCTATTAGAATGATCTGTAAAATTTACTGTTAATGGCCTGGAAGTTGTAAAAAAATAGTTGTTCTAATTTGTTATTTTCTAGTTGTCGAATTCAAAGGATTTGGTTGTTTCTGGGGAACAATCATGGAAATAATTTTGCTAGACACAATCAATAGAGTTACTCTGATCCTTTTGCTACCTTTTGTCAACTCTGATTTCTGATTATATAGACTTTTTCTAGATTACATGCCATGGTTTTGGGAATAGAGATATATTTTCATAAGAATTGGCAGACAAAATTTGTTTTATTTTTTAGAGAATGTTCTAAAATTTTTCATGTGACTTATAGATCCTAGAACCAGAAAGGGCTTAAAGAGATGATCTTCTAGCTACCTGATTTTAGTAGATAAAATGTGTCATCATATTCTACATATTTGTCAGTTGAAGTCTTACGCTGATGATATTCTTTAGCCCCTAAGGTCACATAAAGGATTGTGGGCAGAGTCAATCCAGTAGTAGTAATGGTATTAGGAAGAGGATGAGGAAGAGGAAAAGAAAATGAAGAGGAGGAAGAAAAGGACATAGGCAAAGAAAAATAAAAGCAAGAGGAAAACAATTATAAAAGGTAATTTCTTCAAAAGTTCTGTGATTTCAGTGATGTGAGTAACTTGTCTACATCTTTTTTTCTATGTGATTCCTTTTCACAATCTCCCATAGATCCTTGTGGATAAACTACCCAATATGCCATGGATCTTCCTTTAGGGATTACTATATTTCATGGAAATCAGGGAAGCTTTTGACTATGGCAACTCATAAAACAAAGAAAAAAATGCTCTCACTCCAGTGTGAGTGGCTTACTTCTACTTCAGTAGGGACAATGGTTAGTGGCAAAAAAGGACTGTGGATTCCAGCAACACATTTATATAGCACTTTAGAGTTGCAAAATGTTTACTTCAAAACAACCTTATGAGGTATTAAAAAAAAGCTTCATCACTCACAAATGAGTTTCAAATACAGATTAAAGATTCTTTATTTGAGAAAGAAAAAAAATTCTGTAATGGCTTAATGGATTTTTATTATGCAAGTATTATTTCCATTTTATAGATGATATAAGAGACTCAGAGAGATCATGAGGTATAGTCAGGATTATATTTCAGTACTATATACAATTTAGAAAAAGCCATTGTTAGATAAAAGTAACAATGTTCTAATAATTTATTTTAATAGGGCTTCCATGTGGCTCATTGTGCTCAGTGCACTTCCACTTAGAACAGTGCCTGACACAGAATAAATGCTTAATAAGCACTTTACCCAATTTAAACTATTTGCATATAGAGAAATTCATGTCATAATTACTGACTAGTCTAGAAGAGACCTCATTCTAGATTTGTGGTGGAAGCCTGAATCAGTTAAAATATGGAAGCTTGACCAAGAGTTACGTAAGTACACAAACATATTTGTGAAAATATATATATATAATATATATATATATATATATATATATATATATATATATATATACACATACATACACAAACAAATCACTTTCCTCTTGAACTGGATATCTGATTCATCCCAGCCAAGCCTTAAACTCAATAGTTTCCACCAATACAAATTTGCTTCAAACTGATTATATTATTGTAAATATGAAGGGCTTACTATCTATTGGATACAGTGGAATGCTATTAGGTGCAACGGATATGAATCCTAACTTTGAATTTAGCTTACTCAATAACCTCTCTAAACTTCAAGAAAAAGGACAAGGTTGCATTAAAGGTTTCCTCTAAGACTGTAATTCTGTGATTCTACAGAGAAAAAAGTATAGTATGACTTTGCATATTTACTCAAATAAATTCAGATTATACAGAAGATCATGGATTTAGATCTGGAAAGGATCCTCAAAGTCATTGAGGCCAACATTCTTTTTTTTTTTTTTAACAGATGAGAAAACTGAGACCCAGAGAGATTTAATGACTTATTGAGAGTCATAGTAACTAATAAGTTTCTGAAGACAGAATTTAAATCTACATTTGTAATTAGAAGTACAAAATACTACTAATTCCTAGAGTTTCTTAATGTTTCTTTGTTTCATGAATGGCTTTGACAGTTTGTTGAAGTCTGTGGACCTCTTTAAATAATTATATATATATATATATATATATATATATATATATATATATATATATATATATATATATATATATAATTTTTTATATTTTTAAAATATTTTGTTTTATATATATATAAAATCTGGTTCACAGACTTTAGGTTAAGAACTCCTAAATGATGCTTCATTATAATATAATACAATATAATAGTATTATAAAGTACTTAGTTGCTGGTTGCATATTAGAGCCTAAAAATAACTTCTTTTAGTTTCAGAGGAATCTTGCCAAGTGTCAGTTTAACTTAGATTCCTGGAAGACATACCTCAGTGTTGATAGTAGCATCAGTGGTAAAATACTCAATTAGAAATGGGGGCCACTAACCAGTATATAAGGATCCCTACAAGTCATCTGCTGACTTAGTTTTAATGTGTATTATTGTCTATGTTTCATCATATTTTTAAGTTTGTTATTTCCTCCCAATTACATTTTAATCTGGATCTCTCTAAACTTAGGTTTTGGGCCATATATATTTTGCTGTGTTTTTGACACCTCTGATTTTATAACACTTTTATAGCTACTTGTTATTTCTTACTCAAAACAGACTTGTGAGTTAAATTCTATCACTATTATCATTTCTGTTTTACGGTTGAGGAGACCAAAGCATAAATAAGCTAAGGAAAATGATCAAAGTAACAAATTTTATATCAGAAACAGGATTAAAACCCAGAATTCACCTGATTCTAAGTTTAAATAACACATCATTTCTCAATGTAACTATTCAGCATTATTTTGTTGAGGACAACTTCTATGCATATAATGCATATGATAAAATTTTAGTTTGCATATAACAAAAGTCAATTAAAGATATTATGAAAGAACTACTATTTTTCTGTGAGGCCATCAGAATCTATTTGAAACCGATTTATGAATGATACAAAGTATTCTAAACAAGTTTTGGATAAAGAGGAAAAATACAACTGGATTTTTTTTGTTTGTTTTGTGAAAATTACAATTTGAATTATTTTCATTCATTTTTTAGTGTTTCTAGGGATTTACTGAGTACATATTAACCCCAAGAAGCATTAATCCTTCCCTTCAGGAAATTATATAAATTAGAAAGAGAACTTATAATCAGAAAACATGGGTTTAAATCCTCACTTTGACACTAAATGTCTAAAAGTGGCAAAGTCAGTGAATCTCTGAGTCTTATTTATTAAATGGGAAAAATACTATTTGGATGACCTATGTCAAAAATCTGTTATAAGGAAAGCACTTCATAATCCTTCAAGTCTATTTAATAGCTAGTCACTGTAAAATAATTTACTAGGAAAATAGTCCCACTAAAATTAGAGAAAATTTGATGTACATACATTATTTAATAACTTATATAATATTTATTATGACCCATATAATATTCCATACATGTTGATTCCATTTTCAAGGTTTTTTTCAAAGTCTTTCCAGAATATCTCTGCCTTCCCATTCTCTGATTCATAAGTGAGAAGTTCAAATCCTATCTGTGACATTTACAATTTATGTACTTTGGGCAGTTTTCAATATATTTGGACGTTAGCTTTCTCACCTTGAAAATACGGGATCTCATGTTCTATATTCCTATAAATAGACACCATCATACACTATAAGCATTTCTGCTAAACTAATGTAAATTAATTACTACAAATACAGAGAGAATAAAGAGCCTAGGAAAAAATACTTTAGTCAAAACTGATCTTCCTGCTAAATAAAGAAATGCGGTAGCCCAGGTTGATACTAAGAATATGAATTCATATGAAAATATTATAAATATGATGCTAAAACTTATGAGAAGTGATGAGTAAAAATTAAGTTTATGCAAAGTTTGATGAGATCAAACTATGGCAGATCACCCAAAGAACATTTAAGAATGAAATTAGAAAGATAATATACAATAAGAAAAAAAATGACCAAGCAGACGAGAAAAAATAAATCAATATTCCCAAAATAAATTCTTTCCTTCATTAGTAAAGTCACAACATTGAGATTCTAAATTCATATTCCTTAACATTCTACAATAATAAACTGGAAATGGCACTTAAAAAAGCAAAAATGAGAAGAATGTCCATATGATTTTTCTACTGAACTGAGGGCTAGAATATTTGAAAGCTATTAACTATCAAAATATCTTTGTAAAATGATCCTCTAATTATTAGTATCAGATGTATAAAAGAGGGACCAAGTATATAAAACAGGGACACTTATTACAACTCTGCAGCTGTCAGTGGGTGTACTAAGCACAAGGTACAAATTGAGGATGTTGAGATTTTATGTTATTCAGTTGTTTTTATTTGTGTTGAATATATGACCTCATTTGGGGTTTTCTTGTTTAAGAAACTATTGGTTTGTCATTTTCTTCTCCAACTCATTTTACAGTTGAAGAGACTGAGACAAACAGGGTTAACTGACTTTTCCAAGGTCACATTGCCTTTTGGATGATGAGTCTTCCTGATTTCAGGTCTAGCATTCTATCCACTGTATCACCGTAGTTACCTTAGCTGATGTTCTTGTGGATGCTTCTATTTGTGGATAACATTGTATAGAACAATGCAAATCTGATGAACTAGATATGTAATTACTCAAAAAAGAGGTTAATTTAACCATCTATACAAGCAAAAAAAAAAACAGATGGATAAAGAATATTCATTGTTTGAATTATTCTATGTGATTGGTTGTAAAGCTGGTACATTAGTGTGTATGTATGTGTGTGTGTTCACATGCATGAATATATGTATATACATACACTATTAAAGCTTAAAGTTTAAAACTGCACTAAAGCTTTTGTATAGCATACACACACATCTTTGTCAGCTACTTCAGAATACAAATGAAATGGATTCCAAATTTAAGGAGAGTAGAAGATCAGAGGTTCTGAAACATTGTATAGAGCTTTGGATGTTATCAAGTTTCTCCTTTAAAGACTCATATCTGAAATAATAACAATGCTCCTTTGACAATGCTATGGTGGTAAAATAGTGAATGTTAATGTGTCTAAAGAATTAAACCAATAGATCACCTAAAAAGACGTAGAAGTTCCTTGTCTCTAATTAATGGTATGCAAGAAGAATAGTATGTTACTAATAACATTTTAATAGAGAAAGCTGTGTAAATTATATGACAGAAAACAATGACTTTTAAAAGAAGAAGTCAGATATATAGACAGAAGAAGGGAGAGACAACACATACCTTACACACTTCATTCATACTCATACAATATTACAAAATATTAAGGAAGAATTCTAACATGTTGAGCAGAAATTTTATGGAGAATGAAAGGGGATATATAAATTGACTTGAATGGGATATATTTTGTACCATTGGTATTGTTACTCATTATCAAGAGAGAGTACAATAATTGAAGCATCATAGTACCATCATCATCACCATACCATAATTGCTACTAATAACAGGTTTATATACATGATTTAAAGTTAGAAAATATTTTGACATGTTGTATCTGAGGTTTTGAGTTAACCAGGACTACAATGGCAGTCAAAATTGTAACCTCAAAGGCTAAGGCGATATAATTTGGACTAATAAAATTACTAATTTTAGAACAAGGGAGATAGATAATACTTTCACTGTGTTCTACTAAGGCTATTTCTGAAGTATTGTGTTTAATTCTGGGTACTGAATTTTTTTGACTCTATGTTCTGTCCTCCATTACACTTTATATAAGATTCCCTAGGATGTTATTTTATATCTAAAATATGATGATAATATATTTGGCACCTATTATTACTTAGAAAGATTAAATGACAAAAGCAGGTAATTAAGTTTTACAAATATAGTATGCCATGCAAAGTTCAGAAGAAAGGAATCCCAAATAATGTAACTTTTAGAGGGGATAAGGATTTTTAGACATTGTCTAGTCTGCTCTTCAGCATTTTATAAAAGATAAAATGAATGCCCTGGAAAATTAAGTGATTTAAATTGAGACACTATAAGAAAGTTATAATTAAATCTAATTCATGAGTCCTGTTAGGTCCATTCTCTGATTTTCCTTAGAATATGCTTAAATACTTTTAAGAATAGGTGTGTGATAAAAGGGAAAAGATGATCAAATGAAAAATAGAATTTTCCTTTGTAATGTGTTTGTTATTGATTTAAATTATAATAAGTTAAAATTATAATCAATGAGAATTAGTCATATTTTAAAAATATTCTTCTCATAAAAGGTTTATTATGAACATACTTCAAACTAAGCATGCAACATATAAAAATAAAAATTTGTTCATAAGGCAAAATAGTGGCATGAGTATTCTTTTTACCAAAAAAAGTTCATCATAATCTTCCTTTAAAACCTTACCCCCTACTAATAACTTGAAATATAATTTGATAGATCAAAAAATCAATATACACTCAAATTTAGGGATTGCAATATTTTATGTAAAGTGAAGTATGTCATTGGTGACTTATTTTGTCAACTTTTGTTATCACACTGATAATCACATCTATTCCATAATTGTATGCCCCTTGGACTTATATCATTCACAGATAATAAAAAAATGTTGGAACTTGGCTAAATGCCAGATACCATTTTGTATTTTATATTAAGCTACTATAGCTTAACAAAAAATGTTCAGCAGGTGTTACTCTCAGGCATGATTGGAAAGTACCAAGAATAGATTCAAGATAAGTTTCCTTTAGTTTTTCAACTTGTAAGAATCAAATGAATATTCCCCCAGGACCAATGAATTTGTTGCATTTTTAGCTTACTATGTTGAAAAACTTAGACTACTTTTTTATCTCTTGATAGATGTAGGAAGTTACCTATTTTTAAAATATTATCTATAATTTTCTATAAGAAAACCATAGGTGCTGATTTTCCTACTTTGTGTTTTATTATAATTCATAGAGATTCTTTTAGTCTTATAGAAGTAGAGATAGAAATCATGACTCAAACCTGATCTTAGTCTAAAGGGACTACTATTCCAATTATGAAAATGAATCTATCCTACAGAGAGGTAATGTGCTAAGGATAAAGAATGAATATGATTATGATTTTGATTGCAACTTGTGAAGGTGTCTCTAAGGTTATCTAATATCATACTGATCTGTCAGGTTTATTTTGTTGAACATAAATATTTTAGGATAATATTTTAGTGAATAAGATTACCTTCAATTATCATTAAGGATTTCAAATTTGCATTCTTTTAATGTAACAAATGATGTAACAAATTCTATACATAAAATATAAATACAACATAGTTTTGGGAGGAGAGTATTTTCATTTGGGGATATCAGAAAAGGCTCCAAGGGTAGTCTAAGGTTGTCTTATAGAAAGAAAGAAAGTTTGAGGTGAAGATTAGAAGAGAATTTATTCCAATCATGTAGGATGATTGGAATACAATACAGAAAGGCACAGAAACTGGAGAGGGATATTATGTATGAGAAAATGAAAGAATAGCTTGATGGAATCACAAAAAAAAATTAATAAAAAGCCCAATAGGACTAAAGAGGGTACATGGGAATCATTATAAAAATATTTTTGAAAAAATTTTTTCTAAAAAATTGTAATAATTTTATTTTTCCAATAGTATGTCAAAACAAGTTTTAACATTAATTTTATAAGATTTAGAGTCCTAGATTTTTCTCCCTTCTTCTTCCTAAAATGGTAGGCAATTTGATATAGGTTATATATGCAATTATATAAATCATATTTCCATATTAGTCACAGTTGTGAAAGAAGAAACAAATCAAGAGGAAAAAAGTGGGAAAAAAAGAAAAAAATATGCTTCAGTCTACATTCAGAGTTCATCAGTTCTTGATCCTGATCTTAACAAGATTTTTTTTAGATCATTCCTGAGAAGAGCTAAGTCATTCATAGTTGGTCATAATATAATGTTTCTGATGCTGTGTACAATGTTTTACTGTTCTATTCATTTAACTTTGCATAAGTTTGTACAAGTATTTCCAGGTTTTTCTGAAACCTGACTATTCATCATCTCTTATTGCACAATAGCATTTCATTACATTCATATATTACATCTTATTCAGCCATTCCCCAACTGATGAACATCCCCTCAATTTCCAATACTATGATTTGCCACCTCAAAAAGTGTTTCTATAAACATTTTTGTACAAGTAGACCATTTATTTCATGGTCGTTTTCATGATTTCTTTGGGATACAAGTGTAATAGTGGTATTGCTAGATTAAAGGGAAACACAATTTGATTGCCCTTTGGACTTGTTCCAAATTGCTCTCTATCTAGAATGATTGGATCAGTTCACAAATTCACCAACAGTGGATTAGCATCCTAATTTTCCCACATCCTCTCCAATATTTATCATTTTCCATTTTTGTCATATTAATCAATCTGATAGGTGTGAGGTGGTACTTTGGAATTGTTTTAATTTACATTTCTCTAATCAAAAGTGATTTAGAGAACATCTTCATAGTCTATAGGTAGTTTAGATTTCGTCATCTAAAATACTGGTTGATATCCTTTAACCATTTATCAAATGGGGAATGACTTCATATAATTTTGACTTAGTTCTCTATGTATTTGGGAAATGAGGCCTTTATCAGAGAAACTTGCTGAAAAAAAATTAATTCCCAACTTTCTGTTTTCCATCTAATCATTATTGCATTGATTTTGTTTTATTTATTTTATTTTATTCCTTGCTTTCTTGATTTGCTCATGGATCACCATTTATGTCTAAATCATGTACCTCGTTTGACTATATCTTATTATAGAGTGTGAGTTATTTGTCTACACCTACTCTATTTTTTGTACTCTATTGTTTTCCATTATTTCCAGAAATTTTTGTCAAATAGGGAGTTCTGAGGCCAGAAACTCAGGTCTTTGACTTTACCAAACAAGTACATTAGACCTGGCAATTAAAACATCATTTGCAACTTTGGAGAAAATTCAGTTCAATGATAAAATCAGAAACCAGATTCAAAGGACTTGGAGAGTAAGAAGAAAGGCTAACAGCATGGATAGATAATTTTTTTCAAGGAGTTTCTATGAAACAGAAAGAATGAGTGTAAAATGATTCCATGAAGAATTGGTAGGGCCTAGTTAACTTTTTTTAAAGGCTGTGGGAAACTTGGAAACAAATGCAAGAAGCAGTGAAAAAAATAGTTGATAGGGAGAGGTTGAAGATTTGGGAAAGGGAATGATTATGAATGCAATCTAATTGAAAAGATGATTTTATTGCTATAAGGAACTCTCAGGTGAGAGGATTTTTTTTCCAACAAAAAAGGAAGGTACTTTATTTGTAGTTTATAGCTTTTAAAAGTATGTGGATCACTAAGAGATTAATTGATTTTCCCAATGAATCACATAGCAAATATTTGTTAACTGAAAGTATGTGCCAAGGGGGGAGGGGGCAAACTTGAGATCTTCCTGGTTTTTAGGTGAGTTCTTTATGCATTAATGGTGATAGCAAACTGAAATAGAAATAGATCTATATTGAATTAGAAAACCACAAATTAATATTATCTATGTTGTATTTTAAATTACTTTGTTAAACATTTTCCAATTACATTTTAATCTGGTTGCAGTTACATATGGAAATTTTTAGGGTCTATAGGCCATGAGTCTAATAACTCTGCATTACACCATGCTGTCAAATAAATGGCAGCCATTATTTTCAACAAAAAGAGGCATGCAAAATAAAACAAAAATAACAAAAATCTCATAAAGGATTTTCTTTTACCAATGTTTTTGATCAAGTTAATCTGAATTCAACAATATCTAATGTCTCATTCCTTCATATAAACAATATAATATATGCATTATATTTTTTGGGATCTGACTCTAAATAGTATGAAATTGGAAAGGATTTTCATAGGTTCCTTTTCCTTCTTATTACCTAATAACTTCACAATGTTTCCATCCATCTTCACCCAGATTTACCCAAAAGATATTATTCAAGCCTATTCTCCACAAACAATCTGAATTTCTGTCCTAATTCTTTCCCTCCTTCTTTTTATGCTATTTGTTATCTCCCAATCAAAATTTATCCATCCTTCATCCATTTCTCTCTGGGCATTGTACCCTTGTACTTTTGTAGGTTAGAACTAGATAATTGATTAGCTAATCAATGCCAATGTGATCAAAGAAAAAGATTAGATTTCCTTCATCGCAGAAGTTTAGCTTAGTTACCTCCTCATACAAATATTTTTAAAAGAATAGCTTAAAATCACCAAATATTTTATAGGTATGATTTATTTTGATTAAATTAATATTTTAAAGAAGAAAATCTGACAGATTTTCTAAAGGAAACACTTAACTTACACGATTGTGGAATAAAATAAATTATACTTCTTTCTAGTGCATGGTTTTAGAAAGTATACCACCCTTGATCTAGGAAAAAACCTGTGTTCTAAATCTGTCTCTGTCATCTGGATTAGCTGTGTAATAAGAGGCAATTCATTTAACCTTTTGGTGCCTTAGACCAGGGCTTATTATACTGTTCCTACTTACAACCCCTTTTCACCTAAGAAATTTTTACATAACCTTGTATATAGATATATAAAACAGGTACACAAATAAAGATTTACTGATAATAAATAATAATAAAAATATATTTTAAAACTAGTCTTTGCTATATACATAATTTTTATTATTTATTAAAGATTAAAACAAATTTGCATACTAATGAGATGGATGTGCTTGTTTATTTTTGCATAAATAATTAAATCTTAGTGAAATAATTCCTTTTATTATTGCTAAATTTTTTGCCATCCCCACATTCAGGTATGTAACTACATAGAGGTTGCAAGCCATAGTTTAAGAAGCATTGCCTTAGAAAACTCATTAAAATTCTAAGTTACTAATAAGTGAAATTACTTTCACTTAAACCTGGGAAAATATGGAATTTATTTAATCAAAAATTTCAAAAAACTTGGAATTTATTTAATCAAAAGCAGAATTATAATGGATATTTTTTTCTACATAAAAGCAAAGCATATTATTGTCAGAAAATAAGTATTTTTTTAAGAAAAAAAGCAACAAAGAAAACATGGGAACAAAGATAAAACCATAAAAGCACTATCATTTGAAATAATTATTTGAAGAGATCATTGTGTCCTTATCCTTATATTTACCTTTAACTGTCCTGAATATGCTTTTCTTTAAAAAAGGGAAAATATTAACTTATTCAGGTCAGGGACAGTTTTCTTTGTGTCTTTGAGTCTTCAGCACTTAGCAGAATATCTTTTATACAACAATTATTTGCATAATTGTTTAATTGAAATCTAATACATTTTGCTAATTAATCTAAATTTGGGCTAATGTCAATATATAATACTTCTATGCAGGTAATTTTGGGAAATTCTTTTAAGAACTATTCATGGCCATCTCTGCTACTTGCCAGTACCATGACTTTTTTTTTTTCCATTCAAGAAAAAAGTTGAAATGATAACTTAAATAAAAAGTAGTTAGCCAAATGTCACTTATTCTTGATGGTAGGGCAATGAAGCAGAACATTTTACATGTTTGCAAAATAACCTTCATTTTGATGCATTTGGCTTTACTGATTATATTAATTAATTTAACAGCAAGTCTGAAGATTATTTATGATATATTAAAAATGATTGGATCTTAATTGCTTCTCTTGTAGAAAAAGGAATTTTTTCTGGGTTAGTTTTCTTTTTGTAACAAAATTTGGTCCCTCATAAGTCTTTTAGAGGTAGCCTTTAAAACTGAGAGTTTTAATAAAACAAACAGCTGAAATGAAAATAGTAGTAGTGAATAACAAAAGAATAATTCTGGTTTTGCGGTACAAACAATTTAGTCTAAATTTTACCTACTAGTACCTTTGCATCACTTGTCCATTGCAAATGCACTTCCTCCTCAGTCAACAAATTAATTTTTATTTTTTATCTTCTATGTGCTAAGCATTTTACATTGAGTAAAATAAGAAAGTCAAGAGACAGTCCTTGCTCTCAATAACCTCACAATCAAATTGGAAAACAATTATATAAAAACAGGGCATCTATAGGATAAATTGAACATAATCAATAAGGGAAATCCTTTGAGGGAGAATAATGGCTTTAAGAAATTTGATGTAGAAGAATGGTTATATAGGTTATATACTGGCTATCATCATATACCAGAGCTAAATCATTTGTATCTTTCATTTTTCCCTTACAATTCACCTGTTAGTCTTCCTAAATGCTTTCAGTTTATTTTTCTCTTAGCCTTTTATAGAGGATATTGACAAATTTTATATACTATTTAAATCTCAACATTTCTCTTTCTCTTTTTTGTGTCTCTGTTTCCATATTCTTTCTATCTCTTCTTTCTTTCTTTGCTCCTCTCACTCCTCATGTGGCCTATTCTTTGAGGATTATTATTACTTGTTATATGTCTAAGTATTGTTACATCTGTTTCATCCCTAAATTCCACATCAAATTTGGAAGATAAGATGATCACAAAAATCTAAATGTTTTTAGTCTGTTGATTTCATGATAATATTGCTTTTAGTTACTAGTAGTAAATTTTCTGTAAATTTTACCAGTAGTAAATTGGAAATAAATTATGCTCAAAGCTTAAATAAGTGTATTTTATAGAAAGTCAAAAGCACACACCACACATTTAGCCATGATCAGGCAAACTCTATCATTTAAGGCAGTTTTTAATGTAACTCCCTCACATTGTCCCCAAGAGAGCAAGCAATCTGATAAAAGTAAAGCATGTGCCGTTATTCTAAACATATTTCCATATTCATCATGCTGTGCAAGAAAAATCAGATCAAAGGGAAAAGGACATGAGAAAAAAAAAGAAAAACAAATAAACAATTACAACAAAAAGGTGAAAATACTATTCTTTGATTCACATTCAATCTTCACAGTTCTCTTTCTGGATGTGGATGGCGCTTTCATTCACAAGTTTATTGGAATTGCCATTAATCATCTCATTGGTAAAAAGAATCAAGTTTGTTACAGTTGATCATCACATAATCTTGTTACTATGTACAATTTTTTTTTGGTTCTGTTCACTTCATTTAGCATCAGTTCATGTAAGTCTTTCCAGACTTTTTTTTCTGAAGTCAGCCTGTTCATCTTTTCTTATAGAACAATATATGACACTCACATCCTTTACATCAATTATATCCATCTACCACAATTTATTAAGCCATTCCCCAACTGAGGGGCATCCACTCGTTTTTTAGTTCCCTTTAAGGCAGTTATTTTCAGGATCCATATCCTTATATCTTTGCCATATTGATAAAAAGTTGGAAAAGTTTGATCTCAGCTTATTGGATATATTCTTTAGTAAATTTATGGAAGAATGTGTACAAGGACAGGTATAAGTGCTTGAGATTCAAACTGCTTCATTGGAGGGAATATTGTCATTGATATCACAGACAGCTTTTATTTTTGCCTCTTATAATTAGGTAGGGTCTGACTTTTTTTCTGACTCCATAGATCATCTTTAAAATAACATTCATTTTCCAGTAAAGTGGTATAGAATGGAACTTGGACCAAATTTAATAAGATGACCATGATGATGGCAGTATATATAATAATAATTATAACTAGCATTTATATATTACTTTGAAGTTTACAAAGTGCTTTACAAATACAATGTCATTTGATCCTCACATCAAGTCGGGAAGTGCAAGTTATTATTATCCCTATTTTATAGATGAGGAAACCAGGGTATATATGACTTGCCCAAGGCTACACAGATATTAAGTGTCTGAAGTTAGATTTGAATTCAGGTCTTCCTTGACCAGTTCCAGATTCAACTTTCCATCCATTCTATACATTGTCTTACTTAAGCTTCCTCTAATATATAGTGCTTTAGGATCTACAAAGCACTGCGCATACCTTACTTTTGTGTCATTTAATTTTCATAACAAACCTATGAAATAAGTGCTATAAATACTATCTGTATTTTAATGATGAAAAAGCTGATTTTGAATGTGCTTATGTAACTAGTCCTGGTCTTACGACTGATAAGCATCGGAAACAGGATGAGATCAATGCTCAATTATGTCATACTGATTTTACAATACATTGGTCAACATGATTAGGCAACAGAGTGAGACCATAATTATTAAAATCACACACACATACAAAAGGTTTGCTGATGCCTTTTTTTGGCTAATGCCTCTAAAATTATATTTGAGCTTGTGTCATCTTTATACAAGTGCACATGTAATGTCTGTTTGATAAGTGTCTTCTCACACCCTGAGGTCTTTTATAGGCAATTTGCATTCCACAATGAGAGAAATCAGCTGGAGAGGGTTTATTGTTTTGTATAATAGAGAAGAGTGTGAAAATATTCTAGTTCTACAGATGGTATTGCTCGTTAGCCCTAAACATATACATGTAGAAGTATTGTTTTATCTTAACAAATGCAGCCATACAAATACCCGTAGCCCAAACTTCTCTCTCTAGGTAAAGTCACAGTTTGATGGGTTTCCAATCATCACTCAGATTGCTTTAAAGATAGGAGTGCAGGAGAGAGTATTTCTTTGAACTTTTATGTGCAAAATGCTGTCATATTATTAGAAAGGAAATTCTCTCTTTTATTAGATTCTTAAAATAAGGAATTGTAATAAGCCTCTAATGATATCAGCACTTTTTTTTTCCTTTTTAGAAGCAAACTATGGGTAAAGAGTTATGAAGCACCCTAGCTGATGATCCCCACTTGCATGGGAGTATATGTACATAGGAGCCAGGGTTATGATTAGAAACTAAAAGATAGAGGCTTTGTCAAAGGAAAAAAAAACCCTCAAACACTGCATGCACATAAACACAAATTCACACATGTGAAAAAATCTTGAGCATAAACTTCAGAATCCCTGAAATTTCTAAACTTAGCTTGATTTTTGCACCCTCCTGTCTTCATGGTTGCGTATTTGCTTCTAAAAGTAGCCTGTGGATATGTAAAAAGGCTCTCACTGATCAGTAATGAAAATTCATGTGGAATAAATGCCACTTCCCAATTTAAATTGGTGTTTATTTATATTTGTACAGGCAGTCTGAAAGGCAGAATGAAGCATTTAAAAAATCCTTTTGGCTGATGGTAGAAAGAAAACTAAATTTTTACCAAAGATGTTGTTTTTAATGGCTATAAGTTGGTACTTTTCTTTTTCTTGAATGTATCAGATGAGGTTGAGTAATTATGAGTAAAAATTTACTAAAATGATATAATTTTATTATTATTGATTAATTTATTTATTATAATTAAAATGTAAAAAATCATTAATATTCTTCATTGATGATGTATTGAATTGTCATCATGCACTAAACATTTTTCTTTGCTTTTACTTTCCCCTCCAAAATTATTAGCTTTATCCCTATTATTTGCTATGAAATGGATTCAGATGAGCAAAAATAATTCTTAAGTGAAATTCTATGGACAGCTTAGTGACCACTTTGGTCAGACTTAAAAAAAAAACAGGAGTATCTACATTTAATGCAATATTTTCCTCATTTCAATGTTTTCTAAAAAAAAATAAATAATCTCATTGCAAATTGTTTCCACATTCAGGAAGTCAAGTCAACTGATCTATAGATCAGAAAGGCAGTCACCATTGCCAATATTCCTGATAAAAGAGCTAGCCTCTCTCCCTTTCTGATATTTTCCATAGCCAATCTATAAAAATAAACTCTCCAGGTTCTAAATCTTTATTTCTA
Source organism: Antechinus flavipes (assembly GCF_016432865.1). Lineage (NCBI taxonomy): Eukaryota > Metazoa > Chordata > Mammalia > Dasyuromorphia > Dasyuridae > Antechinus > Antechinus flavipes. Next base: position 557,107,210 of record NC_067399.1, on the reverse strand, counting down.
ACCAAATACATGTATTGCAGAGTTGACTGTATTGTTATCATGAAGAACTAAAGACTCAGAAAGGCAGGAGGAAGGATTTGTGGGGCACAGAAATGTAATTCTGGGGTATCTGGTTACCTGGGTGGCTTTTACTGTATGTCTGTGTTCCACCATACTGCAAATGTCCCTCTGGAGAGATCTGCAGGATGCTAAAGATTACAATATACTCTAAAGGATTGGAATAGTATTGTCTCACATTCTGTTTTTATTTAATCCATTCAGGCACTATTAAAACTACTATGAACCAAGCTCCATATTAGGTTTTGAGGATACAAAGAACAATTACATTGTCCCTGATATCAAAGCGTTTAACATGGGAAACTAAATGTGATCATTACAAAATTAACATGTAATACAGGATACGATACACATGGCCCTCCTGAATGTAGTCTGAACCAGATAAAAATGAAATTGGGAAAGATTTTAATCTCCATTTAGAACTTGTCCTAGATGATGGATGATCTTTTTTCTAAATTATTTAGCATTATTATTTTTACTGTGTTGCTTTTAATTCTTTCATATTACTAACAGTTACCATTGAATAAGGAATCTTTCTCCAAGTAGATTTGTTCTCAAGTTTCTAAAATTCTGGAAAACAATTAAATTTGTTTCGATTCTTTCTCATCTAGCCTTTTCCATGGGTCTCTTTTCAGTTTGTTTGTTAAACAGGAAAAAATAGTCTGGTAATCACTTTACAATATAATCTGAATTAAAGAATTATTATTTCTCTGTCACTCAGATCTTTTTCATTTTCCCCTGGATAGTCTAGATATTTTGTTCCTTTATATATTATATTTTGTCTAGATCTATCAAACAAGCCCTTGGCATCTTATTTGGCATCATGCCAAATCTATAAACAAATTTAGTCAATATTGCCATTTTTTATAATATTGGCATGACTCAATTATGGATAATGTGCATCCTTCTGAATGTGTCTTCTTTTATTTCTAATGATTTCTGTAATTGTTTTTATTTATTTATTTTTTTATTTTTTTATTATTTTTTAAATAACTTTTTATTGACAGAACCCATGCCTGGGTAATTTTTTACAACATTATCCCTTGCACTCATTTCTGTTCCGATTTTTCCCCTCCCTCCCTCCCTCCACCCCTTCCCCTAGATGGCAAGCAGTCCTATACATGTTAAATATATCACAGTATATCCTAGATACAATATATGTATGCAGAACCGAACAGTTCTCTTGTTGCACAGGTAGAATTGGATTCAGAAGGTATAAATAACCCAGGAAGAAAAACAAAAATGCAAGCAGTTTACATTCATTTCCCAGTGTTCTTTCTTTGAGTGTAGCTGCTTCTGACCATCATTGATCAATTGAAACTGAGTTAGATCTTCTCTTTGTCGAAGAAATCCACTTCCATCAGAATACATCCTCATACAGTATCATTGTTGAGGTATATAATGATCTCCTGGTTCTGATCATTTCACTTAGCATCAGTTCATGTAAGTCTCACCAGTCCTCTCTGTATTCATCCTGCTGACCATTTCTTACAGAACAATAATATTCCATAACATTCATATACCACAATTTACTCAACCATTCTCCAATTGATGGGCATCCATTCATTTTCCAGCTTCTAGCCACTACAAACAGGGCTGCCACAAACATTTTGGCACATTCAGGTCCCTTTCCCTTCTTTAGTATCTCTTTGGGATATAAGCCCAGTAGTAACACTGCTGGATCAAAAGATATGCACAGTTTGATAACTTTTTGAGCATAGCTCCAAATTGCTCTCCAGAATGGCCGGATGTGTTCACAATTCCACCAACAATGTATCAGTGTCCCTGTTTTCCCACATCCCCTCCAACATTCCACATTATCTTTCCCTGTCATTCTAGCCAATCTGACAGGTGTGTAGTGGTATCTCAGAGTTGTCTTAATTTGCATTTCTCTGATTAATAATGATTTGGAGGATATTTTCATATGGCTATAAATAGTTTTAATTTCTTTGTCTGAGACTTGTCTGTTCATATCCTTTGACCATTTATCAATTGGAGAATGGCTGTAATTGTTTTGTAAATATTTCAGTACACCTTAGTAAACTGTTTAAGAATGTTGCTCCTGCATTATGCAATTTAAATGTGATTTCTCTTGTTAATTTTCCTGGTTTTGTTATTCCCATATAGAAATTCTTAAATAGAATTATTAGCTTTATCCCTATTATTTGCTATGAAATGGATTCAGATGAGCAAAAAATAATTCTTAAGTGAAATTCTATGGACAGCTTAGTGACCACTTTGGTCAGACTTAAAAAAAAAAGATAACTTAATTGTGGGTACTGAGAAAAAGAGAAACAGAGACAGATAGAGACAGAGGGAGACACAGACATAGACAGAGAAAGAAAGAGACAGTCAGAGAATAATTTAATTTGAACTAGTGATTCTGTTCAACCTTTCACTCAATAAAATATGTACCTTGGACACAAAGTGAATGGATTGTTTCATCAATTGGTTTCAATCTCATGCGCTTTTCATAATGTCCATAGCTTACCATATTGAGTGGAATTCTGGAATCCCTTTTTTGCCATATGCACAGTTTATTAATTCTCCTTGGATTTATAAGAAATAAAAGAAGCAACCTTAATTGCCCTTTTTAGCATTCTTTCTCAGCTAGAAGTTCACTGCTGTTTTCCTTTTGTATTTCTTATTGGTTTTCTTTCCTTAGATTTAAATTCAGAGTTAGGTTAATAGTTAAGTATAATTTTTTCTTTATAATTCTATGTGCAAATTGTTATCTTGCTCACAATTTATATGTGGCATTGAGCATAGTGTGGAAATCAATGTTATTTCTTTGATTTGTTTAGTATTTGATGTCTAGACGAGCATGTAGTTATAATTAGAACTTAAAATATCCCAAAGAGAATTCAGCTCTAAGCAGTTGAATAGCACAGTGGGCAGAATATAGGAATAAAGTAGAGAAGATTTGAGTTGGAATCCTACCTCAGCAGGATGATCATGGGTAGACTTTAGTTTTCTCATCTGACAAATGGACATAATAACAATATATACTTCATAGAGTTGCTGTGGGGATCAAAAGAAATAATATGGGTTTATAATGCTTTGAAAGTCTTAAAACCCTATATAAAAGCTATTTATGATTATGATTATGCTCAGATTCTCACATTTTTATGAATTTGTAATGTCTGTTCAAGATGTAAATTCACTGATAGATGAGATATGTTTCCATTTGACTATATATAATAGGCTTTACAAACAGTATTCTTCCTCTCAACTTTCTTTTCCAATGTGAGTTAGAATAAACTATCTGCTTATCAATTTCATTTAGAAGGCTCTGTAATGTTCTGAATTTTAATACAATGATGGCTGGAGGATCTTAAACATTATAGGGAATGCAGCTTATTACGCTTTTTTTCCATGGAAATAATATTTACTAAGAATATGATTTCCTATTTATCATGAGGCTTTAGCTTTTGACTTTCAAAAATTCCTGTAAGATTTTGACCTCTGCTTGGAATACAACCTTTTGAGAGACAGAGTTTTAGGGGAAAATACATTTTTGAAATAGTCAAGAAGCGATAGCAGCAGCATCAGATCTTACATACTTTACATCTTTTAGTCAATTATGCAAACAAATAGATGTCTTCTCTGTACCATTTCTTTTTGTGTGTGAGAGAATCTACCTGTTTCCTTTTATACTCTGATTAAGTGTGTCCTTAATATGTATATGGATTTTTCTCTTGTTTGGCTATAACAAAGGTCTAATAATTCCACACCAGTGTCTTTCTTATCTTTTTCTGATTAGTAAATTTATCCATACTACTTTAACTTATTTGCAATATCACTTTTTATGTCTAAATCATTTATTCATTTTAACCTTATTTTGGTATAATAAAGTGAGATGTTAGTCTATGCCTAGTTTCTGACAAACTGGTTTCTAGTTTTTCCAGAGATTTTTGTCAAATAGTGACTTCTTATGCCAAAAACTTTGGGTTTATCAAATATGAGATAACTATAGGCATTTGTTACTATGTAGTGTGTACCTAATATGTTTTTAGTAATCTAGCACTCTATTTCTTAGAGCCAATGATGGATTGTTTTGATGATTAGCACTTTATAATACAGTTTGAAATCTTTTACTGCTAGGCACCTTCCTTCACATTATTTTAAATTGATTCCATTGATAGTCTTCAGCTCTTCCAGATGAGTTTTGTTATTATTTTTGGCTCTATTAAATAATTCTTTGGTAATTTTATCAATATGACAATGAATAATTAAATTAATTAGACAGAAAGTCATTTTCATTACATTGGCTTGGCCTATCAATGAGCACTTAGTATTTTTCTAGCTGTTTAGATATATACTTCTTTATGTAAAAAATATTATATAATTGTGTTCAGATAGTCCCTGAGTTTGTCTTGGGACTGAGGTTATTTTAAATGTGATATCTCTTTATCTTTTGCTCCTAGGTTTTGTTAATATATAGTTTATGTGGGTTTATTTTATATCCTGCAGCTTTGCTAAAGTTGTTAAATATTTCATCTAATTTTACTTGGTTTTCTAGGATTCTCTAAGTATTCGATCACATCATCTTTGATTTATTTTTCTTGTCTAATTACTATTGCTAGTAATTTCTAAGAAAATATTGAATAATAGTGGTAATAATGATCAACACTGTTTCAACATTGATCTTATTGGTAAAGCTTCTAGCTCATGCCCATTATAGAAAATACTTCCTTTTCTTCTTAGATAGATGCTACATATCATTTCAAGTGATGATCCTTTATTCCTGTGCTTTCTAGTGTGTTTAAAAGAAAAGAATGTTGTATTTTTTAAAAAGCTTTTTTTTTTTTGTATTGGCAAAATTATGTAACTTTTGTTGTCAGTTATGTTGGTTGTTTTCCCAATATTGAACCAACCTTGCATTCCTGTTATAAATCCTGTCTGGTTATAATGATTAATCTTTGTGATAGGTTGTTGTAATCTCATTATTAGTATTTTACTTCAAATTTGTACATTGTTGTTAATTAATGAAATTAGCATATAGTTTTTTTCTCTGTTTTTGCTCTCATCGAAACCATATTTATGTCTCAAGAGGCATATGGTAGCATTTCTTCTTTGCCTATTTTTTTCAAAGAGTTTAATTTGGATTTCTTATTTCTTTTTTAAAATCAAATTAATCAAGTTATTCTATTTTATTATTTTCCCCCATAAAATCAGTTCCAATTTTATTTATTAATTCAATAGATTTTTTTAACTTACAGTGTTATAAATTTATTCTTTGATTTTTATAATTTCCATTTGGGTGTTTAGTTGGTATTTTTTATTGTTATTTTCTTGAGTTTTTAAAAGTTACATGTTCAATTTATTGATCTGCTCTTTCTCACTTTTATTGTTGATTACTTTTAGAAATGTATTATTTGTCTGTCATTCTCAAAGAGGACCATGGCATCAAGAAAGAGATATATGAAAGAGAATTGGATTTAAGTGAGGGAGGAGTGTTCAAACTCACTAGACTTATTTTCTCTTCTAAGGCCATTTTGTTCCCATGGCAAGAAATAGATCAGGATGACTGGAATTTGCTCTGGATGCAATGGGAGATCTTGGATATATTTTTTTTAAAGATATCTAAATTTTCCCCTAAGTATTGCTTTGGCTTCATGGAATAACTTTTATCATTTTGTATCATTGATTTAATTCTATTTAAGGAAATCATTGATTGTTTTTATGATTTATTTTTAATACTTTTTTTTAGATTTTTTGATTTCCAATTTTTTTTGTATTAGATGATTTTATTTCCAATTAATTTTTAATCTCTGCTTTCATGACCATTTATTGAGCTTAATTATTTTGCATTAAGGTCTGAAAATGCAAATTGGATATTTATAATTTTCTGCATTTGGTTGTGAGGTATTTATGCCTAATATATGGTCTATGTTTGTGAAGGTGCCTTATACAGCTGAGAAAAAGATACACTTCTTTCCATTATTATTCAATTCCCTCTAAAAGCCTATCATATATAAGTTTTGTAAAATTCTATTCATCTCTTTAACTTTTTTTAATTATTTGTTTTATAGTTAGATTTATTTAGTTCTGAAAGAGGAAACTTAAGAATTTTACTGGCATAGCTTTACCCCTCTTGTAATTCATTTAATTTGTCCTTTAAGAATTTGAATGCTATGCTGTTTGGTAGATATATATTTTTAATATTGATATTATTTCATTTTAAATGAAGTTCACTTTTGCTTTTGTGTCTGATATCAAGATTGCTACCCATGCTTTTTCTTATTTCAGCTGAAAAATAATAGGTTCTGCTCCAGTAACCACAACAGGTCCAGATGCCTGCCTCTCTTAATGTCTTCTATTTTATCAATCTCCCTTTCCCTTTGTCTCCTTTCCCTCTGACTTCCTTGTTGGATAATATAAATTTCTATACTCAACTGAGTGTGAATATATTCTGCTCTCTTTTAGTCAATTTAGACGAGAATGATATGCTTTCCCTCTCATCATTTCCCCCTCCACTATTAAAAATCTTTTTTTTTTTTTTTTTTTACAGATTTTTTTCATTTATTTGTTTATTTTAACACACATTGTTTTATGAATCATTTGGGGAAAGAAAAATCAGAGCAGAAAAAGGGAAAAAACCATGAAAGAGATAAAAAACAAAAAACAAAAAAAGAAGTGAACAGAGATAGCACGTGTTGATTTACATTCAGTCTCCTTAGTTCTTTTTCTGGAAGCAGATGGCATTTTTTTTTTGTCCAAATTTTATTGGGATTTCTTTGAATCACTGAATCACTGAGAAGAACCAAGTCTTTTATAGCTGATCCTTTCATATTATTGTTGTTATTGTATACAATGTATTCTTGATTCTTCTTGTTTCAGTCAGCATCAGATCATGTAAATCTTTTCAGTCTTTTTTAAAATCACCTTGTTCATCATTTTTATGGAACAATAATATTCCATTACCTTCATGTACTTGTCCACAGCTTGTTCAGCCATTCCCCAGTTGGTAGCCATCTCCTCTTTTCCCAATTCTCTACTACCACAAAAAGAGGTAACATTTTTGCACATGTGGGTCCTTTTCCCTCCTTTAAGATTTCCTTGGGATAAAGGCCCAGTAGAGATATTGCTGGATCAAAGGATATGCACATTTTGATGGCTGTTTGGGGCATAGCTTCAAATTGCTCTCCAGAATGGTTGGATTATTTCACAACTCCACCAAAAAATGCATTAGTATCCCAGTTTTCCCACATCCCCTCCAACATTTATTATTATCTTTTCCTGTTATCTTAACCAATTTGAGAGATGTGAATGGTACCTCACAGTCATTTTAATTTGCATTTCTCTAATCAATAGTGATGTAGAACATTTTCAATATAACTATAACTCGCTTTAATTTCATTATCTGAAAATTGTCTGTTCATATCCTTTGACTTTTTATAAACTGGTGAATGATTTGTATTCTTATAAATTTAACGCAGTTCTTTATATATTTTAGAAATGAGACCTTTATCAGAAAAACTGACTGAAAAGATTCGCCCCCCCCCCCCGCTTTGCACTTTGCTTTTAATCTTGTTTCTGTTGGTGTTATTTTATCCAAAAACTTTTTAATTTAATGTAATCGACGTTGTTCATTTTGGCTTTCATAATGTTCTCTAGTTTTTTGGTCATAAATTCCTCCCTTCTTTAAAGATCTGATAGGTAAATTATTCCTTTTTCTTCTAATTTGTTTATGGCATCATCTTTTATGCACAAGTCATGTATCCATTTTGATGCTATTTTGGTATAGGGTGTGAGATATAAGTCTGTGCCAATTTTCTGACATTACTTTCCAGTTTTCCCAGCAATTTTTATCAAATAGTGAATTTTTATTCCTGAAGCTGAAGTATGGGGATTATTTTACTATAGGCCTTTATTATTGTGTCATGTGTATCTAATCTATTCCACTAATCCATTCTTATGTTTCATAGCCAGAAATATTTTTTCTAGGTTTATAAAATAATGATTTGGCAATTTGGTCCTGAACAAGTAGACCAATTTAGGCAGAATTGTCCTTTTTTGTATTAGTTTAGCCTACCCATGAAGAATTTATATTTTTTCCAATTGTTTAGATCTGACTTTATTTGTGTGAGAAGTGTTTCATATATTCTTGGGTTTATCTTAGCAGGTAGAACCCCAAGTATTTTATTTTGTCTGCTGCAATTTTAAATGGAATTTCTCTTTCTATATCTTGATGATGGATTTTTCTGTAATAAACAGAAATGCTGATGATTTGTGCAAGTTTATTTTATATCCTACAACTTTGCTAAAACTGTGAATTGTTTCCAGTAAGTTTTTGGATGATTTTCTAAGATTCTTTAACTTCATAATATCTGCAAAGAGTGAGAGATTTATGTTCTTATTGCTTCTTCTAATTCCTTTAATTTCTTTTTCTTTTGTATTTCTAAAACCAGCATTTCTATAGTTGAATATTCTACAGTGTTGAATAATAGTGGTGATAATGAGCATCCTTGTTTTACCCCTGATCATATTGGGAATGGCTCCAGCTTTGCTCCATTACAAATAAGGCTTGCTGGATTTTAAACAGATACTGATTAATTTTTTTTAAAGCTCCCTTTATCCCTATGCTCTCTAGTGTTTTGGTTTTTTTTAATAGAAATGAGTGCTGTATTTTGTCAAAAGTTTTTTTTTTGGCATTTATGGAGATTATAATATGATTTATGTTGGTTTTGTTATTGATATGGTTGAGAATGATAATATTTTCCTGATATTGAACTAGCTTTGCATTACTGATATAAATCTCATTTAGTCAGTGTATTATCCTGCTAGTAATTTGCTGTAATCTCTTTGCTAAAATTTAAAATTTGTGCATCAATATTCATTAGAAAGATTGGTCTGTTATTTTTTTTTTTCTGTTTTGGCTCTTCCTAGTTTATATATCAATACCATATTTGTGTCATAGAAAACATTTGGCAGTACACATTTTTATGTATTTTCCCAAATAGTCTACATAGTATTGGAATTAATTGTTCTTTAAATGTTTGGTAGAATTCACTTGTGAATTCATCTGGCCCTGGAGCTTTTTTTCTTAGGGATCTCATTAATGACTTGTTCAATTTCTTTTTTTCTAAAATGGGTAATTTTAATTCCTCTTCTGTTAACCTGGGCAAATTATATATTAAAACTCTTATTTGTGCATTTCTTTTATGTAAGATAATTTTTTTTCCCATTCATTTTCTTCCTTTCCCTTCTGCCAGGGCATTTTTCTTTCTCTTTTATGTCTTTTTAGTTTTTATATCATTTCAACATAGTCAAGTCACATTTATACTCTCTCTCTGTGGAGTATAACTAATGATAATAATGATAAAGTTCTTAGGAATTACATATATTGTCTGCCCTTAAAGGAATATAAACAGTTTAACCTTTTTGATACATTTTGTTATGATGGTTTGCTCCTCATTTTTCTAGCCTATTCATTGTCTTTGAATTTTATGTTAAATGTGATGGTTTCTAGGATTAAAATAAGGTTGGGAACAGACTGTCTCAATCTTTAACCTTTTTGTTTTTTGCATTGCCATTTTTTAGTGCTAATACTGGGGATTTGGGAATTTTCAGTGTTTGTGTGATCTGGGGGGAAGTGTGATCATAGTTTTCCTGTTCTGTACCCTGGCCCTTCCTCAAAAGGGCTCTTGATTCCTTGCATTTACAAACTATACTATTCATTGGGTCACTGCTCCACCGACACTTAAAACTGTAAACTTCTCAGGGTCCCTGAGTGGTTGGAACTCCAAGCACTCCCTCCCACCCCAAAACTGTGACCTGTGGCAATAATAGAGTTGCCAGCATTGCTCTGTCCTTCATTCAGTGTTAGCAAAGACCAGTTGTCAGATTCTCTTACTCTCTCTGACTTGAGAGCTCCAAAAGCTGCTATTATTGCTCCACAGCTTGTGATACTGCTATGTGGGTTCCATATAAGCCTCTATCTTGGTGTCACAGATCTCTCCTTCCAACATCCTAAGTTGTCTTGGGATGGAAAATGTCTCATGCCAATGTTTTGTGGCTCTGCCACTCCAGAATTCACTTTGAGGCATACTTATCTATGATATCATATAAAATCTATTTCTATATTAGTCACAGTTGTGAAAGAAGAATGATCAAAAGGGAAAAAAACATAACAAAGCAGTAAATGGAAAAAAAAAGTATTCTTCCATATGTATTCTGAGTCCATCAGTTCTTTTTCTGGTCATGGACAGAATTTTCTGTCATGAGTTCTTTATACTAACCTTGTGTTATTGGTTGTGGAGAAGAGCTGAGCTAATCATAATTGACCATCACACAATATTGTAGACATTGTGTACAATGTTATGCTGGTTCTGCTCATTTCATTTTTAATTACTATGTACAGGTCTTTGAGGTGTTTCTGAAATCTGCCTATTTATCAATTCTTATTGCACAATAGTATTCCATTACACTCATATATCACAACTTGTTCAGCCATTTCTCACTTGATGGGCATTGTCTCTTTTCCAATATTTTGCCATCATTAAAAGAATTGTTATAAATATTTTTGCACCTGTAGGTTCTTTTCCATTTTTATGATCTCTTTGGGATAAGAGCTAGTAGTGGTATTCCTAGATCAAAGAATATGAACAATTTGGTTGTCCTTTGACAGTAATTCCAAATTGCTCTCCAGAATGATTGGATCAGTTCATAATCCCATCAATATTGTTTTCCACATTCTCTCTAAGATTTATCTATTTTCCTTTTTGTCATATTACCCAATCTGTTTGGTATAAGATGGTCCCTTAGCATAGTTTTAATTTTCATTTCATTAATAAGATGTGATTTAGAGCACTTTTTCATATGACTGTAGATAGATTTGATTTCTTCATTTGAAAACTGCCTGTTCATATCCTTTGACTATGAATCATTTGGGGAATGGCCTGTATTTTTATAAATTTGATTCAGTTCTTTATATATTTGAGAAATGAGGCCTTTATCAGAGACACTTGCTGTAGATAAAATTTCTTAGATTTCTGCTTTCCATCTAATCTTTGCTGCATTGGTTTTGTTTGTACAAAAGCTTTTAAATTTAACACAAGAAAACAATAGATAAGAATGATATATTTTGCATTTTGTAATGCTCTCTATCTCTTTTTTATCATGATTTATTTCTTAGCCCAATGTTTTTTTTTCTTTCAATTTCATTAATTTCACTTTTGAATTTTAAAATTTCACATTTGGTGCTCAATTGAGGATTTTGATTTTTTTCAAGTTCTTTTAGTTGCATGCCCAATTCTCTTCTGTTTTTTTTTTTTCATTTTGTTGAGGTAAGAATTTAGAGAAAGAAATTTTCTCCTAAGTAGTGCTTTAATTGCATCCCATAAATTTTTATATGTTGTCTCATTGTTGTCATTCTCTTTAATGGAATCATTGATTGTTTCTATGATTTGTTCTTTGATCTATTTATTCCTTAGGCTTATATTACTTCATTTCTTATTAATTTTTAATCTATCTTTCCACTGTCCTTTGTTGAGTCTCATATTTATTGCATTATAATCTTAATCTTATATCTTAATATAATCTTAATTTTATATTTTTTGCCTTTTTACATTTGATTTTGAGATTTTTATGCCCTATTATATGGTCTATTTTCATGTAAGTGCCATGTATTGCTGGGGGGGAAAGGGCATATTTTTTTTCTGCTTCCATTCATTTTTCTTCAAAAGTCTATCATTTATATCTTTTTTAATATTCCATTTACTTCTTTAGTTTATTTTTCTTATTAGATTTATTGAGTTCTGAGAGGGAACAATTGTGTTCACCCATTAGTATAGTTGTGCTGTCTGTTTGTACTCTCTTGCTTTATGTATTGAAGTTTAAAACATGGAGCCAAAGATAAATTATTGCACTCTGTGCTCTCTTCAGTTTGATTCAACAGGAATAAGAAAATTCTAGATACTATAATATTGTATTGGGGATTGTGTGTTATGGTTATTTATGTATATTTATAAATACACTTTTTGGAGTATGTATATATGAAATAGTGTATCTGATAAAGATAGAAAAATGAATAGAAATTAAAACTAAGGAAAGGATAGAAAGGAAGAAGTTATGACTCTTGTGGGTGGATTAGACATTTGCTCAAAGCAATTTAGAGCGCCAAAAATGGACCTGAAATGAATTACTCATTCTAGACTTTAGGACATCATACTTGACAAGAACTTGTATGTGACACTGAAACCAGAGTCTATGTTTTAGCTTATGTGATGTGACTAAGCAATTTATAAAAAAAGTACAAGTGAGATAACATATGTAAATTGTTTTGTTGTTATGTTGACACATGATATAAATAGTAATCACCATCATCATAATATCAACTCTTTGAGGGCAAGGAATGCTTTTGTCCTTCTATTTCCAATACTGAACACATGGTAGGATCTTAATAAAAGCTTATTTACCTGCCAACATCATCATTAATAAACTAGCAATCATTTATTATAATCTTTTAATGTTCCAGTCACAATTTGAAGTGATATAGATATAAAGGAAAAGCAAAAAATTACTGCTCTTAAGGAGTTTATATTTGAATTGCTATTATATTTGAATAATAAGATAAGTGCTAGGTTAAAGAATTACCTGAAGTAATGAAGTGTTGTGTCCATACCAAAGCAAGTGTTATATCCGAAACAGGGATTGAACCCAGATCTTCCTAACTTTGAGAACAACACGTATCTACTCTGTCATGCTGTTTATATTAACATAATAATAAACAACAAAATAAGCCTCTCATAATATTATCACATTAAGTTCTACTCTGTTACAATTAGATACATGAAGGTTTAAGTATACCTATATATGTGTATGTGTATATATGTGTATATATATATGTATGTATATGTGTGTGTGTGTATACATACATATATATATATATATATATATATATATATATATATATTCTCATTTCTTTTAATTTTAGAATTAGGGCCTTTGTTTTTATTAAATTGATTATTATTATTATTTTTATTGCAAGACAAATGGGACTAAGTGACTTGCCCAGCGTCATACAATTAAGTGTTGTATCTAAGGTCAAATTAGGACTCAGGTCCTCCTGCCTCCAGGTCTGGTGCTCTATCTAGCTGCTACAAAGATTATTTTTTGGCAAATTCATACAGGGTAGGTGCTCATAAGATAAGCACAAGGACACTCTCAAGATCTCTCTTAAGAACTTTAAAAGTGATTGATTATATGAGACACTGGTGTAGTACTGCCCAACATGGAGTGCCCTCATCAGAGAAGGTGCTGTGCTCTGTGAGCAAAGCAGAACTGAATTAACTCAGAATAAACATATGATGTACAAACTTATAGAGTACACCCAAGACACTCATAGTGACTATTTGTGCCCTACTTGTGGCATAGTATTCTGAGCTCATATTGGTCTGAGCAGCCATAGTCAGACATAGCAATTTGACCCATAATATAGTAATGTTATTATGGTCCTCTTCAAGAATGAGGAACAACAACCAACCAACTATATTAAGAACAGTGTTAATTTATATACATGAATACTGCTAATTTATGTGTAAATATGTATATATATATACACACATATATATATATATGCATGTATACATAAATAAGATTTTATTATTTTTTTATTTTGTGGAACAAAACAAGCATTTCTATAACATAGTATAATAAAAAGATTATTTAACATGAAACCACAAATATATTATGTACAACTTGTTATTCCTTTTAAATATATAATGAAGTTAACATGTAAATTTTCCCCTTTTTTTTCCATCCCACCCCTCCAACCTAAAGATGGCTATCATTAGAAACAAGTATGTATAAATGTAAAAACCTTCTATACATGCTTTTATTGATTAGCTCTATGTATCTATATTAAAATGCATAAAACTATCTCAAAATTATATATGCTACTTATCCTTATGGAGTTATAGGAATATTAATAAGGTTTAACATAGCTTAGGTTTTTGTCAATATTACATGAGTTCTCAGCAGATGACTAAGAAAATAAAGTTTTAACTTATTTTTCTCCACTTCAGTTAGTTTTCTGTATTGACCAAATGAAATATGCTATGCACTGGGCCATCAAATTGGATGACCTTTTTTTTTTCCTCTAGAAAACTCTGTTTGAGGAGACATATAGATATATTTTAGGTAGTTATTAAGTTTAACTGGGGGGAAAATTGTTTCTAACCTAATAACTGAATAGAGTGTCATAGACATGCCATTTAAGACACACCCCTTTTTTCAAGACTTTTCTTTCCTGCATTTCAAATTACTGTGAAATTATAGACTACACATTTGATTATTAAATGGAAATATTGAAACTGAGGTAAAATATCTTTCACATCCTAAAAAAAACTGATGAACCAAGACTTTTTCCCTCTTTTTTCTTGTGAACCTGTCATTTTTTCTCAGATTAAACAACTAAATTGAGCCACCTATGAAAAAAACATTGTGACTTATTTCAAGCAAAAATAATTCTGGTGCAGATAACTCCAAACTAAAATCATAAACCTACTACATTGCTTACCAATAGGAAACAGCTTTTGAAAAACTGTTTTCTGAGATGCTCTTCAATCTTATCCACAGATTAAAGGTCATTATCTCCAAACTTCTTAAGGTCCTACATGCATGTTATGGTAAATGATGGTTATAAAACATTCACCAAGTCAACTTGGAACTCATTCACTTGAAATTTTTCATGATTGTAGTTGGAAATAGCAGTTATTTCCCAAGACAAAATATAAAGTAGAAGAAAGAAAACCAAAATGAATGGATTAATACAAGCAAGAACTGAGGCAGGTAAATAAGGAACTAAATATGAAGAAAATCAGATTTTTGTATATTTGTCTTTAAGACCACAAAAAACTCAATTTATTTGCAATGTGGCAGAATCTGGAGGAAAATTTATCATGTATTGTTATGAGTTCAAATGTTGGAGTTCTTGTTCTTCTCAAAGCACAGCCGGTTTAGAGGCTTAGAGCCCTCCGAATATCTCCAAATCCAAAGGTTCTGTCCTTCAGCCTCTGCCTCTGCTTTCTTCAGCCTCCAACCAACACAGAGATGGAATGTCTCTCTTGTCTCCTTCTGGGGAGCCCAGCCACCAACTACAGTGGTGTGAGATGAAGATGAATCTGGTTGTCCACTGAACTCTCCACTCGTAGCTTTATCCTCTGAAAACCCTTTGTCTGCCACCAGAGTTGCTCCTCTCAAGTCCAGCTGAACTCTCTTCTGCGACCAGCCAGCCAAGAGGAAAAAATGTATTCTGGAATGGCTGTCTCGCCTTATATGTGAATCTTCTGAGAGAATGGGATTATGGGTTTTCTCCCATAGTGCTCTCTGGCCCAAAGAGCTTTAAGGGAGGTGTGAACTCCCTTGAAGTTAGAAAGTTTACTTTGTGAAGCTGGCATACTTGTGAACTCCAATGAGTAAAGGTGTGAATACAAGCCTTGTATTAATTAGTTCTACTTAGTAATTAGTTACTTGTTTCAGGTTCTGGCCAAAATCTTCTTGTAAGATTAGATCAACTCTAATTAGTTAGCAGTTAGTAAGGATTCCAACAATGTATATTAAGAATAAAGTGAGATGGCATTCTGAAACTTTTTTCTGAGTTTGAATTATACAATGTAAGTATTAAGAGACCACAGAGACCATCTAATAGATTTATCTTGAGCAGAAATTCTGACCTTTCCCCTTTTTACATAATCAGTGGTCAATCAGTTTTTACTTAAAGACCTCTGTTGAAAGAGAATGCACTATTTTCAGAAATAACACATCCTAGTTATACATAGTCCTAATTTTTTTTCATATGTAAAGCTGCAACATGTCTATAGTGTTTAACATGTTGTTCTTAGTTCTAGCTTCTCAGGCCAAAGCAAATTCATATATCACAGTCCTTCAAATACATATTTAGTAGCAATCTTTTCCTCTTTTAGAGACAAGAATACAGCATAGTTACACTGGTTTTGAGGTCAGGAAGTCTTGAATTCAAATTCTATCTCAGACAGTTTCTAGCTATGTGATATTGGATAGATCATTTAATGCTTCTCACCTACTGTTTTCTCAGTAAAGGAGTAGAAGGGAGGAGATAATGATAGTATCTACCTCTCAAGGATATTGTGATGACCAATTAAAATACTTGACACACATAAAACAATTGCCTGCACACTTTCAAAGATCTCTATAAATTCTAAATATGCTCCAGACATGCTTCAGGCTTTTAATACCTTTCCTATAATATGATGCTCAGAATTAACCATAATACTGAGGATATAATTTGACCAGGAGGAAATACGGTTGGGGCCATCACCTGCCCTATCTTAGAAATTATAATTGAAACTGGTTTCAAGTCCCATCTCTAACAAATAGTATCTTTGTAACCCCACACAAGTACCAGAATCTCTCAGTACTCATGGGCAATTCTCTAAAACAATATGTTTAAAAGAAGGTGCTGAACTGCATTTTCTTCCAAGAGTTCCTTTCATCAATGAAATCATAGGTATATCAAAAACAAATATTAACTTCATTACTTTGAATATCCCTAAAGATTTTCTCTGTATTTGGGTTTGTGTCACCCACCATTTGCAAATGGGACTCTTTATTTAAATAAATCTAAATATAATGTAACATATTATAGAATTCTTTGCAATATTTCTTTGGCATTGTAAAGATTTAGTTGAATGTTATACACCAGAGAATCTTGTAAAATATATGAATGTACATATTTTACTGTACAATATAGTTATGATGGCAACACCCTTATAACACTTCAGGGAGGAATGGAATTGGCAAATGTGTGTGGCAAGGATTGATATAAGAATGAAAAGCTGTCTCATGATTTCAATTTCATGTAATCTAGTTTCATATAATTAAAATCACCTACTATGGACAGCATTAAATATGGTGTCCTAACTTTTATACTGTTTTACTATTCTTTCCCTTACAATGCAAATGCTAAAATAAAATTATTTTTTTCATCTTCAAATTCTAGGATATGAAATACTAGGTATCCCCTCTTTATTAGAAAGTTAGGTTTTGAGTCTGTTCTGGGCAATTGTAAAATACTTGGCAAACCAAAGACTGCAAATTTATGGTTAACTTTGTATGTTGGTAGCATGAAGTGATTTTTATGTGTAGTTCAGGCATAGTCATTTTTGTTTCTATGAGAATCATCTCTGACTGATATTTCATCAGAATATTTATTTTAAACTTTTATTGATCATGTCTAAGATACAGTTTGTCATACCATAATCTTTTTACATGGTTTGTTTGTCCCATCTCTCTTCTCTCCTTTGCTTTGATCAGATCAGATCAAAATTCATTCTCTGAAGCCGAGTCTGTTTGTGGGATTTCTTTCCTCTACAGATTTCAAATGTAGAACCTTATGTGACTTCTTCGATGTTTTGTAAAGTCTCATTCCTTTCTTCACATATGCTAGTCCAGGACCCATTTTTCAATAAACTTAATTTTTTAGCATTTTTGCTTCATTTTTTCTTTACTATCTGTAGTTCCCTTTACAGTCCTTGGATTCTCTGAAGGCTTTCTTTTTCTTCAAACGGACCCAAATTCTAGTCCTTTGATGACATGTTTCCTGAAAGCTCAGGCTATAATTGTATTTCTATCCTATAAACTTTTTTAAATAACTTCTGTAGCACAAACATGTTATATCACTCAATTTATATGTGTAAATCTCAAACTAGATTATAAGATTTCTGAGGAAAGGAATAACGTCTTGTAACTTGCATCCATCTAGGCACATAGATACACAAAAATAACATATTGATTAAATGTATTCCAGGACTTATGTCCATTCCTAAAATCAATCATTCAACAAGCATTTAATTAATACCAGTTACAGTTAGTGTTAGACATGGGATAAGCACAGGAGATATAAAAAATGAAAATGAAACAGTCCCTAACCTCAAGGAAAACCTTATTATCCTTAGCTACCACAGACTTGGACTGATTATATCTAGGACATGGATTATTTTAAAACATGTTTAAGGAATTAAGTCTTTTAAAGAAATCAAGACAATCGAAGCATAATAAGATTATTCTGAAAACAAATGTAAGATATAGTTTAGATTATTTTGTAAAGTAAGGTCAGATAGAAGAAAGAGTATTGTCATTGCATTGGGTTCAAATCCTGCCTAGTACTTCAAGCAACTGTAAGATTATGAGTTATTAAGACTTGGACAAGTAACTTTATTTCTCAGGCAATTCTGTAGAATTATAAATTGTTCTCTTCAATATCCCATGTCTGAAACAAAAAAGAAAGATTTTGGAATTTTTCTGGCTCTCATTGCAGATTCTGCTTTCAAAAATTAATATGATATAGTATTAACACTCAAACTCAAATCATTTTGAACTCAACCTTCTCAAAACCCTTGGGAATCAAGTTTGGAAGAAGGTATTAGAAACTTTCTGGTCTTAAATGATGTACTAAACTGATTATTTGAGCTTAAAATGATGCCTGATAGTGAAATGTTATGCAGATTGGATAAAATATCCTGCTTTCTCATAAGCAGGAAATAATCTCAGGATAAAAATAATTTAGTCCTTTATTATCAAAATTTTGATCTAATGCAATAAACCATTTGGTACTTATAATAAAGAGAAAAGAAATGTGAAAGATGTGCTTTAATTTTTTTTTCATTGTGTTTTTTTATAGTTGAAGGTTTAAAGAGTTTCAAAAGATGCAAGTAGAGAACCTGTTTAGTGAAAGCATGCAAAATTCTGAAAAATGACTTGTTGCATGGGAGGAAAAGTAACATTATTCATCAGCACATTTCAACAATGAATACTGTTGGTGGCACTTTATAATCTTCACACATTCCAGAAGTCCCAGTGATCTGAAGCTTCGACCTATGGGATACACTTCAGAAAAGTTACATAAACAACACTGAACCTTAGGCAGAGGAAAATGTACACTTTGAACATGTTAAAACTATCCATATTAAGTCAGTTTAGCACTTTGATTAAAGAGTTTAATCAATCACCATCCTAACCTGTTTATTAATCACTTTATCAAGCAGTTGATGCATTGCTGGTTTTAATAGAATCCATTTATTTTGATTTCTACCTACTTCATCTTTCCAAAGGGCTTTCCGAATCAGCTGTGATAAAAAAGGGGGGGGTAGTGAAGGGGGAAAGAAAAGAGAGAGAGGGAGAGAGATTGGTTGCATCTAAACACTGGCTAGAAATCTCCACCTACACTAATACATACTTCATTATCAACACCCAGCACCGACTTATCCAATTTATTAAAGGGAAAAAAATCTCCCTGGAGTGGAGCTTTTGGTGAACCACACGGTTTAGCTCAGATAAACAGAGGCCATTCGTTTGCTTTCACACCTGACACCCTCATGATGTACGATCCTAAGAAGATTAATCTTTTTTTTTCCCCTCCACCCCTCTTTGTTAAAGCTGTTTTTTGTGCTCTTCCTCCTTTTCTTCCTGGACATTTACACCACATTGGGTTACAACTTGTGGTTAGCATTAAAGCCCTTCATTTCCTTAGGACAGAGAAAACAAGATTTGTAAGAATAATACATTGGTTATGTGGCTTAAATCCTTTTCTGAGGTTTTTAGTTCCCTGTGACTTCAGTGCAGTTGAGTTGAAAAGGAAGTGGAACTTGGAAAAGATCCATATAGTGAAATTCATCATGTTTCAGCAGTCTGGCTCCATAAATATAGTTGCTCAGAGCTGGAAACATGTTCCTTTTTTATGAGCTGGTCTGCTTAATGGAGATCAGGAATTTAGGGAGGACAACAGCTGATGGAAGTTTTTTTTTATTTAGTCTATTCTTATGGACTTAAAGGGGTGACATTGACCCTTGCTATGCATTTCAACTGGCTTAAGCAATATGCCCAATAAATGATCCATATTTTTGGGGGGGACCAAAAACATAAATGAATGAATGGATATTGTTTTCCCTAAAGATTTCTTAATAAAACTTTAAAATGGGTGTAAAATCAATCAAAATATGAATAACATTGGCAGAAAGGTAAGCACTAATTTGATTTAAAATCCATTCTCTCTAGATCAAAAGATAAAAACCAACCAACAAACAACAAAATAAATTAACCTCCAGATTATGAGTTTATCATTATCATATTCTTAATTGAATTAAATTAATTAATATTTGTGTTTTTTACATAAGTAAATGTGAAGCTAGATTGTCCTGCTCTTTTATTCTGAAGAAGTTTTCTTCTCTAAATTAGGTTTTGATTCTGTTAACTTTGAAGAGAATGAGATAATGACTTGTAATAATACTGTTTGTGGTGAGATTTAGAAGCATAGAACAACTAAAAATTGGAATGTGTCAGAGAATCTGGGTTAGAATTCCTTCCCTTCTTCTGTACTGTGTGACTTTAAGTTACTTAAGCTTTTTTGGCCTCAGTTTATTCATCTGAAAAAGCTAGATGATTCAGGGGATAGAAGACTGGCCTTGCCGTCAGGAATAACTGATTTAGAATCCAGCCTCTGACATGTACCAGCTATGTGAACCTAGGAAAGTCATTTAATCATACTTTCCTTAAAATAGGAATAACAATGACATCTCCCTTATAGAGTTGTATAAAAACAAAATGAAATCTTTTTTTAAAGAGTGCTTCACAAGCCTTAAAACATTATATAAAAGCTAGCTATTATTTTTATTCTATAAAATGAGATAAAACTAGATTAAGTCCAAGTTCCCTTTCATAAACAAAAGTATAATAATGATATTGATATTTATTGTGGAACAGCTAGCATTAGGATATTTTATCCTACAGATAATAGGGAGCTCCTGAAGATTCTTGAGCAGGAAAATGACATAGCTAGAAATATGCATTATAAAAATTATTTTGGCAGTTATGTTAATTCTGGACTGGATTCTGAATTGGAAAAAGAAATGAAGCCATTTCCCAATTCTATCATTTAATAGTGTTTTCTGTATTGTACTTATTTCATATATATTGTATTTCTTATTTTAAGAGAATATATGCTCCATGAAGGCAGGAACATTTTTATTATTCTTTGTATATACACCTCAATGTCTGGAACAGAAAGAATTTTTAATAAAATCTTACCGGTTAATTGATCAGTTGATTGGCTGATTGGAAAGTGAGAGTGAGAAGCAAATATATTTTTGAATGTTTTACTTTCACCTAATTTTGAAATCATAACTTAAGTGTAAACCAGTGATCCAAAGATTGTTTTATATCATCACTTCTTCCTCTCAATTTTAGGAGAAAAGATTTTAAAGTACTTGAGGAGTTGGACATGTTTACTTTTTTATCCCCTTCAATGCCTAACAAATATCTTTGAATTTAGCCAACATCAATTAGATTACTGTTTAACAAATAAATTACAACCACTTTTTCTTTATCATACCTTCTTCACTTCTTCACAACATTGAATAGAGCAATAGTTTTCAATTTTGATATTGGGTAAATATTAGCTTGAACTAAATCATTATTGAATGTATCAATTTGTTCAATCAGATATAATAATAATGATGATGATGATGATGATGACTAACATTTATCTAGAGCTTGCTGTATGCCAGGCACTGTGCTAAGGGTTTTTACAATTATCTCATTTCATACAGCAACCTTGTAGAGAGGACTAATGTTACTCCTATTTTGCAGATGAGAAAGCTGAAGCAAAAAGAAATTAAATGATTTGTTCAGAGACACACAGCTAGTAAGCATTTGAACTCATACCTTCCTAATTTCAAATCTGGAACTCAATCCCTTTCACCTTCTAATTACCATGGGATCACACCTACATAAAAAAGCTAAATTCTGTCCGAGGCTCATAGGATGCAACAAAAGATTATATATAAAATCCATAATTCTCAAATTCCTAAGGGCAGCTGTTGTAATCTTTTTCTTCTCGAAAGGCAGCCAGGTGATAAAAGTTCAGATCTTTTATTATCTCCAATATAGCCCGGTTAGCTTAGAGGCCTATCTCTCTGCTTGGTTCCAAGAGCTCTCTCCAAATGTCTTTAAATCCAAAGGTCTGGTCCTTCAGCCTCTGCCTCTGCTTTCTTCAGCCTCCAGCCAGCTCCAATCTTCATGTCATTCCAGTGAAATCTCGACTTGTAGCGTCTTCACTCTCAAGAACTTCTTCTGCCACCAGCCAGCCAAGTGGAAAATATTCTGTCTTGCCTCAGAGAGAGGGCTTCTGGCGTATCTTGACTCGTCTTCCTCTGAAAAACTTCCTTGACTGGACCATTGAAGCTCTATTTATGCTCCCAAAGAGCTTCAAGGGAGGTGTGAACTCATTGAACTCCAATGAGTAAAGGTGTGAACACAAGCCTTGTATTAATTAGTTCTACTTAGTACCTTGTTTCAGGTTCTGCCCAAAACATCTTCTTGTAAGATTAGATCAACTCTAATTAGTTAGCAGTTAGTAAGGATTCCAACAGGCAGCTAGGTGGTATAGTACACAGAGTCAGGAATTTCTGAGTTTAAATATGATCATGGATATTCACTAGCTATATTAACTTGGCTTAATAGATAATCCTGAACTTTTAGTCACAAAGATATGACATAAAGGCTTCTCAGTGAATATTTTCCAATTACATATTTCTGGTCAAGTCATTTAACTTAACTTGGTCTCAGTTTCTGGTCTATAGAATAAAGGGATTGGACTAGATGGCCCAAGGT
The DNA here is from genome assembly GCF_016432865.1 of Antechinus flavipes. Classification (NCBI taxonomy): domain Eukaryota; kingdom Metazoa; phylum Chordata; class Mammalia; order Dasyuromorphia; family Dasyuridae; genus Antechinus; species Antechinus flavipes. Next base: position 557,084,503 of record NC_067399.1, on the reverse strand, counting down.
CTCGTCTAGTCCTAAATCTATGATTCCATCTGCACTTATTTCAGTTGCTACATATCATATTTGTATGATTGTTATTATAAAATGAGGTAACACTCTTCAATCACAGTAAGTAGTTCATGTTGTTCAGTCATTTCAGTCATATTTAATTCTTTGTGAGCCTATTTGGGGTTTTCTTGGCAAAGATACTGGAGTGGTTTACCATTTCCTTCTCCAAAGTAGTGCATAGACAGTGAATTGATTTTTCTAGGAGTGGCATAAATTGATATTGATTCATTCATATTGTTTGGATAATATGTTGTAGTAGAAATAGCTTGAAACTACAGTTCAGGAGATTTAAGATATGTGTTATTCTGGCTGCATTTTGTTCATGTCAAATCACATCTGGGATATTCTGTTCAGTTCTGAATATTGAATTTTAGAAATAATATTGATAAGTTAGAAATATCCAGCTTTCAGATGATATATATATATATATATATATATTTAAATCTCAGCACATTTTCTCACACGTAGTCGACATTTAAATGTTTGTTCTCTTTCATGCTCTCATTCTTTTCCCCTCTATACAAGGGAAGCAAGGATATTGAAAGGCCTTTTTATCATATTGATTAGAAGAACTGAGAATTAAGGTCCTAGAAAATATGGTGGTGGGATGGAGTATGATTACTGTCTTTAAGTATTTAAAGGGGCTGGCAAATGAAAGATAAAATCAGCTTGTTTTCCTTAGCTCCACGGGGAAAAACAAAGAGAAATCAGTGATATTTATAATGAAGTAAATTTAAGCTAGATATATGGACAAACTTCTCCACTAAAATTATTCTAAAATGGAATGAGCTGCCTTAAGAGAAAGAGGCTTTTCTTTCACTGGTGGTATGCACAAAAAGGCTGGATAACCATTAATCAATTGCATTGTAAAAGGGAAATCATGTTCAGGTAAAGTTTGGACTATCTAGATAGCCTTCAAAGATTATTACAGCTTTAAGATTTTGTAATTCTCTGAAGGTTCTGGACCTGGTTCTGTCAGTAACTGTGTAACTTTTAATATGTAATTTAATGTCACTGTACATGAGTTTGTTTGAATGGGGAAGATTTGATAGGGCAAAGAACTCTGGCTTACTAGTACTAAAGAAATTTCCAGTGTAGAAACATCATGCTTGTTGGTATCTTATATTTCAGAGTGGCCTGTACCAATGATATATAGATAGATAGATAGATAGATAGATAGATAGATAGATAGATAGATATAGATATAGATATATAATATTAATTTTCAAAAGTATTTTATTTTTTAAATACATGTATGCAACTGAAAAGATAAGTGACTTCTCCATGGTCTGTCTTATAAGGTAGTATGGATTAGAGGCAGGATTTCATCCCAATTCTGCCATTCTGCCTCTGTATCGATTTATTTTGATATAAAATAAAGCCATTGGACTAGACTACTGATAAAATCTATTTTAATTCTTAAATTCTGTGGTCTCCCTTTTAATTAATAGCTTATATTATAAACTACTGATAGGTATTGGAAATACAATTTCCTTGTTTACAAAGAAAGTATTTCCTAATAAGGAAAGAAAATACAAAAGACAGTCATGGGCAAAGAAAAAATGTTTAGTCATTGAAAGCCAGAGGGATAGGGACTAGAGTCATTGTTAAATTCATTAGTATTCCTTTTTTTTCCCCCAGAAGTAATTGCAGGATTGTTTTAATTATTGTCCTCAGAGCAAGAAATGGAAAGTGAAGAAAAGGGGAAAGTAGAGAATGAGAGTAAAAAGATCAGATGGCAAAATTCAAGAAGGGCTTTAATTGACTGATGACTAGAAACAATATGTAACTTGGTCTTATAACAGTTAGTTATAGTAGATTTATCCACATAGGTAACAGACAGAACACATCATGTGATGGATCCTAATGCATGTGTATGTAAGTACAAAAAATTATCATTTTACTAATGATGTAAATATATTATTGTTTTTTCCAACTACAACCACAGAAGAAAATAAAGCTGTTTGCTGTGTTTAACAATAGAAATCATAGTCTTAACTTCATTAGCACAGAGCCACAAATAATGTATTTTATAGCAGTAAACCAGAAGAATAGTTTCCTCCTGCTTTCTTGGAGTTGCTGCCATCTCTCTTTGCCCAGTAGTAGGGATAGATGCCCAAGAACAAGCACTGTTGCCACACTGGCTCCATAGTCTGCACAGCTGGGTCACTGTCCAGATGTATATTCTCTTCCAACTGGCTCACAACTGGAACTGAACAGTCACAGGGCTTTTGTCCATCAGTTCCAGAAATATTAATTATGGCTGTAACAATGCTGCAGAGTAGCTCTGCTGCAGACTCCCCAGGCAGTGGATCTGTGGCCCAGCTGTGAAAACCATTTCCAGGCATTGCTCAATTGTAAGAAATGGTCATACAGATGAATTGTGGTGGATCCAAAAATGTTAATTAAGTATGGGACCCCGTTGTAAAGCAGCAGCCTGTAGCCTCCCTAGGAATTAGTGGCAAAGGCACTCGGCATTTTGTAATTTGCTACAGTAAGCATGGCTTTTGATTCCATTCAGAATTCTGTTTTTTCTGCAAAGATAAAACTTTTGAGTGGCTTTTGCCAACTGAGAAAAATGGCACTGTGACAGGGTTATAGAACAAATAAAATTCAGAAATCATCCTCTGGAAGGATTTGGAGTTAAAACTGAATCAACTGTTGCAATTTCAAATGTAGAAGTGTTTTAAAGATCTGGAAGCAAATTCAGTGAAGCTGTTTCCTCCCATACCTAAATTGATTCATTAAATAAGTATTGTGAATTTGGTTTTCTTCATATGTCCCTTCTGATTATCAACTTCTCAATGAGCTACTCCCTTCTTGTCATAGAGCCTAGACATAGTTGTTTTAAATCTCTGGACTTTTGTGGTATTATACAGCCAAGAGTTTTAGGAAGATGGAGAAGGAAATGACTGTCCTTTCCACTGATATTCATAAAAATTGCTGGATGATGGCGTATTTATTATATTCTCAAGCATTATCAAGTCAAGGTTGGCCTAGGAATAAGGCAAAGGGAGAAGCCATGAAACCACATTATCCCTCCACAGCTCCAAATCTCAAGGTTTGACAAGATATTCTTCTGTAAAATTTCATTAAAAAGATTTTTGAAATAGGAACCTACTAGAAAATCAAAGTTATAGTCTCTTTATATGGATGATAGACACTAAGAAAGATTGGTTATGAGTAGCCACTTAGACTTGTGGTATTCCATAATGTTGCAACATGAAACCATTTTTTATTTTTTTCTTACTGAAGTAGACTATATGAGAACTTAATAGATACTTAATTCAAAATTTGAAGTCAAAATCAGCAAGGATTTAAACCCAAAATATATACATTGTGCACATTGATTTGGTATTTTGTTACTTCCATCAAACATTGGTAGAGGAATATAAAATGTTTGTATGTTCAAATGTATATATACATGAATATTTGAACAGACATGCATGGATATATGTGTGTACATATATATCCTGCTATGTATGTATTTGTGTGTGTGTGTGTGTGTGTGTGTGTGTGTGTGTGTGTGTGTGTGAATAGGCATTCTTGAAATAGAAATAAAATGACTAAAGGGTTTTGGATCAAAAGAGGAATTCATTCTTTGAAATTTTTTTTTTTAAATTCTGCTAGCACCTTTACTTGTAACTGCTCTGTTAATATACTTAAATAAAAGGAGGAAAAATAATTCCCTGATACATTTGCCTACCTTTAAGAATCAGAATATGTAATATTGGGTATGATTTGGAAAAATCTCCTACTCTTGTGTGGCCAGTGATTTGAAGATACAGGCAGTGAGCCCTCTCTTAAGCCTTTGTACTAAGTTTCAAAGCTGTGTTTCTCTTAGCTCAAAGGCTTGTGAAAATGGTAGCATCCTCTGTCCTTTCTTAGTGAAAAAGCTTTGATATTTGAGTTGGTGTTTACAAGTATTAATACAATTATTCTCAGGGTTTCTGGATGGTTTTTCCAGATGTAGCTTTTCTCCCCATATTTTCTTCCTTGGTGATCTCATTTGATGACAGGATATAATAATTATCTCTATTTAAAATGCTCACAAATATACATATTCAGTCTTAATATACCACTGAATGCTACCTGATAGATATCTTCTCCTATATGTCTCCTTAATATCATCTCAAATTCAACAAATTGAAAATGATTCTTATCATCTTTAAATTTATTCTTTCTCCATTTTTTAAATTCTAATTGAGCATACCAACATTTTTATCCAGGTTCTTAATTAAAGTTGAACTTAGCAGTTTTCTCTTTTGCTATACCATCTCCATATTTAACTAGTTTTTAAAATATTGGTTCTGCATTGATGATAATTCTTGCATTACTCTTCTATCTATTTGTATAGATGATACCCTTGTTCTTCCCAATCATTTTCCACATAGCTTCTAAAGTAATCTCAAGATATATGACTTCATTATTTCCCTGTCTAATAGTCTTGATCCTATATTTCTTCCAAAATAAATGAGAAAACTTTCCTAGTAGCATTTAGAGTCTTCTACATCCAGACTCTCATCTATTTTTCTAGACTAATTTCACTATATCCCCCCTTTGAAAATCTTAGATTCTAGTCAAATAGTGTATTTATCATATTTTGTATTGATTAGTACACCTTTATACATGTTCACAAGTTGTGCTCCATGCTTGATTTGTAGTCACTCAAGTCCATGTCTAAAAATTCTATTATTTTAACATTTAGTTCAGGATTCACTTTCTCTGTAAAGTCTTCTCTTGTCCCTGGCCTTTATTCTACATCTCCTCAGAATAGGTAGTGTTTTTCCCAGACTCAGATTCCCTTCTTATATCTGTGCATGTGTTATAGTTCCAATATAGAATACAAGTGGTTTAATGGAAGAAAAGATTTATTTGTCTCAATAGTGCCAAAACATAGCTGTATATGATAGGCATTTGGAGAAAAATGATTCAATTTGACTTTGTTTATAAAGTCATAATTCACTTGTTTATAAAGTGATATTTTTGTAAATTATAAACTAATAAATAATTATGTAATTGTGACTTGGATAATTGTTATATTTGATCAGTTTGGATTCTATTGCTGTATCGTAGAATGAAGGGAAGATTCAATATACTTGTTGGGTATACTGATGGAGTTGAAACACAAATAAACACTAGACCATGATTTAATTATTATTTAGAACTTCCAAATGAGAAATTCACTTTTTCAGTGTAGATTATCCTTACTTGATATAATTGATAACCAGAAAGAACTAGAATAGTGATTCAGTGGGCAACATATCTAGTAAGTGTCAGAGGCTGGACTTAAAGCCAGACCTTCTTTACTTTAGGACTAGCACTCTAAATTGTATGCCACAATCTCTGACAGCTTTTTGTCATGTTAGAAAGTTTAGATAGAATACAAACAACTGGTTTTGTTTGATTTCTGCATACTAACTTATTTCAGTATCATAGAGTTTAAAAAAAAACTTATTTGGGAGAGACATCAGATATTCTATTTTCTAACATATATCTGAAAGGAATCCCTGATAATAACTTACTGAAAAAAAGTGTTCTACTTAGATGTCTATAGCTGCTATGCTTAGATCAACAAATCTCCAGAACTCAACATTTTTTGAGACATCCATTCTCTTTTTGTGCAACATTAATTGTTAGGAGATTTGTGCTGAAATCAAGAGGCACCAGTCATTAATGATACATTTTTTTTGGCCATGATAACCCAAGAAAGAAGGGAGAGAGGAGGAATACTGAATAGGATGTAATCTTTTGAAACCCATTTTGCTACTTCTAGAGTGATATAGTGAGGAAGAAGAAAAGAGTACAGAGAATGTATTCTTTTAAAATAATTTATGAATTTCTAAATAACTTCTAAATCTATCTAAATGGTAACTTAATTATTGGCATTTGAGATTTGAGTTTCTTTTTCACTGACCAATATATGGACACACTATTGGAATAAATGAATACTATTAATGTTGTAATTTTCAGCATAAATGAAACCATAAGACAGAACGAAGTTGTAGCTAAACAGAAACATTGCCCAAAGCTCCCTCCTTGGAGAAGGAAATAAATGAATTGGCACAATTGTTTTGAAGCTGAATCCAAAAGCAACAAGAAATATCATGTTTTCTGAACTTCTGAGATTTTATCTTACAATGTTACAATCTTACAATAACACATATATCTACATCTATTATAATTGACTTAAGAGGTTCAAAAATTCTATTGAAAAAAATCAATAAGGCCTTCCAAATTGAATCAAAATGTATTCATTCTTTTCAGTATAAAGGTGGGCATAGAAAAAATGTTAAAAAATTTGGCTCAGCAGTAAGAAAACAGGGGATGAAGAGCTTATAGACTAGTTTTGTTATTGTGTGTACATTTGTTTCTAATTTTGATGGAAAACACCTAATGAAATCATGTGTCAACCCAAATGATTTGTTCATTTAAAAAGTTATAATGTGAAAAATAGTGAGTTATTTCTAAATTGTTAGACCAAAAGATTAAAATCAATGCAAAATTCAGGATTGTCCATTTTAGAAATCACAGAGGTACATTTCATGAGGTAATCTGGCTACAAAATATATAGATGGGCCTCTACCAGGAAGATCTGACTGAACCATTAGAAATAATGAAGAAACTGGCAGAAGAGGAAATGAGGAAGAAACTGGCAGCAAGAGTGGGTGTGGTGTTCTCTTCTTTTTCTATAATATATGATCGTTCTCTGGAAGCAGGTTTCTTGGGGAGGTTTTCTGGAGACAGTCTTAGTTTCAGTTCCAAGTAATAATCACTCCAAATGCAGCCAGCTGATAAAATCCAAACATTTATTTTCTCCTTCCAAGTCTTATCTCTTTCCTTGGGCCCAGTTAGCTTTCTTAGAGGCCTCTCTCCCTCCTTGGTTCCAAGATCTCTTGCAGTTTGTCTTTTGGCTCTTCCAGCTTCTGCCTCTAGCTCAACTCCGACTCATGGCTTACTCTGAAAGCTACAATACATTTTGTCCCGGTTCTAAACATGCCTTTGCTAAGGATTTCCAATAATTTAGGGTTAAGATTTCATAGGACAAATTATCTAGTAACACCTTAACATAAGATGATGTAGCCCCATAAAGAGTGCAACCCTTTTTCAAATTCTTAATTTTTTCCAAATTAAATTTCCAAATTAAATTGATTAAATTTTTTTCAAATTAAATTTTCAAATTAAATAATTCCCTGTTCAGGCGCCAAAATGTGGTGTTCTTCTTCTTTAAAATATAATGGTTCTCTGGGAGCAGGTTTCTCGGGGAAGTTTTCTGGAGGCAGCCTTAGTTTTAGTTCAGAGTAATAATCACCTCAAATACAGCCAGCTGATAAAATCCAAACATTTATTTTCTCCTTCCAAGTCTTGTCTCTTTCCTTGGGCCCAGTTAGCTTTACAGACTCCTGGCAATCTTCCGAACTGACTGACTGAAGCTCTAAGAGCTTCTTATATATGCTCTCTTAAAGGTGTGAACCCAAAGGTTGATTCCTCCTCTGAGAAAGTGGGATTGTGGGTTTCTGACTTGTGAATCTCTAGAACTTGTGTTCTAGATGTGTGAGCAATGTGTGAACTCTCAAAGGTGCAAACACAAGCATTGTTTCTATCAATACAAGTGACAGCACCTTGTAAGGATTTGCTCTAATGTGTGAACCAATAAGCATTGTATCAATTCCATTGAGTTAACACTAGGATTCTAACAAGTGGAAAGGAAGAAATCAGTTCAGAGTGAAGATAAAAACAGGAACAATCAATTAACTGATGGAAAGGCTTTTGATAACGTATTTTAGGTCTTATTAGAAGAAAAGCATTATCTTGTGGACTGGCAGAAGAGAAGCATAGGAGCCTGCTGATTGGAAAAGAGTTTGACTCTTTTGATGTTTGGGAGAAGTGCCTGGTTTTTCTTTACTCCCCCCCCCCCCCCTCTCTCTCTCTCTCTCTCTCTCTCTCTTTTTTGGCTTGAGAGGAAAAATCAAAAGGGGAAATATAAGCTTTGCAACTACTTGACTCTAAGCATATTCTTAAGGTACCTGATAAGAAAACTTAAAAAACACTACTGAATAAAAAGCCAGCTAGTTTATTTGCACTGACCAGAAAACTGTGGATTTGACTTTGATGAAACAAGATATTGTAAACTGAATTATGATGCACTGACTGGATTATAAGAACTGATTGGATATTTCTACAATGCTCAGAGAGCATTGAGGAATTTTATAGTTCTCTAGCTTAATGGAACTTCTTGCTACAATAATTACACAATTTCTTTATGTGTAACAATGAATTAATGAGTCTGTAACTAGTTCGTCAGTTTTTAAGTAGAAGAAAAAGTGGATTTGCATAGAAGGATAGTAATGAAGACTAGAATGAGAACAGCTAGCAGAGAAGAGGGTTCTTCTGGGCAAATTGGTTCTGAAGAGCCCAAGATGATAAGGCTTATAGTTGAATTTTGTGTTTTGCCAAAACATGGCTTTTCCTCATTTCTGGGCCTCCCAGCTAGTTTTTTGTAAGTGTGTGCCCATGTTGTATGCATTTATGAGAGAATATAATGCAGATTTTTATATTGATTGTGATATTTTGATTATCACTACTTTTATTTTATATTAGTAAATTATTTTAAATTTTCTTTTATAATTTAATTTATGTTTTATGTTTGAGTTAATAGCATCATATTAACTGATTTTGAAGAAATGGGAAGTATAGTAGATGTGGGTGCATCAATGACAGTGACAGACAATAGAAGTATATATTCCCCCATTATGCCTTAGACACAACAAAATTATCTCTAGGATCCTAGGAGAATGTTCAGGCACAGCTATGTATTTGTAGTCCATCTCTGGAAACTCTAGAGCTGCTCATGTGAGGGAAGAATGGGGCAACTGAACCAGCTCAGAGAGTGATTAGGCAACACAAGACTATGGCAGAGTTCAAAAGGATGAGGGTGATCTGGGGATGTGTCCACGAAGAGGAGAGCAACGGATTTGGATAGCACCTAAATCAGAAAATTTTTCATCTACAGGAGTAGAGCCATCACATTTATTACATGAAAAAGTAGAAATGATAGTAAGAAAACAGAATTGGGAAGAGCAGCTGGATTAGATCAAATGATGAAAAAATGAAGTCTATCAGCAGGTATAGTAATTTGAAGAGGATCAAGTCTCAAAGTATCTTAAAGACAGGAAATTTGATCCCTCAAAATGATGGTAATGTAATTGCTATTTTAAAAAAAGAGAGCTGGTTTTTTTTTTGAATAGGTAAACAAAATTGATAATCCAATAGCTATTTTTGAGAAAAGAAAAACATTTCCAATTTTTTTAAAAATTAGAAGTTGAATATTAACAACGAAAGGAGAGGAAATAATGAAAATGGTTATTATCTATTGGATAATTTCCCATGGCAAGAAAAATAAAGAGAATTAATATCTAAAATAAATTTAGAAATAAATATGAATATTTATTTAAAAAATACTCAAATTAACTAATTGGAGATAATATAATGACCAAATCTCATAAAATGAAATTGAACAAGTTATAATTGATTTGTCAATGTCAAAATTCCAGGACCAGATTGCTTTACAATATATTATATCAAACATTTAGAGGATAAATGATTATTCTGACACAAAAATACACCTTTAAAAACTCTTTTAATGATGTGAATAAAATCCCCATACCCAAAAAAGAGAGTGATTTATGATGCAAAGAAAGAGAACTTCAGACCAATAGTGCTTAGGGATAATAATACAAAATTTTAAAATTAAAAAAAAACTTATCACAGATAAAAATGATGACAAAAATGATGACTTGTAACAGTGGTACAAGTATTGTTTGACATTAGGCAAATAATTGGCACAAATAATCATGTAAATAATATACTCAAATCATTCTAAATGATTATATCAACAAGCTTAGGGAAAATCTTTGACAAAATGTAGCACACATTTATGTTATGGAACATAACAGTTATGGAAACAGTTATGGAAAAAACCAACTCCTTACTATGCACAAAGTAATTATCTGTAACAGGACCTACACCAATTCCCATTTCTTAAGGTCAGGCATATTAATTTTCATTGGTTCTCCAGGTATTCCAGTATCCTTGGGAGTTTGGCAGAGGATGTTTCTTCCTTCTGCCATTGTTTCAATCCCCCACCAATTTTATTCCTCCCATTTTCAGGGCTCCAAGGACTCCAGGTCCATTTAACCATTTAAATTAGCTTTTAAAGAAATTATCAGATCTTTTGAGAAAGGAGGAATTTATGACCAAAGAACTAGAAAACATTCTGAAATGCACAATGGACAACTTTGATTACATTAAATTAAAAAAGGTTTTGCACAAATAAAACCAACAAAAACAAGATTAAAAGGGAAGCACAATGTTGGGAGAAAAATTTATAGCCAGTGTTTCTCATTTCTAAAATATATAAAGAACTGAGTCAAATTTATATGAACATAAGTCATTCCCCAATTGATAAATGGTCAAAGGATATGAACAGACAGATTTTCAGGTGAAGAAATTAAGGACATTTATAGTCATAAAAATGTTCTAAATCATTATTGATTAATGAAATGCAAATTTAACTCTGAAGTGCCACTTCTTACCTCTCAGATTGGCTAAAACGACAGGAAAAAGATAATGATAAATGTTGGAAGGGATGTAGGCTATTGCATTGGTGGCATTGTGAATGGATTCAACTATTCTGGAGAACAATTTGGAACTATGCCCAAGGGACTATTAAACTATGTATACCGTTTGATCCAGCAGTGCCATAAATGGATCTACATTCCAAAGAAATCATAAAAGAGGGAAAAGCACCCACATGTGGAAAAATGTTTGCGGCAGCTCTTTTTATGAAGGCAAAGAAATGAGAAATGAGTAGATTCCCATCAATAAGTCAATGGCTGGATAAATTATGATATATGAAAGTAGGAAAATTATTGTTTCATAAAAATGACAAACAGGCTGATTTTTTAAAAGGGCTGGAAATGTTTATATGAACTGATGCTGAGTGAAATAAGCAGAACCAAGAATACATTGTCTACAGCAAAAGCAAGATTGTGAGCTGAACAACTGTGACAGATGTGGTTCTTCTCAGTGGTGCAGTGATCCAAGGTAACTCCAATAAACATTAGGTGGAAAACTCTATCTCTATCCAGAGAAAGAACTATAGAGATTGAATGAAAATTAACACATGCTATGCTCACTTTTTTCTTTTTTTTCTTTTTCTTTTTCATGGCTTTTTCCTTTTGTTCTGATTTTTCCCTCTGAACATGATTCATAAGGAAATATGTAAAAAGTTTGTTTTTACATGTAAGTGAGGAAAGTAAAAAAATAGCCAAAAATAAAAGAAAAAGAAACATTCAATATTCATGCATAGTAGATCAGCAATACAAAAATGATAATATAATTACATTATATTACATTAGGTTATCATTTTGCCAATAACACTATAAAGAGAAGACCTTGAATTATACAAAATAATAACATGTATAGGAAGTAACAAAATGTTAACAAATACATGGGAAATGATGAGGAAAAAGTAGGATAAATAGACCTTGGAATTATCATGTTTCAAATTATGGTACAAAACAAAAATAGCAAAATATTTTATTATTGTCTAATGTTAATTGGATAATTATTAGTTAATAAATTCAAGAACATAAAATGTTAGGGATGAAGCTATGTACAATAAGAAAAGGAACTGTAAAAATTACAAATCAGCTTTTTGAAAAATAGACATATCTTATGCCATACTCTACAAAAATGTTCATAGGAATGAATGATCAAAATATGAACAAGTCAACCCATAAAAAATAAAGGACAGTACAATGTGATTCCTTTAATAACTGTGTTTTAGAGAAAAACAAATAGAAACCAAATAAACAATATAAATAATTATAAAAATACAAAATATATGGGTTATGATTTTAAAAAGACTTTGGCATAAACAAAATCAATAGTCAGAATTTTTTAAAATTAAGATGAGGGATGATTACATTTAATATAGCTAATAAAAAGCAAATTACTCAACTTTACAATACTAAAGATAATTTCCCAAATAGAAAATAATAATAATATGTAAAGGGCTTTCAAAAGAGAAGGTATAAATTATTAACAATTGAAAAAATTCACATTGCTATGCACATTAGGGGGAAAAGAAAATTAAAACAACATTTGTACCACACATATCAAATTATCAAAGAATATCAAAGGTAAAATTCATCTGTGTTAGTGGTGTTTTAATTTATCATTAGGGATAACTAATTTGGTCTAACCATTTGGGAAAAAATGGAATTGTGTAAGAAAAGTTATTGAACTATTTACAACTTCTTTTTCTATTTTTATTGTAGTAAATTTATTGATTTTTAATATACATTGATTTATGAATCATGAGAAAAAAATTACAGTAAAAGGGAAAAATCATGAGAGAGATTAAAAAAAAAAAACAGAAAAAAGAAGTGAACATAGCATGTATTGATTTACATTCAGTCTCCTTAGATCTTTTTCTGGACATTTTCTGTCCAAAGTCTAGTGGGATTGCTTTGGATTACTGAACCATTGAGAAGAACCAAGCCTTTCATAGTGGATCATTATACATTCATATGACATACATACATTCATTCATATACATAATATTACATACATACATTTAGTTACATACATTCATATACATACATATTGTTGTGTACAATGTATTTCTGCTTCAGTTTGTTTCACTCAGTATCAGTTCATGTAAATCTTTCCAAGTCTTTCTATAATCAGCTTGTTCATCATTTTTTATAGAACAATAATATTCCATTACCTTCATATACCACACCTTGTTCAGCCATTCCTTAATTGATGATTTAAAAAAGACTTCAGCATGAACAAAATCAATACAGCCATAATTAAAAAAATTAAAATATGGGCGTGATTGCATTTAATATAGCTACTAAAATGGACAACTCCTTTTCTAATTCTTTGCTACCACAAAAAGAGTTGTTACAAACATTTTTTGCACATGTGGGTCCTTTCCCTTCTTTATGATTTTCTTGGAATACAGACCCAGTAATGATACTATTGAGTCAAAGGGTATGCACAGTTTAATAGCCCTTTGGGCATAGTTCCAGATTGCCTCCTAGAATGGTTGGATTGTTTCACAATTCCATGAACTATGCATTCGTATCCCAGTTTTCCCAGTCCTCTCCAACATTTATCATTACCTTTTCTTGTTATCTTAGCCAATCTGAAAGGTGTGAAGTGGTACCTCAGAGTTGTTTTAATTTGCATTTCTCTAATCAATAGTGATTTAGAGCATTTTTTCATATACCTATAAATGGCTTTAATTTCATCTGGAAATTGACTATTCATATCCTTTGACCATTTATCAACTGAGGAATGATTTGTATTCTTATACATGTGACATAGTTCTTTATCAGAACTATTTCAGAAATGAGATCTTTATCAGAAATACTTTCCCCAGCTTTCTAACTTCCCTTTAAATCTTGTTTCTTTTGGTTTTCTTTGTGCAAAACTTTTTAGTTTAATGTAATCAAAGTTGTCCATTTTGCCTTTCATAATGTTCTCTTGTTTTTCTTTGGTTATACATTCCTTCCTTCTCCAAGATTTGATAGGTAATTTATCCCTTATTCTCCTAATTTGTATGTGGTATAATCCTTTATGACCAAATCATGTACCCATATTGACCTTGTTTTTGTATGGGGTGTGAAATGTATGTCTATGGCAATTTTCTGACATATTATTTTCCAGTTTTCCCAGCAATTTTTGTCAAATAGTGAATTGCTTATCAAATTCTAGATTGCTATAGGCCTTGATTATTGTAATAATATGTATCTAATCTATTCCAAAGATCCACCACACTATTCCTTAGCCAGTACCAAATAGTTTATAATACAGTTTTAGGTTTGGTACTACTAAGCCATCATTCTTGGCATTTTTCCCCCATTGATTCCCTTAATATTCTTGATCTTTTGTTCTTCCAGAAAAATTTTGTTATTATTTTTTTCTAGTTTGATAAAATTATGTTTTGGTAATTTGATTGTTAAGACACTGAACAAGTAGACCAAATTAGGCAGAATTGTCATTTTTATTATATAGCTTGATCTTGCCATGAACAATTGATATTTTCACAATTGTTTATATTTGATTTTATTTGTATGAAAAGTGTTTTGTAATTTTATTCATATAGTTCTTGTTTTGTCTTGGCTGATACAAAGTATTTTATTTTGTCTATAGTAATTTTACTTTTTTTCTTTATTAAAGCTTTTTAAAAATTTTTTTCAAAACATATGCATGGATAATTATTCATCATTAATACTTTCAAAACTTTGTATTTCAATTTCCCCCCTTCCCTCACTCTTCCCCTACTTGGCAAGTTGTTCAATATATGTTAACCATGGAAGAAATATATGTTAAATTAAATATATGCATACATATTTTTACAATTATCTTGCTGCACAAGAAAAATTATATCAAAACATAAAAAAATTAAACAAAATACAAGGAAACCACAACAAAAAGAGTAAAAATGCTATGTTGTGAACCACACTTAGTTCCCACAGTCCTCTCTCTGGATTTAGATGGCTCTCTTCATCAAAAGACCATTGAAACTGGTCTGAATCATCTCACTGTTGCAGAGAGCCACATCCATCAGAATTGATCATTGTATAATCTTGTTGTTGCTGTGTACAGTGATCTCCTGGTTCTGCTCATTTCAATTAGTATTAGTTCCTGTGTCTCTCCAGCCCTCTCTGAAATCATCTTATTAATAATTTTTTTAACGGAACAATAATATTCCATAACATTTCTATACTATAATTAATTCAGCTATTCTCCAATTGATGGGCATCCATTCTGTTTCCAGTTTCTTGCCACTACAAAAAGGGCTGCCACAAACATTTTTTGCATATGTGGATCTCTTTGCCTTCTTTAAGATATCTTTGGGATATAAGCCCAGTAGAAACAATAGTGGATCAAAGGGTATGCACATTTTGATAGCTTCTTTGGCATAGTTCCAAATTGCTCTCCAGAATGGTTGGATCAGTTCACAATTCTACCAATAATGTATGTGTCCCAGTTTCCCCACTTCCCCTCCAATGTTCATCATTATCTTTTCTTTTCATCTTAGCCAATCTGAGAGGTGTGTAGTAATTTTTTTGGAGCTGTTGTAGTTTCCATTTCTCTGATCAATAGTGATTTAGAGAACCTTTTCCTATGACTAGAAATGGCTTTAATTTGTTTCTTCATGTGAAAATTGTTCATAACCTTTGACTATTTGTCGGTTGGAGAATGGCTTGAATTCTTATAAATTTGAGTCATTTCTCCATATATTTTAAAAAATGAGGCCTTTATCAGAATCTTTGAATGTAAAAATGTTTTCCCTGTTTATTGTTTCCCTTTTAATCTTGTCTCCATTAGTTTTGTTTGCACAAAAACTTTTTTAATTTAGTTTAATCAAAATTATCTATTTTGTGTTCAAGAATGAATTCCAGTTTTTCTTTGTCCACAAATTTCTTCCTTCTCCATAGTGACAGGTAAACTATATTTGTTCTTTTCATTTGCTTATGATATAATTCTTTATGTCTAAATCATGAAACCATTTCAACCTTATCTTGGTATATGATGTTAAGTGGGAGTCAATACCTAGCTTCTGTCATACTAGTTTCCAATTTTCCCAGCAGTTTTTGTCAATTAATGAGTTTTTATACCAAAATCTGAGGTCACAACCCTTTTCCACCCCTTAATACTTTTTATTTGATGTCATCACACCAGAGTCCATTTAAAACTACACTCTCAGTTCATGTGATTCCCACTCTGTTCCAGTGACAGATAAAGTTCTCAAGAATTGCAGATACCATTCTTGGTCTTTGTATATTATCCTACTGATAAGTTGCTATTTATGTTATTATGTTATTAATTTTTTTTGCATCAGGGACAGCTAGGTGGCACAGTGGATAGAGCACCAGCGCTGAAGTCAGGAGGACCTGAGTTCAAATCTGGCCTCAGATACTTAATACTTCTAGCTGTGTGACCCTGGAAAGTCACTTAATCCCAATTGCCTCAGAAGAAAAATAATATTTTTGCATCAATATTCATTAGATCATTGGTTTGTAATTTTCATTCTCAATTTTGACCTTTCCTGGTTTAAATATCAGTGCCATATTTGTGTCATAAAGGAAATTTGGCAAGATTTGGTGAAATGGAAAAAAAATGCAATGAAAAAAACAACTCTTTTAAAAGTTCAGTTGGCCAAATGCAAAGAGAGGTAAAAAAAAGTAACTAAAGAAAATAATTCACTAAAAATTAGAATTGAACAAATGGAAGTGAATGACTCATAGAGATATCTGTCAAATAAAATAAACAAAAAACAAAAAAATAGAAGAAAATGTAAAATACCTCATTGGAAAAACAACTGATCTGGAAAATAGATTGAGGAGAGACATCAAAGAATTGTTGGACTATCTGAAAACCAAAATGAAAAAAAAAGAGCCTAGACAATACCTCTCAAGGAACCATCAAGGAAAATTGCCCTGATATCCTAGAAACAGAAGGTAAAGTACCCATTGAAAGAATCTACCAACCACCTCCTAAAAGAGACTCCAAAATGAAAACTTGAAGGTAAATTGTAGCTAAATTACAGAATTATCAGATAAAGGAGAAAATATTATAAGCAGCCAGAAAGAAACAATTCAAATATGTAGGAAACACAAATTAGAATTATTGAGGACCTAGTAGTTTCCACTTTAAATGATCAAAAGGCTTGGAATATGATATTCCAGAGGGCAAAGGAACGTGGAGCAGCCAAAAATCAACTATTCAGCAAAATTAAGCATTATCTTTCAGGGAAAAGATGGACCTTAAATGAAATAGGGGATTTTCATTAATTTTGCTGAAAAGACCAAGGCTGAACAGAAAATTTGATCTTCAAATATAGAACTCAAGAGAAGCATAAAAAAGTTGAAAAGGGAAGTGAAAAAGTTTCTAACAATAGGAAGTTACTCTTCCCTGTGTTGCTCTTAGAGTTGTTCCTTGCCTTCATGCCTTGAACAAAGGGTTACAAGAAAATATGAAGGTGTTCATAAGAATAAGATTAGGCCAGAAAGATGCAGTCTTAACAGTTATAGGACATAGTTAGAAATAGATTCCAATAGTATTCAGAGGAACTAAGGATAGGAAAGAAAATAGGACCACCAATTCCTCTGTGTTTGTATTTTTTCTCCTCAACCCTCCAGCTACCTAAACAATATTCCATGGTAAAACAAACAAGTAAACAAAAAATCCCATTCTTATACCTTGCTGCTGTTTCTTCTCCTGTCTCCAAACTTAGATAGGGAATTATGATTACAGGTCCCACTTGTATCAGGGCCATCCAGCTACCTACTTCTATAGGTATAGTTGTGATTAGGTATGGTAGGAGGGGGCAAAGATTCTTTCACTTCCTTCTCCTTATATTCTTTCCTAATTTTTTTTCGAGTTACCCTTTATTTATGTCTTAATGCAAACCATGTCAAATTTCCTGCCTCAGAAGATGATAAAGTCACCCTCCACCTACAAACAAACAAAACAAAACAAAACCCAAATCCACTAAATGCCAAAAGTATTTTAATATCCAAGTTAACCTTATTCACTTCTAAGGAAGTCTGATATGTTTATATATATCCTGATCTTTATCTTTTAGCTTTAGAATATAAGTTCCTTGCAAGTTGAGATTGCCTTATTAATATATGTGTTTCCTCAGTATCTATTGCAACACATATTGTAAGACTTTTACAAATGATTTTGGTGGATATGTATTTCTGTTGCTATTGCTAAGAAGCCCATAAAAGTTATCTTTGTGGTTGAATCTATCAAGCAATTTTACCCAAGCTTAATAAATGAAAAAGAAACATTATGTTAGTATAGAAGTTTTAAGCCATAATTTTTTTCTCACCAAATCTAATGCAGCAAAAAAATAATAAATTTTCATTATATTGCATTATCTCTCTTTTGAGTCAACTCTACTTCTAAATTTGTGATTCACTATAAAATAAGCACTCATAATACCTTAGCTATTTCCTTCTCACATTTTCATCAAAGGTAACCCTGATGTGATCATAACCATTCTCCTAACATGTTATAAAGATGAAAAAGTAGGCATATAGGCTGGTAATTACTTGTCTTCTTGGTTGCATTTCTTGGTGATAATATCACATATGATCTTTACCATTTTTTGATTTCTTCCTTTCTTTGTTATATCTTGAAAACCAATTATAAAGTACTTTAAAAAATTTATCACCTCTCACATAGATTTTTTTCTGAATGTACTTGACTAGATAAAGCTTCTCTTTTTAACTTGATCTTATTATATGTTATTTTCTGTCTTCTCTCCTCCCCCCCAACATGACATATCAGGTGCTATTAGAATTCAAAGGTGATCATTCTAATACTACCTGTGATGTTATAGGTATTATTTTTAGTATTACTGGAAATGTTATCTTTTGCATCTTTTTTTATTTTCCACTCTGTTTCATCTATCAATGTTCTTCAGATAATATAGGGAAGAGAACAAGCATTTATTAAGTGACTTCTGTAGACCAAATGCTGTATTAAGTGCTTTTCTAAATATTATCTTCCTTTTCTTCATGTTTGCTTTCTTAAAGTTAATGATTTCCAGAAATTCATAATTTAGTAAGATGAAATCAACTCTGAGACTCAAAATTAGATTTCATGTCTAAACATTGAGTTCCCTCCTTACCACATCTTTTGCAGTTTCTTTTCCTATATTCTCTTCTCTTATTATATAGTAATCTCCAAGACATGGATTTTATTGCCTTAGTTTGTATACTAAGTACTTAGAACACTGCCTGGTATTTATACATTATTAAATAAATGTTTATTGATTCTGAATTATATATTATTTAATCCTCTCAACAGCCTACCTCTGTGAAGCAGGTGATATTATTAACATCATTTTAAAATTGAAGGAAATAAGACAATAGCGCTTTAAGTGACTAGTCTAGAGTTATATAACTAATAAGTGTTTGAGCCCAAATTTGAACTCAGTTCTTCCTGTCCAGGTCCAGTGCTCTATCTACTGTGCCATCCAGGTGCCTAACTAGATGTCAAACAAAGCTTTTGGCAGATATATTTCACATAGGCACATATATATTTCACATACATATTTTATATAAACACATATATAGATGCATAGATGCACATACATATGTAGACACAAAGATGCACACATACAGTTTATAAGTATATATACATATACATATTTGATCAGTCTAGATTAGATTCTCATATACATATACAGGGTATCCCAAAAGTCTTAGTACAGTTTCAAGATTCAATAACTTCAAATATAGAAATGCTATACAATTAAATAAAACATTTTAGTTATTTAAAATTTTAAATATTCTCTTTTTTAATTAACATTCAACACCACCTTTGTCTTATGCTATACTTTGATCTGGTAGATTTTCAGACTTTGTCAAAACTGCTACTGCTCAATGATTGAAGAGATTTCATTTCTAATCTAGCCATGCCATCAAAAGAATGAGATTTGAAGCATACATGACAGTTTCTATGTGACTGAAAAAAAAAAAAATCTACTGGAGGTAGATTAAGGGACCAAGGTGGCCAAGCAAGAGGACCTTCTCTACCAATCTAATGGGCTGAGAAATTATCATCTAAAAACTATCACACATAATGATCAGGGACCCTCTCTCATTAAATTTAAGTTTTATTCTTCAAAATTCTCAAAACTAAATGAAAAAGATATGAAAATCTTTTTTGTATATATGTATAATTTCTATGTCTGAAATTATTAAAGTTTCCCTGAAATTTATAGGATATCTTCTGTAAAAATAGTCAATAGTAGACAGATACATATATAGACACATATACATATTTATATTCAATTTATTATAGATACGAGATACTATAATATATATTATTTAATTACATAACCAACTATATTATATATATGTATGTATGCATATAAAACATTGAATTGGCCCAATAGAAAATAAGATATGGATAGGCATCCTTCATGAAAAAGATGTAGTATGGCATTCATTTTCTATCAAAATTAGTGCTATTAAATAATGGAGATCTGAAAATTAACATGATATTGGTTTCTTCAAACTATTGTTTTGATTTCTGCTTTATTCTGATTAGAAACATAACTAGACATATCAAGAGAAATGTATAAATATATAGTTGGATATATGATAGCATATTTGTTAGGCACTTATCTTTTATGGACTATTCAGTGTATTGGGGAATACAAATTTAAAGATTAATCAGTCCCTGCTCTCAAGGAGCTAATATTCTCAGTGAGGAAGATAGCATGTATCATCTTCCACACCCCCCACCCCCCATCCTTTTTCAGTATTTATTAAATGGAGAAATAGGCTAATTGCAAAATATATTTTGAAGGTTATATATGGATTATTTATTTGTTTGTTTATTCATTCTTCCATATTTGTCCATTTATTTGCTTGCTTAATTGTTAATTTATTTATTTGTTTGTTACAGGAATTCAGAATAGTTCTGTTCAGGGAAAATGCACATTCTTCCAAAGTCTCTGAAACAGGATTTTATGATGCAAGTAATTATTCAATGCAAGTAAATCTCAACGAAACAATAACAGCAGCAGCAGCAGTACCACCACTACCACCACCACCACCAACAAAAGTATTGTTGATTTAGTTAAGGTAAACACGAGTGGCAAATATTTTAAGAGTGGACCAAAAAGCAACTGTGTGAACTAGAAAGTAGAACTCTTAGAAACGTTTAGAAGACAAACCAATTTTGGTAATCCTTTTCCACCCCCCCACCCCCCACATGTGGCCTACTACATTTCAAATGAAAAATCCTCAGACAATTCTAATCACATTGTCAGTCAGATAGTCATCTTCTGAAAGGGGATCCTTCACCTTTAAGAATGCATGTACAATAGTGATATGTAAGCAGCTCAAAGCCTCAATACCCCTTTTTTCTGCAAAGCAAGACTGGGTTAGGAAAAAATCAATATGTTGGAAGTAAAGGTCAGACAAGGAAAAGTGACATGAAACAGAACTAAGGGAACAATATCCTTCATGAAGACTGTTTGAAGTTTTCTTTACCGTTGTGCTAGCTTCAGTGCATATATATTTTATCCTAGAATAGAAACCTGTATTCTTGCAGAAAAGTTATATTTTAAATATTTATCAATTTGACAATGTCCTTATTGCTTATTATCTTTATCCTGTGAACCAAGTTTCAGAAACAATGGAATTTTATTGAATTTTTTTAGTTTAGTTTTTTTTTAAGTAATGTGAGTATAACACACATGTATTTGCCTATCTTTTTTTTTTTTTTAACAGTTCTCGATTTACTTTTTCAAGTGGGCCAGATGTACTACTATAGTCCTTAAAAGGGTCAGGAACATCTCCTTATTTCCTCACACTCTCTACTTATTGCTTGGGTATAGTTTTAAAGTAGTCCATGAACCCTTTTCACTCTTACAACACATTTACCCACAATTAACAATCAAGCCGTCCTCCCTTCATTCAGGCATCCATTCTCTCTGGGCCTCATTTTCCCTGCCTCTCTCTTGATCTGCCATTGTGCAGAGAGCTGTTTGTGCCATCGCAATCTGCCCTCCTTACCAGCCGCATAAGGATAGGAGGGGAAAAAAGCACACAGCATTCAGATGCTGAATAGCAAATTGCTCTTGAGTGTCCTTGCTTCCCCCGGCTCTCCCCCTTCCTCCAGAAGGACAAGGGGGGCCCTGAAAGCAACTATACATTTTGCTTAGTGCTCTTGAAAACAAGCGTTTCACACCTGAAGCCTTTCACGGCAGCCCAGAAGCACCCCTTCAAACCACTTAATTGCCAATTGCTTCAGAGCTCGTTGTGAAAGTCCATTATGTCAGCCAGCTCCATGGCGAGTGACAAAGTATGGCAAATGAAAGAGTCCTCCTTCTTCCAGGGCCAATGCAGCATTAAATATCCCCAGATCACTGGTTTTCTTGTTGTTAACAGACAGTGATTGGCTCCCGCAGAAGGTATGCACAGAAACCGTCTAGTATTATTTTTAAATGAAAGATGCAATTTTCCTTGTGTTCTTTGTCAAAATAAGATAAAATAAGGATACCAAAAGAAGTCAAACAAGATAGTTTCACACATAACTTGTTTGTCCTGGGGTACCTAGTAGAATGGTATCCTTATCAAAATTGTGTAGCTTATATGGTTTTCAAAAAAATATATTAAAGTGTGTGCTGTTCTCCAGGTTAAGAGGCTCTATCCTTGAGGTTCTGGGAAGCAAACAATGCAAATATTCTGCACAAAAAAGATCACCTTGAACAAAAATGAAACCAAACATTAATTCACTATAGAATTGTTTTAAAGTTACAGCCCTGGAAATTAGTTTTTAAATGGTTTGGCTTCTTTTTCTTCCCGTCACTGCAATAAAAATAAATAAATAACATCACTTTTAAGGGATAGTATCCATCCATTCATGGGCAAATCATATAATGCTCATAAAGCAACAGATTATTTGCATCTAGTGTTTCTGCATAATTATTCCAAAAATGATGCCACCAAAGTTATTGAGTCATTAATGAAATGTGATTTGGGGAGAGGATGATAAAGTCAAACTGAATGGACTCAGTGTAAGGGTCTTTGAAGTGCATTCACTCAAGGCATTTCTCCTTTGAAAGCAATCTAAGTTTGTATACTGTTTATATTTTTGTTGATGTTTGTTTTAGAGGAAAAATAATAGCATCATTGCAGTTTGATAATGGAAGACTTTTAGAAGCACGTCAACATATCCTCAGATTTCAAGGATATTGTTTAGTTTATTAGGTATATTTGTGATATGCCTTAGAAAAACTTTCTGGCTTATTTTATGGCAGTCTTGAACCCAAGGTTACTATAGCATTCTAATTTGTCTTCTTATGAAGAGAAAAGGCAGCTGTAGGTGAGCTGTCATTTATTAAAATAGATGAAAAATTGGATGAATACCTTGAGTTGAAATGTTCTCAATTGAGACAGCACTGAGGGAAGCCTGGCCTTCCCTGTTTATTCTCAACCTTCCTTCACAATGAAGTATCATCCTTTTCCAGCAAGGATTACTTCCATGTTTCCTCGCCTGTCCTGCCCAGGTCCCCTCCCTCTTCACTGCTATTACCTTTCCATTCCCACATCTCTTGTTCTTGCCTAATCATTTAGATCAGGCCTACTCTTCAGACTTTTATGGCTGACTCTCTAGGCTTCCTCTTCTTAGTGTCATGATAAGCCCCTAATCATTGTCACTCCCCTCTTCCCATTTAATTGTGCATGCTATGACCTGAAATGGAAATTTAACTGTACCAGACATCAGACTTTGGATGATTTAGAGACTCAAGTAATTTAAGATGAATCGGAAAGTAGAAAGTATATTCTCAATTATGGGGGAGGGGAAACTGGTTTATGGACCTAACACTTTTTAAATAGCAAAAAATTATTCCAAAGTTT
Organism: Antechinus flavipes; assembly: GCF_016432865.1. Lineage (NCBI taxonomy): Eukaryota > Metazoa > Chordata > Mammalia > Dasyuromorphia > Dasyuridae > Antechinus > Antechinus flavipes. The sequence continues at coordinate 557,060,981 of NC_067399.1, read as the reverse complement.
TCATATCTCACACTCCAAGAAAGAGCCTCATAACTACCAATCCTTATCAAGAATCAAATCTCTGAAATCTATTCTCCAGAAATAATATATTGGCCCTATAAAAGGTTAGCATGATTTGTTACCCAGGTTATTTTTCTCTGTTTCTTCATATTTGCTTCCTAAATGCATTGGGTTTTTCTACAAGAAAGATTCAAATGTAATAAATTTAGCCCACTAACCATTTAGCAGATTTATAATACTGTGGTAAGAATGAAAAATTGTTCATAGTCTATGTATATGAAAAACAGAATGGTATCATGGAAAGGGGGATGAGAGGCTTTGAAATCAGGAAAATCTGTATTCTAGTCTTCTCTCTATGACTCACTGTGACCATGGACAATTCAGGCAATGCTCTAAATGCTCTAAGATGATAAACTGATGAAAAGCTATTTATCTAAAATAGTGGAGGGAGTCTTTATGCCATAAGTTCTCTGGACATAGATGAAACCACAATTGAGAAGAGGAAAAAAGCAAAGAAAGAAAGAATAGATATATGACAGTGGATCCATAATATATCTCCAACCCCACCCTCCACATCTATTGAAAGAGGTGGAAATAAATGACTAAGGTTCTTTTAGGCCTATATTTGGAGAATTCATATTGATCTACCACCTCCTGATGCAACCTGTTCATTTCTTTTACAGCACTGTTAATTCCAATTTTTTTCCTTACATGGAGATAAAATCTTTTCAACTTCCACTATAATTGCATCTATTTTTGCCCTTTGAGGCTAAGCCAAACGAGTGTAATCCTTCTCTCATATGACAAATCTTCAAATTTTGTTATCATAGATGCAAAGTTAAAAGTAAATTAGAATATTAGTACAATGTCCTTACTTTATGGATGAGGAAATTGAGGCCCACTGAGATTAAATAATTCTCCTAGAGTCATGGAGAATTTGAATTTGAGGATTTTGAAACTCTGATTATAGATTCTTTGGTCTCTCTCTATGATGGCATCTTGATCTATCTCCTATAGAGATAGGTTCAGCGCAGAGTATTCTCCCACAACTTCTGAAAGAATAGGTAGAATCTGTTGAAGAACAAAGGGAGAATAAATGAAAGCAATGAATATTCTCTTCTTATGTCATTAGTCATTTGGAATAGAATCCGATTCAGACATATTCAGAAAAGGAATTGGATCTATTTGCAGTATACCATTGGATTTAATGTCTCCTGTATGTCTGTGGAATCATGAGTAGTTAGAGGAAATCTATGAATACTCTGAAAGATTTCACTAAACTAGTCTTTGTACATTTAGATCTAGCTTTTAGGGTAAAAAGATCTTATAACAGTGTTAAGCCAGTGACTTCACCATGTTTGTAAATGTTATATATGAAATAATGTATATAATTTGGGGGTTTGTGAAGGTTGTAGACTTGTTCGTGAACAAGTGCTTGTTTTTATAAAATGTGTTTTCTTTCATCTTCCCTTCCTGACAGCTATCCCAAATTCTCAGAAGTCTTTCAAAAGGATGAAGCAACAATTTATCTTAAGGAATACACATAGTATAATTGCTTTTGCAACAAAGCCTCCTTCTTTCATTTCTTCAGCAATCGTCCATTTCCCTTGATAGATTCCTGCTTATGTTTAGACAACATACTCACTCTATCAGCTGTTTTCCTCCCTCTCCCTTGCCACCACTCTGCCAACACTCTCATACCATTTATCTGGCAGCATTTGTTGATATAAAGAGTGCCAAAATTCATAAAATCTTGCCTATGGTTATGCTGATTTATATATTATTCTGTTACCACATACTAAATCTTGCATTGTTACAATGGTGCTATAGTCATTTTGTAAAACAAGAAAATAAAGGAGTTTTCAGTACTCATTGAAATAAAGGGCTGACACCAATCAGTTGGAAAGTGTCAGCATTCATTGGAACCTGAGTTTATACCCTTGGGAAATTTTAGGCTGAGAACATCTGGGTCCGTCTAAAATTCCTTTCAATCTGCTCCTCCAGACCTTGGAAATATATTTATATTCTCCTTGCATATAACCTATTTCATATACAACTTTGGATTTTGCCAAACTTTTGAAAAATATATTTCTTGTGTTAATAATTACCATCTTTTACATTACGGGACCCAAAAATTTTGGGGCAGTTGATCAGACTAAGTGATCTGGTTATATGGCTTACATAATAATTTGTAGTTCTGCTTCTATTCTAACATATATTTGTATAGTATATATGTTACATATTGCATTTATATGTATCTGCATGTATACACACACACAACTATATTTCCCCTTTGAACAAGTCTGTATTTATCATATACCTACTATATGCTAAGCATTGTGAAAAGCAAGTAAGGCATAAATCTGATACTTAATAAAAAACAATAGCTATTATTAGTCAATATTCCATATCTTTACCCAGCAAATGAATTGAAATATTTTCCTATCTAGGAATGAAAAACAAGACCTTGTAAAGATCAGGGAAAACCTGCTGGAAATTAAAGGATAAGAAAAAAGTATTACTTTATTCTCTTTATTTTATTTTGTTCATGTTTGTGCAAGACTCCTTGATTCTTGCAATTTCTTAGTCTAGAAAAATGCTGGTTAGAGTAATAAATAATCAGTGAAAAAGCTAGATCTGGAGGTTAGGAAGGACTATGTTTGAATCCTGACAAATTTTTGTGATAATGGGCAAGTCACTTTGGGTCTCAGTTTCTTTGTCTCTAAAATGGGACTTACCTAACACAATTACCACAAGGCTCAAAAGAGATCATCTATAGAGAATGCTTTCTAAAACTTAAGTTTTAAAGTTAATTTTTATTAAATAGATTAAAATATACTATAAGGAGATTTGGAATTAATAGAGAAAATAGTAATATAATTTGTAATAGTCACCATTAATTTTATGAGTCAAATAAATATTTTTTCACGACGTGAATCTTTTTGACAACTATTTGAAAGATTTGGTGATCTGTGCATTCTGTCTAGTGAAGATATAATTAATACAAATAGTCATACCAATCCCTATAGTCAATGAATACCATTTTTATGGACTGATAACTTTATGGAATAGCAAATTAAACTACTTTCAAGTCATATGCTCAGTATTGAAGCGAAATGCCAAAGTTTTATTTTATTTCAAAAAGAATGAAAGTAGAGCCAAGATTATATGAGGCACTATATGAATTTACTGCTGAGTAACTAAAACTTGATTGGGATAAGTTTTGAGAAAGTTTCTTTTTTTTGAAAGATTTACATTAATTGAATCAAGTTAGAACTATTGTCACATAAACAGTTTTCCAAAACTGATCTTAATACATTTCACAAATCTATAGTAAAATGATTTTTTTATATGAAATATTTGGCTAATGGAGACAAAGTAAAGAGATAATGCATCTTTTGTTGCAACAGTATAGAGTTCCTCATAATGATAGTTATAACTAGAAATATCCCTCCAAAATGTTCTTGCTGACTTGCATCATGATATTTCATATATCATCACTTCTTAACAGAAATGATTGTCACATTTTGATTGGAAAACAAAAACAAATGCTATTCATTATGCTGAGATGATCACTATGATCTTTTAGCCCTGAAATCATTGGTTTCTCTAAACACAAAAACAAAATATTACAAAACAAAAAAGCATATTCCTTGTAGCATCAAAAAGTGTTTTATGTGAATTGAAAGTCAAATTGAAAAGTTTCATATATTTACATTCTTGATTTGTGTTGAAGACATATTGTAAGAAAAGAAAGTCACTGAAACTTAGTTATAATTCTTGCTCTGCCCCAAATTACATATGTAACATATTAGCATTAAATAAGACTAAATCCAATTCCATTATTTTATTGGAGTAGAATAAGAATAAGGTTTAAAAATAATTTATTGATTCCTTTTATTTTTATGTAACATTCATTTTCTAATATTAAATCTCTTCTCACCCCAAATACCTACCTTATAACAAGGAAAAATAATTAATAAGAACAAGAAATAGCAACTGCTGCTGACATTGTATATACAATTCTAGACCCATAGTTCCCCATCTTTTCACTGAGATGACTAAAGTGTGTTTTATTATTCATATTTCAGATGGCAAGATTGATTATTATTTATCTCCAGAATTCAGATCTTTGGCTTTGTTTTAAAGGTAGACATTAGAGTTGAATGTAATCGTGCGATTTAAACACTCAGAATATAATTGAAATTATATGGGTTTTATACTAATTAAAAATAGACAAATAGTTGTTAATGAGAAAGGAAAAATGTATTAAGGAATATTATTTCTGATATTTATTGAAAAAGACCCCACATTGTTACCATATCGTGCACAAAAGAGAAGTTCTCTGTGGTGAAGCACATTTTACGCCCCCACTCTCATGGTAGAAAAATCTAATTTTAATGTGTGCATTGGCATGTGGTGTTTATGGAAAAAAAAGTGTGCATGTGTGGGTGTATACTTAACTACTTGGGAGATATCTAAAGTATGATTCAGGAGGCTTTACTACTTTTTAAAGTCATTAAACCAAAACACTAAGAAACAACTTGGATCACTCTATTTAACAATCCAAGAAAAGCAACACGGCATTTTCTTATCATGAAATTGATTTTATTTTTTCATGAATTATTTAAGAAATTCTTGTCACTCTCTGGGCAGCTGAGCTAGTTTCACCATTGGGTTCTCGCTTAAATTGGCAGTTGCCTTTAGAAGACCTAGATCAGACACATTTTGGAAAAAAAAAGAGGGGCAAATTAAATTATCAAATTAAAATCCGTCAGACCATAAAGTCCTTGGAGTCAGGTTCTATGTCTCTGGTATTTAATACAAGGCCTAACAATATAGGTATTGAATAAATACTAACTGATATCTTTTAATAGTCATTTAAAAATTGCTATATTATTCTGCTTTATAATGGAATCCTGGGATTCTGCTTTATAATGGAATCCTGGGAAACGTTAATCAAGAGAAGAAAGTTTTAAGAAACTTGAAGAAAAAGGTTCAGTGGTCACTGCATCTCATGGAGGTCCAGTGCATGCTAGTGTAAGGATGACATAGACAGCAAAATATATACCACACCATTTATAGAATAATTGTCTTGCTTCCTCCGATCCCTCAACTAGTAGTTGGATATCTATTTTTCTTATCGCAGCAGTGTAAAGAAATCACTAGTAGAGAATCATTAAGTTAGATAATTTAATAGGATAATGCCTACCTCCTCGTATTAGAAAGAAAATAGCAGTTGAGTTCTTGCGCATCTTATGTTTCTACTAGACTTTCACTATACTTTCTCAATAGCATTCTTGCTAAGAAAAAAAATAAAGTCTTACATTATTTTTATTCTCCCTTCCCTTTGAAGTTACAAATATATATATATATATATATAGGGTGTCCCAAAAATCTTAGCATAATTTTCAACTTTTGTAGTTTAAAACTATATTAAGACTTTTGAGACACCTTGATTTTTCTGGCATCCCAAAGTATGAATCGTTAAGTTTTGTAATTCAAGTGTCATTCACAACAATTATATGTATAAGAAAGAAGAAATAGGGCACATATTTAAATATGGTTGTTTCAATTCATTTATATAGAAATGAAATGATATATTATATCTGGCATTCTTATCATTAATGACAATATAATGACAATATATAGACAATATATAATGACAATATAGATGACATTTGTATAAAATTTTTAGATGGCATAAATCTTTGAGGAAAGATAATTTGTTAGACAACATAATCAAGATTCAAAAAAGTCAATGTATTGAAACTAATTAAATGAAATTGAAGGAAACTACATATGGAGTCAAAGAATGATCCCCCAAAAGCAACTACTTAAGGATGAAATTGAAGAAACTCACCAATATAACAATGTATGTGAAGAAGATTTGAAGATTTTCGCAAACTGCAAGTTTAGTATGACTCAATAGTGTACAGCATCAAGGGAAGTTTAATTCTGATATTCAAGTATACATATGTATACAGATATAGACAGGTTTCTCTGTATCTCAAAAAATTTTAGTATCAAATGAAATAATATGACTAAAAACATCTTGTATCTGTAAAATATTCTTTAGTAAAGTATTCTACTAGTATTATCATTGCTACTGCAATGTGTTAAAAAAAAAAGGCAACCTGTATATATATTAATTGACAAGGAATAAGGAAATGGTATATTTAGCTGGCTCTAGTTGAGAAAAAAAAAAAAAACTTCAGACAATGATATGAAATTCATCCTCATTCTCACCACAATTATTATTATTTCATATGTAAAGAGCTACTTTAAAATTTAAAAAGCATTTTTTTCATAATAAGAGTTGAAAAATAAAATGTAGTAGCATGCTGTGGTAATAAACTACATATGTTGGAGTAAGGAAGAAGGTTAAAATTGCTCTTGTTTTAAAATTCAGAAGAATAGTAGTGAGAAGATGCAAAGTTTTTTCACTGCTCTTCATTTCATAAAAGTTGGTTATGGTTCAGTAAGAGATTTAAATTATATCATGGGTTATTTCAAGGCTTACATATACACTGGCTGGGAAAGCACCATTCTATAAATGCTTTTGTATCCTTTAAAGAATACTTATGACTATCTCACCTATCTACTCAATAAACTCCAATGGTTTTCTGACATTTCCATGGTAAAGTAAAAAATCCGGTATTTTGGTTTAAAGCTCTTTACAACCTGTACCCTTCTTATCTTTCTACTCTTCTTAACCTTGTCTTCAACATGCTCTACAATTCAGCAATACTGGCCTTCCTATTTCTTACACACAACATGTTATTTCTTAGCTCTTTAACATTTCACTGGCTATTGTCTAGTACTGGAATTTTTTTTCTTTTATTATATCTGTCTCCTGGTTTACTTCAAGATTGAATTCAAATTGAAAATTTTTGAATTTTGCAATAGGATTTTCCCAGTTTCCTCAACTGCTCTTGAGTTCTTTCTTAGTTTACTATATATATACATACATACATACATATATATTGACATCACTAAAATAGTATTTCTCATTTCTACGTTTCTACAAATTAACTGGTTTTCTAAAAATCTTTTTTGACACTTAACTTTCTAATCTATACAGAAAGGATCTGTCAGATGGCTTTTCCTATCACAATCTTTTGATCGTGTCTGTCTTAACTACCTGAAAACATTCAATGGGTTGAAATCATTGGAAAAGGAGATGGGCTTCATAATGAACCAAAATAGAAGAGCAAAAAGGCCAAGACAAAAGTTATGTCTTTGAAACAAACAAAACCCAACATAAAAAATGATGATAGTATTAGATTTGATATTTGAGGAGATTTGTATCATAGTTCTGCCATTCACTGTCTTTGGTGAAATCAGTCAGCAAATCAGTCAGCAAATCATTAAGCCTCCCAGGATTCAATTTTATTATAAACAAGTGGATTAGACTTGAATGATATGCCTCTGAGGTCCTTTATTGCTTTAAAGCTATAATCCTATTACTACCAGATCACAAAATGACCAATAATCAAATCAGATCAAATGCACCCAAACCCATTAAAATATATAGAAACTCCTCAGTAAGAGAACAGATAAACACTGATTCAAATAATAAAAGGCCAATTCAGTTGTTGCATAGTTTCGGTACAAATCATGATGATTCTTGGTTTGGTCAATGAGCAAAAGTTTCTGAGGAAAACGTAGGAATTAATATTATTGGTTTTAATGAGAAATACTATTTTAGTGATGTCAATTTCTGAATTATTCACATTTCATCATCAACATTATTAGTGAATATTGTTCTGTGTAGTGCTTTTCCAAAGACAAACACTAGAATCTAAATAAATATTAGATTGAAACTGAAACTAGGAAATCTGATTTAAGGGAAGGATTTTCTACATCTGACATAGTTCAGACAAATTTAAATTTGAGGATAGATCCAAAGACATAAAAAACTTTAGCAAACAAATTTTTGAATAATAAAAATATTTACAATAGATACCATAATAGAAAGTAACTAGTCTTCCTTTTCAATTTACACATGATGCAACTTCAAAAAAAAGTCCAAAAGAACATTATCACCTTTGAAACCAAAGTCACTTATTTAGCTCAGTTTGAATAATATTCACATAAATAACCAAATGGCCAGATGATGGTGACAATGATGATGATAAAATATTCAATCTGCGAACTATATGGAATACAGGGAATTTCAAAATATTGAGACTTAGAAAAAAAATAAAAATTACATGGAAAAGTTCAAGTTTTATGGCATCCCCATCACCTTGTTTCCTAATGAAGTTATCCTGAAGAAGTCAATGAGGGTGTAAAAGCTGAACTTTAATTGAAAAACTTTTATTTCCCTATATAAATTATTTTATATACCTGTACAATAATCCTGAAGATACTAAATAGAAAAGTATACTAACAGGGGAGTGACTATTTTCTACCTGAACTCCATTAAAAATTGAAAAATGAGTTTCTATGTGTGTATGTAGACACACATATTCATTTTGTTATTTATGTTCATATGTAAGCACATATAATACAAAATCTATTCATACCATTGTGTATCATATATATATATGAATAAATTTTTGAGTCCTTTTCTGTTAATAATATTAAGGAAATTAAATCATAGTTTTTAATAATTTCTAAGTGCTCTGTATATATTATCTTATTGAGACTCAAAACTATCCTGGGAGGTAGATATTAGATATTAATAGGTGAGAAAATTGTCTCACTGATCATGTTCAATCTCATCTGATCTCAGAAGCTAAGCAAAGCAATAGGGCCTGGTTAGTACTTGTATGGTATACCAACTGGGAAAACTGGATATTGTGGATTCAAAAAAAAAAAAAAAAAAGAAAAAAAGAAATAGAGAAAGAAACTGAGTCTCTGAGAGTATGTCTTGTCCATGATCACATAGCAAATTAGTATTTCAAGTGAAATCTCAATTCTAAGCTTCCTGACTCCATCTCTAGCACTCTAATTACTATGCCATGCTGCTTTAAAAAACTAGGAAAAAAAACCTCTTGAAACATTACTATATCAACTATGCCCTCAATTATCAATGATTCATTTGGATTATAAAGATTAAAAACATGGTAAAGTAAAATTGAGCAGAAAGTTTTACATATATACATATATATGTATATACACACACATATATATCTGTAGTGAAATGTTAAACTTTTTCAACATTATTGTAATATTGGGGTTTTCCCCATTTTTAAATATCTTCCAAATCTTGAAGACACATCAGTATTATATTATGAAGAATCATAGTTAGTCTTAAGTATGAGCAAAAATCAATACACAATGGAAGTGTTAACAGAAAATCCCATTAACCATATTGTTCATTGTTTAGCTATTCTAAAATTAAAATGTGTTTGATGTTCCTTTTCAATATGAACAGCTAACCCAGACATTTGTTTTGTGCAAAAACACACTGTACTCTATGTGAAACCTTTAAATTTGGGGAAGTAGTGATCTAAAACAAGCTACTGGCACCAAGGATTGTAACCATGGGAGAGATTAAAATTGGTGGGTAATGTTATTGCTTTCTTCATCTCATAGCTGCAATGCAATGTGCTAATCACTGAGCAAGTCTGTTTGTTTGTATGTGTATATGAGATTCCCGTTGTGGTGGAGGGTCTGATTGGTCCCAGACCTCCCAGTTTTCCAGGTGGGTTACAGTCTGTGTGTGCGTATGTGCTCATTGCTTTCATTTGGGAACAGCCTGAGTATAAAATTTAAAGGTACAGTAGTGCTAATTCCTAGTTAATGTAAATAAAGTAAAATAAGTTTTTAATTTGAAGTTCATTTCCGCTGGCTTATTTATCCAATAACTTATCCTAGGATATCATCTAGTTGTTGGGTTTTTTTTTTAAATTGTTGTTTATGTTAAGTTTATCATTATCAAATTTTCTCTTTTTCCAAATCCCAAACAATAAATCTTTTTTTGAACTTTTTCTTACATGGAAAAACATATATTTCTGAAGACAAACACAAAACCAAATGTGCCCTTATCAGTTTCTTTTCAATATCTAAGGAACAGAAACTTTTTAGGGGAGGGGATGATTTTAATGCAATGCACATGGACATTTTTGTAATGTATATTATTTTATATTTGTTGCCTTGGAATCCTGCTCAGGGTGGATGAATTTCTTTATGCTTTTCTCCCTTCAACTTTTCTCTCTTCTTTGAAAGCTATTGAAGTTAGTCAGGCTGCCATTGCCTTGTGTGTTGGAGCCTCCTGACCCAGGAAACTCATGAGAATTGTTCAGAGCTTCCTCAAGTTATGAAGAAAAAAATTAATCAGAAAAATAAGCATTTCTGCTGAGATGGAGAAAAGTGTGCATGGCAGAACAGCTGTGGACCACCAAAAAAGTCAACTAGAATTGGGAGGAGGTAGAACTTTAAAAAAAATACTCTGAAGGCACTGCTTTAAAGAGAAAATGAATCAGAGACCAGTGCTGAGGTGCTAGAATGCACTGGCTAATAACTTTAAATAGTCCATTGAGTCTTCCGGAATTTTTTTTGTTCTTCTTCAAGAATAATCTGCTTACATCGTTAAGACCTCAGCTAAGCTCAGTAACACAAATTACCAGATGTTGTATCCCCTAGTTTTTCCATCAAAAGACCAACCACCAAGCTTGTTGAAAGGAAAAGGTCATTGTCCCTCCCATGCAATAAAACTATTTTTTGCAACTCCTAACAAATGAAATGAGAATACCTTTCAGCTGTCGAGGGAACCTATCTCCCTCTTCTTCGAAGTCTCTGTTTGGCTTTGTTATTTTCTAATAATGCACTCATGTGTAAGCTAATAATGTGAACAGAGGGAAAATGAAGAGACTTAAAAAAAAAAGGGAAAAAAAGCAGAATGAATTAGGGCAATTGAGGTCGCTCTGTCTCATTTTTGCTGGAAGGATTTTAGCCCTAGTTTTTACCTTATCGCTTATTACACAATTTATGATAAAATGAGATGTGATTCCATTCTTATTGTTGCTCTATAGCCTATTGAACATGCATATATAGAATCCATTTCAGATTTAAACACTATCTTAATTATAAACTGAATAAAATGGACAACCTATCAGGTTCTCTAAATTGCATTCTAACAAATAATTTCATTTTTCTATCACATTCTTACCAATGATATATTGGGCATAACAGTGTTGAGCAAGCATTCTGTTTCTTATGCAGTTCTAAGCTTGTACTAGAACAAGTATTAGGATAACTAATGGTATGTTTCAGGGCATGCAAGTTTGGGAACTTCATGTTTTGTCATACTTTGAGTAAGCATCTTTAAAAGTAACAACAGAAACCTTTTAAATTTATCTATAGGTTTCTTCATTTATTCATTCATTCACTTAATGTGAAAGAACTTAAAAACACATGTGTAAGACTTTCTTTTCCTCTTTCATAAATTATTTTACATTTATGCCTTCTCAAAGTATAGTCTTAGCAATAAATGTTAATAAAGGAACCGTATATCTAAAATTTGGCCCACTTAAAAAATACATTCAGAAGAGAAACAGTTTGAAAATAATACCTAGTGAGTAAATGACAAAGACAAATGTTAATTGAAATAAATTAAGCTCTAAATAAAATTCCTTAAATAATGTTTCTATAACTAAAAAGTTTTGCCTTTTGTCTGACATAAATACAAATCTTTAATATTCGCTTTAAATATAAAATCTCAATAGTATAGATTAATTTATGGAATTTACATAATAAGATACAATATGTAATTATAATTTATATTTAATATATATGATAATTAATGATCTATATTTTTATTTTAAGAAAATGCTATTTATTTCAACTGTTGGACCTAAACAGGAAAGTGGAGGAAAAATATAAGTGAAAAATTATTAACAATATAATTTGATACTCCAAAAGGGACATATATATATATATATATATATATATATATATATATATATATATATATAATTTATCAAGAAGTTTAGAACTGGAAATTTGTTCTTTCAAAAAATTTTATATGACAGCATTATTTTAACTAAATTTGGCTTAATTTTCAGTTATGCTATTATTAGAGAAAGATTAAAATTGGCAAAGTTTTTAAAAGGTTATATTTTTGGATTATATATTAATGTGTTTGATTTTACAAACGAATGTGTTTACTTTAGGTAGATATTGCTATTCATTTTCTATCTTCCTAAAAACTATTTAAATAGTGAATTTGAATTTTGTTCTCTTCAGCATGAAGTGCTGTGAAAAGCTACTGTGAAAGCTACATAGTACTATAGTGTTTAATCAAAGTGTGTAGCTTCTAAAGTTTGTAAGTAGGTCATAAATAAATCAGTTGCAATGAAATTCTCTGAGAACCTTCCTCTGTCCACTGGTGCAGAGTTCAGACACTTCTGAAAATAACAAATAAAAGTCTAGTCTATTCACCTCTCTCTCTCTCTCTCTCTCTCTCTCTCTCTCTCTCTCTCTCTCTCTCTCTCTCGTTCAATGCAAAAAAATACAATTTTAGTCATTTTTTTCCAATTTAAATGATTTGCTATCACAGTTACTCCATCTTTTATCTCTAAAATAGTTTCAACCCTGTTAATGTGTGCATGTACTTTTTTCTTATCAGCCTCTCGGCAGCATTTGTGATTCATAGCAGTCATCAAAGTGATAATAAACTCATTCACAATACTAACAAACATGGGGCTCCCAGTTATTTACGAGGCAAATTCACTGCAATGCTGGGCAGTGGAACAGGGGAGAATCAAGATGGTGTTGATTGATAAATTGACAGGTTAATTTACAAGTGGATAATAGGAGTTAGACCCAGAGGGAAAGAATGAAGGCCTATATTCTAGCTTGGTTGCACTGCCATCTGTCTTATGCCAGGAAATCTGCAGGAGCAGTAGTTGTCAAGATCAAATGCATACACATTCTTCATAACTTAAAGACAAAGACCCCATTTACTCTTATTGGATGCATTTGTTGGCATGGTGCTTCACACAACTGACCCCCAGTATGTCAAAAACTCTTTCATTTTTTTTTCTTCTTTTTTGTATGAACCACTTAGAACATTTTTAGGCATACATTTATGGCAGTTTTGTAACATAAAAATTGAAAAACAATTTATTTTCTACATTATATTTATAGTCATGTGGTCTTTTATCATTCTTAAGGATTAGAATACATTAATTTTAATTAAATATGAATATAATATATATTAATTTCCAATAGTATAAATCACCATGCCATTTTTTCCCACTAATTTTTAAATACAGCATTGACTGTTTAGGTAATTTGTAACTTTTGAAGTATATCACTTGATAGAGCTGATGAATATATGAACCTTATGATGAAGGTTCATTCTTATGTAACTTTATTCTTATGTTTATTTTCTGGGGACTTAATAAAAATTCTTTCAGTGACAGTCTTATAAGCAGTTAAAGGAAATAACACAGAAAAGCAAATTGATCAAGAAATATCAGTTTTAGCTTTTTTTTCCTCTTCTAAGGTAAGAGCAAATTAATTGTCCCCTTCCAACACCCAGCTCTGTTTTTTACTACTGAGAAAAAAATTGGGGGGAGGAAAAAATAGCTAGGTTATCTTTAATGTCTTTATCAGTATTGAAGTTTTGCGAAAACTGCAGGATAGTACTTCATGGAAATGATGCCCTCTATTAGTTAGATGCCAAGTTTGCAACTATTGCCACTCTAGAAAGGCTCTAATCTTTGGTCTTCAAAAATCAGCAGGAAGGAGATTGTTACTGAGGAGTGCAGCTGGTGCCCTTCGCTTCCCAGATAGTGGGTCACATTTTCATATCTACCACCTATGATCTTGGGGACTGAAATTCCAGGGTCACAACCCAAGCACTTCCCCTGCCCAGAAAGCCATGTTCTAAGTCTGTACTTTCCTAGTGGTTTAAAGTTTATTTAATATTATTGTACTATTAACATTTGGAACAGTTGTTTGAGATAATGTTTAGAACTTTAAAAAATTTTCTAAGAGCATCTCATAAAGCAAAAACAAGGTGCCAGTCAAATTCCTTAATTCATTTATTATTATTTCTGTACAGATTGACTTTTCTTCAAGCTATTAAAATTAGATTATTAAGAGTATATCCCGAACTGAAAACCTTGATAAAGTCCATAGAAAATGTTTGATAAAGAATGTCAGAAAAATAAAAACAATTAACTTTGATGAATGGAATTTTTGGATGTCAGACTATCTTCTTAAAGGTAAATTCCCTTTTGAAACGAAAGTTTATTTATAAATTTTAGCATAACTTTTACTACTATGTTTAAACCTTCAAATTATTTACTTTTTTACTAAAAGTATTAGCTTCCAAAAGCCAATTTTTTAACATAGGACAATTGCTGTATTTTAAAGTGTCTACTTTAAATTTAATGACATACTACTAAGTTCATGGTACAAATACATTTTAGGGCTAGTAAGAAGAAAATTTATGGGTTGATTTTTTACTCAGATAAAAACATTTAATTTTTAAGAAAATTTTTATTCTATGAAATGTGATCAAACTTTTCACTCCACCCCCCCCCTTCTTTTAAAGATACTTCTTATGGGAACTACTTTAACATGTTTTTCTTTAATCTTTCATACAAGTTAAGGAATTTTAAAAAATAAGAAATGAAATTATTTCATTGGGAATCATATAAGTCAATAATTTAGAAATTTATAAATTGGGTTATCATTCACTCTATGGAAATTTTGTAATAAAACTTATTTTGAAAATTCAATCTAATATGTTAGAGTATTTTCATACTGCTTTAATGCTGCCATTAAGGGCATATATTCTCCCCAAACTCTATGGTTGTTTTTATTTTTGTTTTTAATTAAAGTTTTGTTTCATTCCAAATTCAGTTGTATCCAAAGAAAAACACAACTTTTTTGATTATGCATTTTTGGAAGGTACATAATTAAGTTATAGTAGCCTATACTATAAACAAAGATGTTGTAGTATAGAGGATGAGGTAAGGTCAGATATAGAGGGGACAGATACCTTTTAGATTTGAATGATATTTAATTTATTATAAAATAATTTTGCTCTCCACAATCATATCAATATCCATCAATACAAGCTAAGTGTTTGTTTCTAGCTTTTTATCATGATAGCTGTTTTTTTTAAAGGTAGGACTAAAAAGAAGAAAAAATGTATCAGATCTGAAATTGTGACCAATTTCTGAGTTAAGCCTGGTGACAGGTAAGTTTTGAAGCAGAGGTTATTCAGATGCATTGATTTTTGCTGTGCTTTTCTTCTTATTTCATATGTCACATCAAGGCTTAAAAATTAGATGAATATGTGTTGGTACAATGATCATTACTCTGCAGAAGAAGCTTTCAAAGTTAGTTAGCTATGCTTAATAAAAGTGACCCTAGGTCTATGACCACTCTGTCTCCAGGAAAGTTGTAGTAAATGAGATCTTTGCTCACTTCATTATTCAAAACCAGTTGAAATGAAAGTTCACTTCCAATCTCAGTAAACAAATTTTATGAAACAATCCATGCAAGTAATACTTTCTTCAATTGTACACTTCCCTAGATAACATGTTGACATCCAATCATTCTGTTTTGAAGAGTTTGCAATAATAAATAATAATCAATGCTGGAGACTGAAAGATGCATCAATTATATTTATTTTAGCCAAGCAGCTTCTCTCTGTGTTATGTATCTGTCCCAATGATTTTTCATATTTTCCTGTAAAGCATACGTTGGTCTAATTGGCAATATAATTGCTGACTGCTGATTGAGACTAAATTATACTTTGTGACCAAAATTGCAATCTATTATAGGAAATACAAAATATTGTCATGGTTCTGAAGTTTGAATAAGATATTGTGGAACAGACAAAGGGAAATTGCAGAAAAGGTATCCTATAGCAGAGCTTTCCAATGAGAAATTCACTCTGGTCCAGAAAATATAGATAACATTTGAATAAAATAAACCAATATATAAAGTTCAGACAATTGTCATGAAGGTCCAGATTGTAGCTTATTAGCAAAGAAGGTAATGGGTTTAGCAATATCAAAAATTGTTAGCTTATTTTCAAAATGCTGACTGAAAACATCCATAACATTCAGAGAATTTTAGCAGCTGTATAGTTTATGTAGTCAATAGATGAATTCCCAAGGAATAAACTAGTTTTAATAAGGATATATTATGAGTTCTGTTTAATTTTGAAATAAGTACTAAATCTAGTTTAATGATGAAACATTGAAAATTGAATTTATATTGTAAAAATATAAAAATATTTCAGGAAGCTTTAGGAGGGGGCAGAAATGGGATATGCAGAGGACATCATCTATGGCATCATATTAGAATAAAGGAGTTTTCTTTTCAGAGAATATAAAATTTCCTTTCAGTCAAGGTCCCATCTTACACCCTTAAGAAATCATATATAAGGCCATAAAATGACTTCTTGCTGGGGTTGTAATTTTAAGTTATTTGAATTGTAGGACTTGCAGGATCTCCTATGCGTGATCACATTGAAAAAAAGAGAACATGAGCATCTTTAAGAAGTGGATATCTATTTAATCATTTTCAATTTTCAAATTCTCTTCAGTAAAATTTTTCTTTTTAAATATTTTAGAAGATGGTATTGTGTGTATATGTCTATGTCTTCTATCTATATATGAAGTATAGACTTAATGAAGTATAGATGAATACTAATTGTATCTTTAGAATATGTAGCAAATTTTTATCTTTTAATCTTTAGGTAAAAAGTTCTTTAAATTCAAATTATTTGCTCTCTATGCATATATATAAAATACATATGTAAGTACAAATATATGGATATTCATATCTATACATATAAACATATATTTATATGATAAACAAGATATCCTAATAGCCATACTACAGGAAATAATGCAATAAAATTTCTCAGAAGCATTGGAAACAAAAAGAAAAACATAGATAAATAGATGTTATAAACCATCGATAGAGGAAAAGCACAGGTTTAAATCATCAAGAGATGTACTAACAAAGCTTCAGAATTTCACTATCAAAAAACAACTGTTGTTCAGAAATAAGAAAAAGTTTCTAGATACCTAGTGAAATCAATTCAAATAACCAAGAGTAGTACATGTGTGCAAGAAAATTGCTAAATCAAAAAATGCACAAAGCAAATTTAAAAATATGTATATTTTAAATTTGTTAAAAATTAAACAAAATAATCATACATGCAAAAATTATAAGATTTAAGTATAGAAAAAGTTGGGAATTTACCTTGGGCAACTTTTCTCATTTTATACATAAGGGAACTATGATATGGAGCCTCATTTAAGTCAGTTAACCTCTCTGATCCTCAATTTCCCATTATAAAATAATTTTTTCTAAAACTGATGATCTATTCATTCCCTTCCAAATATTGTGAGAATATAGTTTATATTAGCTTAAGGTCACACAGCTAGTCAATATAGAGGAGTTAGAATAATCTAGATGGTCTTGAAATGTAAGACATTAAAAGAGGGAGTGATGTGAACTATTTTAATGAAGTTCAAAATGGAGGGGGAGATGAATTCCCATTGTGCTGCTTTTTTTGTATCTTTAAAATATAGATATTAATAATTACATTCTCATCTTAAGAAAGTTCATTTAAAGAAGTCTTTATCACTAAGTTACTGAAAAAGAAATGTAGACAAAAGAGTTTAGCATTGTACATATAAAATTTTGGTCATTTCCCCAATATGAAGGAGCATGTCAAGGGGGAAAAAACACATAAAATATATTTTTGTCAATTAGCTATTGGATACTATCAAAATGTACACATATATAATAAAATTTTTCTCAATACACACACACACACACACACACACACACACACACATACACACACATGCTACACTCTGTGATCCAAATATGCAGTAATAGTATAAGTGTCTCTGACTATAGGACAAATCAAATCTAAATAAATTAGGGAAATAAACCCTTTTGAAAAACTCTTTGATCACCTTCTAGAATCTCCTCTTATACTGTTCATTCTGTTCCTTCTCCCTGCAGAAAAAAAGTTTTTTTCATCTTGCTCCCCTAAATTGTTTTAATCCCTATTCTGACCCGTCACTCTTCCTAGTATACCCCAATTATCTTGGATTTTCTTTTGACTTATATTTCCCATCAGAATATGTCCTATGTTTCATTTACTCATAAAATTGACTGATAACCAGTCTTATTATAATATAGTCATTGAATAAGTTTGCCAATATAGTAATATATTTCAATGTTAATAGAACAATAGAACTTCAGAGTTGAAATGGCATCAAGGTGTATTTTGGCAACTGATTGATCCAATGTTCACTTAAAAATTTCTATGGACAAAAAAATCAATAACATTTATGGATAGCTTTTCCTAATACTGAGCAGAAATCTATCTCCCTGTTATTTCCACTCTTTGCTCTTATTTTCTTCCCCACAAGGCAAAGAAGACTAAATTTCCATTCCACTTGAGAGGCCATTAAATATTTCAAGACTTATATGAAGTCCTTCCTAAGTCTCTTCTCTAGGAAACATTCCCAGTTCTCTTTCCATATTGCATTGATTCAGTTTTCTCCTTTAATTTGTTCCTTCTAGATATGCACTAGCTTAATGATACTGATAGATAGATAGATAGATAGATCATTTATTAAATTTTAATATATTCTAGGCACTGAGCTAAGCACTGCAGTATAAATTCATCATGCTGCTGCTGAGGATGATGATATAACCTTCTTAAATTCTAATAGGGGAAAAACATAAGTTGTATCTAGAAAATTGGGAAAGTAGAGCAGATGGGGTTACTGAGGTGGTAGAGCAAGCTGGAAAGTGGTTTGAGGTAGGAGTAATATAACAAACATAGATGGAGCTTCTTAAGGAATTGCTAATCATTTTTTCCCATAAGGACAGCAGGTTTCAAGAGAAGTCATATTAGGTTGGATAGAGCTGTGAAGAGATGAAGCAGTCCAAAGAGAGAGAAAAACTATTCCCAAAATGTTGCAACTAGATCTGGAGATAATATACCAGCTGTATGCTGTCCAAAGCTCTGGACATTATTACTTCTATTACTGTAGCCTAAGATTCTATCACCTTTTAACTAACCCCTTCAAACTACTGACTAGTGTAATCCTCTAACTCCACAGGTCTTCTTTACTTTAACTCTCTCTAGTCATGTCTTTTTTTTAACAAGGAAAATCTTTACAATACTGTATGATAGACTCAAAAGCTGTGGAATCTAAAATGAAAATAAGATTTTGAATTCTAATTTTGTCTTTGTGGTAATACTGAGAAAAGTACAACCTGAGTCTCACGCCTTTCATCTGTAAAATATAGTATTACTTGGAAGTATTGATTTTACAGGGTTTCTTGAAGAATTTAATGAATTAATATACGTAAAGTTTATATTTTGTGACAAGGATGTTTTATTCATATTCTTTTTATTATTATTATTATCTTATTATTATTCTATTTATTATTTTTATTAATAATGTTATTATTATTCATAATCTTTTTTATTATTTTCTCTTAGTTATTTGCACTTGCTATTCTAAAAATGTGTCTAAAATATGTCATCAAAAGCCTTTACTTTTAGTAGTTAAGACAGTCAAAATTCACAAAAAATTAAGAGTAAATAAATAGTATCTTGTATGTAGTTTTCTGAATTGTTATATTACTGGTTCATTTAATTTTGCAATTGCTTTGTGACAAAACATAATAAAAGAACTGAGACATGGAAAATGAGGATCCAGGAAATATTAGAAGTGTCTGGAATCAATATGATGAGGACACTTAAGTCTACTTCGAACCATCAATGGTTCATAGGCAAGGGCCAAAAACTATAGGATAGATAATGGGTGATGGCTTGACTTGTGTGTGAATGGGATTTAAGTAAAGAAGAGTTAGCAAAGTCATCAGCCTCATCCACCCACCCAGTTCCCATCATCAAAATCAAGTGGCAGGAAAAAATCAAGATGACTAAAGATAACTCAAAATAACCATGAAATGTTTATTCAAAATAGATGAACTTGGTGTTTTTGGTGTCTAACCAAGCTCTAAATGCTCCATCGCTCTTTAGCCACCTTCTTGGCCATTGAAACAAATTGTCCTCACGTGCCCATTCTGCCTAAGGAAGTCTTCACATGCTTGGGTAGATATTTCCCTAATTCATTAATGGATTTGAGGTCTATCAGTTATTCTCAAACTGCCTTAGCAATGCTGGAGAAATTACTTAATCTATGTTTGCCAACATTTGCTCAACTATAAAATGGGATAATTAAAGCATCTACCATTCAAGGTTATTGTAAAGATCAAGTGAGATAATATTTGTAAAGCAATTAGCACAGTGCCTAGCACATAAAGTTGATATATAAATGAATTTTCCCTTCCTTTTCCCTGACCTTCCCTTTTTTAAACTACACATCACTGATTTCTTCAACAAAATCTCAGAAGACAAAATCTCTAGTTTTCTATTTTCTTCTCTCATGTTTGGATAACTTTCAGCATATAGTGTGTCATTGCTCTTCCCAAAATGTGGTGCCAAGAAATGAACATAAACAAGTCTGAAAAATGGCAGAGTACAACGCTATTATCATATCACTTTTAAACTAATTAAAGAATAAAAACAAATTCTTATTAAACAATAACTACGTACCAGATTGTGCTTAGCACTAGAAATAAAAAATACAAAAGATTTACAGTTCTCAAGCAATTTATATGGCATATGGATATATGTATGTTTATACATCCTATATAAAATATTATATATATATATATATATATTTAAGAATGTGGTGGTCAGGGGAATGTAGAGTCAGAAGGCTGGTGAGTTGAACCAATCCATTGATTGATAGACCTTTCCCAAAGCTATGTCAGTACTAACCTGTAAGTGTAAAATGGAAAAGAGGAATGGGAATATCCTTGGAAATAAATACATGGCAGGCAGATAGTGATAAATCAGATAGTGATAAATCTGATTTATCTAAGCCAGTTGTCTGGCTTAGACTAACTAGATGAAAACTGAGTTCAACACAACCTTCTATCACAGTGAATGCAAAGGCAGTAGCTTAAGATGGCGCACCCAGAAGTTAGTGCTTCATAAAACCTAGATAACATTAGCTTTTCTTTTCTCTTTTAGCTTCCAAGACACTTTATTGCTCTATATTGAGCGTGAAATCCTTACACGCACATCCCCCCATTAAGAGTAAAAGTATAAATAAATTCATAATAATACTAAGTGGACTATGATGTCACAAATTATTGGTGCAGAGAATAAGTACTGAATTGCAGGTAATGATAACAATATCATTGGAAATTGTGATGAAATGAAAATTGAAATCTTGTTCTGGTAAACACTTCTGTACCATTATCTTGATTTTCATTGAGAAAGATAGAGAAAAGGAGTGTTACATGGAGGGTAAAAGCATTTCACCTCCACCAGAGGATTACATAAGACAAGACTTGTGGTAGTTTTATTGTAAGGGCATTTTGAAGGCCTTTGAATTTGAAACGTGTTTATTTTAATGTTAATCTCTACAGGAATGTGTGGTAAATATTTAACAGCAAGCTTTCTTAAACATGGTATCAGTTTAAGTTAAAACTACATTAAGCTATTTTCTTGTGGTTCAATCATTTTCAGTGATATATAACTCTTTGTGACCCTATTTGGAGTTTTCTTGGTAAAGATACTGGAGTTGTTTGTCATTTTATTCTTCAAGTCATTTTATAGATGAGAAAATTGAGGCAAATAGGATTAAATAACTTGTTCAGAGTCAGAAAGGTAGTAAGTGTTTGGAACCAGATTTTAACTGGGGAAGAGGAGTCTTGCACCCTCCAAAATCTATAAAAAATAAGAGGAAAGGAATAGGATAAGGTGAGATATAGAAGGATATATAGTTTTATAGCAGTGGGGATGGGTTAACAAAGGAGGAGAAAAATGTGGGGAGAAGATAAGGTGGGGTCTATGGATAGAGGGAGAATAAGTAATAAGTCTTTTTAAGGAATAAAATTAAGTAGAAGAGTTAGCAGAGATAGGAAATAAGAGATATACACAAACACAGTAATAAGAACCAGGAGTAGAATATATTAGGGAAAATAAAGTGTGACTAGTAATTATTGATTTCAGTTAAAATCAAACAAAGATTCACTCAAGAGAGAAACCTGCATTTTATTTCAGTCATATTAATATTTTTAGATGCCTTTCTACAATGTGTAAATACATATTTTATATAAATATGTATATGTATACATGTGTATATATGCATGTAGATATATATAAGTATATATGGATATATGTGGGTGAATACATCTATATATGTGTGTACATATTTATATATACATGTGTGTGTACACACACACACACACTATATATATATATATATATATATATATATATATGTATACATACATATACACACATAAATACCAGGCTGCTAGGGGGAGGTGAGAGAGATGAAAGAGGGAAAACAAATAAAATAAAAAGTGCACAGCAGAGAATAAAAGAAAACATACAAGGAAGCAAAGAAGAGTTGGCAGTCATGAATAGAATATTTCCTATCAGTATATATACTTTTTTGAAATGATAATTTGTTGCATATTTTGAATTCATCAGGGCACATGACAATGATTGGTTTGTTTTCTTTTTTCTGTCTTTTTTTCTATTTTGTTTTTCTAAGTTTTAAATAATTTTTAAAAGTTCTCAATTATGGATAATCCACAATGGAATCATTTTTCTGCCTAGTAATATGTGTGTTAGAGATGGGATGAGGAAGTAGGTTATTTAGAAATTTATTTAAGAAATCCTCTGATCCTTAGTAGCCACCACTAAGTTATGTCACAATTTGTTTGTACCTATAGATTGGGTATGAGTACCTTCTAGGACATTATCTGGACAATCAAGTAAGAGCAGGTTAAAAATCTGCTAAATTTTTTTAGGATTGGAAGCTAGTCTTGCTCTAGTTGAATTAAGGTTCACTTGGGTCTCTACTAAATGAACATGGACATTGCTAAAACTATGCAAGCCATGCTGAAATTTTTACTTTTCCCAAATATCTTAACTTACAAATCCGCCACATTTCTTAAAATTCCCCTGAAGTAGAATTGTTCTTATATTTAAGTCATTACCTCTCATTGGACTTATTAATATGCAAATGTGTTCCTTTGGATATAACACATACTTTGTAATGATAAATTGGTGGGATTTGGACAAATGACAGATATGTTTTGTTGAAGAAAAGCAGTATTATAAGGCCTTACCTGGGAAGGTGAGCCATTATAATTTGAAGCACATTACAACACTGGGTATATAGGAAGAATGTCAAAAAGAAATTGAAGGAGGTTGAAATGAAAAATAGGAGTGATGGAAGAGTGACAGTTACCAAATACAGGTATCAATAAGTTGATAACTTTGCCTAGAACTGACCTCAGCAAGTAGATGAGTTTAGCAGAACTTGGAAGATATGGATTGAGTCAGTAGCATTTTTAATTCCTTAAATATTCAGAAGGATGGATCCCAGGATCAAAGACAATGAATTTCAAAGCCTTCCATGACTATATGAGAAATACTTCTGGGCAGCCAATGAACAGTTATCAAAAACAGTTCTAGTGATATTATACCAGAGAGGTGGAAGGAGGAAGTAGATTATTTATAAATTTATTTATGAGACCCTCTGATACATGGATATTAGATTAACATAATAAAAACTTTACTAAAATCATTGACAAGACATTGCATAGTCCATTTTTTTGTTTGTGGTTAAGTGTGTAGTGTGTAAGTATATGAAAACATATTTTAGGCTGTCATAGATCATAGAATCTCAGAATTGAAGGTACCTGAAAATTATCATATCTTTACAATATGAAAAAAATTTGATCTTGCCTCTGAAAAACTCTAGGAATAGGTAACTTGCTAGATAACAAGACAATTGATTCTCATTACAAAACAAGCATCTCAATTTTTGACAATACAAATATTAATTTTTTTTCTTCTATACCAAAATGTGCATCACTATCTTCCAAAAAAAGGATTGTTATGCTGGAAACTCAATGCAATCATAACAATCTATCCTAAGAAAACTCATTCCAGATAATACACAGTTTTGTTTGGTTGATTTTACATATACATAAGGAATTCCAAGTCAATTCAAATTTTAAAAAGTCAAGAAGGATTTATATGAAATAAAACTAAATAAAACTTACTACATGCCAGGAACTATATTGAGTGATAAGAATACAAATATAAGAAATAAGAAAGAGGATCCCTGCCTGTAGGGAGTTGACATTCTAATGGTAAAAGACAATACATAAAAGACAGCTAGAAGCAGAGAGAAATGATTGGGTACCCACATAAAGAAAGATATCTAGAGAAACAAAAGTGGATCCAAGAGAAGAATGAATGAATGAACCAGTAGAGTATGTCTGAGATCTCCACTAAAACCAGACTTTTGGAACGTAGCCAAATTCCAGAAAGTATATCTTCCCCAACAGCTTCCCATGAGCCATGGCATGGCCATGAGCAACTAAAATGCAATCCACAAATTACCCCTAAAACTCATTAGCTCTACTTCTAAAATAGACCATCAGTTTTTCACTTACAACACCCTTACTAATATTTGCACACAATTCTAATAAGCTTGTTTTTCTGGCTTCCAATCCCAAAATAAATTTTTGTTGTTCAGTCATGTCAATAGTGTTTGACTCTTCATGATTCTATTTGAAATTTTCTGGGCAAAAGTACTGGAGTGGTTTGCCATTTCTTTCTCCAACTCATTTTACAAATAAGGAAACTGAGGCAAAATGTATTGAGTGACTTGCCCAGGCCTCACAGTTAGTAAATATCTGAGGTCAAGTTTGAATTTAGGTCTTCTTGACTTCAGGCTAGATTTTCTATTTACTGTACTATCTAGTTGCCCAACTATAATTTATTAGGAAGCATAAATTAAAAGACCCTGAAGGAGATTGTTGTGACTATACACTAGCAATATATATATTTTTTAAAGAATTTAACAGTTAACTGGAGGATTGGGAGAATTAAAAAAAAAAACAAAACAAAACTTTTTTTTTTCCCCCCTCTGAGGCAATTGGGGTTAAGTGACTTGCCCAGGATCACACATCTAGGAAGTGTTACATATCTGAGGTCAGAGTGAACTCAGGTCCTCCTGACTTCAGTGCTCTATCTACTATACCACCTAGCTTCATCTCCCCCCACCCCCCAAAAAAAAAAACCTTTTAAAATGCCTTTTTCTATTAGGGATATTTATAATATTTTTTTTCAATTTTTTCAATTACAAGCAAATGTCATATTTTTAAGGTTTTCTTTTTTAAAATTTTAAAATTTAATTTCAAAATTCCCTTTCCTCTTTGGAGTGGCTTCCCTTCCTAAGAAGACAAGCAATTTGATATTGATTATATTTATGAATTCATATCAAACTTTTCCATATTAGATAATAAAATGTTTTTTTATAAATTTATTTTATCTCATTTGATCCTTGGAACAGACTCATCGTCTTCATTTTGTTGAAGAAGAAACTGAAATTTGGTTTTGCAAAGGATCAACGTTGAAAAAAATTACCCATGCATATATTTTGTAAATAAAAAGCTTTAATTAAAAAAAGAAGAAACTGAAGTACAGAAAGATTAATTAATTTATCCTTAGTCACATACCTATTAAATGTCAGAGCCAAGATTTTATTCAGATTTTCCTGACATAAAGTTTTCAGAATTATGCTTATATATATATATATATATATATCACCTGTATCAGAATAATTGTTATCTTGTGGAGGAGTGAAGGGAAGGAACAAAAAAATTGGAAATCACAATCTTATAAAAGTAAGTGTCAAAGACTAATAAACAATTTTTTTTAAAACAAAGTTCCAAAATCTTTCCAATGTGACATGGTGCTTCTGATTGTGCTAAGAAACATTTTTCATACCTTTTCAAGGATTTCAAAGGATTACACCTTTTCAGTCAATAATAAAGTATGCTTTGGGAGTTGTGAACCTATTTGGGATACCACTGAAAAGATACCTAAGGCAGCTTAGCATTAAATATATTTCTATGTTTATAAAAAGTAAGTAGCAAAGCTCACAATTCCCACATGGAATGATCAATATTCAATTTTAGAGATTTCTTATTAATTTTCTCAAAATAAACCATTTTCTCTTGAATTGTTGACTGAACAAAGAATAACTTACAAGGAAAATTAGAAAATCTTAATTGGTTTTACACCCCTAGCAAAACAGCTTTCTTTACAGAATAGGGAAAGAATAGATAAAAGATAGATGCTATTATTATCCCCATTTTACAACTGAGCAAATTGATGTTGAGAGAGATCAAAGTATCTGAAGCAGGATTAGGTCTTTCAGACTCTAAAGTTAAATACTCTATCCACCACCACCTAAGTGTCATAATTTGACCTTTGATCTTCACAACAACTCAGTGATTCAGCTAATAATCAAATGCATCTCTTATATCATTGATCAATTTGAGTATTAACTGAAGTGCCAATCACAACCCTTCCATGGATGCCCATCCTGCATTATTCTTCATCATATGTTCTCATAATTTGGGCATAGAAAGCTTAGAAATACACTTAATTCAGTAATACACTAGTATTTACCTTTAACTCAGAACTACACAATTACTTAACTTTTTCTGTAAATCTTGATTCCTAATGACATATTAGGATTAAACTTGCACACAGAACTATGTTGGAACCAGTTTGAACCAATTCACAAAAGGCAATTATTGAATTTTCATTATAATAATTTACAGTTCAGAAATTGTCAAACATTATAGACCAAGACTTGATTTTTATTTTAAGAAAGTGCTGGAGTAAAATAAGAATAATGTAGATTAAACTTAAAAATCTGATATGCTTAATTTTTTTTTTCTTTTTGAAAGCTAATGATAGACAAACATTTGCTAGAATGCCAGCTCAATGGTTTATTGAATAAAGTATTATGCCTGTAACCTGGAACATCTGAGTTCAAATTCGGCTTCAAAGACTTTGGCCAAGTCACTTTACCCTGTTTGCCTCATTTTCCTCAGGTGCAAAATAATCAGGCAAAGGCAATGGCAAACCACTCATATTTACCAAGAAAATTCCAAATGGAGTTACAACATCTCAAACAGGACTGAAATGATTGAACAATGACAAAATGACAGTGGCTTAGGTAGTATTATAAAATGTGTTATTTCTCTTCAGAAGAATAATTTCTTTTCAATATCATATCAATTCTCTCACCCAATGTATTGATCTAGGTCCATAATTTTCTTTTTTTTAAATAACTTTTTTATTGATAGAACCCATGCCAGGGTAATTTTTTACAACATTATTCCTTGCACTCACTTCTGTTCCGATTTTTCCCCTCCCTCCCTCCACCCCCTCCCCCAGATGGCAAGCAGTCCTTTACATGCTGAATAGGTTACAGTATATCATAGATACAATATATGTGTGCAGAACCAAACAGTTCTCTTATTGCACAGGGTGAATTGGATTCATAAGGTATAAATAACCAGGGAAGAAAAACAAAAATGCAAGCAGTTTATATTCATTTCCCAGTGTTCTTTCTTTGGGTGTAGCTGCTTCTGTCCATCCTTGATCAACTGAAATTGAATTAGCTCTCTTTATCGAAGAGATCCACTTCCATCAGAATACATCCTCAAACAGTGTCATTGTTGAGGTATATAATGATCTTCTGGTTCTGCTCATTTCACTTAGCATCAGTTCATGTAAGTCTCACCAATCCTCTCTATATTCATCCTGCTGGTCATTCCTTACAGAACAATAATATTCCATAAAGTTCATATACCACAATTTACTCAACCATTCTCCAATTGAAGGGCATCCATTCATTTTCCAGCTTCTAGCCACTACAAACAGGGCTGCTACAAACATTTTGGTGCATACAGGTCCCTTTCCCTTCTTTAGTATCTCTTTGGGGTATAAGCCCGGTAGAAACACTGCTGGATCAAAGGGTATGCAAAGTTTGATAACTTTTTGTAGCTCCATAATTTTTTAGGAATCATTACTATCACAAACTACTTAAACTTTTCTTCTCAGATTATTTGGTGTCATATGCTTCTCAGCACTCCTCAAATCACATTATCTAAATAGTTGTGTACTTTGGGTGTGTATTTATATCTCTGTATAAATATATATGTGCATATATATACATTTACATATTCATATATGCACATATGTGTATATATGCATGTGTATATATATACATGTATGTATATGTATATATATTTAATATTTTTCTTCCTTTAGGGAACTAAGCAACCACTTTCTTTTATGCCCTATAGCAATAGTTTTTATTCACCCTCATATCAAATGCAAATATGCTTCACTTGAAGAAAACTCTGTTGGCATTCAAAAATCCAAACTAATGAAATAAATAAATGGATAATTATTCACATTACACAAATGCATTGTACTGTGCAAAGGAGTTGACCACAGGGATTCTCTAAATAAGATCTCCCTTAGTGCACTTCAGTGCTTATTTACAGATCATTACCTAATGGAGAGGTGGAGGGTACAGAGAAACTTAAAGCAAAAATGTTAGAAACCCTTGTGGATTGAAGATCAATCCGAATTGAAAATAAAGCATCTCTGGAATCACAATGTAGGTCAATGAGAAAATATGATTCATTTGACAAAATTGATTTATATTAAACTTTTAAGGAATACATTTATTGCTGAAAAGAATACACACCTGCACTGATAAAACCCACTGTGCTCTCCAGAGGCCAATAGTAGACATTAAGATTTTAATAGAATTTTGTGATGACAGCTCTGCTGGAGAAGGTCTCCAACTTTGAGATGCAATGTTTAGTTCATTTTAGAGGTGTGCAGAAAATTGATTCAATATTTGGTCTGCCAGGGAATTTCTGTTAATGGTACCTACAGATTCAGACACATTAGACCATTAAGAAAAGCATGGACTAGCACAAATGTAGTCTTGTAGCAAGCCAATTTGATTTTATGTAGTTTATTCAAGACTTGGCTCAGAACTCATGCTTCCATTAAGCCTTCCCAGATCACCTCTACTCCATCTTATCCTGTACTCCATATGGCCCCACTTTATAAGTATATGATCAGCATTAACTTAGGTTGATACACATGCTGCTTTGACTCTGTAAATTTTGGTTTATTGTGTGCATTTTCTGTGTCACCAAATTGTTGAGTAAGCTCCTTCAAGGCAGGGATTATATCTTGTTTGTGTGACATAGCAGAAACAGCAAGGGACTATAGGTTGGGAGACCTGAATTTTAGTATTTTTTTTTAAGTAACAAGTTGTATAATCATAGATAAATTATATCTTTGGTCTTAGTTTCCCTTTTTAGAAAAATAAAGAGGTAAGACTGAAAAGGAGGAAATTGGGCTTTCTAGTGTGGAGCTTTAAATGCCAAGTAGCGGAGTTTGACATGAGACTTCAATTCAATATAACAATATATATTCACTGAGCCCTTCTCAAATGCTACTGTGATATCTTATTATGGCCCAGAATTTCTGCTATTAATGCTATGTCAAGTACAAATTTTGGTAGATCTCACCAAGCTAAAAAGCTTTTAGTATAATACCAGTGATAGCTTGTATTTGTGCAGTATTGTTAAAACACTTGTTTTGATAATTTTGGAAGGTCTCTTGACTAGATTAACTGGAAGGTGATAGATTTTTTCCAGTAACAATAATTCTAAAAGATACTAAGTCACAGAAAGGTTGGCATCTCCATTAATAGTGACAAGAATAATCATTTCAACAGGATTATCAATAATAATGTACTACAATAAGACTGTGATCACTCAGATTCCATAAGCATGGCTAAACATTATATAAGTTGCAACTCATCTAAATTGCCTTGACATCTAAGAAATAGCATTGAACAGAGGATAGAATACTGACATTATGCTCAGGAAGGCCTGGATTCAAGACCTACCTATGACACATACTAACTGAGTGGATAATTACAAGTTATTTTATAAAACCAAATGAAGGTGGCCTAGCTGTACCTGATCTAAAACTATATTATAAAGCAGCAGTCACAAACCATAATAGATTAGTTGATCAGTGGAATAGGGTAGGTTCACAAGACAAAATAGTCAACTATAGCAATCTAGTGTTTGACAAACCCAAACTTTTGGATAAGTTTGGAAAGTTTTGACAAACTTTTTGGATAAGAATTCATTATTTGACAAAAACTGCTGGGAAAACTGGAAATTAGTACAGCAGAAATTAGGCATGGAACCACACTTAACACTGTACACCAATATAAGATCAAAATGGGTCCATGATTTAGGCATAAAGAATGAGATTATAAATTAGAAGAACATAGGATAGTTTACCTCTCAGACTTGTGGAGGAGGAAGAAATCTGTGACCAAAGATGAACTAGAGATCATTATTGATCACAAAATAGAAAATTTTGATTAGATCAAATTAAAAAGCCTTTGTACAAACAAAATTAATACAAACAAGATTAGAAGGGAAGCAACAAACTGGGAAAACATTTTCACAATTAAAGGTTCTGATAAAGGCCTCATTTCTAAAATATATAGAGAATTGACTCTAATTTATAAGAAATCAAGCCATTCTCTAATTGATAAATGATCAAAGGATATGAACAGATAATTTTCAGACAATGAAATTGAAATTATTTTCACTCATATGAAAGTGTTCCAAATCACTATTGATCAGAGAAATGCAAATTAAGACAACTCTGAAATACTATTACACACCTGTCAGATTGGCTAAGATGACAGGAAAAAATAATGATGAATATTGGAGGGGATGCGGGAAAAGTGGAACATTGATGCATTGTTGGTGGAGTTGTGAACGAATCCAACCATTCTGGAGAACAATCTGGAATTATGCCCCAAAAGTTATCAAACTATGCATACCCTTTGATTCAGCAGTGTTTCTACTGGGCTTATACCCCAAAGAGATACTAAAGAAGGGAAAGGGACCTGTAAGTGTCAAAATATTTATGGCAATCCTGTTTGTAGTGGCTAGAAATTGGAAAATGAATGAACGCCCATCAATTGGAGAATGGATGGGTAAATTGTGGTATATGAAGAAATGACCAGCAGGATGAATACAGAGAGGCTTGGAGAGACTTATATGAGCTGATGTTAAGTGAAATGAGCAGAACCAGGAGATCATTATATACTTCAACAATGATACTGTATGAGGATGTATTCTGATGGAAGTGGATTTCTTCGACAAAGAGAAAATCTAACTCAGTTTCAATTGATCAGTGATGGATAGAAGCAGCTACCTCCAAAGAAAGAACACTGGGAAATGAATGTAAACTGTTTGTATTTTGGTTTTTCTTCCCAAGTTATTTTTACCTTCTGGATCTAATTCTTCCTTTGCAACAAGAGAACTGTTCGGTTCTGCACACATATATTGTATCTAGGATATACTGTGATATATTTAACATGTATAGGACTGCTTGCCATCTGGGGGAGGGAGTGGAGGAAGGGAGGGGAAAAGTCAGAACAAAAATGAGTGCAAGGGATAATGTTGTAAAAAATTACCCAGGAATGGGTTCTGTCAATAAAAAGTTATAATTATTCAAAAACAAAAACAAAAACATCAAGTTATTTTATTTCTCTGTGTCCCAAGCAACTCTATAAGACTAAGAGTTAAGTATGAGTTTCCAATCTACATAAGTAGAGGGAATTTCCACATTGGGATTCCTCCAAGAAAATGAAATCATATAACTCTTACTCTTTCCCTGCAAAGGGTAATTCTTTTTTTTTTTTTTAAGTAACTTTTTATTGATAGAATGTATGCCAGGGTAATTTTTTTACAGCATTATCCCTTGCATTCACTTCTGTTCCGATTTTTCCCCTCCCTCCCTCCACCCCTTCCCCCAGATGGCAAGCAGTTCGTTACATGTTGAATAGGTTGCAATATATCCTAGATACAACATATGTGTGCAGAACCGAACAGTTTTCTTGTTGCACAGGGAGAATTGAATTCAGAAGGTATAAATAACCCGGGAAGAAAAACAAAAATGCAAGCAGTTTATATTCATTTCCCAGTGTTCTTTCTCTGGGTGTAGCTGCTTCTGTCCATCTTTGATCAATTAAGGCTCTCTTTATCGAAGAGATCCACTTCCATCAGAATACATCCTCAAATAGTATCGTTGTTGAGGTATATAATGATCTTCTGGTTCTGCTCATTTCACTCAGCATCAGTTCATGTAAGTCTCGCCAGTCCTCTCTGTATTCATCCTGCTGGTCGTTCCTTACAGAACAATAATATTCCATAACATTCATATGCCACAATTTACTCAACCATTCTCCAATTGATGGACATCCTTTCATTTTCCAGCTTCTAGCCACTACAAACAGGGCTGCCACAAACATTTTGGCACATACAGGTCCCTTTCCTTTCTTTAGTATCTCTTTGGGGTATAAGCCCAGTAGAAACATTGCTGGATCAAAGGGTATGCACAGTTCGATAACTTTTTGAGCATAGTTCCAAATTGCTCTCCAGAATGGCTGGATGTGTTCACAATTCCACCAACAATGTATCAGTGTCCCTGTTTTCCCACATCCCCTCCAACATTCCCCATTATCTTTCCCTGTCATTCTAGCCAATCTGACAGGTGTGTAGTGGTATCTCAGAGTTGTCTTAATTTGCATTTCTCTGATTAATAATGATTTGGAGCATATTTTCATATGTCTATAAATAGTTTCAATTTCTTCGTCTGAGAATTGTCTGTTCATATCCTTTGACCATTTATCAATTGGAGAATGGTTTGATTTCTTATAGATTAGAGTCAATTCTCTATATATTTTGGAAATGAGGCCTTTATCAGAACCTTTGATTGTAAAAATGTTTTCCCAGTTTATTGTTTCCCTTCTAATCTTGTTTGCATTTGTTTTGTTTGTACAAAAACTTTTCAATTTGATATAATCAAAATTTTCTATGTTGCGGTCAATAGTGATCTCTAGTTCTTCTTTGGTCATAAATTCCTCCCAAAGGGTAATTCTTATTCACTCAGAATTTAAAGTGAATGTAAAGCAAGAAAAACACTACGCTAGAAATTATTTGTACATGCTGGTGGAGTTGTGAACTGATTCAACCATTTTGGAGAATAACTTGCAACTATGTCTAAAGAGTTATAAAAGTGTATATATCCTTTAATCCAGCAATATTGCTACTAGTCTGTATTGCAAAGAGATTAAGGGGAAAAAAAAGAACAGGTATTTTTGTGGTGCCAAAGACTTGTATGTTGAAGGGATACCCTTCAATTGAGGAATGACTGAACAAATTGTGGAATTATTGGAATATTATTGGCCTATAAGAAATGACAAACAGAAAGATTTAATAAAAACCCACATTGCTGCACAAGAATTTTGAGACAGTGCCCCTTTTACCCCAGGAGCATAATTCGACCCTAAAGATAAAAAAGGAAGAAATAACAAAAGAAAAGGAAAGAAAATTAGCAAGAAACAGAAAAGAATCATGATTACAGAAAACTACAATGGTGAACAAGGAAGAGCAAAAAAAAAAAAAAAAAAAAAAACTCTCAAAATGAGACAAATCTAACCACAAAATAAATCCAAAATCAGAGGATTGTAGAGGGCCAGAACTCTGGAGAAGTATACTTGAAACAAAGTGTTAATTTAGTGGAATTGATGAGATAATGGTTCTCTAGTTCATATATATCTTGCATGATATAATGATATAACCACTCTTGTTTGATATAATGACATAATCACTCTTTATTGGCTTACATTCAGTATACTGTAATGATGTAATTGTAATAGAGTATTTAAGAACTGGGGATAAAGTCAGACTCAGACTGAGACTGGTGGAGACTAGATCAGACTGATACTGGGTCAGACTATGACAGACACAGACTGCGAAGGAGACAATAAAGACTTTGGACTCTATTCTTGTCCATCTTTGTGGTGATTATCCTGCTGAGACCAAGGCCCTTCTGGAGGACCTCCAGAAAGCTAGCCTGAACATTACAGAAGACAGAATGTCCATAGAGGAAATCTCAAAGAATGATATGAATTGGTCTCAAGTCAACTCTCAAGCCAGAGATTTCTTGGAAGTGCTCATAAAATATTTTATAAGGCAAATAGGAGAGGTAGAAAATAAATGAAAAAAGAAATGAGAGATATGTAAGAGAAGTCTACAGCTTGGAAAAGGAATACAATTCCTTAAAAGATAAATTGACTAAATGCAAAAAAAAAATCAGGGAAGAAAACAATACTTTGAAAAGTGGAATCAATCAAATGGAAAAAGGATAAAAAAAACTAATTGAAGAAAATCACACATTAAATCTAGAACAGACTAGGTGGAAAATAATGACTCTAGGAGACATCAAGAATCAATAAAACTAAAAGGAATGAAAAAATGGAAGAAAATGTAAAATACCTTATTGGAAAAACAACCAACTTGGAAAATAGATCCAGAAGAGACAATTTCAAAATTATTGGACTATCTGAAGACCATGACCAAAAATAAAAAGTTAGGATAGCATTTTTCAAGAGATAATCAAAGAATACTGGCCCAATATTCTAGAAACAGAAGGGGAAATAATCATTGAAATAATCCAGTGATCACCTTTGGATAAAAAAAAAAAAACCTACAAAGGAAAGGCAAACAAACATTGTTACAAAACTCCAGAATTATAAGCTCAAGGAAAAAATACTTCAACCTGCCATACACAAACAATTCAAACATCAAGAAGCAACAGTAAGGATTAACCAGGATCTTGCATCTTCTCCAATAAAGGATTGGAAGGCCTAGGATATCATATTCTGAAAAGCCAAAGACCTGGGTTTACAAAAAGAATTACCTACCCAGTGCGATTCAGCATCATCTTTCAGGGAAGGCAGTAAATTTAATGATGTAAGAGACTTATGATCATTTCCATTGGGGAAAAAAAAACAGAAATAAGCAAAATTTAATCTTCAATCACAGGACTTTAAGAGAAACATAGAAATGTAAAAAGGGGGATATATATTATTTAAGGATTAAATTGTTTACATTTCTAGATGGGAAAATGATATCTGTAACTCTAGAGAACTAATTTTTTACTGGAGTAGACCGGGGGTCATCACATAGATAGAGGGTATGATTGTAAATGAACTCTAATATAATGATATCAAAGAAAAAGACAATAAGGGATTGTACTAGGAGAAAAGGGAAGGGAAGTACAGTGGGGCAAATTAGATCACATGAAGAGGCACAAAAGACCTCTTACCATTGAAGGAAAGTAAGGAGGAGTATGAGCATTGTCTGAGGCTTGATCTTATCAATTTTGGCTCAAAAAAACCTTATTCAGTTGGATATAAAATTTTTTCTAACCATATAAAGAAGTAGGAATTGAAAGAGGAAAGAAAAGGAAGGGGGCTGGAAAGAAAGGAGGGCAGAAAAACTAGGGAAAAATAGTAAGAGAAAAAAGAAGGAATGATTGAAAATAAGGTAATGGGTGAGATGGGTCAAAAAATCCCACAAAACATTAATAACGATATGGTGGGAAAAGAGAACAACAGTACATATAGAGGAGAAAAAAGGATGGATGGAAAGACACAGCTGGTAATCATAACTGTGAATGTGAATGGGATGAACTCTCCCATAAAAAAGGAAGGGAATAAGAAAGTGGATTTAAAAAAACAGAATCCGACAATATGCTGCTTACAAGACACACATTTGACAGAGAGAGAGAGAGAGAGAGAGAGAGAGAGAGAGAGAGAGAGAGAAAGAGAGACAGAGAGAGAGAGAGAGAGAGAGAGAAAGAGAGAGAGAGATACAGAGTAAAAGTAACAAGCTGGAATAGACTTAATTATGATTCAGCTTTAGTAAAAAAAAAAAAAAAAAAAAAAAAAAGCAGGGGTAGCAATTCTGATCTCAGATAAAGCAAAAGTATAAATAGATCTAATTAAAAGAGATAATGAAGGAAAGTACATCTTAATAAAGGGAACTGTAAACAATGAAGTAGTAACTGTATTAAATGTACATGCACCAAGGGGTAAAGTGTACAAATTCCTAGAGCAGATATTAAGCCAGTTATAGGAAGAAATGGACAGCAAAACTATTAGTGGGGAACCTCAATTTCCTCCCCTCCTCAAAATGAGACAAATCTAACCACAAAATAAACAAGTAAGAAACTAAGGAGATTAATAGATTCTGGAAAGAAGCTTAGGCATGATAAACCTCTGGAGAAGATTGAAAAGAGACAGAAAGGAATACATCTTTTTCTCTGCAGTACATGGCATATACACAAAAACTGACAATGTATTTGGGCATACAAACTTCACAATCAAATGGTGTTGTGTTCGGACTAACTCTCTGGAGGATCTTAGTACCAAACTGAGTCCTTGGTCTTAGAAGAGCAGTGATGAGGCAAGACTCACATGGATGGTCAAAATATGGAGTCCATTTATTCCAAATTCACTCAGTCTTAAATACCTAATATCCTTATATAACCAAACCAACACTGCACATGTGCTATATATATATAAATATTGCTATTATATGTAGATGAGTCTTTGCCACTTGGTATCACTCTGCTTTAATTACAGCACAGGTTGTCACTGTCCACTGACTTCTCAGGAAGGCCAAGAGCCCTCAGTGGAGATGGGGAACCAAACCAGACATTGTCAGCAAGTTCCCTCTAGGTTGAAGAGTCTTATATCTCACCCAGAGTTTCCCCAATATGTATGGCCCTCTACAAAATGCAGAAAATCAAAAAAAGTATATGTTTCCTTTTCAGATCATAATGCAATAAAAATTATATTCAATAAAGCCAGGGAAAGATAGACTAAAAACCAATTGGAAATTACATAATCTAATTCTGAAAAATAAGTTAGTCAAACAAGAAATCAAAGAAATAATCCAAAATTTCATCCAAGAGAATGACAATAATGAGACAGTGTACCAAAACCTATGGGATACAGCCAAGACAGTTCTTAGGGGAAATTTTATTTCTCTAAATAGTTAAAAGAATAAAAGAGAGAAAGAGGAGATCAATGAATTGGGCATGACATTAAAAAAGCTAGACAAAGAACAAACTAAAAACTCCCTATTATATAACAAATTAGAAATTCTGAAACGCAAAGGAAAGATTAATAAAATTGAAACCAAGAAAACTATTCCACTAATTGATGAAACTAAGAGTTTATTTTATGAAAAAATCAAAAATACATAAATCTTTATTAATTTGATTAGAAAAAAGAAAAGAAAAAAACCCGTCATCAAAAATGAAAAGGTTGAATTTACCATTAATGAAAAAGAAATTAAAGGAATAATTAGGAGCTATTTTGCCCAACTATACATCAGCAAAGCTGACAATCTAACCAAATTTGATGAATATCTACAAAAATATAAATTGCCCAGATTAACAGAAGAGGAAAAAATTACTTAAATAGTCCAGATTTTAGAAAATAAATTGAACAAGCCATCAGTGAAAATCCTAAGTACACAATAATAATATTGTTTGATGATCAACTTTGAAAGGTTTATTATTGTAATTAAGTCAGGTGATCCAAGACAGTTTCAAAGGACTCATTATAAAAATGCTATTCACATCCAAAGAAAGAAATGATAAATTCTGAGTGCAGATTCTTGTATGTGTGTGTTTTCTTCTGCAACATGGCCAATATGGAAACACATTTTGCATGAATTCATATGTGTGATAAATATATAACATGTGTTCTCAAGGGATGGGGACACGATCAAGGGAGAGAATTTAGAACTGAAAAAATACATTTTAAAGTTATAAATATAATTGGGAATTATTTAAAAATAAATAAATTTCTAACATATAGATATAGGGAAACATGATAATGTACAGTAGAGCATTTGAACAACCAGCCTCTAAACAAGAAATTTAAATTTCATTATATTTCAAAACTTTGGAAACTTTTCTAGAAAACAAAGTAATAACTTGAAAAATTAAACAAGCAGGGAAAAGGGCATTCTCACTATACAAATATTTTAAGTGGCTTGATGGATTAGATGCATTATCATTCTATAAGAGCTGAGAGTAACTCATTTTATAGAGTAAAACAATTAAAAATTAGAACTCAAAAGAAATTTAGTAAGCATTACAACCACATGTAATGAAATAATAATATGGCTAGGTATATGGAATGCTCTGGATTTCAAATTATTACTTCTATTCTAAATGTCTTTAGGCTCTGTTGTCCAGTTTCCAAGGTAGGATCTATCTATGAATCTGTCTTTATTGTCTAAGATAATGATAAATGTTAGAGAGTATGTGGGGAAACTTGAACACTAATTCATTGTTGGTAGAGTTGTGAAACGATCCAACCATTCTGGAGAACAATTTGGAACTATGTCCAAAGAGCTATAAAACTGTGCATACCCTTTGATCCAGCAGTGCCACTACTGGGTCTCTATGCCAAAAAGATTATAAAAGAGGGAAAAGAATTCATATATGTAAAAAATGTTTGTGGCAGTACTTTGTATAGTGTCAAGGAACTAGAAATTGGGTGGATGACCACCAATTGGGGAATGGCTGAATAAGTTAGGATATATGATTATAATTAAACATTACTAGTGTAATGGAAAGAATAAGGAAGCTGATTTCAAAAATGTTAGGAAAGACTTATCTGAACTGATGTTTAGTGAAGTGAGCAGAATCAAGAGAACAGTGTACATGATAACAGCAAGACTATGTGATGAATCAATTGTAAAGGGCGTGGTTCTTCTAAAAAATGTGGTGATTCAATGCAATTCCAGTGAACTTAGCATAAAAAATACCTTCTACATCCAGAAAGAGAATTATGAAGACTGAAAATGGATCAAAACATAATATTTTCACCTTTTTCTTGTTATTGTTGTGGTAGTGATGGTTTGTTTTCTTTCTCATTTTTTTTTTTTTTACCTTTTGGTCTGATTTTTCTTGTATAATGTGACAAATATGGATATATGTTTAAATGAATTGCACATATTCAGTCTATTTAAGATTATTTGCATTCTTGGGGAGGGAGAAGATCCTTGGGATGCACCATCTTTACATGCCTTTGAAAAAATAAAATACTATCAATTAAAAAAAAAGAAAAAAATGAATCTTTTCTGAGAGAGGACATGCAAAATGAAAACACCAAATTTGGTACAGGAAGGACTATATTTGAAAATTGATCTTTAATACAAATTCCCTCTCTCTCTCTAATTCTGTTTCTCTCTGTCTCTATTTCTCTCTCTCTCTCTCTCTGTGTTTCTCTGTGTTTCTCTCTCTCTCTCTCTCTCTCTGTTCTTCAGTTTCAAGGTATTGGCTTTGATTATCACTATTAATCCCTTCCAACTCTAATTCCTAAGAATCTATAACTTTTGTGCCTTTGAGGAGTCATTAATGTATGAAATTAGTTATTTTTTTCTTGTCTATTATCTGCACTTCTGCTATCTAATTCAAAGAAGTGGTGTCAATTTCAGATCAGTTCATATAAGAGAGACATGTCAATTATCCTGAGTATTATATTAAATAAACTCTAGTAGATTCTCCCTATTTCTTCTAGGATAAATTATAAACTCCTCTCTTTAACTTTTTATCTTTTTTTTATTATTTTCGAAACAAATGCAAAGATAACTTTTCAACATTGACTCTTGCATAATCTTGTGTTTCAGATTTTTCCCTCCTTCCCCCCACCCCTCCCCTAAATGGCAAACAATCTAATATATATTATACATGTAAAATATATGTTAAATCCAACATATGTAAACATTTATACAATTCTCTTGGTGTACAAGAAAAATCAGATCAAAAAGGAAAGTAAATGAGTAAGAAAACAAAATACAAATGAACAACAACAAAAAAAGTGAGAACATTATATATCAGTCCCCAAGTCCTCTCTCTGGTGCAGATGGCTCTCTTTGTCACAAGACCATTGGAACTGGCATCAATCATCTTGTTGTTGGAAAGAGTCACATCCATCAGAATTGATCATTGTATAATCTTGCTGCTGGGTACAATGTTCTCTTCATTCTATTCTCTTATCTTAGCATTCATTAGTTCATGGGAGTCTCTCCAGGCTTCTCTAAAACTATACTGCTAATCATTTCTTATAGAACAATAATATTCCATTATATTCATATCCCATAACTTATTCAACCATTCTCCAACTGATGGGCATCCACTCAGTTTTTAGTTTCTTGCCACTACAAAAAGAGCTGCCACAAACATTTTTGCACACGTGGATCACATTCCTTTTTTTTTTTAATTATAGCTTTTTATTTACAAGACATATGCATGGGTAATTTTTCAGCATTGACCCTTGCAAAATCTTCTGTTCCAACTTTTCTTCTCCTTCCCTCCAGCCCCTCCCCTAGATGGCAGGTAGACTAATACATGTTAAATATATTAAAGTATATGTTAAATGCAATATGTGTGCATAATCTTACTGCAGGAGAAAAATCAGATTTTCTTTAAGATCTCTTTGGAATATAGGCCCAATAGAAACATTTCTGGATCAAAAGATATGCACAGTTTGATAACTTTTTGAGCATAATTCCAACTTGCTCTCCAGAATGGCTTGATTCATTTACAGTTCTATCAACAATGTATCAGTGTCCTAGTTTTCCCACATCCCCTCCAATAATTGCCCTTGTCTTTTCCTGTCATCTTAACCAATCTGAGAGGTGTGTAATAGTATCTCAGAATTGTCTTAATTACCATTTCTCTGAGAAATAGTGATTTAGAGCCTCTTCTCATATAATTAAGAAATAGTTGTAATTTCTTCATCTGAAAATTGTCTGTTCATATCCTTTGACCATTTATCAATTGGAGATGCATTCAGTTCTTATAAATTTGAGTCAATTCTCTATAAATTTTGGAAATGAGGCTTTATCAGAACCCTTAAATGTAAAAATGTTTTCCCAATTTATCGCTTCCCTTCTGATCTAGTCTATGTTAGTTTTTTTTTCTTTTTTGTACAAAACCTTTTTAATTTCATATAATTCAAATTATCTATTTGGTATTACGAGTTCCAGTTCTTCTTTTGAAATAAATTCCTTCCTTCTCCACAGATTTGAGAGGTAAACTATCCTATTTTCTTCTAATTTGCTTATAATATCACTCTTTATGTCTAAATCATGAACCCATTTTGACCTTATCTTAGTATGTGTTGGGTGTGGATTATGCCTAATTTTTTCCATGCTAGTTCCCAAATTCCCAAATTTGACTAGTTTTTGTCAAACAGTAAATTCTTATCCCAAAAACTGGGGTTTGTCAAACACTAGATTGCTATAGTTCTTAACTATTTTGTCCTGTGACTCTAACTTATTCTATTGAATCTTCTATTTCTTAGTCAGTAGTTAATGGTTTTGATGATCACTGCTTTATAATATAGTTTTAGGTCTGGCACTGATAGGCCA
Source organism: Antechinus flavipes (assembly GCF_016432865.1). Lineage (NCBI taxonomy): Eukaryota > Metazoa > Chordata > Mammalia > Dasyuromorphia > Dasyuridae > Antechinus > Antechinus flavipes. Next base: position 557,019,674 of record NC_067399.1, on the reverse strand, counting down.
TCTTCAGTGGCTTTCTTTTTCATTAATTTCCTTGAAATTTTTGACCTTTTGTTTTTCCAGATGAATTTTGTTATTATTTTTTATAGGTCTATAAAATAATTTCTTGGGAGTTTGATTGTCATGGCACTCAATGAATAAATTTAATTAAGGTAATATTGTTGTTTTTATTCTATTTGTTCGGCCTACCCATGAGTACTTCATATTTTTCCAACTAATTAGGTCTGACTTTATTTGTGTAGAAAATGTTTTGTAGTTGTATTTGTATACTTCCTGATTTTCCCTTGGCAGATAGATTCCCAAATATTTTATACTATCAACAGTTGTTTTGAATGGAATTTTTTTTTTTTGTATTTCTTACTGCTAGGCTTTGTTGGTAATGTATAAAAATACTGATAATTTCAGTGGATTCATTTTGTATCCTGCAATTTTGCTAAAGTTGTGAATTATTTCTAGTAGTTTTTAGTTGATGCTCTAGGGTTCTCCAAATATACCATCATATCATCTGCAAAGAGTGATAATTTGGTTTCCTCATCACCTACTCTGATTCCCTTTTTTTTCTTTCTTGAGGCAATTAGGGTTAAGTGACTTGCCCAGAGTCACACAGCTAGGAACTGTTAAATGTTTGAGACCAGACTTGAACTCAGGTTTTCCTGACTTCAGGGCTGGTGCTCTATCTATGGCATCACCTAGCTGCTCCCTTTAATTCCTTTAATCTCTTTTTCTTCTCTTATTGCCAAAACTACCATTTCTAACACAATATTGAATAGTAATGGTGATAGCAGGCAACCTTGTTTCATTCCTGATATTATTTGGAATGATTCTATTTTGTCTCCATTACATATGATGCTTGCTGATGGTCTTTAACAGATAATACTGATCATTTTAAGGAAAAGTCTATTTATTCCTATACTTTTCAATTAAATTAAATTGAAATTTAAAACATTCCTATATTTTTAATAGGAAAGGGTGTTGGATTTTATCAAATGCTTTTTATGCATCTATTGAGATAATTATGTGATTTTTGTTAGTTTAGTTAGTGACATAGTTAATTATGCTAATAGTTTTCCTAATATTGAACTAGCCCTACATTCCTGGTATAAATCTCACTTGATCATAGTGTATTAATCCTGGGGATAACTTCTGCAATCTCAATGCTAATATTTTATTTAAGATTTTTGGATCAATATTCATTAGGGAAATTGGTCTATAATTTTCTTTCTTTGTTTTCACCCTACCTGGTGTAGCTATCAGGACCATATCTGTGTCATAAAAGGAATTTGGTAGGACTCCTTCTTTCCTTATTTTTAAGTAGTTTATATAGCATTAGAATTAATTGTTCTTTAAATGTTTGGTAAAATTCACATGTAAATCCATTTGATCCTGGAGATTTTTTTTTTCCTTAGGGAGTTGATTAATAGCTTGTTCTAGTTATTTTTCTAAAATGAAACTATTTAATAATTTATTTCCTCTTCTGTTAAAGCTTGGAAATCTATATTTTTGTAGCTATTGCTCCATTTCATTTAGATTATCAAGTGTATTGGCATATATTTGGGCAAAATAACTCCTAATTTCCTCTTCATTGGTGGAAAGTTCTCCCTTTTCATTTTGAGACTAACAATTTGATTTTTTTTCTTTTTCTGTTTTTCTTTTCTTTTCTTTTCTTTTTTTCTTTTTTTGCTGAGGCAATTGGGGTTAAGTAACTTGCACAGGGTCACACAGTTAGGAAGTGTTAAGTGTCTGAAACCAGATTTGAATTCAGGTCCTCCTGACTTCAGGGCTGGTTCTCTATCCACTGTACCACCTAGCTGCCCCAACAATTCAATCTTCTTATGTCCTTTTTCTAAACAAATTAATAAAGGTTTAGCTATTTTTTTTCATAAAACCAACTCTTAGTTTTATTTGTTAATTAAATAGTTTTCTTATTTAAAGTTTTATTAATCTCCCCTTTTGTTTTCAGAATTTCAAATTTGGTATTTAATTGAGGGTTTTTAATTTTTTTTCTAGCTTTTTTTATTTGTAAGCCCAATTCATTGAACTTCTCTTTCTCTGTTTTGTGCAAGTACACATCTAGAGATATAAAATTTTCCCTTATAACCACTTTGGCTACATTCCATAAATTTTGGTATGTTATCTCATTATGGTCATTCTCTTTGATGAAATTCTTGATTGTGTCTATGATTTGTATTTTCACCCATTCATTCCTTAGAATTAGATTATTTAATTTCTAATTAAATTTTGGTCTATTTTCTCCTGGCCTTATATTGTATGTGATTTTTATTGCATCACGATCAGAAAAAAGTGAATTTAATATTTTTGCTTTTCTGCATTTGATTTTGAGGTTTTTTTTTTTAATGCCCTAACACAGGAAAAAAGTATACTCCTTTCTGTATCCATTCAATATTCTCCAAAGAACTATCATACCTAACTTTTCTAATATTCTGTTTACCTCCTTAACTTCTCTTTTATGTATTTTGTGGTTCAATTTGTTCTGAGAGACCAAGATTGAGATCCCCCACTAGTATAGATTTGCTGTTTATTTCTTCTTGAATCTCTCTTAACTTCTCCTCTAGGAATTGCATGCTATACCACTTGGTACATATATGTTTAGTATTGATATTGCTTCATTATCTATGGTATCATTTAGTAAAATATAGTTTCCTTCTTTATCTCTTTTAATTAGATCCATCTTTGCTTTTACTTGATCTGATATCAGAATTGCTATCCCGGATTTTTTTTTTATTTCATCTGAAGCAGGATAGATTCTGCTCTAGCCCTTTACCTTTACTCTCTATGTATTACTCTGCTTTAAATATGTTTCTTGTAAACAACCTATTGTAGGATTTTGTCTTTTAATCCAGTCTGTTTTGTCCACTTCTGTTTTATAGGAGAATGTATTCCCTTTTACATGCACAGTTAAAATAACTAGTTCTGTATTTCCAGCCATCTTATTTACCCTGTTATGCTTTTCTCTTTCCTTCCCCCATTCCCTCTTCCCCAGTATTTTGCTTGTGATGACCCTCCCTCAAACAGCCCTCCCTTTAGAGTCCCTCCCCCTCTTTTACTCCTTTCCCCTAATACTTCTGTTTTCCTCTCTATTAGTCTTTCCCTTTCTTTTCCCCTTTCCCCTCAAACTTCCCTATAAGGTGAGACAAATTTCTCTGTGAAACCAAATATGGTCTGATATTCTTTTGAGTCAAATCTGAGGAGAGTAAGATTCACACAATGCTCATCCCCCTCCTTTCTTTCCCTCAATTATAACAGATCTTTTTTGCCTCTTCAAGAGATGTAATTTCTCTTATTTTATCTCCTTTTTCTTCCTTTTCAGTATGATCCTCTTTCCATCTTTAGTTTCTTTTTTCATATTATCATAATAAAATCAAATTATACCCACATTCTCTAAGTATAACCATAATAGACATATAATTCTCAATAATTCTTTCCTTTTGGCCTTTTTATGTTTCTCTTGATTTCTGTGTTTGGAGATAAAATTTTTTATTTTGTTCTCATCTTTCCATTAGAAATAGGTGAAATTCACTTATATCATTGAATGCCCATCTTCTTCCTTGAAAGAGAATGCTCATTTTAACTGAGAGAGTTATTTTTGGATGAATTCAAGTTCCTTTGCCTTTCAGAATATCAGATTACAGGCCCTTCAGTCCTCTAAGGTGGAACCTGCAAGGTCTTGAGTAATCCCAATTGTGGCTCCTCAGTATTTAAATTGTTTCCTTCTGACTGCTTAAAATATCTTTTCCTTGGTTCAATAGTTCTGAAATTTAGCCATGATATTTCTTGGGGATTTAATTTTGGGATCTCTTTCAGAAAGTGAACTGGGAATTCTTTCAATGGCTATTTTACCTTCTGATTCTAAAATATCAGGGCAGTTTTCTTTAATGATTTTCTGTAAGATAATATCTAAGTTTTTTTTTTTTCATTATGGCTTTCTGGAAGTCCTTAAATTGTCTTTTCTAGATCTATTTTTCAGGTCAGTTGTTTTTCCTAGGTAATATTTCATATTTTCTTCTATTTTTTTTCATTTGTTTGTTTTTATTGGACTGATTCTTTAAGTCTTATTGAGTCATTCACTTACATTTATTCAATTCTAATTTTTAGTGTATTATTTTCTTCAATTACCCTTTTTAGAAACATACATACACACATATTTATACAGTTATCTTGTTGCACAAGAAAAATCAGATCTAGTAAAAGAAAACTTGAGAAGGAAAACAAAATACAAGCAAACATCAACAGAAAGCATGAAAATGCTATGTTGTGGTCCACATTCAGTTCCCACAAGCCTCTCTCTGGTTGTATATGGCTTTCTTCATCACTGAACAATTGGGAACAATCATCTCATTGTTGAAGAGAGCCATGTCCATCAGAATTGATCTTCACATAGTCTTGTTGCTGTGTATAATGATCGCCTCATTTATCATCAGTTTATGTAAGTCTCTACAGGCCTCTCTGAAATGATCCTGTTGGTCATTTTTTTTTTTAATAGACTCTTTATTCATTCATATATATATATGTATGTATGTATGTATAATATATTTTTTATTGAGAAAACATATACATTGGTAATTTTTTCAACATTGACCCTTGAAAAAACTTCTGTTCCAACTTTTTCCTGCCTTCTCTCCACTTTCTTCCCTAAGTGGCAGGTAGTCCCATACATGTTGAATATGTTAAAGCATATGTTAAATACAATATATGTATACATATTTATACAGTTTATCTTGCTATAAAAGAAAAATTGGATTTAGAAAGAAGGTAAAAATAACTTGAGAAGAAAAATAAAAATGCAAGCAAAAAATAACAGACACAGTGTAAATACTATGTGTGGTGTTTTTCTTCTTTATAATAATATAATGGTTCTCTCTGGGAGAAAGGTTTCTCAGGGAGGTTTTCTGGAGGCAGCCTTAATTTCAGTTAATAAGTAATAATCACCCAAAATGCAGTCAGCTGGTAAAAATGCAAATGTTTATTTTCTCCTTCCAAAATAGCCCGGTTAGTTGAGGCCTATCTCTCTGCTTGGTTCCAAGAGCTCTTGCAGATTGTCCTTTGCTTCTGCCTATGCTTTCTTCAGCCTCCAGCCAGCCAAGTAGAAAAGGGAATGAATCTCTCTTGCCTTGGAGAGAGGGCTTGTGGGCTTCCTCCCAGAGTGCTCCTCTCCGACCCCAGTCAATGTTTTGAAGTAACTCTCTCTAACCTGAAGTAACTAACTAACATGAAGCTAAGAGCCTCTTTATATATGATTTCCCAAAGGTTGACTCCTCCTTCTGGAGGCCACCTAAGGGAAGTGTGAATTCACAAAGTTACAAAATTTACTTTGTGAATCTCCCATACTTGTGAACTCCAATGAGTATTGGTGTGAACACAAGCATTGTATCAATTAGTTCTACTTAGTACCTTGTTTCAGGTTCTGGCCCAAAACATCTCCTTGTAAGATCAGATCAATGATACTGAACCATGCTAAATTAGATAATTATTGTCTCTATCAACTCTAATGACTTAACAGTTTGTAAAGATTCCAATAGCTATGTTGTGGTCCATACTCAGTTCCTAGTGTTCTTTCACTGGGTATAGCTGGTTCTGTTCATTATTGATCAATTGGAATTGATTTGGATCCTCTCATTGTTGAAGAGAGCTAACTCTATCAGAATTGATTTGTATATAGTATTGTTGTTGAAGTGTATAATGATCTCACGATTTTGCTCATTTCACTTAGCATCAGTTTATGTGAGTCTCTCCAATCCTCTCTGAGATCATCCTGCTGGTCATTTCTTACAGAACAATAATATTCGTTAGCATTCATTTACCATAATTTACTCAGCCATTTTCCAATTGATTGGCATCCATTTAATTTCCAGTTTCTAGCCACTACAGAAAGGGCTGCCACAAACATTTTTGCACATAAAAGATCCTTTAAGATCTCTTTGGCATATATGCCCAGTAGTAGTACTGCTGGATCAAAAGGTATGCACAGGACTTCCGGTTAAGATGGCGGAGAGGAAGCACACAGCTGCATAAGCTCCACGCTTTCTCTCACTATCCATTTCATTACAAGCCTCTGAATTAATGCTTGACTGAAAAAAAAACCCACAAATAGTTACCAAGAGAGGCCATCCTTGAGATTCGCCAAGAAAGGTCTGTCTTTACTGGAGGGCTGGGACGGTTTTAGATCAGGCGCAAGTGGCGGGCAGCGGCAGTGAGAGCACGGGAGCAGACTGGAGAGGGGGTGGGGAGTGATCGCAGCCGTCTCTGCGGGGAGAGCTTTGCTACAGGATTAGATACTTTGCTCTGGCAGCAAGTCAGCAGCCCAGCAGAGAAGCTAAAAACACCGGGGGTGAAGAATAGAACCCCAAGCAGCTGGAGTCTCTAGGGACCTGGTCGCCCTCTCCCTTCCCCCCCCCCCCACAGTGACTCAGCATGCTCTGGGATCTCAGAGCGCAGGCACAGCACAAACCTGCTAGTGACTCACTGCTGCCCCCCGTAGTCTGGAGAGGAAGCTCGGTAACACCACCCAGCCCCTTCCCCAAAGAAAGACTCCAGTTTTTTCTGTTTTTCTTTGCTAGTTTGTCTTTGATTATTAGACAGAATGAGCAAGAAACTGAAGAGGACTTTAACCCTTGACAGCTTCTATACAGATAGAGAGCACACTCTAAATCCTGAGGAGACTAAAAACAGACAGTCCCCAGGTGAATCCCCAAAGGAGGAGATCATCTGTTCCTCAGTACAGATGAACCTCATAGAAGTAATTAAAAAGGCTCTCACAAGGGAGCTAGAAGAAAAATGGGAAAAGGAGAGGGAGGCTTGGCAAAAGAGCCTGGAGAAGTCAGTTAAAGAGAGAGTGGATAAAGAAGTAAAATCCTAGAAAAATAGGATTGGTGAACTGGAAAACAAAATTGGTGAAATGGAAAAAATTCCACAGAACAAAAGAACTCAATGGGACAATTAGAAATAGATTTTTAAAAAGTGAGTGAAGAAAATACTTCACTGAAAATCAGAATTGAACAATTGGAATTGAATGACTCGAGGAGACAAGAAGAATCAGTCAAGCAAATCCAAAAAAATCAAACAATGGAAAAGAAGTGAAATACCTTCTGGGGAAGACAACAGACCTGGAAAACAGATCCAGGAGAGACAATCTGAGAATCATTGGACTCCCAGAAAAGAATGATGAAAAAAAGAGCCTGGACACTATTTTCCAGGAAATTATCAAAGAGAACTGCCCAGAAGTCATAGGAACAGAGGAAAAAATAAACATTGAAAGGATTCATCGATCACCCACTGAAAGGGATCCTAAAATCAAAACACCAAGGAATATAGTGGCCAAATGCCAGACCCCTCAGACAAAGGAAAAAATATTGCAAGCGGCTAGAAAAACCCAATTCAAATATCAAGGAGCCACAATAAGGATCACCCAGGATCTGGCAGCATCCACATTAAAAGATCGAAGGGCCTGGAATATGATATTCTGAAAGGCTAAGGAACTTGGTATGCAACCAAAAATAACTTACCCAGCGAGAATGAGCATCTTTTTTCCAGGGAAGAAGATGGACATTCAACGAAGTAAGTGAATTTCATCTATTTCTGATGAAAAAGCCAGAACTTAACAAAAAGTTTGATCTACAAATATAGAACTCAAGAGAAATCTAAAAAGGTAAAGATTAATCTTGGGAACTATATTTCGACTATATAGATGTATAAAGAATACATGTATACCTTGATCTAGAAATTGATGTGGAAAGGACATAGTACCAGAAAAAGGGTAAAGTGGGGGTAGTACATCTCATGAAGAGGCATAGGAAACCTATTATATCTGAGAGAAAGAATGGAGGGGGATGAATATAGTGGATTGTTGGAATCCTTACAAACTGCTAACTAATTAGAGTTGATCTAATCTTACAAGAAGATTTTGGGCAGAACCTGAAACAAGGTACTAAGTAGAACTAATTAATACAAGGCTTGTGTTCACACCTTTACTCATTGGAGTTCAATGAGTTCACACCTCCCTTGAAGCTCTTTGTGCCAGAGAGCACTATGGGAGAAAACCCATAATCCCTCTCTCTCGTATCCCACAATTCCTCCCTCTTGGATAAAAGAAGCAGACAGAGGCTCTCGGTCAGATTTCAGTGGAGTTACGCCAGAAGCCCTCTCTCCGAGGCAAGGCAAGAGAGAATACATTTTTCCTCTTGGCTGGCTGGTTGCAGACGAAGAGTTTTCAGAGGATAAAGCTAGGAGTGGAGAGTTCAGTGGACAACCAGATTCATCTTCATCTCACACCACTGTAGTTGGTGGCTGGGCTCCCCAGAAGGAGACAAGAGAGACATTCCGTCTCTGTGTTGGTTGGAGGCTGAAGAAAGCAGAGACAGAGGCTGAAGGACAGAACCTTTGGATTTGGAGATACTCGGAGGGCCCTAAGCTAAACCGGCTGTGTTCTGAGAAGAACAAGAATTCCAACATTTGAACTCCTAACAGTGGGTATCTTACTGCCTTCAGAATTGGCTTTAAGTGAAAAATCTTAAGACATATTCAATCTATGGTGAAACTTCTCCCACCTCATTGAAAAGTGAGAAGGGAAAAGTGAAAAGGGAAGGAATAAGCTAAGCAGAAGGGAATACGGAAACTGGGAGGGAAAGGGGTAAGATAGGGGGAGGAACTCTAAGGCAGGGGGAGGGATACTAAAAACGGAGAGCTGTGAGAAGCAAGTGGTGCTCACAAGCTTAATATTGGGAAGAGGGGAAAGGGGAAAGAAGGGAGAAAAGCATAAACCGGGGTTAACAAGATGGCAAGTAATACAGAATTGGTCATTCTAACCATAAATGTGAACGGGGTAAACTCCCCCATAAAGAGGAAGCGGTTAGCAGAATGGATTAAAAGCCAGAATCCTACAATATGTTGTTTACAGGAAACACACCTGAAGCGGGAGATACATGCAGGTTAAAGGTAAAAGGTTGGAGCAAAATCTACTATGCTTCAGGTGAAGTCAAAAAAGCAGGGGTAGCCATCCTGATCTGAGATCAAGCTAAAGCAAAAATTGATCTAATTAAAAGAGATAAGGAAGGGCACTATATCTTGCTAAAGGGTAGCATGGATAATGAAGCACTATCTATATTAAACATATATGCACCAAGTGGTGTAGCATCTAAATTCTTAAAAGAGAAATTAAGAGAGCTGCAAGAAGAAATAGACAGTAAAACTATAATAGTGGGAGATCTTAACCTTGCACTCTCAGAATTAGATAAATCAAACCACAAAATAAATAAGAAAGAAGTCAAAGAGGTAAATAGAATACTAGAAAAGTTAGATATGATAGATCTCTGGAGAAAATGCAATGGAGACAGAAAGGAATACACTTCATTTTCAGCAGTTCATGGGACCTATACAAAAATTGACCATATATTAGGACATAAAAACCTCAAACTCAAATGCAGTAAGGCAGAAATAGTAAATGCATCCTTTTCAGACCACGATGCAATGAAAATTACATTCAACAAAAAACCAGGGGGAAGTTGAACAAAAAATAATTGGAAACTAAAAAATCTCATACTAAAGAATGATTGGGTGAAACAGCAAATCATAGACATAATTAATAACTTCACCCAAGAAAACGATAATAATGAGACATCATACCAAAATGTATGGGATGCAGCCAAAGCGGTAATAAGGGGAAATCTCATATCTCTAGAGGCCTATTTATATAAAATAGAGAAAGAGAAGGTCAATGAATTGGGTTTGCAACTAAAAATGCTAGAAAAGGAACAAATTAAAAACCCCCAGTCAAACACTAAACTTGAAATTCTAAAAATAAAAGGAGAGATCAATAAAATTGAAAGTAAAAAAACAATTGAATTAATTAATAAAACTAAGAGTTGGTTCTATGAAAAAAACCAACAAAATAGACAAACCCTTAGTAAATCTGATTAAAAAAAGGAAAGAGGAAAATCAAATTGTTAGTCTTAAAAATGAAAAGGGAGAACTTGTTATGAGTTCAAATGTTGGAGTTCTTGTTCTTCTCAAAACACAGGGCTTAGAGGCTTAGAGCCCTTCGGATGTCTCCAAATCCAAAGGTTCTGTCCTTCAGCCTCTGTCTCTGCTTTCTTCAGCCTCCAGCCAACACAGAGATGGAATGTCTCTCTTGACTTCTTCTGGGGAGCCCAGCCACTAACTACAGTGGTGTGAGATGAAGATGAATCTGGTTGTCCGCTGAAACCTCATCTCGTAGCTTCTTCCTCTGTAAACTCTTCGTCTGCCACCAGCCAGCCAAGAGGAAAAAATGTATTCTGCCATAGAGCCCTCATCGCTGGCCTTTTATCTGACTCTTCTGAGAGAATGGGATTATGGGTTTTCTCCCATAGTGCTCTTTGGCCCAACGAGCTTCAAGGGAGTTGTGAACTCATTGAACTCCAATGAGTAAAAGTGTGAACACAAGCCTTGTATTAATTAGTTCTACTTAGTATCTTGTTTCAGGTTCTGTCCAAAACATCTTCTTGTAAGATTAGATCAACTCTAATTAGTTAGCAGTTAGTAAGGATTCCAACAGGAACTCGCCACTAATGAAGAGGAAATTAGAGCAATAATTAGGAGTTACTTTGCCCAACTTTATGCCAATAAATTCGACAAGTTAAATGAAATAGAAAAATACCTCCAAAAATATAGCTTGCCCAAACTAACAGAGGAAGAAGTAAATATCCTAAACAGTCCCATCTCAGAAAAAGAAATAGAACAAACTATCAATCAACTCCCTAAGAAAAAATCCCCAGGACCAGATGGATTTACATGTGAATTCTACCAAACATTTAAAGAACAATTAGCTCCAATGCTATATAAACTATTTGAAAAAATAGGGATTGAAGGAGTCCTACCAAACTCCTTTTATGACATAGACATGGTACTGATACCTAAACCAGGTAGGCTGAAAACAGAGAAAGAAAATTATAGACCAATCTCCCTAAAATCTTAAATAAAATATTAGCAAAAAGATTACAGAAAATCGTCACCAGGATAATACACTATGACCAAATAGGATTTATACCAGGAATGCAGGGCTGGTTCAATATTAGGAAAACTATTAGCATAATTGACTATATCAATAACCAAACAAACAAAAACCATATGATCATCTCAATAGATGCAGAAAAAGCATTTGATAAAATCCAACATTCATTCCTAATAAAAACACTTGAGAGCATAGGAATAAATGGACTTTTCCTTAAAATATTCAGGAGCATATATTTAAAACCTTCAGTAAGCATCATATGCAATGGGGAAAAACTGGAACCTTTCCTAGTAATATCTGGAGTGAAGCAAGGTTGCCCACTATCACCATTATTATTTAATATCATATTAGAAACACTAGCCTCGGCAATAAGAGTCGAGAAAGATATTAAAGGAATTAGAGTAGGCAATGAGGAAACCAAACTATCACTCTTTGCAGATGATATGATGGTATACCTAGAGAACCCCAGAGATTCTACTAAAAAGCTATTGGAAATAATTCATAATTTTAGCAAAGTAGCTAGCTACAAAATAAATCCCCATAAATCCTCAGCATTTTTATACATCACCAACAAAACCCAACAGCAAGAGATACAAAGAGAAATTCCATTCAGAATAACTGTTGATACCATAAAATATTTGGGAATCTATCTACCAAAGGAAAGTCAGGAATTATATGAGCAAAATTATAAAAAAGTCTCCACACAAATAAAGTCAGACTTAAATAATTGGAAAAATATTAAGTGCTCTTGGATCGGCCGAGCGAACATAATAAAGATGACAATACTCCCTAAACTAATGTATTTATTTAGTGCTATACCAATCAGACTTCCAAGAAAATATTTTAATAATCTAGAAAAAATAACAACAAAATTCATATGGAACAACAAAAAGTCGAGAATCTCAAGGGAATTAATGAAAAAAAAAATCAAATGAAGGTGGCCTAGCTGTACCTGATCTAAAATTATATTATAAAGCAGTAGTCACCAAAACCATTCGTATTGGCTAAGAAATAGATTAGTGGATCAGTGGAAAAGGTTAGGTTCACAAGACAGAATTGTCAACTATAGCAATCTAGTATTTGACAAACCCAAAGTCCCTAACTTCTGGGAAAAGAATTCATTATTTGATAAAAACGCTGGGATAATTGGAAATTAGTATGGTAGAAATTAGGTATGGACCCACACTTAACACCATATACCAAGATAAGATCAAAATGGGTCCATGATCTAGGCATAAAGAATGAGATTATAAATAAATTAGAGGAACATAGAATAGTTTATCTCTCAGACTTGTGGAGGAGAAAGAAATTTGTGACCAAAGATGAACTAGAGACCATTACTGATCACAAAATAGAAAATTTTGATTACATCAAATTAAAAAGCCTTTGTACAAATAAAACTAATGCAAACAAGATTAGAAGGGAAGCAACAAACTGGGAAAACATCTTCACAGTTAAAGGTTCTGATAAAGGTCTCATTTCCAAAATATATAGAGAACTGACTCAAATTTATAAGAAATCAAGCCATTCTCCAATTGATAAATGGTCAAAGGATATGAACAGACAATTTTTCAGAGGATGAAATTGAAACTATTACCACTCATATGAAAGAGTGTTCCAAATCATTATTGATCAGAGAAATGCAAATTAAGACAACTCTGAGATACCACTACACACCTGTCAGATTGGCTAAGATGACCGGAAAAAATAATGATGAATGTTGGAGTGGATGCGGGAAAACTGGGACACTAATGCATTGTTGGTGGAGTTGTGAATGAATCCACCATTCTGGAGAGCAATCTGGAATTATGCCCAAAAAATTATCAAACTGTGCATACCCTTTGATCCAGCAGTGTTTCTTTTGGGCTTATATCCCAAAGAAATACTAAAGAAGGGAAAGGGACCTGTATGTGCCAAAATGTTTGTAGCAGCCCTATTTGTAGTGGCTAGAAACTGGAACATGAATGGATGCCCATCAATTGGAGAATGGCTGGGTAAATTGTGGTATATGAATGTTATGGAATATTATTGTTCTGTAAGAAATGATCAGCAGGATGCATCCAGAGAGGACTGGCGAGACTTACATGAACTGATGCTAAGTGAAATGAGCAGAACCAGGAGATCATTATACACTTCGACAACGATATTGTATGAGGACATATTTTGATGGAAGTGGATTTCTTTGACAAAGAGACCTAACTGAGTTTCAATTGATAAATGACGGACAAAAGCAGCTACACCCAAAGAAAGAACACTGGGAAACGAATGTGAACTATCTGCATTTTTGTTTTTCTTCCCGGTTATTTATACCTTCTGAATCCAATTCTCCCTATGCAACAAGAGAACTGTTCGGTTCTGCAAACATATATTGTATCTAGGATATACTGCAACATATCCAACATATAAAGGACTGCTTGCCATCTAGGGGAGGGGGTGGAGGGAGGGAGGGGAAAAAAAATCGGAACAGAAACGAGTGCAAGGGATAATATTGTTAAAAAAAAATCACCCTGGCATGGAATCTGTCAATATAAAGTAATTATTAAATAAAAATTTTAAAAAATGCTATAAAAAATAAAAAGGTATGCACAGTTTGATAACTTTTTGAGCATAGTTCCAAATTGCTCTCCAGAATGGTTGGATCCATTCACAACTCCACTAACAATGCATCAGTGTCCCAGTTTTCCCACATCCCCTCCAACAATGGTCATTATCATTTCCTGTCATCTTAGCCAATCTGAGAGGTGTTCAGTAGTATCTCAGAGTTGTCTTAATTTGCATTTCTCTGATAAATAGTGATTTGGAGCACATTTTCATATGATTAAAAATAGATAAAGCTTTTTGTTAAATCTGAAGGCTCAGAAGTGTCTTGGATCATCATACAATTGATCATCATACAATATTGTTGTTACTATATGCAGTGTTCTGGTTCTGCTTACTTCACTTTGGATCAATTCATGTCACTCTTTTTGTGTTTTTCTAAAAGCATCATCTAAATCATTTTTATTGCACAAGCATAACTATCTACCGCACTTTGTTTAGTCACTCACCTATTGGTAAGCATTGTCTACATTTTCAATTTTTTGCCAACACAAAAAGAAAGACCTGGTAGAAATATTTTTGTACATATACATTTTCTTTTTCTTTTCTTTTTTTTTTTAAAAATCTTTTTGGAATACAGACTGAGTAGTAGTAGTAGTACTAGGTAAAGCATTATGCATAGTTTTATAGCCCTTTTTCCATAGTTCCAAATTGTTCTCCATAATGGTCAAATCAGTTCACAATTCCACCAATGAAGCTTTAATGTCCAAATTTCCAAAATAAATCCAATAAATCCAAATAAATTACCTCTAACATATATTATTTTCCTTCTCTTATATAGGTGTGAGGTAGTACCTCAAAGTTGTTTTTAATCTGCATTTCTCTAATCAATAGTGATGTAGAACTTTTTTTTGGTATGAATATAAACTGCTTTGATTTTACTCAGAAAAATGTCATAATCCTTTGACCATTTATCAATTGGGAAATGATTGAATTCTTATAAATTTGATTCAATTCTCCAAATGTCATATACTTTTCTATATGTGTATGTATTAGTGCTTTCCTAGATAATTCTTTATCTCAAAATTTGTCATGGAAATTTAATTTTTACCTGGAAAATTGGGATATAAAATGGGTTAAAAATGAAGTCCTGAGAGATGCATCAGTGAAGCATAGCTTCATGAAACATATATATCAGATTTTATCATTTTAGAACTACTCTCTCTACTGGATTCTGATATTCTATTGTAAGAACAGAGATGATTTTATTCCATAACAAATAGCTATAATATTCCCCCCTTTTCCTTAGCTCAGAGAAAACAACAGTCTTTCTTTGTCTATGCTTGGGATGGTTATGCTAGTTAATAATTTTCCCTTGCAACCTATAACTGTTTGTTCAAAGGTTGATCTGTGTACAATATTTGTTGATTTAATATTTTTGTTTTGTGCTTCTCACTGACATGTTTTTTCCTGCCCACATAAAAACTTAGTAAATTACAATTAGCTTTGAATAGAATAACTTAGAAATTGTCTACTGAGAGTATAAGTTCCTATTTCAATATCAGTCATCTAGGGAAAGGAAATCTGACCTTTCCCATTTATTCCAGAAGTTGCTATTATTGATGATCTATCATGCCAAGACAAAAGGGAATCATGACTACTAACTTCAAAAATCTTAATTAACACTATAATCCTCCAAACCTGAAAAACAGGAAAAGCACATAACCAAAATAGCTGTCATTCATCAATTCTTTGTATTTTCATATCTTTATCAACCAGCAGATTTAAAAAGCAGAATCAACAGTGCTTGAGAGAAACATTTTTTGGGGGTACTAGGTTTTTTCCTAGTCCTTTAAAGTCTTTTTATTTGCATTTGTTATCTTTTCCTTTGCAGGATCACATTGAATACAAGTCAGAATCTTATAGTCCTAAATGCTTATGATGATATCTGGGATTCAACAGAGTCTTTCATCTGTGGATCTCAAAGATCACTATTTTGATTAGGAAATAAATATGCTTCAATTGTTGTTAGGAAAAAAAATGGAGGTTACCTAATACAAAAATAAAACCAAAATACAACTCCAAGCATAATGCATCTATTTTTTCTTACCATTTATATAGAACCAAAAAAGAAACTTTATCCTTAAAGCAATAGCTTCCTGTGCAACAGCATAATGAAATTGAGTTATATTACCTTAGGCTAATAAATCAGGTTCCTTCCTGGCACCAGTCTAAGTTGGGTCTATTCCTCTAAGTTTTTACTTTTATTTCACTTAATTGAAGAATTCATGAAATGTTCCTCTATATTTTAATAACTATATTTGGGCAGTTTCTTCTCTAAATGAATGATTTGGAGTTAAATCAAAACCAATATTTGAAAGGAAAAAGAGAGGAAGTCCACATCAAAACTTAAGTATTCACATAAGATTTATTGAAGGATATTTCTGAGTTTATTGAAGGATATTGCCAGCAGTTAGCTGGATTTTCAGGAAGGCTGGAAACCAGGGTATTGCAAATCTTCAAATCTACATCCAATACTATTCCTTTGCATGGAGAAGAAGGAGGTAACAGCTTATGATTATTGCTTCCATGCTTTCCCTCTTTTCTCACCTTTATGAAGAAAAGTCTCACCTCTTAGGTATGCTGGCCAAATTCTTCTCTTCTCAGAAGCTCAAATGTACAGATTAATGAGATAATAAGGTTTGAACTTTGTCTCTGCTTACAAATCAAAACTTTTGGATCTTTGTACATATTAATTGATTGAAGAGATGAAAGAAGGAGAAAGAAAAGTGGAGAAATAGTCTAATTAACTCTGTGAATGGACTTTGGACCTATTCTCATGGAATTAGGCATTGACTCTGATAAACTGTGATTTTTCAAGGTGGATATGATCAGAAGGTCTTAAATAACAAAAGTCTCAAAGTCAATTCATGATCATTTAATCTGAATTGTTCACTATTTCCTCAATGTGCTCTAGCACTTTCCATCTCCACAATTTTATTTATATTATTCTACTCTCTAGAATATCTTTACTCTCCAGCTCTATCTGGCTATCTCTCCATCATTAAATTCCCAAGTCAAATTCTACCTCTTCCATGAAACATTCCTATAGTCAGGAATCATATTTGCCATCCCTAAACTCCCTAAGACTTTATACTTTTGTTATTGAAATTCTCATTCTACATTGTACTTTCCACTCCCTCCCCCAAATCTTCTACAATTATGTAAGGCAGAATTGCAACTTATTTATCTTGTATTCTCTACAGTTAGTAGTTTATCGGAATAAGTGCTGGACTCAGAACCAGAGAAAATATCTGTCTGTCTCTCTCTCTCTCTTTCTCTCTCTCTCTCTCTCTCTCTCTCTCTCTCTCTCTCTCTTTCTCTCTCTCTCCTCCCTCTTTCCTTTTTCTTCCTTTTTCCTTTCTCTCCTCTCTTTTTCCTTCCTTAGCCTGTTTTCCTCTCATTTTCCTTCCCCTTTCCCTCCTTCACTCTCTAAAGTGGAATAGAAATTCTTTAACTTGTCTTAATAATAAATTCATCATTCAAAAGATGAAATCACCAATAAAGAAAAATTATATTCTAAATCTGATTCTCACCAACAAGAAGTTATTTTAAATAAGATTAATTGTTATCTATTAATAAAGGATATAAACAGTTTTCAAGAGAAAAAAGCAAACTTTTCCTATCATATAATAAGAGAAAAGAAATAAATTACCTTAGTGTGATAGAATTAACCCATCCATTCAAAAAAATAATTTGAAATGATTCAAAAAAATCAGTTATTTATACTCTTCACTCCTGCCACCTAAGAGATTACCTCAAAGAGTTAAAAGACAGAAATTTACTAAAATATATACAAAAACATTTTTCATGATAGGAAAAAAACTGGAAAAGCAACTCAGGAATATATATATATGTATGTATGTATATTTTGCTATAAATACAGCAAAATATTGTTTGCATGGAAGAAATGAGGAATATAATGAATTGAAATAGAAAATGCATATGTAAAACAAGGAAAGAAAATCAGCATAATAATTTTGACAATTCCTATCATCATATAAATACAAAAGGTAAAACTTCTGAAAGACAGCTAAATTACAATTAAATATAGTAAGCAAGCAATGCTACAGAAGAGAAGAAAATATGAAATATGTATATGTGTTTACAATGTCTATTTTGCCTTTATTATTTTATTTATTCTAGAATATTATATATATATATGTATATCTTTATTCTAAATCTATTATTTATTTATTCTTAGGAAATTATTGATTAATAAAAGACATCTACAAATTTTTTAAAAAATTAATAATGAAACAGTGGAAAGGAGCAAAGAATTAATCTTAGAATTTCAGGTAGAGAAAGTAAATCAAGGCATATTTTAACAATGATAGAAGAGCATAGACACAGAATATTGCATATGCAGTAAGAAATTATTTCTATACCAATTTTTTTTGTTTCATTATTTTTTTCCTTTTTACAAGAGGAATAAAACAGAAAATATGAAGTGTTTTTTTCCTATTAGAATTTTAGTTTCTTCTTAGTTACAGGTAAAGAAGATTTTGAGCATTTTCATTTTTACAGGATTTTGAGTTCCAAGTTTTTCTCCTTCCCTCTTTCTCCTCCCCTCATTTGAGGATTTAAGCATGTTATAATTTATACATATACTATCATGTAAAAATATTTCCATATTTGTCATAGTTATAAAAGAAACAAATTAAAAGGGAAAGAACATGAAAAATAATATAGCAAGTAAAATAAATGCCTTTACTTATTCAGAGTATTTTTTACCAGTTTTTTAAATCTGGTTATGGATAGAAGTTTCCTTTGTGAGTCCTTTGTACTTGTCTTGGATCATTCTGTTGCTGAAAAGAGCTGAGTCAATCATAGACATCCATCATACAACATTGCTGACACTGTGTACAATGTTTATTTGTTTCTGATCATTTTATTTTGCATCAGTTCATACTAGGTTTTCCAGGTTTTTCTGAAATCTGCCACTCTGCATCATTTCTTATTGCACAGTTGTATTCCATTTCATTTATATATCTTTTTTTTTTCATTTATATATCGAAATTTGTTTATTCATTTCTCAGTTGATGAGCATCCCCTCAATTTCCAATATTTTGCTAACCATGAGAACGTGTGCTATTAATATCTTTTGCAGATGTAGGCCCTTTTATTTTTTTATGATCTCTTTAGTTTGTTAATCTAGTGCTACTGTTGCTGGATCAAAAGGTATGACCTTTGCTTGCCCTTTGGGTAAAGTTCCAAATTACTCTCTAGAATGGTTGGATCAGTTCACAACTCCACCAATAATATCTTAGTGTTCCAATTTTACCACATCCTCTCCAACAGTTATCATTTTTCTTTCTTTATCATATTAGGTAATTTGATAGGTGTAAGGTGGTACCTTAGAGTTGTTCTAATTTGCATTTTTGTAAGCAAAAGTAATTCAAAGCCCCTTTTCTTATGACTATAAATAACTGATTTCTTCATCTAAAATTGGCCCGTTCCTGTCATTTGACCATTAATCAATTAGGGAATGATTTGTATTCTTATAAATTTAGTTCTCCATATATTTGAGAAATGAAGACTTTATCAGTGAAACTTGCTGTAAAGATTATTTCCCAGCTTTCTCTGCTTTCCTTGTAATCTTGATTGCATTGGTTTTGCTTATAGAAAAAAAAACTTTTTAATTTAATATAATCACAATGGTCTCTTGTTTGGTCATGAATTATTCCCCTTCCCATAGATCTGACAGATTATTCCTTACTCTTCTAATTTGATTAGGGTATCACTCTTTAAGTCGAAATTATGTATCCATTTTGATTTTGTCTTAGAACATGTATGAGCTGTTGATCTATACCTAATTTATATCCTAATGTTTTTCAGTTTTTCCAGCAGTTTTTTTTTAATCAGTGAATTCTTATCACAAAGGTGGTGTTTATCATACACTAGGTTACTATGTTCATTGACTACTGTCCCTTGTTTGAAATCTATTCCACTGATCTTCTACTCTTTCTTAGCCCATACCAGATGGTTTTAATGATTACCACTTTAAAATATAGTTTGAGATTTTGTATTACTAGGCCACCTTTTTTTGGTATCTTTTTCCCATTAATTCTCTTGATGTTCTTGATCTTTTGTTCTTCTAGAAAAAGTATGGATTTTAAAATTTTATGATGTAAAGACAGAAGGTATTTGTTTAAGTTTGTTTTTTTTTTTTAAATTTGCAGTTGCACAAAAGTGGTATTGAAAGTTAACAAACTGTATAAAAATCAGGAATCTTCAAAGAACTTTATAGTGTAGTAGTATATTTTGCCGAAGCAAATAAGAGAGAATTTAATGGGAATAAGTGTAAAGTTTTATACTTATGTTCAAACAACTATTTTTTACTAGTACATAACAAAAGTAATACATTGCTCAGAAGAAATTCACCTAAAATAAGCTTGTAATAGTAAACTATTAGCTGAATATAAGTCAGCAGTGTGGAATTACCAAAAAAAAAAAAAAATGTTATCTTCGACTAAATTGAGAGGCATGGCCTCCAAGACAAAGTTAAAATAAGTTCTTTGCTATAACCTTAGATCCTTTGCCTTCTGGAATATGGTATTCCAGGTCCTCCAATCTTTTATTATAGAAGTTGCAAGATTCTGGGTAATTCCAACTGTTGCTCCTTGATATTGGAACTTTTTTTGCCTGACAGATTGCAGTATTTCTTCCTTGATATTGTAATTCTGAAGTTTCCCAAAAATGTTCCTTGGGCCTTTACTTGTGGGATCTCTTTCTAAAGGTGATTGATGTATTCTTTCAATGAGTATCTCTCCCTCTGTTTTTAGAATATTGGGGCAGTTTTCTTTCATTAACTCTTGAAGAATACTGTCCCAGCTTTTATTTTTTTTTTATCTTGATCTTCAGCTAGGCCAATAATTTTGAAATTATCTCTTCTGGATCTATTTTCCTGGTTAGATGTTTTTTCAATGAAATATTTTACATTTTCTTCCATTTTTTCCCATTCTTTTTAGTTTGACTAATTCTTGCTCTCAGAGTAATTAGCTTCATTTTCCCCATTCTAGTTTTTAATGTGTGATTTTCTTCTGTTAGTCTTTGTATCTCTTTTTCCATTTGGTTATTTCTATCTCTGAAGATAGTTTTCTTTTAGATTTTTTTTTTTACATTTATGGCATGGATCCACACTTAACACCATATACCAAGATAAGATCAAAATGGGTCCATGACCTAGGCATAAAGAACGAGATTATAAATAAATTAGAGGAACATAGGATAGTTTATCTCTCAGACTTGTGGAGGAGAAAGAAATTTGTGACCAAAGATGAACTAGAGACCATTACTGATCACAAAATAGAAAATTTTGATTACATCAAATTAAAAAGCCTTTGTACAAATAAAACTAATGCAAACAAGATTAGAAGGGAAGCAACAAACTGGGAAAACATCTTCACAGTTAAAGGTTCTGATAAAGGCCTCATTTCCAAAATATATAGAGAACTGACTCAAATTTATAAGAAATCAAGCCATTCTCCAATTGATAAATGGTCAAAGGATATGAACAGACAATTTTCAGAGGATGAAATTGAAACTATTACCACTCATATGAAAGAGTGTTCCAAATCATTATTGATCAGAGAAATGCAAATTAAGACAACTCTGAGATACCACTACACACCTGTCAGATTGGCTAAGATATATGTATATCTTATATATATAATGGAAATATATATATATATATATATATATATATATATATATATATATATATATATATATGGAAAAAATAATGATGAATGTTGGAGGGGATGCGGGAAAACTGGGACACTGATGCATTGTTGGTGGAGTTGTGAACGAATCCAACCATTCTGGAGAGCAATCTGGAATTATGCCCCAAAAGTTATCAAATTGTGCATACCCTTTGATCCAGCAGTGTTTTTATTGGGCTTATATCCCAAAGAAATACTAAAGAGGGGAAAGGGACCTATATGTGCCAAAATGTTTGTAGCAGCCCTGTTTGTAATGGCTAGAAATGGGAAAATGAATGGATGCCCATCAATTGGAGAATGGCTGGGTAAATTGTGGTATATGAATGTTATGGAATATTATTGTTCTGTAAGAAATGACCAGCAGGATGAATACAGAGAGGACTGGCGAGACTTACATGAACTGATGCTAAGTAAAATGAGCAGAACCAGGAGATCATTATACACTTCGACAATGATATTGTATGAGGACATATTTTGATGGAAGTGGATTTCTTTGACAAAGAGACCTAACTGAGTTTCAATTGATAAATGACAGACAGAAGCAGCTAACCCAAAGAAAGAACACTGGGAAACGAATGTGAACTATCTGCATTTTTGTTTTTCTTCCTGGGTTATTTATACCTTCTGAATCCAATTCTCCCTGTGCAACAAGAGAACTGTTTGGTTCTGCAAACATATATTGTATCTAGGATATACTGCACCATATCCAACATATTTAGGACTGCTTGCCATCTAGGGGAGGGGGTGGAGAGAGGGAGGGGAAAAATCAGAACAGAAACGAGTGCAAGGGATAATGTTGTAAAAAAAATTACCCTAGCATGAATTCTGTCAATATAAAGTAATTATTAAATAAAAATTAAAAAAAAAAGAAAAACCTAGAAAAAAATACATTTATGGTCAATTATATTTTAAGGGGTTATTTTCTTCAATTTTTTTCTTCCTTTTCCAAGCTCTTGACACTTTCTTGCATATTTCTTTTTAAAATTTTTTTCCACTTCTCTTTTTTGCCTTTTAAAGCCTTTTATGATCACTTCCAAGAAGCAACTTTAGGCTTGAGACCAATTCATATCATTCTTTGAGATTTCTGCTGTGGATATTTTGTCCTTGTTGGAATTGGTCTTTTGGTCTTCTTTTTCACCCTAATAGCTTTCTATGGTTAAGATTCTTTTCTGTTTCTTGCTCATTTTCTTTCCTTTTTTTTTTTTTTTTTTTTTTTTTTTTTACTTTTATGGTTGAGATCTGTTCCTGGGGCAAAGGGGCACTGTTCCGAGCTTCCTGTGTAGCTCTAAGCCTTGGCTTTGAGCCCAAGGGCCTCTTTTATTTGAAGGGGATAACTTTGTCTTCTCTTTTCAGGAAAGACTGGTATTACAGCATTTGCCTTCTAAAGCTGGGACTGGAGGCTGCACTAATGTGTTTCTCTCCTGAGCCAGGACTGAGAGTCTCAGTTGCTGATTTGTTGTGATTAACACCCATTCACCAGCTTTCCCAGGGTCTGTCCGAGCTGGACTGAACACCTTTTTTACCCCAGTGAGACTGACCTTTTTTGAAGTGTTTCCAATCTATTTTGAGTTGGATAATGCATTCATTCAATCAGAATTTATTCAGAGGCTTGGTTTCATGTGGTTTTGAGGGAAACGGGAAGAGGTCAAGCAGCTTCCTGATTTTATGCCACCATCTTGGCTCCCTCCTCTTCCCTAGAGTTGAATCCATGATTGACTTTTTAACAACTAAAACTATTCTATTGTTATCATCCTACTATGTCAAGTGATTTAGAGGGCTTATCTTCATTTAAATACCCCAAGTTAGTTGAATACTTAGTATGTTGTAGGATTCCCCATCAGCATGCAAGGCCTGATCTTGAATACTAGAATAAGCAAATATAATAATAGCTAGAAATAGTCTACAAAATAATTGAAGTCCAAAAACCAATTGAAAAAAATTAAGTTGACATATTTGTTAATCATATAATTTGAAGTCTGAGAGGATACTTATATCCTGGGAAACCTGGTCTCTAGAATTTTTTTCCCCAGCAGTCCACTTCAAAGGCTAAGGATTTAACTCTTTATATTGTAATCTCCTTCAGGCTGTAGAAGAGTTACAAGTAGCAATATAAAGTATTTTCCATAAAATGTTAGTTTGGAAAAGAAAGTTGTCTATCATATAGTAAAAACAAATGACAGCAGATATCTATTCAGAATCTTTTCTTGGGACGCATAAAAAATTAAAAAAAAAAACACACAGAGAATGACCTCTAGAACATTAGACAGACTTGTGGGAGAACTTGGGAAAGAATTATACAGAACAATAAGGCATAGGAAAATTGCAATTTATAATACTGTGCTGATAAAAACATTGAAGTCTTGAATAAGTATTAGAGAAGGAATACCAAGTATAAGAAAATCTACTTAAATCATTTGCTGGGTCAGTTGTACTTTTGCATATAAATTGTGACTCATCTAAGAATGACAGTTAAGACTGTTGTAAGACATATAAAAACCTTAGAAAAACATCTTATTTAAACAAAAATTAGGTGAGGGAGAAAAACAAAAGCCAAAGAAAGGTATCTTCAGCATCCCATCTAATACTTATAAACCAATGACAGCTGCTACTGATTCATGGTTCTTCTAGGGATAATATCTAGCTCATGTAACACTTGAGTAAGTTACTTTCTAAAAAATGAGGTGAATTTTATCCCAATTGAAGTAATACAGATCCATTGAGAAGGTAGAAAGATTAAGATAAATTATGACTACATAATTTCCTGATGAAAAGTTCAACACATTAATTGGTTACTTTTTTGGGACTAAATCCCTTAATTTTCTTGGAATGATAGTAACAATAGCTAACATTTATATAGCTCTTTAAGAAATGCAAATATCTTTATATAAATTATCTCATTTGATTCTGATGAAAGTGAATTGCAGGCTACTTTTTCTGTAATAGTCTAAGAGAGTTTCTATAAATTGAGAGATTATTTACCCAGAATGTAACTGGCTCAAAGTAATATGACCATTATATGTTAGAGTGTATAAATATCAAAGGTGGGTAGTAGCTTGAAAAAAGTCACAAAGCCTGAACTCCAATTCATATTCTGATTCTTCATTCCACTATTAAAGCCTGCTATTCAGTCAACATAATTCCTGGAATTCTACTACCATCTTCCATCCTTAAGCCTATGGAACAAAGAAATATATAAATTTACATTACTACTGGGACACATAACATCTCAGGAGATGGTTATCTCTCACCTTTCATTCTGTTCATTCATTGTATAGTTCTATGATCTGTCTCTAATATAATTTTTTCCCCAGGAAAATACTTTAGTACCTTAAACTGTCCAAAACCCATTTGATGTCTAGACGTTCTTTTTCAATCATCCAATAACGAGTCTCTAGAGGAAACACATTTCATACTGATGTAGGCAATAGGTTGTTCCTGACTGTTCTCTTTCTGCACCAGTGATGCTTCTAATCTCACCTGCACTTTAAAAGATTTCTCAAAGTCAGATCTAATATAAGCTTTCTATGTTAAAAGACTTGGTAATTAATTTTTATATTTATACATTTTAAGATCTTCCTAGATAATATTGATAAAATATATATTTTACTAATAACAAAGTCTAATATCTCAAATATATATATATATTCAAAATATTATTTTTCTTCATTCACAGTCATTTTCAATTTTCTCTTTTTATACAATCTCTTAATTTTCCATAAAAGCCTTTTCTATGTAGATTTTCCTTAGCTTTTATATAAACACAATTCAAGTCTATCAAAAGTCTGTTTTTTACAGTTATGGTTTTATTTTTCTTTTCATATCTTTCTAGAAATTACTATCAATATATTCTAACATTACTTAGCTGAAAATACCTTTCACTGAAATACCTAGAAACAACTGAACAGTTGTTAGAGGTATGAATAAAACAAAAAGAAACACCAAAAATTTTAAAAATTAAAAAAAAAAAACTTCTAAACAAGTTTTTAAAATACTTTTAATAGTAGGGACAGAGATCTTCATTTTAAGATGTTAAATGGATTAAGTTATTTTACTTAACCATATAATAAAAATGTTATTAGACATAGTTTCAAGTATTGTGTTAATTTATATAGCACAGAAATAAATGTAAATTATTTTTGTCAATTTATGTCATTATTTTGAATTAGGTTCTCTTCCTTACCCTTTACACCCTGTTCAATATCATAAGCACATAGGCACTTTTGGGTAGTTATAAGACTGTTCAAGTATGACATATTCTAAACATAAGTACAGTGTGTATTACACAGGATATTAAGAAAATTAATGTATAAGACATTATAATGGAAAAATTGCGTACACACAGCTATGACTGCAAGACAGTATTACCACTGATGATTCCAGGAAATCAATAAATATATAGAAAATATATATGAAATAAATAAACAATACATAAGGATTATATAGACCATATATATTAAAATAATAGAAATGTTCATAAAACTTTAATAACTCTAAGAAGATAACCAATTATTTCCCTGTAGCTTATTTATGGAATCAAATTTTCAAAGTTATTCTTCTCTTTTTGTTAGACAATTCACGATTCATTACAGAAGATAGAGTAAGAAAGAAGAGAAAAGGTCAATAATATCTAATAACTGATCAATCAATAAATATTTATTAAGCATCTACTATGTTTCAGGCATTGTACTAAGCACAAGGAATACAAAAAGAAGCAAAGACAGTTGTTACCTATGAGGAATTTATAATCTAATAGGGGAGACAATTTGAAAACAAATATAGACAAAGCAAGATACGTGATAACTAGGAAGAAATCAACAAAAAGAAGACACTAGAATTGAGGTATTTAGGAAGACTTCTGGTAAAAGAAAGAATTTTGATTGGAATTTAAAAGAAGCTATAAATGTTTGTAATCAAAGACAAGGGAGAGCATTCCAGATATGTCAGACAATTAGAAAGAGTGTCCTATGTGAATAATATAGTATGTCTCCTTAATGAAAAGGATAACTAAAGGAAATAAGAGAAGTGGATGACTAGAAGTTAGATTTCTATAGAACACTTAGAAGAAACCCTCTGAACTCAACTACTGTTCCCTATAAGACAAAAAGGAAATTTAGCTAGGAAAATTGGGGTTGAGTTACAAGAACAACAGGTAACAGAATTTCAATTATTATGAAAAGCAAGGGGCATATTTTATAGAAGTCTATCCATGTGGAGATTGTGGTAGTTGTATTTCTGTTGATATCATATAACAACTGTGTATGTGAAAGCTGATCTCATTGCAAGAGAAAAACATGAAAATGTCATAGAAAGAGAATGTTAGTGAACTTGAAGGTCATTTAACACTATCGTTTCATTTTACAGATGAATTAATTGAGGCACAAATAGGTTAAATGAATTGCAAATGGTCACACTAATAGTAAATAGCAGAAATGAGATTAGAATCTAGAATGTCCATTCCAAATTCATCATTCTTTATATTACCTACATTGGAGTAATACATTTCTCCTCTATTATCAATGAGAATAAAAAGATCCATGAAAGAGTAGCACTGGATTTTTGATTTTATTTGGTTTGGTTTTTGTCTTTTCAATTCTAAAGACTAGCACAATGCTTTAGTTATAGTAGGCCATTTACTCATTTTTGTTCAACTTAATTGAATCCATTTAAATCAAATTCTGTGATGATCTCTGAAGTGTGTCACGGGTGACATTTTATGCCTCTAGGCAGTTTCCATCAACATTGGCTTTATAATTGATAATTGTCATTCAGTTGAAAGATACCAGGGCATGAGTCCAAATCAAGTTCATTGAATGATTGGCCTAATGCTGGGTCCAAAGAGCCTGGTTAGGTAGAAACCTGGAAAAGAGAGAAGTTTAATGCTCTAAGACCAGCTTTTGGGAAAATATCATCTAAAGTGATGTCTAGAAGGGAAGTTAATGCTTTGGATTGAAGAAGTTATTTGCCATGTGCTAGTATCTTCTTCATTTGGTCTTCAGTATTATTATGACTTCTAACCAGTTTATGACTTCGTGGCAATAAGGTTCAATGGATCTAGAAATCAAATGTCAGTTATCTCCACCATTTATCATTCTAAGTCACTTCTCTCAGATGTCATCATGAAAACATCTGGAAACACTTCCCTAACATCCTCTATGTGGAGATACCATCTGATTTATTCAGCACATGCATCAGACATCTATTACCAAGTTACTTTAGAATCAAAAATCCATTTCATTGATTCAATCTTTCCAGTTAGTAAACCAGTGTGTGTTTTGTCTATGACAATTAGGATTGCTGGCTTTATACCTTTGGAGCGAAGGAAAGAGGACTTTTATCTCATCTCTACCCATAGGATCTCTGAATTTTTCCTGCTGATTCCATTCCTTTAATAGACATTATCTATCCCCACAATGCATTCTTGTTATTCCCTAGATTAGTCCTTGCTGAATTCTTGAGTCCAGAGTACTAGATTGTGGCAGTACTATATGTTTTATCAGGACTGAATACTACATACATTGGAGCCCCTGCAAGCCAGGATGGTACAGATCTGTACTGCTATTGTACCTGGAGCCATTACACTATAGATTTCTATCTATTCTGGAAACTTCTTGTACTAGTGCTTTCTGAGGATTTCTTAGGCTTTCTTCTGCTATTGTACCTTCCAGATACATAACCAGGTCCATATTTGATCAGGTCAGAAAATTCTTGGAATATTTGCTCACAGGGGTATTATTTTTGCTGCTTTCAGCAGCTGTTTTCCTTTGCCTATGAGTTGTGAAATGAATGTTTCTCATGATATTTTTTTTATCATTATTTCATAGGATAAAAATTGGGGGGGGGGTTACTGTACAGGGATGTCGAAGTTGGGCAGGCTGCCCAAATTGGTTCAAGTATGCATCTTGGTGAGAAATGTTCTTGTGTTCAGGTGGTCAGTTTATAGAAAAAATATAGCATCGCATGACAAGAATTCCTGGATTTTATTCTTTCTTCTGTCCTTTACCAGCCATTGTGTTTCCTTAGGAAAGTCATTGGTTTCTACTTCTGTCAATAGTCTATTGATACTTATGTTATCAATTTCACAAGATTTTAAGGGTATCACTGCTGATATTATATTCAAAGTCAACTGGCGTATGAAAGTACACTATTTTAAAATTGGATAACTCTCAACTTTTTTATAGAAAAATATTTAAGTTCTTTCATGTATAAAATGGATACCGTATTAGATTTGGAATAAAGGAGACTTGAGTTCCAGTTCTTTTACAGACTGTTACTGGTTATGTGTCACTGGACAAATCATTTAATTTCTCTTGGCCTTGGTTTGCCATCTGAAACTGGAACTGGGCTAGATCTGAGGGCTTCTTAAATCCCTTATTGCTCTAAATGAAGATCTCATGAGAATCACTTTCCAATCAGATGATAATTCTAAATTCAATGCTGTTATTTAAATATTTTTTCTAGTCAGGCAAAAAGATATTTGAGGGGAGGGGGAGAACAGGATAGAAGTAGGGAAGAAGAGATGATTCATGTGAATTTCTTTGTATGTTTGTATAGTTATTATACTCATTCACGGAACTGAAGGGGGGTAAATCAAACAATAATTCTATCTGCATAGTGAACAGTAAAATATATTCTCACTGAACAAAATATAATTTAATCAACATTTCTCTTACATTTGAATAATATACCAGTTCACTTGTTTTGCTAAATATAATTCTTATGATTTTTAAAAATTGAAGTTGCCCTGACTTCTAATAATTAGATTTTGGGAGATTGACACAATTTAATTGTCTGCTTATTCATATTTACTGAAATTGTGGGTCTCTTAGTTTCAAAATTATATTTAAAACAACAAGCTTCGGATGCATTTGTTTTGTTTTGTTTTGTTTTAAGCAGGTGCTTTCATGTTAGAGTGCTCATTGTAAATTGGTATTTTGAGAGTTAGAAAAGCTAGATGCTAATTAGGAAGCTTTTTGGCTAAAGCTCCTCAATTAGTAGGTTAGCATTTATTTAAGTAAGTTTGAATAGGGGAGTTTTAATGGCTTGACTTCACTTTTGTAGTTAAGCTAATAAACGTGTCAAGTCAAAGCACAGACCTAAAGAAACTTTTTCTAGACTGACTGTAATACCATCCTCACAATAAATCCCTTTCACAATGATATCCTTTCCTAACATCCTCTCTATTTTGAAGCAACACCTACTATTTGTAGTCACAAGGGTACAATAACAAGATTAATTTCTTTCAGTTAACTGTTATTTCCTGAATTATGAACCATTCCTTCTTTAAAATTGCTTCACATTAATTTTCATTTTTTGTGGCACTGCCTTAGGATTTGTGCAGGATGAATTAATACACAGTAGAATCTTTAGTATGAATAGAGAAGGCTCTGTGTTTTCATCATGACAAGGGATTCCTTCCATTTTCACCTACTGACACCTATCTGCAAATTAGAGGGCACTGTGATGTACTGAGTAAGATACCAATCTTTAAAAGCATGTTCCACTATTACGTATCTGGCATTGTGCTAAATGTTATTTTAGTGAACAACTATCCACAGAAGTAAACAAACAAGTTTGATGTTGTACACAATGCTTAATCAACATAATCTTTATAAGTAAGTTAACAGTACACAATAACAATAAAAATAATGCAATAGAATGACATCTGGCTCTCCCACAACCCTGAAAATTCTCAGGAATAAGACCAATATAAGTTTGGAAATTTTAATAAATGTATGTTGTGCTCTACTATAAATGAGTAAAATTGCCTAGCTCATATTTTCAAGAAGATCAATCTTTAGATGAAGATATAGAAATTCCTAATTCCGGATTCTGGCTTAGCCTAGGGAATAGAACTTGAGATATGGTGCCAGTTGTGGTTCATAGAAGTCTGGTGCTTTCACCATTCTCAGAAGTCTGAATAGTAGCAAATACTCCCAACAACTTCCAGCCAACACTAGTCTGTCATGGTGAAGGTGAATGAATTGAGACTAGTCTCATCCAATGCACCTCCTACCTTGAGTGTAGCATCTTTTTCCTCCAGTTGCATCTTTCTGCACTTCCCATAGCTATTTCCTTGGCAAAGCCTTACACACCTTAGAAGCTGGATGGATCTGAGTGGGGTATACAGAACAAGAAATATCTTATATCAATAGAACAAAGATTGGATAAATACATGAATAAAAACCTTAATGTAGTCATCAGAATTCATTCACAAACTAAAGAATAAATAAACATTGTGAAGGGTCAGGTGAAGTTGGAACAAGGAAAGTGGATTTTTTTAAATGGGGAGGGGCAAGGAAAATCTGTAACCTTTCTTCTCATTCTACTGGCGGAACTCACCATTCAATGGATTGACAAACTTTACAAATTCAAAATAACTTGCCCCTCAAGATCTCTGGGTTAACATCATGAATACTCAGTACAGATACTTCATGGCTGCATAGGAAAATATGCTACATTTCCCTGACCTCTAATGAGATACATATTAAGTTTAGGCTCTGCCTTTATAATATGTGAGCTCTCTGCATAATAATGTTAGCTTACACAATATAATCAGATCTATCAGATAGACTTTTTTCCCTTAATGTGTATGTGTGTGTTAATGTGTGTGTGTGTGTGTGAGAGAGAGAGAGAGAGAGAGAGAGAGAGAGAGAGAGAAAGAGAGAGAGAGACAGAGAGAGAGAGAGAGAGAGAGAAGAGAGAGAGAGAGAGAGAGAGAGAGAGAGAGCGAGAGAGCAAACGTGTGCATTTGCATAGTCTCAGATTTTATTCTTTCACAAGGAAATTTCCTGGAAGTAATGCTTGGGCAATAATGACTAAAGTAACATTGCTTATACTGTGTTTAACAAATACACTTTAGTACTGCCTGATCAAATATTATTTCATGTTATAAAGTATTTAGAAAAGAGATGGAGACTCATACTATCTTTTTTTATATGAAGCTTTTTATTTTCAAAACACATGCACGAATAATTTGACAATATTGACCCTTGCATAGCCTTATGTTTCAAATTTTTTCCTCCTTCCCCCCAACCCTTCCCTTAGATGGCAAGCAATTCAATATATGTTAAACATGTTAAGATATATGTTAAATACAATAAGTATAAACATATGTATACAATTCTCTTGCTGCACCAGAGCAATAAGATGAAAAAGAAAGTAAATAAGAAAAAAATGCAAGTGAACAACAACAAAAAGAGTGAGAATGTTATGTTGTGATCCACATTCAGTTTCTACAGTCCTGTCTCTGGGTGTAGATAGCTCTTTTCATCACAAAATCATTGGAACTGGCACCAATCATCTCCTTGTTGGAAAGTCACATTCATCAGAATTGATCGTCATATAATCTTGATGTTGTTATGTACAATGATCTTCTGGTTCTACTCATTTCACTTGGCATCAGCTCATGTAAGTCTCTCCAGACCTTTCTAAAATTATCCTCCTGATCATTTCTTATAGAGCAATAATATTCCATAACATTCATATGCTATAACTTATTCAGCCATTCTCCAACTGATGGGCAGTTTCTTGCCACTTACTACAAAAAGGGCTGGCACAAACAGTTTTGCACATGTGGGTCCCTTTCCTTCCTTTAAGATCTCTTTGGGATATCGGCCCAAATAGAAACAGTGCTGAGTCAAAGGATATGCACAGTTTGATAACTTTTTGAACAGAATTCCAATTTGCTCTTCAGAATGTCTGGATCTATTCACAACTCCACCAATGTATCAGTTTCTCAATTTTCCCACATCTCCTTCAACATTCATCATTATCATTTCCTGTCATCTTAGCCAATCTGAGAGCTGTGTAGTGGTATCTCAGAGTTGTCTTAATTTGAATTTCTCTGAACAACAGGTGATTTAGATCACGTTCTCATAATTAAGAATAGTTTTAATTTCTTCATCTGAAAATTGTCTGTTCATATCCTTTGACTATTTATCAATTGGAGAATGCATTCAGTTCTTATAAATTTGAGTCAATTCTATAAATTTTAAAAATGAGGCCTTTATCAGAACCTTAAATGTAAAAATTTTTTCCCAATGTATTGTTTCCATTCTGATCTTGTTTGCATTAGTTTTGTTTGTACAAAAACTTTTTAACTTAGTATAATCAAAATTATCTATCTGATATTCCATTATGAGTTCTAGTTCTTCTTTGGATACAAATTCTTTCCTTCTCCACAGATCTGAGAAGTAAACTATCCTATGTTCCTCTAATTTGCTGATCATATCTCTCTTTATGTCTAAATCATGAACCCATTTAAATCTTTTCTGGGTATGTGGTGTTAGGTGTGTGTCGAGCCCTAATTTCTTCCATACTAGTTTCTAATTTTCCCAACAATTTTTGTCAAATAGTGAGTTCTTATCCTAAAAGCTGGGGTCTTTGGGTTTGTCAAGCATTAGATTGCTATAGTTATTGTCAATTTTGTCCTGTGATCCTAACCTATTCCACTGATCAAGTACTCTATTTCTTAATCTTCAAAATGATTTTGATGACCACTGCTTTATAATATAGTTTTAGGTCTGGCACAGCTAAGCCACCTTCATTAGCTTTTTTTTTTTTCATTAATTCCCTTGAATTTTTTATTTTTTGTTCTTCCAGATGAACTTTGTTACTATTTTTTTCTAGATCTGTAAAATAGTTTCTTGAGAGTTTGATTGGTATGGCACTAAATAAGTAGATTAATTTAGGTAGTATTGTCATTTTTATTATATTTGCTCCGCCTATCCATGAGCACTTGACATTTTTCCAATAGATTATGTATGGCTTTATTTGTGTGGAAAGTGTTTTGTAGTTGTTTTCATATAGTTCCTGAGTTTCCCTTGGCATATAGACTCTGAAATATTTTAAATTATTGACAGTTATTTTGAATGGAATTTCTTTTTGTATCTCTTGCTGCTAGACTTTGTTGGTAATATATAAAAAAACGTTGCTAAAGTTGTGAATTGTTTCTAGTAGTTTTTTAGTTCATTCTCTAGGATTCTTTAAGTATACTATTATATCATCTGCAAATAGTGATAATTTGATTTCCTCGTGACCTAGTCTAATTCCTTTAATCTCATTTTCTTCTCATATTGTCAAAGCTAACATTTTTAATACAATATTTCTAATACAATAGAGCTATCCCTGCTTTTATTATTATTTTTTTTACTTCATCTGGAGTATAATAGATTCTGCTTCAGCCCTTTACCTTCACTTTCTATGTATCACTCTGCTTTAAGTGTGTTTTCTGTAAACAATCTATTGTAGGATTCTGGCTTTTAATCCAGTCTGTTTTTATCTGCTTCTGTTTTGTGGGAGAATTCATCTCTTTCACATGCACAGTTAAAATAACTAATTCCATATTATTTACCTTAAGTTATGCTTTTCTCTTTCCTTTCCCCTTTCCCTCCTTCCCCAATATTTTGCTTTTGATGACCATCTCCCTCAAATAGTCCTCCCCTTTAGAGCCTTTCCCCCCTTTTTTACACCTCTCCCCTAATATTTCTGTTTTCTCTTCTATTAGTCTTTCCCTTTCCTTTCCCCTCTTTCCCTTCCACTTTCCTATAAGGTAAAACAAGTTTCTCTGTGAAAGCAAATATGTCTGATATTCTCTCTTAGAGCCAAATCTGATGAGAGTAACATTCACACAGTGCTCATCCCCTTTCCTTCTTTCCCTCAATTATAATAGGTTTTCTTTGTCTTTTCGTGAGATGTCATTTCCCTTATTTTACTTCCTTTCCCCTCCATTTCCAGTATGATCTTTCCACCTCTAGTTTCTTTTTCATATTATCATAATAAAATCAAATTATACCCACATTCTACAAGTATACCCATACCAGAAATATAGTTCTCAAGTTTTACCTTTTTATGCTTCTCGAGTTCTGTGTTTGGAAATCAAAATTTTTGTTCAGTTCTCATCTTTTCATTAGAAATAGTTTAAATTCACTTATATCATTGAATGTCCATCTTCTTCCTTGAAGGAGAATGCTCATTTTAACTGACTAGTTTATTCTTGGCTGAAATCCAAGTTCCTTTGCCTTTCAGAATATCAGATTCCAGGCCCTTCAGTCCTTTAAGGTGGAGCCTGCTAGGTCCTGAGTAATCCCAACTGTGGCTCCTCAATATTTAAGTTGTTTCTTTTTGGTTGCTTACAATATCTTTTCCTTGGTTCAATAGTTCTGAAATTTAGCCATGATATTCCTTGGGGATTTAATTTTGGGATCTCTTCCGTGAGGTGATCTGTAAATTCTCTCAATGGCTATTTTACTTTCTGATTCTAAAATATCAGGGCAGTTTTCTTTAATAATTTCCTGGAACATAATATCTAGGTTCTTTTTTTTCCATCATGGCTTTTTGGAACTCCAATAATCTTTAGATTGTCTCTCCTAAAGCTATTTTTCAAGTCAGTTGTTTTTCCTAGGGGATATTTCATATTTTCTTCTTTTTTTTCATTTTTTGATTATTATTTGACTGATTCTTGAAGTCTTATTGAGTCATTCACTTCCATTTTGTTTAATTCTAATTTTTAGTGTATTATTTTCTTCAGTTACCTTTTTTAGCTTCTTTTGTAATTGACCAATTGAATTTTTTGTTCATTGCATTCTTTTTCCATTTCACAAATT
This sequence comes from Antechinus flavipes, assembly GCF_016432865.1. Classification (NCBI taxonomy): domain Eukaryota; kingdom Metazoa; phylum Chordata; class Mammalia; order Dasyuromorphia; family Dasyuridae; genus Antechinus; species Antechinus flavipes. The sequence goes on along the minus strand of NC_067399.1, from coordinate 556,984,749 downwards.
TTGTTTTTCAGTGAATTGGTGTCTTTTTCATATCTCTTTTGTAGGGCATTATATGCTTTTTCCATTCCTTCTTGAAATGATCTCATTTCTTTTCCTCATTTTTCTTCTCTCTTTTAAGATCCTTTATTCAATATTCCAAAAAAGATTTGTGAAATGATGACCATCTCATGTCTGCCTTTGGGGCTTCATCTGAAATTGCTTTGCCTTTAGGAACCTCAGGATTTGAGGTCTGTTCTTCTCTTTTTTCATAAAAGCTGTCTATTGTGAGAGTTCTTTTTGGTTTTTCATTCATTTTTAAGGCTTGAGGTCTATTTAATGCAAGGGAATGACAACTGCTTTAATTTTCCCTGGGGCAGTTCTGCTGATTAATTTCCATTGCTGGGTAATGGTGTCTAGGTGCTGAGTTCTTCCAGGGCTCAGTGGTTTACAATTTGCCTTTTGTATCAAATCTGCCAAACCACCTACTTTTAATCAGGACAGAGTAGCCTAAGAGCCTTACCGAAGATTCCCAGGTGAGTGGAAGCTGCCACCCTCTGACTTCCTACCCCAGCTCCTTGCCCCTCGCCTGTGCTGCTGGGCTTAGCAGATTGTCCCTCTGCCCGTTTGAAACAGACCTGTTCTGAAGTTCTTCCAGGTTATCTTCTTCTAGAAATGTGTTGTACTCCAAATATTTGTGGATTCTTTGACTTCAAAACTACTGTAGAGGCTTAATCTGCTGTTAATTTGAGAGAAAATCAGAGGAGGTCACAGGAAGTCATTCCTGCTCTCTGCCATCTTGGCTCCACCCCACTGCATACGATCTTTCTAAGGCTCACTCTCCTTACCATAAAGGAGATTTAATTTGATGATCTAAAGGATCTCTCTTATTACTAAATTTTCTGAAAGAAGATGTCTAAGTATTTTCCTTATTTTAAAGTTCTATCAAACTTATTACTTATTTTACTCAAAAGTAATTACTTATTTTAAAGAAAATTTATGGTCTACATATTGACTATATGGAATGATTAAATTATCCTTCACATACTGAAAGTCTACTTTTCATTGTGGCAAGGCTATAATCCTGTGTTGTCAAAGACTGTGCTGGAAAACTCAGTGCTGACAGAACAGAAAGGCTTTTAAGTAAGGATCTGGTAAAAAAAAAAAATGCTGGGCTTTGGGTCAGAAAGATCTGAGTTCAACTCCTGTCTCTGCTACTTAATAGCTGTCCCTTAATGTCTCAGAAAATCACTTGCCCCATCTGCAAGATGAGGATAAATTGAAGATTATATTTAAGAGAGGTTTTTATGAGGTTTGGATAAGATAATCTGAGTAAAGTCCTTTGCAAACTTTAAAGTTCTATATACATTAAGATGGTAATGGTGATAATGATGATGACATTCAATTTCACTAAATATAGAGAGTCTAACATTAGAAAGTTGACCATGAAGTGCTGATTTCTTTCAACCACAAATACTCAAGAATACTGCCTACTTCAGTTTGATCTGTGAAGAGAGAGTACCCATATGATTGCAATTATGAATTATTCAAATATTAAGGAATAGAATGTTTTCAATTAAGGTAACCTTAGAAGCAAATGTCTTAAAAAAAAAAAACCCAGTGTCAAGAATAAAGGTTTTCAAGGTCTTCAACTTATCAAAACTTTTCACACTTACTCTATTATCTTGGATTGATTGATTAAATGATATGTGTTCCAAATGGTTTCACAGGAGGAGAGTCTCTGGTTTCAATTGTTTAAGGAACTGTCATTGAAACAATTTTTCTACAAATACAAGTTGGCATCTGATCTTCAAATTATAATCATAGAGTTTAATGGAATACAAAGTGGAAGGAATTACACAAACCATGTCAAAGGCAGAATTTGAACCTTTCTTCTTGATTCTGTGGATTGCTATCTATTCCCTAAGGCATGATGCTTCTTTAGATAGATGCTTGCATGTGTATGTATAAATATATATATATACATACACATACACATGCATGTATTTATGTATATATTTGTATATGTATATATAATATATACATGCATGTGTATATTTATGAGAGATTTTGGCTTAAGATGCAAAACTGCATTAGCTATCATGTAACATAACTACAATTTACACAAATATATACTCAACCAGTTTTAACTACTAAAAGCTGATCAAAAGGTATCAATCTTGAAGTGAGAGTAGCAATAGAACTTTATTTCCTCCTGAATTAAAACTCTCGGAAGTTCAAAAAGGTAGTATAGTAAACAATGCCCTTGAGATAATCCTCCCAAAGTAAGACTTCTACAATATAAAAGCACAACAAATGTCCCATTACGCATTGCTCTGCTCAAGGGTACTTTTTATTTTGATCTTTAGCCTGAAAATATTAGAGAAAAGCACAAATAGTTAAAAGGAGATAGTTGGAAAATTCACGTTTTAGGACTCATCCCTATAGGCATGTATCCTTGATATTTTGCTGAATTAAAGCAAACTAAAGACTCATAATTGAATCTTTCCTAGGACCTATTTCTTTCTGTAAATTATTTCCCTTCACATACTCTGCATACTCTGCATTCTGGCCAAACTGGCAACTAGGCGACACAATAGAAGAGAAGTATTTCCCAGTTCCTCTTAATTTTAGTGCCTTACTACTGTTAATTATTTCCTATTTAGTTGTAGATGTTTGTTTTGTATATATGTATTTATATATTGTCTTTTTTTTGTTGTTGAAAAATGCTATCACCATGTCCTGAAATTGTAATGGGGAGGTGGGATTTAGACTTTTGATAATAAGATTTGGGTTAATTAGGTAAATACCATGAGCAAAAGACAGAATTAAAAGATCATCATAGCATGTTTTAGAGAATTACCAATAGAAGAAAGTAAATATATCCTATTTAGATATAAACTGCCTTTTTATTATTTCACATTGATCAATCGTTATATACTTTATTTAAAATAAAGCATTATTTTTGAGAAACATTCATTTTTTTCTTATATTATATAGTACTTTGATAATCTGTAAAAAAAAAAGTCTATGAAAAGGAATATGTAATTTCTTTTTCTTCTCTTGTACAAGAATGTTTCCTATTGTGATTTATCCCAATTTGGGAATGTTTTGTGTCCAAAATTACATTTTCCATTGAAATTTCCTTTGGGAAGTCATAGAGATTGGTCAATGAACTTGCCTTGTTACTTTGTGTTCATTTCTATATCCCTTTCTGTTTTCCTTTTTTTTTTCAGCCCTAGGCATTGCTGTCTGCTTAATACTTTCTACTCCAATAAAGATGGAATAATATGACGTATTATTTTTTAAAACATAAACCACACACGACTTAAGCTCAGTAACTCACCCGCTCTCCCTTGATCAGTGAATTATTAAGTCTGACATCAGTCAGTGCCAGTTGTATATTTTTGATAAACCATAGTTGTCTGGCATGTACTGTAACATCTGTATATTTCACACTAGGGGCATTTGTCTTTTTCAAGAAAAAAGATGAGAAGAAAGTTTAAAAACTGATACAAATGATACCAGTTATCACTCTAAATACAGTGTGTCTTTTTCACTATGATAACACATGACACATTTGGATCAATTTTTAATCAGTAATCAACATACTTTTATAGAAAATATGTCTATATCATCTATGTAACTCAAGCAAATAAACTTAATATTTATAACATAAATCCTAAGAAACATTAGTTCTCATATTTATCTCAAAATTTTGTTTTATTTGTTGTAATATTCTATGATGAAATGTCTCTTTTGCTCAAATATATTCTGTTTGTAATGAAATCTAGGTTCATTTTGGAAGTCTTTAAAATATTTTATTAAAATATTATTACTATTCATATGATTAGATAGAGTTCCAAAGGACCTTAAAGGTTATTTTATCTGATCTAAATATGCTATAATAACTTTTTAAATCACACATTAAAATTCTCAAACTAAATTAAAATTTGGAATTATTTTTTTCTTCAAAATGTTTTACAAGTTATTTTGTACAATAATCAAGTTTTGTGTACATCTAATCAGTCTTTACTAATTCCCTGGATAAAAATGCTTGCTAAAATTCTTGTTTTTCTAAAAACTTTCTTTTTCAATCTTTGTATTCACTTAATCATTTCTAATTGTGTTATATGGATATTGATGTCCCCTATCCAACTAACTCATAAGTTTCTCATGGACAGTGAGTCCCTAGTTTTTAATTTTTGAATTTCCAATGCTTTTTGGAATGTCTTGCACACACTAAGTGTTAAGTGAATGTTTCTTAATTAAGTGAAATTTAATTTAAATAAGATAGTGGATAAGAAAATATTTGGTAAAATGTAAAATATTATGAAAATATTGTTGTTGATCAGTTGTTTCAGTCATTTCCAATTCTTTGTGACACCATTTGGGCTTTTCTTGGCTAAAGATGCTGGGGTTTGCCATTTCCTTCTCTACCTCATTTTACAGATGAGGAAACTGAGGCAAACAAAGCTAAATTACTTTTCTAGGATCCTATATCTAGTAAGTATACAAGACCAGATTTGAATTCAGAAAGTTGTTTTCCTGACTCCAGGCCCCATACTCTATCCACTGCACAATCTAATATTTTAGTTATTATTATTATCAAAAGTATCAAAACAAACTAGATAGCATTTTTATTTTAATTAACAAATGACTTTTCATTAATTCTTTGAATCTTTTGGTTTTCACAAATAGAATGCAGTTATGTTAATAGTGGATGATATTTTTCACACTAAGACAAAGATAAGTAACAAAGTGGTGTTCCATGGAAAATCAGATTGCCCAAATCAGAGTTACAAAACAAATAAATTAGGGTGGGATCATTTACATAATAAAAAGGATTCTTGACTGAATAAAAAGATTCATCACAGGATTTCTTTAAATAATCAGTTTCCTTAATGTATTTAAAATTGTTTTATTTACAAAAAATCAATTTATCTCTAGCATCTTTATTTACTACTTGATGAATTTAAAAAACCATAGATCATATTCAAGTTACTACTTCACTATGAAGTCTTAAAAATTATTCAGTTACTTCAATGAGAATAATTCTTCAAATTTCCTACAATTATCCAGTGAGATAAAGCTAAATGGGATCCAGAAAGAAATATATATGTCTTGCTTTTTTGTCAAAAGTGAGATAACTATAAAAGACAGAAACTTAATCTGTATGTAATGAAGACAGAGTTATTCTCCATGCTTTTAATATCCCCTCACTTCTTCATCTCTTCTTTGTGTTTCTTTAAGGCTCAAGTACCACATCTTGTGTAAACATTTTCTTGAAAACTTCCACTTGTGAGTACTCTCTCCTTCCTCATTTTCCCTCTTCTTCTGCATATTTACAAATATGTTTTCTCCATACCTTTTACCCTAAGTGGAATGTTAGCTCCTTGGGGACAAGTGTTCATTTTTTTTTTTCTTTTATCTTCAAATCCAACATACTTCCTTGAAAAAAAGAACACCATAAATTTTTATCATATTGTATTGAATTAAATTAGAAGAATAACACTATTTGTCTATAAAAGTAAAGTGGAAAATGGAAAAAAAATTTGACTGTTTTTAATACCCTTGCTATAATTCTAAATATTTTCCTTTTATTTTTTAGAGGCCTGGATTATTAGAATAATTACATTGATATTTCAAAGACTTAGTGAAGTTATTGTGTAACAGAAATAATTTTGGGTTGCATCAAGATGTCTGGAATTAAGTCACAACTTCATGACCATGGACAAGATTGTCATTTGAGCTCACTGGGCCTCAGTTTCCTTAACTGAAAAATTATGAGATTGCCTATAGTCTACCTACTAACATTCTACCCAGTCTACCTCTAACATTCAAAGACTCAAAGAGACCCAATGAAGTATAGAAAAGCAAATTATTTGGTGCTTTTTATTGGCACAGGCCATTTCGATATTAACCTACAAAACTCCTTTTCTATGAAAGGAGGTTATCTGACACTGACATATGTAGAAAGCTATTCAACTTTTCCCTGAGTTTTACTCTCATCACCATAGACTAAATTATCTAAATTTCACATTAGGAATATACTTTATGGTTCAGTTATCACTTCAATGTGAAAAATATAATTTTATTGCTGCCTGTCTCCTTTCTCAATTTCTCTCTGCTCTTTTTTTTCCTTCTCTTTCCTTTCTACATATGTTTTATGTGTGTATATGTGTATTATACATACACATGCACACATACAAGCATATGCACAGGTATATGTATGTTCAACATTGTGTAAACGAAGATGAAAAAAGTGAAATTTTAAATACCTGCATGTTTGACCTTGACATGCCATCAATAACAAAGGATTATAGATAGTCTGCTAATAATTAGAAAGGGTTTGCTGTGATTTTCTAAGTGTCTTTTGGCATTAAAAAACAGAATTTATCACAAAGGATGTTATTGTTGTTAGTGTTTTGCTTTGTTTTGTTTTATATTCTCCTTTATTTTCAAGAGTGAAGTCCAAAAGGGTTAAGAAGCTGCACAAAGAAAAAAAAATGATGCACCAGATGAAAACACATAGTAAAAATGGAAAGATATAAAAAAGCAGAGGAATGTGACTGGGGAATAATAAAATGGGAGAGAAGTTAAACCAGTGACCCTTGTCGACAGTGAAAAGCCGGAGATTAGAAAATGTTTCATGCTAATTTCCATGGAGATTTCTTTAATTTATCGAAAATTACTTTCTTCTGCTTTGATTTGTCCAACTGCCTGCCCCCTCACAGTTTTTTCGGGGTGGTCCTACCCGTCACGCCATGCTGAATATGAGCCTCATGTGCCCCCACACTGGGCCCAAGCGTCGTGAGATTACTGAAGCGGCTCTGACGTCTCTATCAGCTTGGGCCACCACAATGCCCTTTTCTCTTTCTCTCCCTTATCCCCCTCCTCCTCCTCTTTCTCCTCCTCCTCCTCTTCCTCCTCCTCCTCCTCCTCCTTCTTCTTCTTCTTCTCTCTCTCTCTCTCTCTCTCTCTTCTCTCTCTCTCTCTCTCTCTCTCTCTCTCTCTTTCTCTGCTCTCTCTCTTCCTCTCTGCCTCTATCTCTCTGTCTCACTTTCTCTCTCTCCCTTCCCCCACTGTCTCTCTGTCTCTTTCTTTCCCTTCCTCTCTATCTCTCTGTTTGTCTCTGTGTCTCTCTGTCTATGTCTTTCTGCCTCTGTGTCTCTCTCCCTCTCTCTCTCTTTCCCTTCCTTTCTGTCTCTGTTTGTCTCTTCTCTATCTCTGTCTCTGTCTCTCTGTCTCTGTCTTTCCCTTCCTCTCTTTCTCCATCTGTCTCCCTTCTCCCCTCCCATCTTTCATTTTGCAGCTGAGACTTAGGATTCCTGTCACATGATGGCTTCATCGGGCATCTTACTGAAGCATTTTCACTTTCCTCCTGATCCTTTCATCAAGGGTCTCTTTGCTGCCCGGCATATCAAAGGAGATTTGTGGGTCACTGAGCCATGGACACAGAATATAAAGTCATCAGCCTGCTTGGCACCACCTCTATGATTGACCACATTTATCTGTCTAGAAGCAGGATGTTGTTGGGCCTTCTATTAGACAGATTATTAGATTAAGTACAAATGTTAATGAGTAAAGGCAATTTTAAAAAGTATAAATAGATGCTTGTAATACTTCACCTTTAAATGATGCACATTAAACATTGGCAAAAAATGTTTTTATAGTGTTATGGGACAAATTCTCTATTATGATATAATTTCAAATTGTCTTATTTTAATATATGATTTTTTCAGCATTTAACTAACAATTTAGTTATTTTACTTGTGTGCCAAAAATATACTAAATTGGTCATGAAAGCACAAGTGGTAAATCCTATGTACTTGTATATTTATTTTTTTTAAGAACCATGATTTTAAGCCAAATACAAAATTTGCATTCAGTTAAAAACAACAAAAAAAGTAAAACATAAAATGTGTTACATGCTTTGTTTTCTTTTTATATATTATCTGTTTATCATAGGAACTCTATTTAATGTACCTATAAACATGTACACCCATACATTTGTACACATGTATTAATAAACATGCATATAAAGCAACCTTGAGATCATGTCTATCACATATTTTGCCTATATATACATATATATATATAGATAGATATCTATCTATCTATCTATCTATCTATATATATGTATATATATATAGATAGATAGATATCTATCTATCTATCTATCTATCTATATATATATACACATGTATGTATGTGTGAATCTTCTAGTCCAAGTATGTGCTTTTCCATTAAATATTTATATGCACATACTATATCTGTATATATACATAAATATAATGTTATAAATGCATATGCAGACATATTCTTTTCAATCTAACCTTTTATACACACAAATGTGTATAGAGACTGGTTTATCTTTATATAATCTAATTGTAAATATTATTAGAGATAGTAAATGATATAGATGTATATTTTACATATATATTTATAGTATACCAGTCATATGTAACACATACTACACACACACACACGCAGATACACACACATACATACACACACACACATATATATATATATCAAATAAACCATTAAAATTTTTAGCATTTTAAAGTTACTTAATGAAAATTTCTCATATTTAGAAAAAAAGTCCAAAGACACAGATTCTTTCCCTGTGACCTCACTGATTCTCTTCTGGTTCTACAATACATTCTTCTTATAGGCAATGGGCACAATTCGCATTGAAGTTAACACTCAAGCCTGAGGCATTGACTTCAATGGAAAATTTGTTAGAGTAAAAACTATTCTACCAAGTTGTTATTGATCAAAGATTTTTACTCAGCAGCTTCCACATCTATATTCTGCCTATTCTCAGATGAAATTTCTTTAATTTACTTAAAACACTTTGGGCCATATTTCCAGTGGTACACCACTAAAGTATTTTTCTCATTGCAGAGGTGGTTTTGTCAATATACTATGGTTATTCACCTCCTTGAAGTACGGGACAAATTGCTTCTGAATTTCTTGTCAGAATCAAAATTTTGCCTCTGAAAAGTGACAGTAATCTTTAAAGAAAAAGTCTTGTTAAAATTAGAAAATTATTGTCTATTCAGTGTGCTCATAGAATTTACCATAGACAATTGATTCCATTTCAGAATAAATTTTATTCAACAATCTGAATTATTATTCATACATAATCCACTAAATGAAATCAACATATTGATCATTTAACTATACATAATATAAATATCCATATATTTAACAACCATATTAAATATATGCTGTTTGCACAATAGCATTCTAGGTGCAGTAGGAAATATAAAAATGATTACATTTGGTTCCAGTATTGATCAAGTTTATGACCTAGCAGGTAGCACATAAAAATAAATAGCCAAGAAATTATAATAAATATTTATATGCATATATGTAAGCAAAAAAGATATAAAATGTATTGTGAATTTTAATCAAGAGAAAATAATTACAGTTCTGGAGTATCAGATTGGCTTGCTATAGAAGAAGTTATATTTGAATTGGACTTTGAAAATTGGACAGGACTTCAATATGTGAAAATGAAGATGGAAATAGTGGGGTGAAGACATTCCAGGAACAGGCACAAAAAGAAGCATATGGGAAGAGAAAGTTCTGAATGTTCATAAAATATGGAAGATATTTCATTCTGGCCAGCGGTAGTGATAGTGAAGGGAAATAACACAAAATACTGCTGGATAGATGATGAAGAATCATGTTGTGAAAGGTTTTCAATGTTAGTCTAAGAAATCTGGCCTTAATTCAGTATATAATAAATTGCCATTGAAACTTATTGAACAAAAGAATCAGTCAATCACCAAGTATTTATTAAACATCTCTGTGTCTCTGTTTAGCTTTAAAAGCCCTACACTACATGGCTCCAACCCATCTTTCTAGCCTCTTTGGATTGTATTATTTCTTCTGTACTCTGAAATTGTCAAACTGATCATCTCTCTGTTCTTCACATTAAAAATAAATAATTAAGCTAACAAAACCCCTATATATCCCATTTATAAGTTTTTGTACTACCTATCTCCTACAATGCACTGGCAGATAATCAAATAGTATTTAATACATGCCTATTATGTTCCAGTTTCTAAGTAAAATGTTTGAGATACAAATACCCCCTCTACCTTAAAAAAAAAAATCCCTGTTCTGAAGAAGCTCATAGTTAGATGAGCTGAGAAAACATGAAAACAACTTATGCATAGATAAGATATATAGAAGATAAGCTGTGAATAATTTCAGTGAGAACATATTGAAAAAAGATGATTGGGGAAGATAGCTTTAAAAAAGTGGGCCTTTAAAAATTTGAAGAATCAAGGGAAGCCAGGAGACCAAGATGGAAAAGAGAGTGTTTCTGGTATGTGAGATGGACAGTGAAAAATATCAGAGTCCAAATATGGAACATCTAATTCCAGGAACAGGAAGGAGGCCAGATTTATTAGACTGCAGGATATGGTAGGGTAATATTTCTTCCTTACTTCTGCTTCATAACATTCCTCTCTTCCTTTCAGATGTACCTCAATCACCATTTTCTTCCTTCCTTCTTTCCTTCTTTCCTTCTTTCCTTCTTTCCTTCCTTCCTCCCTCCCTCCCTCCCTCCCTCCCTCCCTCCCTCCCTTCCTTCCTTCCTTCCTTCCTTCCTTCCTTCCTTCCTTCCTTCCTTCCTTCCTTCCTTCCTTCCTTCCTTCCTTTCTTTCTTTCTTTCTTTCTTTCTTTCTTTCTTTCTTTCTTTCTTTCTTTCTTTCTTTCTTTCTTTCTTTTTTTCTTTCTTTCTTTCTTTGTTTCTTTTTCTTTCCTGCTGAGGCAATTGGGGTTAAGTGACTTGCCCAGGGTTACATAGATAGGAAGTGTTAAGAGTCTAAGGCCAAATTTGAACTCTGGTCCTCCTGACTTTAGGGCTGGTGCTCTGTCCACTGCACCACCTAGCTGCCTCTCATCACCATTTTCTATGAGAAATTTTTCTTAATTCTCCTCAACTCCAAGTGCTTTCTCTCAAATGACCTTGTATTTACCATACATATAAATATATGTATATATGTATGGTTTGTTTTTTTTAATTTCTGATGTCTATATTATATATACTTATCTCTTTTCCTATTAGAATCCAAATTCATTTTTATTCTCTGTACTTGTTGCTCCAGTTCCTAGCACGGTGCTTAGAACATGGGGGGCACTTAAAATTGATTGATTGAATAAATGCCAGGAATACAAATACAAAATATCAAATGATCCTACTTCAATGAAGCTTATATTCTATTAGAGGAGACAAGCAATATAGACATATACATATATACATGCAGAAAGATACATGAATATATGCATGTTCAACATGTGTATAAAAGCTGGAATTGAGAGATATACTTGGGAAAGGAATATCGTTTTTGAATTATGAATTATTGAATATGGTTCAATAGAGAGGTAATAAAGACTTTACTAAAGTAATTTTGGTAGGAATTGAAAGGAAGGAAAAAATTCAATACATCCAAGAAATAAAATTGACAGAACTTTGTAACTGACTGATAATTTATAAAAAGTGAAGTAAAGGGAGGAATCAAATACAGTGTGAAAGACCTGGAAGATGGTATTACCTTTGACAGAGAAAGGGAGTTCTGAAGGAAAAGGTGACTTTGAGAATAATATTGTAAACTTTTGGGGAGAATTCTCAGTTTGAGGTGCAACTGATGCATCATTGGTGACATTTAGGAAATGTTAAGTTTAGACAATAGAAGGAGAGAGGTCAGTGTTGGAGTTTATAGACTGGAATTTTTAAGAGATCAGGTGGAGGTGAAAGTAAGGAGAAAAATGAGAATGAATGTCTTTACTATCTATATCTATAGACATTTAAAAAAATAACATTTTTGTAAATATATGTGTATAATGTACATATATATGTGTATTTATATGTGTATGTGTACACACACTCTACAGTATAAGTTAATGTGCTTGTATATATTTGTTTTATTTAATGACTACATTAAGACGTCCTTAAAATTTAGTTTTCAAAATAAAATTTGAGACATTAATAATTATATCAAGTAAAAATATTTTTGAAGAACAGAATTACTAATATGTTTTCTTTTTTCCTTTTCCTGAATAACTAAAATTTGAAAATTTTCTAAAATTGGTTTTCTTGAAATTAACATCACAATGTTAAGTTCAATATTTTTGTATTTATGTATATATGTATATGCATGCCCCTACATCAAGTAACCTTAGGCATAGACCACCCTCTTGTTTTAATGCTGTGTTCTACAAAGATATCTGAACATTTGAAGAATGCCAGAGGCCTTTTGAATCAATACTTGCATTTGTAAGAATTGTCCTGTCAATTTCAGGTTGGATTTTGAGAATAAGAAAAGACATTGTCATGCAGCATTTCCAGAGTGTAAATATTCGTTGGCTGCCTGCAGTGTCTAGATACATTTGTTATAAATTGCCACTACACAGAATAGGGACTCAACCAATTATAGGCCTTACTGTTAATGAAAGCCTGTTTTTACCTAATCAAAATTTATTTTTGAAGAAACTATTAATAACTACTCTTTTTGTCTTCTCTTTCTCTAAAATGCATTTTCTGTGATATTATCATATATTTTTATTTACCTTTAGATAGAGATGTATTAAGTGGATTTATTGGTCTAGACAAGTATATGTAACTGAATATGAATTGGAAAATCTAATAGGATGTGAGATTCATCTTCCCTTTAAATATGTCAGTGGACTTGGGACACTATTGCAAAAATAAGCCTTTTGCTGACATGTTGGAGAAAGAGATCAATTTCTTCCCTTTTCCCCCAATTAGTGGCCTGAATTTAATATATAATCTGGCTTCCTATGTTTCTATCTCGCATTTCCCTTGCATTTAAATCTGGGCTTAATGATTTCACATTCCTACATGATCAAATACCATCATGCAGTTTAAAGTGAGGAGAAATGTTAAGTGTTGTATAATTAATTGCATAAATGTGAAATAGCAAAAATTAACTATTAACTGGTAATATCTATATTCCATAAACTCTTTCATGTATTCTAGAATATATTAATTGACCATATGCCTAGGATATTAGATAATTCACACTTTTTAAGAAGATTTTCCAAAGGTATTTTTTATTTTTCTTTGTTGGAGGATTGTATGGATTGTCAAGATAGGGAATGAGTAAAGAAGATTTTGTGCTATGTCTCAGTGCCCAAGTCAGATGTCACTATTTTCTACTGTAGCAATTTCCTAAGCAACATTCTTTATAGAATCAGAGTATTTATGATGTACTTTGATCTTCCTGTTAATATAATTCTCGTAAATGAAGGTTGAGGTATAAGTCAAACACTGGCATATTACGTCCTTAATGTCATTAGCTTTACTTGTATAAGGTTTCAATATTTAGTCAACATATGATTGAATAGCTTTTCATATCATTTTTCCTCTATTAAAGCCTTGTATTTAGCATATAATTTGGCTCCCATATTCATATCTTTGTCACCTCCTTACTATTTCAGATTTTTCTTTAAGTCTTAGCTTAATAATTTCACACTATCACATGAATTTCTGACTACTTATACACTAGAGTTGTAACCTATCTGGTTTGCTGTGAATTTAGTACAAAATCTTTTTTTTTTTTTACTTCCTACCTTGATGATTCATACTCTTCCTATTTTGAAGCTATCTTAGTGACTTGCAAATTCTTCATGATTTTCATGATATCACTAACTTTTTGTGTCTCAACTTCTAAGAATAGAAGATGGAATACAATACTCCAGTGTAGTCATTTAAGAGTATTAGAGGAAAACTTTTTAAATAAGTGTCAGTATTGTTACTAAATACAAAATTTATAAAGGTCAAACTACTTAGGTTTTAATTTAGAATGTCACCTCTTCAAGCTCCATCTCACCACTTTGTCCATAAATGGAAATTTTGAACACTAAATATCAGAAGTAGAAAGGACATTGAATTCAGTAACCTTACTTTCTAAGTGATGAAACTAAAGAACTGAGAAGTTCCTAAACTTGCTTCAAGAAAATTGGTGACCATATCTTATGTCTCCTATGGCCACTGCAGTATTCTTTTTTTTACTACACCATACTGCCCCTCTCCGGAATGAATTGTACATGCTCCACATAAAATGTTTAGGATTGAAAGCTGTTCTTTCACTCTCCAAGTCTTCCTACTGAATTCTTTCAATGTATAACAGAAAAGAATAAAGGATCTTCCACAAATTGAATTATTGCATTTACCCAGGAGCCTTTGCAATATGTCTCATTGTTAGTTCTCAGTGGTTACCAGACCCTGAAATAGAAAGTGATAGGAAAGGAAATAGGCCAGAGAGAGAGTTAGTCTAGATATAATGTCACCTTACCAAGAAACAATGCCTTCTTCATTGGCCATTCATTCATTTGTCCATTGAGCAGATATTCATGGCATATTTTCTATCTGTAAGGCCCTTAGCTAAGCACATTAAATAGGAACTAGTATATACCCTCAAAGAGCCTTCATTTTAATTGGGAAGATAAGACAAACAATAAAATAAAATTGAAAATAGCTAAATTGCAATTCAAAAGAATGATACAATAAATATTACATGTCACTATACAATCAAGGGCCAAATAAGGATATTTAAAACAACAACAAAAATGTATAAGAGGAAAAATCCCTGATAGTTGAAGTAGTCAGTGATAGCTTCTTGGAAGAAATGAACATTACACAACACTTTGAAGCATAACTAGTAACTGAAAGGACAGAGAGGAAGAAAAGGGAATACAAGGTAGGGGGAAGAATGGGAACTAAGATGTTGAGACAAAATTGAACATCTGGAATTCTGAAGTTAGTGATTCATAAGTTTGAGCTTCAACTTCCTTTTGGCTTAGACGAGGATCATCCAATAAATATGAAACTTTTTATATTGACCTCTATCTTACTGTCTATAGCGGTATAAGAAAGAATTCAATTAAGGACTATTTTATAGACTATTATATTTCTAGGCAATTTGGAAATTTTGGTTGATAGAAATATCAGATTATCCAATTGTCTTTTATTTCAGTATGGCATGTTTTCCTGGTTCCCAAACTCTGGGAAAAAATGTTGACCTTTTGAGAGCAGAAGGAAGGTAAACGTAGACACATCGTTATTGCCAATATTTCCTACTCTCTTCTATGCTTGGTTTGCTTGTATATAAAGAAAATTTGGCAGAAAATGAGGCTTTGCAGTGGGAGTGTGCAGGATCTTTTCATCCACAATAGGCAGCTAGCAGCTCATTGTATTTGGCTCCTCTCCTGATTCATTACAGTTTTTCTATTCTGTTTTCTCCCTCATTCTTCTTGGGAAGCTAGCCATTTCAAAGGAGAAAGATAAATCTAATTTTCTGTTTTTAAACCACAAAAAATTTGGATACATATAGATGCCTGGACTTATTGTGACAGCAGCTTCAACCTCAAAAACCTGAAGGGAATAATGTCTTAGCATGTTTCATGTCTCATCCAATGCCTAGGAGGCTATTTCTTCATGGACATGTAAACTTCACAGTGGGGGATGCAACTGACAAAACGACACATCAGAAGATATAAATTCAGGGTAAATAAGGCATAAAATTACTGGTAAAACTATTTTCTCTTGCTTAAGCCTTTCCTCATAAAAATTAGAGAATGTTTGTGGAGTTACAAGCAGAAAGGAAACTATGACAGAAAATAGGTATTTAGAACTCGTTCTGTTTTTCTGGATGATTTAGAGGTAGTCTCTCAACTTCTTTGAGCATTAGTTTTTTTGTTTTTTTTTTTTCCATGTGAGATAAATAATATGAAGATTTAACTAATGAATGATTATGAAACTCTAGGTAAATGAGAAATGATTTCCATGCTTTGTAATTGCTATACTAGGGACTTTAACAAAAATTAAGATATGAATGTCTATTAATATTGATTCTTTTCAAAAATTTCTGCAGGGGGACTTTCCCAGAACTTTCTTCCTGGTCTCAGCTATTAGAGATCTTCTATGCTTCTAGGAATATTTTCCAGCTACTTTCTGTATATACCTCTTTCTGAATATAATATTATATTGTATTTTTCCATTAGAATTTAAGCTTCTTAAGGGCAGAGAGTGTTCTTGCTCTTTCTTTGTATGAGAATGGAGTCAAATCATCCTCCATTTTGCCCACTGCAATGAGCTTTCAAATATGGGTAAAAGGCTTTGTCAGATCTTATGGGACCTGTATAAAATCCTCAAGCTAGTTGCAATTGTTTGGATTGAGTAAAGAGATCTATATATGCTGGTAGATTGTTAGTTATTTTATTGATCACATAGGGCTTTTAAAATTTGCTCATCTATATTAACCAAAGTATCATAATGAACTCTCAAAAAAATTTTAAGATTCATTGTGATATGATATTTAATTGTCAAAAGTTATGCATGCCAGTTGGATTTAAACTCTTTTAAGTTCTACAAAGTTGGAGGGATTTCAAGAATAGTGTGAAAACAAGCCATGTAAAATCTAATATAAGAAGAAGGAAGCTCATCATCAGTAAGCAGACCAATGGTTAATATTTTTCTTTAATCATAGCACATCATGACACCACCACAAAATAATTTTAAATTATTTTAGTCCTATACTGTTCTCTGACTTTTTCACTTCTACAGACATAGTAGAAAAGGGGTAAAAGGTTCTAAGAATCAAATTGTTTTGAGGCCATCTATGAAAATTAGAACATCTAGATGGCATAGTATATAGGATGCTGGATCTAGAGTCAGGAAGACTCATCTTCCTAATTTAAATCTAGCCTCTGTCACTCACTAGCTGTGTGACTCTGGGCAACTCACCTAACCCTATTTGTTTTTTGTTTTCCCATTTGTAAAGTGAGCTGGAGAAGAAAATGGCAAACCACTCCAATATCTTTGCCAAGTAAATCCTAAATGGAGCAATGAAGAGTTGAACATGACTGAAAATGACTAAACTGCAAATAGTATTTGATTGAAAATTTGGATATACCAAAGATAAACTTTTTGTTAGAAAAATTGAATAAATCAGACAAGGGGCATCTAATTAATTTGCTTTGTGTTGGACATTCTGCTAAATAATGAGGATACAAAGAATTAAAATTGTGGTGTTCTCTTCTTTTTTATAATATAATGGTTGTTCTCTCTGGGAGCAGGTTTCTCAGGTGAGGTTCTCTGGAGGCAGCCTTAGTTTCAGTTCAAAGTAATAGTCACTCCAAATACAGCCAGCTGATAAACTCCAAAAGTTTATTTTCTCCTTCTAAGTCTTGTCTCTTTCCTTGGGCCCAGTTAGCTTTCTTAGAGGCCTATCTTCTTCATTGGTTCCAAGAGCTTTTGCAGCTTGTCTGCCAGCTTCAGCCTCCAGCTCTCTCTGAATTTTGGTTCTGCCCGACTGCAGATTAGCTTCTCAATCTCCCAGAGTGCTCTTTGGCTCTGAGAGCGTCTTGCTTATATGCTGTACACTGAGTACACACCAATCATTATATCACTGGGAAACCATTATTTGTTGTAGGATTAAATCAATTCTAAACTAGATTTAAACATTGTCTCCTCAGTTCCACTTAGTACCTTGTTTCACGGTCTGGCCTATAACATCTCTTTGTAGGATCAGATCAATCATATTGAACCATGCTAAATTAGATAATTATTGTCTCTATCAATTCTAATGACTTAACACTTTGTAAGGATTCCAACAAAAAATAATCCTAGAACTAAAAGAATTTAATATAGAATCTCTATTTATATGGAAGAGAGTTGACACATATACAAAGCGATATATGCAAAATAAATGTAAAATACTTAGAAAGTATCTGGGGAGATCAAAAAAGTGTTCCTAGAAAAAGTAGCTCTTGCCATGTAGATACACACACACACACACACACACACACACACACACAATTTATTCTCTTCCTCCCACCTTTCTCTCCTAACTTTCATTCAATCCTCCTATCCCTTTCTTTTACTGGAAAAAGAAAGAAAAAACCTGTGCAACAAACATGCAAAGTAAAAAAAATAATAAATTCCTTTATTATTCATGTCCAAGTCTCTGTCTTCCTATACCCTGAGTCCATCAACTCTCTGTTTAGGGATTAATAGGCTTTATCGTCATTATTCTAGAATAATGGTCAGTACCTTCATGGATCATTGATCATAATTGTTATATCTATCCAAGATGTTTGTCTTTATATAGTTCTTATGTAAATATTTTCTTGGTTCTGCTCATTTCACATTGCTGCAAATATCTTCCTATGTTTCTCTAAAACTGTTTCTTTAATCTTTTCTTATACCGTGATAATATTTATTTAAATTATTATATGAATATTTGTTACAATTTTCCTCATTTTGTGCATTAATTTAATTTCTAAATTAAATATATGTTTCTAGTTATTTCCCACCAAGAAGAGTTACTATAGTTTTAGTACAGTTTAGGCCTTTTTCTGTTTACTTGATCTCTTTGAGTTATAAGTATAGTGGTAGCCATAAGGTATACAAGTTTAGTAACTTTGGGATATTCTTCCAAATTGCTTGGCAGAAAGGCTAGACCTATTCCTAGCTGCCCCAACTGTCTATTAATTTGCTTGTTTTCTGTAATCCCTAAAGTAGTGAAATTTTTATGTGTGTGAGTTTTGCCAGTATGATGGGTATTTGGTAGAACCATACAGTTGCTTTATTTTTTATAGCTATTGTTAGTTTAGATTTCTTCCCTTCAGTCGCATCTTAAAAGAAACCAGAGATCTTAAGAGAGAGTATAGTCTCATAATAAACAAAACCAAATTGTAGTAGGAAATTGAAAATAAATAAAAGGTAGGCTAATAATTTTTATAAAAGTATTATTAAAAGTCAGTTTATTTCATATTTTACAGATTAAAAAGGCAATGAGAAATATTTCATAGGATACTTCATTATCTTATTTTGCTATGTTCATAATAAACATATGTTCCATGAAAATAATTGTCACTTTTGCACCAATGTTTAATGCCAAAAATAAAAAGGCATATAAATTAAACAAATCGGCCATCTATTACATATTAGGACTAATGCCACTTTCTGGGAATACAATGATAAAAACAGAATAATCTTACTTTCAAAATGCTTACATTCTGTTAAAAAATTTTATGCTCTTCTTTCCAGGTGAATCAACATAAACTTTGAACATGTGAACTTTAATGTAAAAGCAGTCAGAGGATGGAATGGTAAAATTATATCTGAAAATATGCCTTAGTTTTGAAAATAAAAGAAGTAATTGACTCACATTATTTAGAAGATTGTATATCACAAATAATTTATTTCAGAAGCATGCTTTAAAATGGCCAGCAATAAACAAACTAACAAGATAAGACATTGACTATAACTTAACAGATGGGAAATGACTGGTTATTGATGTGGGAGTCATTTCAGACAGCTGGCTATGTGTAGTCAGACCACTGCCTAGCCAAAATAATGGTCAAATCAACATAGAAGTAAAAAGAGAGAGAGAGAGAGAGAGAGAGAGAGAGAGAGAGAGAGAGAGAGAGAGAGAACATTGTGAAAGAATTACAACAGTTTTCTTCTGACCTATTCAAAAAAACATCAATGATGAAAAAGTTAGAATTGGAAATAAGCAAAATTATTTTTTTTATTTCTTGTGAAATCTTAACTAATTTAAATTAGCTCTTAGAACAAAGAATAGAAATGATCTATTAGTAAGAAACACTTGAAGTCTTGACAAATAAAGAGACTTAACAGGCTACTATGACATGCAGTCCCTGGTTAAATACTCTGGAGAAATATGGTCAAAGTTTATGAAGTGTATTGTCTCATAAAACTGAAATGCAGTAAAAATAAAAATAAATTTATAGAAAGCTTAGCTTGGAAATCAATTGAACTAGAACATTCCAAAAGTATTGACTTTGATGAAATTGACAGAACAACAAATGAATATATTTGTCCACTTTTCTATGATGATGTATTTTCACTATCAATGGCAAAATTAGCACCAAATTTGGATTCTACAGATTCATTGTGCAATGAGCTATATCAGTCAGTGGTACTTAATAAGACAAAGTGGCTGATCCAGACTTGGTAAACAAAAAAGATATGATGCAGATAGTACTCCTGAAATCAATGAAGGGGAGAAGTTACATTCTGGATGGAATGATATCAAGAGAATGGAAAAGTTACAAGATCCAACATATCAAGAGACCTAATATAGGAGATGGCTAACCCCTAATCTTTATCACAAGATGCTAATTTAGCATTCCCTCCCTCCAACAGCTCCAATGATGTGGCAGAGTGATACAGCCCAACCTATGGTGTTTGTATTTTAAGATTATTGTTGCTGATTTAGGGTTTGGGTTAGGGTTCTGACTCTTCATGAACCCATGGACCATAGAACTCTAAGACTTTCTATCATCCACTATCTTCAGAATTTCATTATTTCCGTGACACCAAATATCCATCTCATCCTCTACTGTCCCTTTTTCCTTTTGTTTTCAGTATTTTCCAACATCAAAATTGTTTCCAATGAGTCCTATATTCTCATTTTGTGGTCAAAATATTTAAACTTTACTTTCAATATTTGGCCTTTCAGTGAATAACTTGAATTAATTTCTTTAAGTACTGAGAGATTTGATCTCCTTGTTATCCAAGGGATTCTCAAAAGTCTTCTCCAGCATCACACTTCAGAGGTGTTGATTCTACAGCATTCAGTTTTCTTTATCTTTCAGATCTCACAGCAATACATTGATACAAGAAAAGTCATGGTTTTGACTATGTGGATCTTTGCTGGTAAAGGTGATGTCTCAGTTTTTTAATATCCTGTCCAAATTTGCCATACCTTACCTTCTAAGGAGCAAGTGTCTTAATTTCATGATTGCAGTCCCCATCTGTAGTGATGTTTGAGTCTAAGATTATTAAATCTGACACTGCTTCCATTTCTCCCCCTCTATTTTTGAGGAATTGATCTCACCCATTACAAAATCTTAGGGGACATTTTTGGTGTTAAGCATCAAACCAGTTTTTATACTCTCCTCTTTTACCTTCATCAAGAGACTTCTTAATTTCTCTTCACGTTTTGCTATGAGAGTTGTATCTTCTGCATATTTGAAATTTCTGTTTTTTTTTTTTCTGAGAAGCCTTAATTTCAGCTTTTGATTCAGTTAGGCATTTCACATGAGGCACTCTGTATATAAATTAAACAAATAAATGACAATATACAGTTTTATTTTACTATTTTTTCCAAACTTAAATTAATTAAGTTTCCAGGTTTGGTTCTAATTCTTGTTTCTTGAGTTGCATACAGTTTCTTTAGGAGACAATTAACAGGACTTGGTACTCCCACATCTTTGAGGACTTGCCACTTTTTGTTGTAACTTACGCAATCAAAATCTTTAATATAGTCAATGTGCTTAAGATCCTTCAGCAATTACTGTTACAGTCAAAGCTAGTAACCTTACTACCCCACTTTCAACCACAGCTCTCATGCTATCATTAATTTTTTCTTTTTTAATAACTTTTTATTGACAGAACCCATGCCAGGGTAATTTTTTACAGCATTATCCCTTGCACTCACTTCTGTTCTGATTTTTCCCCTCCTTCCCTCCACCCCCTCCCCTAGATGGCAAGCAGTCCTTTACATGTTAAATAGGTTATAGTATATCCTAGATACAATATATGTGTGCAGAACTGAACAGTTTTCTTGTTGCACAAGGAGAATTGGATTCAGAAGGTATAAATAACCCAGGAAGAAAAACAAAAATGCAAGCAGTTTATATTCATCTCCCAATGTTCTTTCTTTGGGTGTAGCTGCTTCTGTCCATCCTTGATTAATTGAAACTGAATTAGCTCTCTTTATTGAAGAGATCCACTTCCATCAGAATACATCCTCAAACAGTATCATTGTTGAGGTATATAATGATCTCCTGGTTCTGCTCATTTCACTTAGCATCAGTTCATGTAAGACTCGCCAGTCCTCTCTATATTCATCCTGCTGGTCATTCCTTACAGAACAATAATATTCCATAAAGTTCATACACCACAATTTACTCAACTGTTCTCCAATTGATGGGCATCCATTCATTTTCCAGCTTCTAGACACTACAAACAGGGTTGCCACAAACATTTTGGCACATACAGGTCCCTTTCCCTTCTTTAGTATCTCTTTGGGGTATAAGCCCTATAGAAACACGCTGGATCAAAGGATATGCACAGTTTGATAATTTTTTGAGTCATGCTATCATTATGAGGCAAAGAGCAGCAAAATCCAACTCTCTCTTGCTACCACCTCCAAACATATACCCTGTGCAATGGAGATGGAAAAGTAAAAAAGCAGGAAGGTTGTTCCTTTTAGGGTCTCAGGATATCTATCGTAATACAGCAGTACTCATCCTGGAAGAAATAGATGGAATGGGACAGTCATATGTAGGGTTCCACTAGATGGGAAGTAAAAGAACTAGCATCCAGCTGAAGCTACTTCTATCCCATTCTCCACAGAAGCCACTTGAAACAAAGGCCAAATTTGGTGAAAAATAAATTTCCCAGTTTGGAAAAAGACAGAGATCCAGCCTTTTGGAGGACTACCAAGAAAAGGAGTCAGAAAATGAGCAATAGGGTTATAAGAAGAAAAAAAAAACTGAAACTGTCAAAAATCTAGGGAGAAAAACAATTTAGTTAATAATAATAATATTAGTTAATAATAATTGTTAATAACATAATAATTAACAGAAATAGATAAACCAATGAGAAATATTAATGATACAGTAAAAATATACTTCAGATTATTTGAAGGAGTCCAAATATGAGATAACAGAACAGAAATGAGTTAAGCAAAACTGACAGCACCTCAACTCTATGTAATAGTATGTGTAATTTTCTTTATGTATGCTTCCCATCTCTATTGAGAGATGTTTGATTTCTCATCTATATTTTAAGATCATGATTTGCCATTACATATATTTTAAAACTAGTTATCTTGTAGTGCTGTTTTCATTCATGATGATAAAATAATATTGTCATCTTGGTACTACTTTCATCCCTCACCCTCAGTTGATATACATTTTCCCATAATTCACTGAATTCTTCATATTAGCTATTTAATATGGTGCAAAAATTTCTATTACTTTCATATCCCCATTCCTTGTTGGATCATTCACCAACTGATATGAACTTACATTACTTATAATTTATCACTACTGAAGAGATCTAACATAATTATTTTAATGATTGAAAAAGGCTTTCTTTTTGCCTTTGATCTCCAAGAAGTATGTAGCCAAAAGTGGTCAAAAGTTGTGATAGGGTTTCTAACTTGTTTCACATTATTCTAAATAAATTATTTTGCTAAATGGCTGGATCAATTTATAGTTTAATCATTATTATATTAGTGTGCCAGTTTCCCCACAGATCCTCCAGTACTAATTATTTCTATGTTTTACATTTGACATTTTGAAGATGTGAAATTAAACTTCAAAATTCATTTAATTTAAATTTGTCATTAATTATTTGGAACATTTTTAGATGGCCATTGATAGTTTTAACTTCCTCTTTTTTGAAAACTTCATTTTTAATTTTATTAGAGATAAATGTTCCTACATGTCTATGAAAACAACAAAACTAAAATAAAATAAAATAAAAAATAAGCTAAAATAAAATAAAGTTTACTGGAACAGCTAGATGGCATAGTGGATAGAGTTATGAGTCTGAAGTCAGGAAGAACTTCCTGAATTCAAATCTGGTCTTAGACATTTACGATATGATTCTGAGTAAATCACATAAGCTTTTTGCTCAGTTTCCTCATCTGTAAAAAATGAGCTGGAGAAGGAAATGGCAAGCTACTTCAGTATCTCTGCCAAGAAAATGCCAAACAGGATCATAATAAATTTAACTTGACTAAAAAAGACTAAATGAATCTTTAGCTTGATTACTAAATTCAAATGATGAAATGTGTCTGTCTTACATAGACAACAAAAATCAATATGATATGCTTTGACCACTTGGTTAGGCAAACAAAGACAATTTCATACCCATATGGAGAAAGCTGGTGACTTAGTGAATAGAGAACTGGGCCTGGAATCTGAAAGACCTGAATTCAATTTCAGGCTTAGATACTTATGAGCTATGTGACCCTGAGCAAATCACTTAATCTATCCCTTAGTTTACTGAACTGTAAAATAGAGGATAATAATAGCATTTATCTCCCAGGGTTGTTGTAAAGATCAAAAGATATTAATATTTTTGAAAGCATTTAGTGTAGGACCTGACATCTAGCAGACACTATAAAAGCTTATTCCCTTCTCCTTGCAGACCCATGTAGAAGGGAATATTATCAGTTACTGATTCTACTAAGGAAAGGATAAACTCATTGGGGTTGGAGTTTTGACCAAAATCTATTACTCAGATAAAAGTTGTAGAAAATAAAAGTTCTAGGATTGGATCACTTGTGGTTATTTTTGAGGAAAATGGGTAAGGATTAGAGGAGAACAGATATATAAGATTTTCTTCCTTTTTTTTTTCAGGTTTGTTAGTGTGTATGTGGGTGTGTGCACATTGTATGAACCTATCTGTATATTTTTGCATAGGGATTGGATGTGCTTTTCTTCGAGTTTTCTTTTAGGATAAGTATAAAAAGTTTCAGCCTTTGATTACTTTCCATAAGGCAAAAAGGAAAATGACATGATCCAGTATTATAAAAATTTTGAAAATGTGGTCATACATAATTAAAAATGTTCCATGGCAAATTGAAATTCTGGGTTTCAGAAAAGTGTCACATTAATGATCATGGCTTACTTTAGAAATCAACCTAGTGATACAGAATCTTCCCTGAAAAGAGAAGCACAGAAATTTCACTCAAGATACTATTTTCTACAAAAAGAACTAAAAATTATTCTTAATTTTGAATCCTTTTCATTTCTTTCTCTTCATTTTAAATTCTGACTTTATACATAGGCAATTGAAAATAATTATGAGTGATCAGAGAGCATGCAGCTTACTATCTATAAGCAATACAAATACCAATACTAAAAAGATATTGGCTTCACTATTTGCAGTTTATTGATGAAGACAAAATTGCCTTTCTTCCATCATACAGTAATTCTACAAATATTGTTCACAGTATTAATATGGAGAAGAAGAGAAGGATAAAACTATGTTTTTTCTTACTTTTTTATAGAGCTAGGATTGGAATCATACAGGAAAAAAATGTTCTATTTGCAAAATTAATAGAAATACCATGAGTAGAAAAAAAAATTGCAAGAAAGACTTTTTTTTTCCTTTGACATATTCAAGACACCTCTGAAGACTCAGTTGATTTGTATAGCTGAGATAAATATATAAATTCTTGGATATTTACCTCTACTAGTAACCTCTAAATCTTTAACAACTCATCCATCCATAACTGATGGGTTATAGATCCTTCTTGGGCTCTCACTAGTTCTTTGATTATATTTTATTTCTTTAGCTAAACAAATTTCATTTCATATTTTCTTTGAAAAGAAAAACAAATGGTAAAATAAATATTGAATTTTCTTCTTTCTCCTGGATATATAATTCCTTGGTGGATTTTTCCTTTTTT
Organism: Antechinus flavipes; assembly: GCF_016432865.1. Taxonomy (NCBI): domain Eukaryota; kingdom Metazoa; phylum Chordata; class Mammalia; order Dasyuromorphia; family Dasyuridae; genus Antechinus; species Antechinus flavipes. Next base: position 556,959,262 of record NC_067399.1, on the reverse strand, counting down.
TTCCTACAGCAAGTGAAACTCACTAAGTTAACATATTTTGAAATGTATTTAGGTTCAACTTGTCAATGACTTTTTGAAAGAAATTATTTGACAAACTGAATTTTGGTACAAATTAATTTAGTATTAAGGCACTTCTCTAGGTCCTGAGTTTTTTCCTCTACTCTCTCTGCCCTTCCCCCCGTCTCCCTTTTAGTCTTAGCATGTTTGAATGTATTAAAGACAGCTTCTTAGTTGAGTCCTATAGTTTGTCCAATTTATGTACTGTTGCAAAATACCACTAATAGTTACACTCTACATGCACAAAGACAGGATATGGTTATTCCATACTTTTAGCAAGTGGCACTTAAAATTTTCTAGATGGAATTGGAGCCATGGTGTCTAGAATACTATACATTCTGATAATCTTCCTTAAGTGCACCAGTTGGAGTTTCATAGATACATACCCATGGGGCTTGTACACTAACAACATCCTCTGACATTGGGGCTATATGATAGGAATGTCAGAAGAAGTCTAAATTAAATGGTCAAAAACCCTTGTGCCATAGGTCTTTGTGGGATATCAGTACAGAGACAGGCCCTCTGTGAAGAAAAAAACAACTCCCTTGTGAAGAAAAAAGTCAATGTACAGGATCTGTATAGAATTGATTGTATCCATAGTAAGACATTGGCGACATATAGTATCAATTAGAGTTTTATTAATAGGTGCAATTTCAAACCTTAGATTGACATTAATTTTAATGAGGAGATATATCAATCAAAAATTAGACCCTGGTTGTTTGCTATTGATTCTATAATAGATACCTTTAATAAATTACTATAGCATTGACTCTCCATACACTTTTTTTTTAAAAAAGGAGGGGGATACTTTTTGACTTCTGTCATTTACACCTGCATGTTCGTAGTAACATTATTTATTGTATGCTTTTCTTAATGTAATCTTACATGCAAGTAATAGAAACATAAAAATTGTCTCTTTACACAGAAGAGATGGTTTTAAAAAGTTAGGTGTATGATGTTTTAAGTTGCATTATATATGTATCTATATGTATATTATATATGTACATGTATGATATTTATATGTACATATGTGATATATAGTTTTAAAAACTTAGGTGTATGATAATTTAAATTATGTAATATAATGTTTATATATAATGTTTAAGTTGCATTATATATATGTGTGTATGTGTGTGTGCATAAATATAAATATGTATATATATATATTTAATTAGGTGTATTATATTTTGATTATATATATGATGTTTTAAATTACATTATATGTATTTATACATTCATACACACATATTGCAACTTAAAATATCATAGCTAGGTATTAAGAGAGCTAAATAGTTAAGTGACACTTGATGAATCAAGTGGTAATGCATTAAGTAGGGAGGTCCAAGAAAAGAAGATTTGGGTTTCCCTCCCACAAAAGATGTCTATTGTCTATGGGTTCAAGTCATTTAACTTTTCAGTTTCCTCTTCTGTAAAAATGGGGATAATCATAAAGGTATTATCTTTCTCATAAGGTTGTGGTGTTTTCTGTTGTTGTTGGAGGAAGATATTAAGGACTGTGAGTTCTTATCATTTTGCAAAGTACAGAAGGCTTTTGGATTAAAAAAAAAATAAGAAAAGAACAACCTCTCCCTTCTCCCCTTTATTCTTTTCTGATACTTATTCATATGACCACATTTACTTTTCTTGAAATAGTGTATATTCCTAAGTACAAACAGAGATTTGTTCATGGGAGATATTATGTGACATATCAAAAGTTTAGAGCACTGTACACTTAATTAATCAATTAACAAACAATCATCAAGCATCTACTATGTGTCAAACACTGTGCTGAGTCAAAAAGCAGTCTTTGATCTATTTAATGGAGAGATAACATACAAACAAATATATACAAGCAAGCTTTTTAAAGGATAAACAGGAAATAATTAACAAAGGAAAAGCACTGTATAATGAAGAGTAGTTAAGGAGGCTTCTTGTTGAAGGTAGGTTTTTACTTGGAGTTTAAAGGAAGCCAAAAAATCATTCATTAGAGGAGAGTGTTTTTGGCACAGAGGACAGATAACTATACTAAAGTTATAAAAAAAGTTGTTGTAATGGGCTGAGGCTTGAGTTGATGCACTGAGGTCCCAAGCATGTGAGACTAAATAGTAATTGGACCATACTCTATTAATATATATACTTGGAGAAAGAATGACCCCCGCCCATTCTTTGTGCAAGTCCTAATGTGTTGTACAGGAAATAAGGATTTTGGTGGGTGGAGGCAGGGGAGTGGAAAAGGAAGCGGAAAGAGAGATTGCTGGCTGGTTTCTTGACACAACTGCTCGCATTGCTATCACGACCCCCCTTCACCTGCAGTCCCCCTTCACCTCTGCTGGCTGGCTTCCTGTCACAGCTGCCCATATTGCTATTACAATCCCCCTTCACCTCAAAAAGAATAAAGATTGAAGATTTTTTCCTTAACCTGAATTCCTGACTCCATCTGATTTTAAATATGCGGTCATCAGAAGTTGTCATTTAAGAATTCATAATACAATATCTTGCACAAAAAAAAAAAAAAAAAAAAAAAAAAAAAACTGTTGTTAAATGAGATAATGTACATGAAAGTACTTGGTAAACTAGGAAACATTATACAAATCTAAGATATAATTAAGCATGCAATGAATAACACATACATGTCTGTTAGTTGAAATTAAGATTGCACATGTGGGGGCAGTTTTAAAATAGCTCTTATTAGGCCTGAGTTGCCATTTGCAATTTTTTTCTACTTGCATTTGTTTCTCCCTGAAAATGCAAGTTGTAACAACTGTTCAAGCAAAATGGAAGGTAACTCATTATAAGTTTTGCCCACGAGATTTTTAATGAACACCATTTAAGAGTTTTGGTCTTCTCTATTCAGCTTTACATGCCCCATTTGCAAAATAGGTGCTTACGTATACAAGATTTCCCTTTAAATGTACTTCACAGCTCAGCTGCTATTCTTCTGATTAACCAACACTCTTTTAAGCTACATGGAGTCGTGAAGTTTATTTTTTGTAACATTCACTCAAGTATAAAAACAAGCATTGCAAACAGCTATTCAGGCATGCTTCTTTTATTCCAGGTTTATCATACAAACTTGCAGATGTTGTTTACATGAAAGACATATTTTTGGAAAGAAGGTAATATTGACAGATAACATCTGTTTTAAGGGACAATTCTAAAATATGTTTTAAGGCTAATTTCATTTCTTTGGCTATAATTTTCCTCAACTGTAACTGGCTTAGTAATGAATGTTTAACCCATCACTAGAACATTATTCCCCCTAAATTACTTATCTCTTAAATTTAAATTCTAGTGTGCAAGAACACAATATAATTGAACAAATCGATAATTGAGTCCTTATTGGATATAATAGACTATGTGAATTATAAGAAAGTATGCCATCATACCTGCTCTCAAAGAACTTGCAATATACACTGGTGGCTAATAAAAATGAAAAGATAGCTACTAATATTCTGTGCAAAACGATTAGTTAGCAGTATAGATAAATAGAGATTACTATGGGTTGGATTAGTCTGATTAGGAAAGGTTTCAAAGAAGAGGTAGACCAGATTTGTATATTTTCCTCTGACTACAAAGTCTTACTTCCAACCCCCAACTCATTTTTCCTGGCATTTCTTGTTATATTCTCATTAGTATAGAGCTTAAATCTATTCCTGCCTGGAATTATGTTATAACTCAACCATGGAATTGATAACTTCATCTCATGTCACAAAATAGAAGGCAAATTCTCCTTTTCAACTTTCTTTCCCCAGAAGCCTCCAAAGCCAAGATCAAAGAATAATCCATTTCTGCATCAATACTCACAACCCAGAGAGATACTATATGACTTAAAATCATTACTCCTAATTCTGGAAACAATCATCACAAGTATAACTTCTAGCCCATTAAATACCAAATTTAAAGTAGGGCAACTAAAGCTTTTCTGAGGTGCCTACATAATGAAGAGAGTAGCATGATTTTCCTATAGAAAATCATGTTTGCCCACTGGCTTACCCTGATGTGGAAATGACAGTGCGGAGTCAGGTCCTGGGAAAAATTGTGGGAACAGAATTGTGGGTCAATTAATACTGAGGAAGGAGAAAGAAGGGTTTAGCTTCCCTCTTCACTTGTTTATACCTTAACTTTTTTGCCTTAAGTGAAATAATTTGGAGGCTTCTGGAGAAAGAAAGTTGGAGAATTTGCCTTTCATTTTGCTATATTGTTAATGATTTTAGAAAGAGTCAAATACATTGAAACTTATATTGAATATATTTATTCATATAAACATATTATATTGAATATATTTCAAAGCAAGCATAGAACTGACCATGCTCTATAGACCATGCCAGTATAGAACTTCAAAGTCAGGAACCTGGGTTCATGTTTCACCTTAGTTTAATACTGATTGTAAGACCAGGAAAAAGTAATAGTTATTACTTTTTACTTAGAAAATACTACTATTACTTAGAAAGACAACTTTCTAAGATCAAAAGTGTAATGAATTTTCCAGAGAAAGTTGTTTTGATAAAAGAAATTCCTCACCAGAACTCTCTTTACACTGGTGGAAATCACAGATACTGAGCCTAGAGTCCTGGACTTGAGTGAAGATGACTTTAGTACAAATATGACTTTGGATACTTATTAGCCATGTGATGCTGAGAAAATCACTTAAAAATTCTCTGCCTCAGTTTCCTTGTCTGTAAGATAGGATAGTTGTTGTTAACAAGTGAGATAATATTTGTAAAGTATTAACACAATGTCTGATGTTTTAAATCACAAAATATCTTTTTACATGAGACTTCTAATAAAGCACAAGCTTACTATATGGCCAGTGCTTTGAGAATTTGAGGAGAGGAGATATAGTGAATTTGCTATAGAATCTGAGATTGATTTTCTTTTGTTTTGCTGTGTTTTGGTCATATCCTTTGTTTCTTGGGTTATTATTGCTGTTGAATTCTACCAATTAGTAAATTTTCTTTCTTTTTCTTGTTCCAATTATTTATATAAACAAGGTAAAAATCAAACACTTTCCCAGACTTCAAGAGACCATTCCATTTTAGGGCCTTTGTTTCTTCATTTGGCCACTCTAAGCATTTTTCTGTCTTCCATTCAGATATTTTGCTAACTTTTCATATACATATACATACATATATGTATATATATATATATTTTACATATATATACATATATATGTATATACACACCTCTCTATATAACAATAATTGCGTATAATAGGTAGTCAAACAGTAAATAGAGAACAGACTTAAGTTTTCTGAGCTATTGAATTGCAATTTTGGGCACAAACCGACAATAATGACCAGGGATTTTCTAAAATATTGTAGCTCAATTCAACATCAGACTACTAATTGGTTCATTTACTTGGATACTAAACTCATCTAAGAAAAGGGGCAGTACCTAATTAGAGAAACCTAGAAGGATATTAGACTGCAGTCTTTAAAGTTACATTGTTTCTTTTTTTAAAAAGTTAAGAGAATCAACATGGGTAGTATATCCAAATGTTCTGTGATAGCTGCTAATTAAATAAGACTTCAGTAGCTGTTTGGTGACCTGGTTCTGGGAGAGGAAAAAACAAGCAAACAAACGACACAATAAACTCCAACTTGACCTCCAAATGAACCATGTACTTATTTTCCATTATGGTATGAAGCCTGATGAGAGACACCCAACAGAATTAAGGGGCTGGTGAGGAGAAAATGGTTTCATGTATGGAGATTCTTCTCTGATGTTTTCCCTTTTTTTTTTTTTAAGTTATGTTTTGATTCTCTGGGATATCATAGTATATTCTATGGGCTTTGTGTTCTGAGAGTCTAGTGAATTGAATAGCTACCTAAAGAAGTTGGTGAGAAGGTATGGCTAGAGATATTGCAAAGTACAAATATGTTCAATTCAGTTTAGCAGACAAATTATTAGGCATTTATTATGTTGAAATAATTGAGATTAGAAGAGCAAAAGGAGAAAGAGTTAGAGAGAGAGAGAGAGAGAGAGAGAGACAGACAGACAGACAGACAGACAGAGAGAGAGAGAGAGAGAGAGAGAGAAAGAGAAAGAGAGAGAGAGAGAAAGAGAAAGAGAGAGAGAGAGAGAGAGAGAGAGAGAGAGAGAGAGAGAGAGAGAGTACCTGATAGGTAGTTCATGCAAAAATAAATGAACAAATGAATAGCTGAATGAATAATAAATAGACAAAAATAAAATAAAATATTAGCTATATTATTTTATGCATAAATAAAGTAAGAAACCCTGTAAAATCTACTTAGATGCAAGACATACATGTGCTATATGGAATTACTTGCAGAGTTAGCATGTTTCTTTTTATTAAATTTATTTTATTTTTTTAAAAGCAGAATAGAAAAAAGAAAAATAGAAAAGGAAAACGAAACAAAACAGAACAGAACATTGTCAAGTATTCAGCAGAATATCAGGGAGGATTCAAAATATGTAATAATAAATTATCAGTTCAAGAAAGGATATATAATAGTAGAAGAAATTATATTCACATGTGTCCATCTTTTTTTTTTTGTTCTTTGTAGATTATTCTTTTTGTTCTCCACTGTGTACTTCTTTTACTTTATTTTTTCCCCCTTTCATCCCTCTACTTTTCCCAAGCAGACTATAGTTAAGTATATAAGACTATATATACAGAGATATATGCATATACAAATGTATACACACACACATAAAGATACATGCATACCCATTCACATATACATGAATCTATATACATGCATACATAGAACAACACATATACATATACTAAGACATATATATGTGTGTGTTTATATATACACATGCATTTACCCATATGTAAATATCATCTAAAACAATATTTTTATGGCTGACATATAATGTATATTTCTCTCTTAATGAATCTTTAAGTTTGGTGTATTTCTTTTTTCCTACCGATGCTAACACTTCTGTTTTATTTCTGCTCTTTAATTTACCTTGGTATTACTTAACCTTGTCCCACCCATGGTTCCTGCCCTTATCTTCCTGCCCCACCCTTTGTTTTTCCCTGTCCATCCCTTCCCCCTTATTTCTTTATAGATTTTAGAGGATGCTATACCCTTCATGGTATATATTATGTTTAACCCATTTCCACTCTGAGTAGGTTTTCAGAACTATGAACCCTCCTAACCTTTTTAGTAGACCCCTTTGTGTCTATTCTTCCTCTGCACCTCTTTTATATAACATAATTACTATTTTTACCTTTTTCTAGGTGATTTTGCTTTTTAGAGTCACATCATACTCAATTCTGCCCCAATTTTTCTTTTGAGATACCCAACTGCTGATATCAATCTTAAACAGATGGCATATCATTTTACATTTAAAAAAATAATTTGTCCATGTTAAGTTCCTTCATCTTTGTCATTGATTCATACATTTAATTTTCTATTGGGTTCAGGTTCTATGGAGAGAAAGTCCTGAAAATCTGTGAATTCATTGAATGTCCTTTTTTTTCATTCAATAATATGGATAATTTTGCTGGATATGATATTTTTGAGTCCAGGCCTTGTTCTTTTGATTGACATTATATATGATTCTAGTACATGCAGTCTATTTTTGTGGCTGCTACTAAGTCCTGTACAATTCTAACTTGTAGCTTCAGTGTATTTGAATTGTTTTTTTCTTGTTTCTTGCAGAATTTTCTCTTTGATCTGGGGGTTTCAAAATTAGGCAATAATATTCCTATGTGTTTTTTACAAAGGATCTCTTAATGATGATGGCTGTAATCAGTAGGCTTTTTCTACTTCTACTTTTCCCTTCTGGACAATTTCCTTGGGTTGTTTCTTGCATTATTGTGTCAAGGTTCTTTTTTTGGTCACAGTTTCAGGCAGTCCAATTATTCTTATATTTTCTTTTCTTGATCTGTTGTCTAGATCTGTTGTTTTTTCTCATAAGATATTTCACATTCTGTTTTATGCTTTCATTCTTTATATTCTGTTTTGTTATTTCTTGGTCTTTTTTAGCTTCATTAGCTTCCCCTTGCCCAATTCTAATTCCCAAAAAGTTATTTTCTTCTTTAAGACTGTGTATCCCCTTTTCTACTTGGCTAACTTTTTTTTCATAATCTTCTTGTTTTTCTTGTTACTATATTATTAGTTTTAGTTTTTCTTCAGTGTCTCTCATTTGATTTTCTGGGCAGGAAACCATTTAATATTACTTTTGGGGGTAGAAGAAGCTTTTTAATTTTTTTTTTTTTAACTCCAGTGTCCTCCTCTGAAGATTAACCCTAGTCTTGTTCCTATAATAAGTTTCTGTGGCTGGGTTCTTTCTTATTTGGGGTCCTTTTTTTAAAAAAAATGAGAAGCATTAGTGTAAGCGCCTCTATTCATGGGGTGGGGGGATGGTGCTTTATTTCAGCGTTTCCCCACGACTTGGAAATTCAAACAAAAAGCTCCACACTCCTGCAAGAGCCCTAGCCAGCACCACTCCTGCCCCCAAAGTTTTTTTTTTTAACTCCCTGAGTATGCTGTTTCCTTCTCATCCAGGGCAGAGATGATACAGCAGCTGAATCTGGCATTCTTAATCAGCTGAGATTACCTCAGTTTTTTAAGACTCAGACCCCACTCCTCAGGCAGTCTAGGAAGTGAAAGTCTCTGTGATTCCTGCTGAGGCTCCAGCCAAACCCAACTAGCCTCAGGGGTCCCCATTAGGTGTTTCTGTGGAGGTAGTCCTGAGGTATTTGCATTTCATTTGGGTTAATCCCAGCCTGAAATCTTTCTTCAAATTTTATAGGATTATACCCAGAAGACCCAATTCTACCCCATGTCTTCTTTATTTTTTACTAATCTATGTTTTCCCTGAGATGCAAATTTGTTTTGTTTGTGGTAAAACTGGGAGAGCTTGAAATTTACCAATCCACTTCCCCATATTCCCAGAATCTTCCCTTTGTTCTCATCTTTCTTCATTCTTCCAACCAATCATTGTACTTAAAAGTCTGAAACAAATAAGGAAAAAAAAAAAAAAGATGACTTTGGAATACTTTGAAATAAGACCCCAGCTTTATTTTATTGGTTTTCATATTCCTGATCTGTGATTAAGAGAGATAAGTGAGGGCATTTGTTTTGTTCTGCTACAAACTGAACTGGTGCAAAACAATCTGATGTCACAGTAGTTCCAATCATGAAACAATGGCCACTAGTGATCTGATGACATTATTCCTTCCAGCAATCCAAAGTTTTGGGGGTAGAGACACAATATAGTTGCAAAACTGAAACTTAATTGATCAAAGGACCAGGAGTGAAATCTGTGGCTTAATTTGACTCAATATGAGAAAATTCATCTAGGATACACATGAAAAGGACTGACAGATGTCAGCTCTCAGTTCTATGGATGGTAGTATGTGACCATTTTTAGTTGGTGGAGAGATTTTTCTGGTTAATTCTGATAATGAAGGAGAATCTGATGATCTAACTAGTTACTCCTATTTTGCCCCTATCTATAAAAGCAGCTCACTGTTGGAAATCAGCAACCAGTCCCACTCTAAAAGCTTGAGACTCCTTTTATCTTATTTCTTGAGTTTGCCTTTTATTGACTGGGGTGAAGCCTGAATCAGGATTTTTCTTTTAACAGCAACTCTCTTTAAGTCATTGAAGGAAAAGATCCTTGGAAGAAGTTAACATGAGAGGATTTAGAAGTTTCCATCATGTTCCTATCCCCAAAGTTACTATAATAGAGATTTTAGACATTGTTTCCATGAGTGAAATCTTGGACTTTCTCTTAGTTGAACTGGATTCTCCTTTTCCCAGTAGAATGTTTTCTTCATGATGTAATATCTAATGTATATTTTCTCCATTTTTTGTGTTCTATCAATTAGATGATTGGATTGCAATTAAATAAACAGGAAAGAACTGATATCAACTCTTCCAAAGATTAAAAAAAAAAAAAATCTAGCTACTCTTCCTGCTGCCTTTGTCAAAGGATAATTCATTCTCTCTATTGTTATACTGATAGACCAAATAGTGATTCCCTATCTATAATTCAAACAAAATCCCATGGGAGGGATGGAAATGCCACCCCCTCTTAAACTGGCCATCTGGAAAATGATACTTTAAGTATCCAAAAGGAAATATATTTTATGCTATTTCCATGTTTAGAGTAGGGCAGTGTCTCATTAGGTGAATGAAAATGTAAAGGACAAATTATTAATCAGCAGCTAAGAACATGATTCTCATTGCCCCCATAATATTTGTTATATACAAACTGATATACTGGAAATCGAGTAATCAACAACTGAGGAAGGAATAACTATAAAAGATGAATCAGCCAAAATTGGACCTAAGAAAAGTAAAATTGTGACTGGTTATAAATAGAATGAGTGACCTGTTACATAGATTGTCAAAGAAAAGAGGACTTTTCAAGTACAGACATAGAAACAGGTAAAAAAAAATTAATTATTTCTGAGGGAGAACCACAGATTACCTTGGCAAGATATCAGGATTCATAGGAGTGTAATGATGAAAAATGAAATTGGTTAGGTGATTTGTAAGAAAACCCAGTGTCTTTAAGTAAGCTATTTTGTCTGTTACAAATATCCAAATTAACTACAAAGGACCTATGAAAGAAGAAGCTATCTATATCCAGAGAAAGAATTGAAAAATAGAAGTAGAGAATGGTTTTGGTGTGTGTGTTTGTGTGTGTGTGTGTGTGTGTGTGTGTGTGTGTGTGTATGTCTATATGTGCACAAATGTGCATGTGTAATGATAGCCATCTCTAAGGTAGTAGTGGGAGGCAAGGAAGAAACAAGAGAAAAAAGAAAATTACATGGTAATTTTATTTTACATATATGTATAAATACATACACACATATGGAATAGCAACTTATACATAACAAATTTGCAGTTTCATATCTAATATTTTTTTTTTTACTATTCTACTATATTATGGAAAGGTTTGAAGTTTTTTCCTCTTAAGTCCAGAATAAAATAGATAGAATTCTTGAAAAATGATAAATAAGTAAACAATAGGGAGAATTATGATGTGAGAGACTCCATGGAATAGCAAAGTGGGATAATAAAATTGTAAAAATTGAAAATGTCATCTAAGATAATCAGTTCATCCATCAATATGCATACAATTGTTAAATATATAATATGTCTAGGGCTGTTCTAAGAAGGGAGGATACAAAACAAAAACTAAATAATTATGTACATACATATATATATTATTATGATTATGAAAGAAGTAAGAAGAAAGAAAATTGAATTAGAGTCTAGATTTTGGAAATGAGAGAAATGTGTAAGGAAGTTGGGAAAGTGGATTGAAGCATGTCATGAAGAGTTTAAAAAAAAACAGGAATTTTTATTCCATTTTAGGAATATAGGGAATCACAACTTTATTGAATAAGAAAATGACATGATCAGATTTATGCTTAAGAAAAAATTATTTTGGCAGTTTTGCTAAGGATGGATTAAAGCAAGCAGAGAATTAAGGCAGAAAAACCAAGACAAATGAGATTATTGTTTATTCAATTTCTAGGTGATAAGGACCTAGATTGAAGTGATGAATATAGGAGTATTAAGAAACATTTGGAGGCAAGAGATGTTGGAAAAATAAGAATGTCATTATTTGGCAGCTGAAGACAAGATAAAGTAAAGAAAAGTAAGGAATCTAGGACCATGCTAAATTTGTGAACCTGGGAAGTTAGAAGAATGAGAGAAATAGGGAAGTCATATTTCCTTCAGTGACTCTTAATTTTTAATAAATTGGTTTCTTTTCAATTACAAGTAGATGAATCATCATTAGAAGTGAAAATAGAAACAAGTTTGTGCCATGCTTCTGGATCTTCTGATTTTTCTTAGGCTCAACAAGACATCTGATCAAATACACAGGACAGATCCAAACTAAAATATCTTTCATGGATCTGATTTCAAATAATCAACTTCTTACATGAATGTTATGGAATATTATTGTTCTGTGATCAGCAGAATGATTTCAGAAAGGCCTAAAGAGACTTACATGAACTGATGCTAAGTGAAATGTGCAGAACCAGAATATCATTGTACACAGTAACAAGATTATGTGATGATCAACTCTAACAGAAGTGGCTCTTTTCAACATGGAAATGATACAGGCCAGTTCCAATGGTCTTGTGATAAACAGGGCCATCTGCACTCAGAGAGAAGACTGTGGGGACTGAATGTGGATCACAACATGGTATTTTCACCTTTTTTGTTGTTGTTTGTTTGCATTTTTCTCATTTTTTTCCCTTTTTGATCTGATTTTTCTTGTGCAATATGTTAATTATGGAACTATGTATGGAACAATTACACATATTTAACATATATTGGATTACTTATCATTTAGGAGAGGAGTTGGGGAAAAGGAGGGGTAAATATTTGGAACAAAAGGTTTTGCAGAAGTGAATGTTGAAACTTATCTATGTATGCATTTTGAAAATAAAAAGCTTTAATAATAATAATAAAAAGTCAACCTATAAGCTTTTGATTTGTATCTGCCCTTAAGAAAATGATCATTTAAGGCAATAAAGTGACCTCAGGAAATTAAAAACATATATGTCTGTCTGTCTATCTATCTATCTATCTATCTATCTATCTATCTATCTACCTACCTACCTACCTATCTTTGTATCCATCCTTCTATCTAATCTAATTACAATGGGGAAATTCATTAAGACTCCCCAGAATCCTTCTATTATAAATGCATTACTTCTAACATTTTAAAAGGGAACAAATCTCAGAAAAGAAAATAGCCATTAGCAATGTTTTATTCAGAGGTGACAATTTTCTGCTGGATATGGTTCTACTTTTTAATTATACACATTTTTTCCCATCTTTTCACTGATGTTAGGTTCTTTCCATGAACATGCTTTTCTTCAGTTTTATATCAAACATACTTTTTCCCCTCTCCTCTGATCTCATAGTATAGGTTAAAGATGAGGACTTTCTTGAAAATGACAATTCATCAGTGGTAATTCCAGTCAAATATTTGAACTTTGGAAATTCATACTTCAAACATGGCTTTCCAACAGTGGAATTTATTCAATGCTAACAAGAATGTAGCCTGTTCTATTATCAGTAAAGCTACCCCCTCCCCACCTTCAGTTCAAATTTTCTTGGCAATATCCAGGTGAAATACAATACCCATTAACCCTCATTAACCCTGTAGAATCTTCTGTTAGGGGGAGGAGTTCCCAGTACGATGAGAAGAACTCAGGTTGTGATGAGATTGCACTGCTTATTGAAAATTTTTTAAGATCAAATCTAAAGTGGGGGGGGAGAGGAAAGGGATAATGAGAGAGAGAGAGAGAGAGAGAGAGAGAGAGAGAGAGAGAGAGAGAGAGAGAGAGAGAGAGAGAGAGAGAGAGAGAGATGCCATTGCTGCAGCAAATGCTAATTTTATTGTTGTTTACCTCCAGCATGGTAAAGCAGCTAGGCATGTCTATTTTGCTTAATTGTCTGGTTGACCTCAGGAAAAAAGGAAAGTTGAAGTTAAATGTATAACATTTCATCTCACCATATTTTTCCCTTCCCCCAGTTTCCTTTCTGAGTAGTACCCATGTGGTTTCTCTGCTTCTGAGCAGAGAGAGAGCCATAGCCATTTTAATAACCCCAGAGAAAGTGCTTCAGGACGTATTTTCAGAGCTGAGGTTGCCATGCCACAGTCTTGTCTCCTTACCATGCTCCAGATATTGAACTTTCCCGTAACTACAATTACAACATAAACCACAAAATGTAGATTTACAGATTGTTTTCAGCAACACCCATTCAAATTTACTTATATTTACACTAGAAAAATTAGGGTAAGTGCTATTGTGACCAGAGACACAGACCAGGATCAATAACCAACCAATTCTTGGCTAATAAAGCACTTCTCTAAGGTCTATGGTTGCTTTATTCTGACTTTGAGGTTGGCCTCTAATGTCTTATCCATTGACTTTTCCCGTAAATATGTCTAATAGGGGCCATGCAGGACTCTAAAGAGAAATGATACACTCTGTTTGGTAAGAATTGCTAATTAACTAAGTATGTAAAACCTGTAGCTACTTATTGCTATAAGTATTTTTCCTGTGGTGAAATCTCACGCATGATATGGGTAAGAAAGTCAAATGTTAACTTCTGTTCTATAGTTAGACTTTTAAAAATATATTTAAAACCTCAAAACAAATCTTTTTTTTTTAAGTTAATCTTTTCATTTCCCTCCTAATACTTCCTAAAGTTACTAGATTGTATCCCTTTGAATAGCACAAGTTAAAATCATTTGGCCCTTTTTATGCCCATTATTCTATAGCTACAAATATTAACAACACTTCAGAAAGGACAAGTATAATTAATTTCATTCCTTGTACCTTTAAATCATTAATATGGGGCAGGTATTATATATTTTATTATATATAACAACTATATAATCAATCATTAAAAAAATTCTTTGAAATATACACTATACAGTGAAAATAGCATATGGGGCAAAGTAAAAGAAAGTGATCTTTAAAACATATATAAAATAAATATACATACATATATCATACAGAAAATATATAATGTATAATGTATTAAACATAATATATAAAACAATAAAACTTTTCTGTAGCAGTCTATTGGAAAAATGTCTGAAAAATTATTTTCCCAATTCAGTGTTCCTTGATGGAATTCTTCAATTTGCCACACCCAGCCTCTTGTATCTATCTCTATGAATTTTTGCCTTGGTTAATTAGAACATGATATGAAGTTTACTTAACTTGTAAATTCTAGGAGCATTTGTTTTTAATTACCCAAACTCCTTAACATTAGCAACTATTTCACAAATGTTTGCTATTGATCATAAGGATTATATGAAAAAGAATAAGTCTCTCAATTCTAGTCTATCATTTCTTCTGGGAAAAAAATAAGTTATTTACCAAAGTTTGCTTTTTACTGATGGATTAGGATTTCTGGACAAATAGAAAGCTTTTAATAAATATTTGTTGAATTTGATGTAATTGTTTCCATAACACATATGAAAACACAATTTTTTTCAACTACCTTTTCTCCATTAATGTAGAAGGTCAGATGTTGATTGGTTTTATATAGTTCCTGGTAAAAGGTCTAGGGACTGTATTTGACATATCCTTGATGTAAGTCAATATTTTAAGTCAGAAATATGGCTGCCAAAAAGAATATCCTTTAATTTGGGAAATCATACTGAAAGTGGAATATATAGACAATATGGAATTGTCTTAATGATGGTCCCATTTTAAGAGGATGTTGACTAACACAAGAATCTAACAAAAAGAATAATGTTGATTTACCAACCAATCATGATAACATCACCAATAGAAATGGTGTGGAGCCAAAGAATATGCCACATGAAAAATAGTTGAAAGAGGTAGGGATATCTAACTCAGGAAAGAAAAGTATAAAGAAAATGTCAATCTTCAAATATTTGAAGGGCTGCCAAAAAGAAGAGGGAACACAGTTCTGTTATATTGCTGTAGACACCAGAACCAGAAAAAATAGAGAGACATTATAGGAAAATGACTTTCTGCTCAAGTTAATGAAGAATTAACATTGTAGCTATTCCAACCATTTATTCCTTGAGGCAAATGGGTATTTATTAAGTGGTTACTAAGTGTAAAATACCATTTGACGCCATTGAAATATGAAAACACATAAAACATAGTTCTTTCCTTCAATGAATTTACCTGTTCTAGTAGAAGAGAGTCCATATATACAAATAACTATGATATATGTGACAAGTGCCATAGATACAAATAAAAATAGTGGTTTCCTAATAAGGAAATATCAGTTTCATCTAAATCTACCAGGGAAGATATATCAAGGAGATGATATATGTTTAAGAAATGGCCTATAGAACATAGTCAAGGATAGGTCTGACTACAAAATAAAATAATCCAAATATTTAGTAAGTATAAGAAATGAAAGATGGACAGTCCAAGTATTATAGCTATTACTTGTAGAATATTTTAAATATATATTTTAAGATATCTGTAAAAGATTTTAAAAGGAAGCCCTCACCCATGTTTAATAGAGTCCTTAGTGAATTTATGAGAAATGTAGACAAGAAATGAAGTAGATCAAAAGGTATTGTGATCAGCAAAACTATGGATCTGTGGAAGCATCAAAGGTCATTTGACCATTTGAAAACTATATAGGTGTTTTTTTTTTCATTTTATAAAAGAGTATAGAAATAATGTTTAATATGAATCAGGAAAAATAATTTTATCACTGAAATGAGGCCTACTAGGTTAAGGAAAGCTACTGGAAAACCCTTTGTTTTGAAAATATCACAGGGCTTTATGGCTTACCAGAATGCTTTTCTACCAATGATCATTTAAGGTTGATGGTGAAAGTATTGACAAAAACGAAGCCCAGAAAGATTAAGACAGTGGCCTATGAAGCTAATATAAATTCAAGTTTCTCCTTACTCTAAAGCATCAGGAATTCTTTGGAATTCAGTGCACGATTTTAGGATTGGGAAGTTGTAAAAGACAATGCTAAGAAGATAGACAAAAGTTATACTGAGCCGTGGATAGAAGGAGGTTACAACGGATCTTGTCTATGATGCAAAGTTTTTGTGGTTTTTTGGACAAAGAAGAGTAGATTGCTAAACTTAAGAAGTGCCAACAACAATCTACAAATTAATTGCTTGAAAGGTCTCTATATCACCTCCCCCCAATCACTGTCTCTAATACTTTTCTTTCACTCACAGAATATTTCAAATATATAGTAAAGGAAACTAAAGTACAGTGTAAGATACAAGGGTATTCCAAATAGCATCCTCTCCTTATTGTAGGATAGCATAATTTACATGCCCACAAAAGCCTGTGAAGTTTTCACTGAAACTGGTAGGCATCATACAACTGGTTATACTTGCTTTCAATCCAAGAACAGTAGGATAAAATTCAAAGATCATACATAGCTATTGCAGATGCCTTCAGTTACATGGAATTTCTTGTTAGAAAGAATCGTTTGGGAGCTAATCAATTTAAAGGACCTGATGAAAGGCCACATATAAATTGTTTTTTTTTTTTACTTCCACGTAGAATACCATAGGATCAACAAGCAAATCATTCTGTGCAAATCTTTGCTGTTAACATGAAGGCTTGAGGGTTAGAAGGTTGTTTGGTTTTCTTAGTTGCTGTTAAAATTGCAACTGATGAATGTAGGATTCTTACAGTTCCATAGATTTAGAATGGAAGGGTTTATTTATTCCAAATCCTTTATCTTATTTTTTTCAATCTCCAAGTTCCTATTTTGGGCCAGAGATGTTAAATCAATTTCCTAATGTCATACAAATAATAAATGATAAAATTGAAAGTTCTCTCTTTTCAAACCAGAACTCTTTTTATTTGTACTATAGCATTCCACTGTGTTAATCAAGCATAAGGACAGTAATAAAATATTTCAATGACAATTATATTTCTATATATTTTTACTTAGTGTAATGTGAAAGCAGAGCTTGCTGCTACCCATTAGTAGGGCCCAAAAGATTCCACTTATATCAGAAATTTCATTTAGATATAAAAACTTTTGGATTATAAAAACTGTTAAATCCTCTGCTAAGTTACCTAAAAATATTAGCTCTTTGGATTTTTTGGGAATGAGTTGAGTTTTGTTTGTTTGTGTGTTTGCTTGGTTCTTCCATATCTCTTCAAGAGTACAGGGACTTGGGAAGGGATAAGATACTCTCATGCAGGATAAAGTAGCTAAACATTTCTTATATTTCTCAGTAATATAATTACAGATGGAAGTTGAATTCTAATGAATAAAATATGATCAAAATCTACTTATTTTAAAAATCTTTTTAGAAGTCCTTTTCCTGCCTCTTTCTCACATAATTACTACTGGCCACTCCCCATCATCTAGAAGATAATATCTAAATTTTTAGTCAGACATACAAGATCTCCCAAATATGAACTCAATGTATCCTATTTTTATTCAGTAATACTTTTCTTCATTAATCTTTAGCTCCAGCCAAATGAGTTTCCCAGACACTCCTAGCACATTCTCACCTCTGTTCACACCATTCTCCTTCCCCACCTAGAATGTCTTCTTCCTTCTTTTCTGACTATCTGAAATTTCCCTATTTTTTGAAGCCTATTAGCACCTCTTGAAAGCCTTCCTCAAGCAATAGCTCACAGTAATCTACATCACCAATAAATACCTGTAGCATTTAAGAATATTCATGGTCTTTAAAATACTAAATATAAAGTCAAGTAAAATATTATTTCAATGTGATAATCATGAAGTCCTTTTAAAAAAAATTATTAACACTGTAGAAATAGAATTACATAGTGAATAGAGTGCTAAATTTGGAATCAGGAAGACCAAAATTCAAATCCTGTCTTCTGACAGTGATTAACTGGAAGTATTGCAACTTCTATGAGTCTTAAACAAATGCTTACAGTTAATTTATTAATCACAGATAGGGTGAAATATCTTTTGATAAACAATTTCCCACAGTATAATTAATTTGTTTATCAAATATCTATTTTATTCCCAGTCAGGTTTTCTTCTAGGCCAATGAGTCAAGCCGAGTAAAGTGTAAGTTTTCTTCAGCCATTTTCCTAATATATTATGCCCTGACTTTTCAATATAGCTTTACTATAACCAATGCAATATTTATTAGAAAGGAGGAAGGAATACAACATTAATTTATTAAGAGAATATATACTAAAGTGACTGCAGGGATCCTCAAACTTTTAAAATAGGGGCCAGTTCACTATCCCTCAGACTGTTGGAGGGCCGGACTATAGTAAAAACAAAAACTGTGTTTTGTGGGCCTTTAATTGAAAGAAATTTCATAGCCCTGGGTGAGGGGGATAAACGTCCTCAGCTGCCGCATCTGGCCCGCGGGCTGTAATTTGAGGACCCCTGTAACTAAACAATATGGTAGGTATTTTACAAATATTATTTCATTTGATCACCACAACAACTCTAAGATACAGATACTATTATGATTCTCATCACACAATTGTGGAAACTGATTCAGACAGAGGTTAAGTGACTTTCCAAGAGTTGCACAGGTGGTATCTGAGGTCACATTTGAATTTAAGTCTTTTTGACTCCAGAAGCAGTACCCTGGACCACCTAGATGACTCTAGAAGTCAAATGACCACAAATGAGCTGTCTTGAAAATTTGATTGCTTTATCTTTCTTTGGTCAAAAAGCCTAATCAAGAGCATTTGGATAATTCATCACTTAATGAACAGTAAATGTTTTGAATTTTTTAATACTTTTTTGATGTTCATTTAGCACTTTAAAATTCTTTATTAATCACATAAAAGGATTATTATGCATAAATATTAAATATGGCATTGGCTATTTGGCTAAGCCTTTCTAGCAAAAGCATTTGTTTTGGCAGTAGATAAGTATAAAGCTCAAGTCTTAAGGAGTTATTGTGGTTTTTAAAAGGTCATATTTAGTTGGCCATAATTTATTCTGAATGTCTTTCAGAAAGAGACAAGAGTGATTTAGTTGATAGAACATGATTATTTTTTTCCATAAAGGATTTCACAGATCATCATAAAGAGGTCTAATTTTCAAACTACATAATCATAGAAGAGAAGAAAAATCAATATAATGGATTGGAAAATGAAAAGGTAACAAATTTGAGAAAGCTAAACTAGCACACAATATAAAAACCAAACCATTCCTCAACTGAAATATCTTAAGGATTTTTTTTAAGCTAATTTATTTATTTCTTGTATTCCCTACTTTAAAACTTATAGCCTTAAAGAAATAGAGTTGGAATTAAGGCATTTTGGACTAAGTGAATATTACAAAATTTCTATTTTTTAATTAATTTTTGTCTCAGATGATCTATTCAAACCAATCATTTTCAAGGTCTACATGACTTAATTTGAGTAAAGTAAGCATAACCTTATTTTTTTGGGGAAAAAAAAAAACAGGACAGTATCCTAAGATAAAATTTCTGAAATTTGAAAGCATTTTGGAAAACAGTTCTTTTTTTATTTACAGATTTTCTTTTTCACTTTAAAATTATCTTCACACTTTGGTTTGGCCAAAAAGAAATGAATAGTTTCTAAAGTGTCATACTATGCTATTTCTGACCTGCCAAGAATATGCACCAAGACCTTTTCCAAAATGAATTAAAATTAAATGATACTATGACAATTTTCTGATTATGAACATTTGGTGAACTTTATTTAGAGGAAGCATAATTTCAGTGGAATGAGTCCTGGAGACATAGCCCAGGGCTATATAGGTTAATTCACACCTGTGTGTGCCTCAGTTTTCTCATTGGTACAATAGAAGTTGAACGAGATTGGGGTTAGCTTCTAAGTTCTTTTCCAGCTCTAAATTTATAAACCTCTGAACTATGATCAGGCAGAATGGTCTGCTGGAACAGACAAGGTCCTTTAATGGAGTCAGAGTACAAGATTCAAGTTTTAGATTGATATTTACTAGATATGTGACCTTGTATAATTATTCATTCAGTAGGCATTTATCAAATATCTTCTATGTGCCAGAAACTATACTCAGTGCTGGGAATACAAGAAAAGGAAAAAAGACAATTCTAATTCTCAAGGAGCTCACTGTCTAATGAGGGAAGTAAATAAATATCTTAAACTATACATATACATATGGATATACAGCTATTTGATAAATAGGAAATCATCAACAGAGAAAAGGCACTAGAAGAGAACTTGGGAAAGGCTTCCTATAGAAGTGAGATTTTACCTGGGATTTGAAGGAAGCTCAAGTCATTTTATTTTTCAGAGCTTTGTTTTTTTTTTTTTTCCCCATGTATTAAGTAGAAATAAGGAAATATACATTGTCTAAATTACATAGTTGATTTAAGAAAGATGCCTTAAAACATAAATATGTTTCTATCTTCTTTGTATAATGACTATCTACAATCTATCAAAAAGTAAAATATTCTTATATCATAATATTTTTTAAAGACTTCATGATGCCAATGATACAGGGATTGCTTCTAACAGTAGAGATAATCCCATCTGTGACTTTTCATATTAGACTGATTCTAATCCATGAGTTCCTGTAAATTTTCCCCAAAGGATCCATCTAACATTCTAAAGGTCTTCTAATATTGCGTGAATAACTTATCTGTATCTCTAGTTCTTGATGAATTAATATTCTGCTTCCTTTTCTAATCATGCTTTTTCTGAATGACATATTTTATTCTATCCTGAATGGGATTATTTGAAGGGAAGGTCAACAAACATTTATTAAGCACCCACTTTGTTTCAAGTAAATGTTACATACTTTATACATATGTTATTTAATCCTCTACATAATCTTAGAAGGCAGATGTCTCCATTTTATAATTGAGGAAACTGAGACAGCAGATGTTCAGTGACTTGTCCATACTCACACAGCTATTAAATGTTTAGGATATAACTTAAATTCAAGTCTTCCATCACTAGATCAATTTTTTAATCTACCGTGGTACCTAGTGATTGAGAATTTGAGTATTAAGCTATGAGAAGAGATGTAAACAATGAAAACAAATCATAGTAATATTATCAGTCTGTTTTTCTGAAATCTAGTTTGGCTTTATGTTTGGCTCCTCCAAAAAGGCTGTCCTCAGTTGATATCATTTTTCATCACACAATCTCATAGAAACTGTTGGCTTTGGCAGAGAGGAACTACATTCTGCATTATTGGAATAGCACTTTGTACTGATGAAATCTAAATTTCTTGAAGTATTACAGTATTATTACCTTGTGCTGTAACTGATTTAATTATTTACTTTTCACTAGTAAATTTACTTAGAAGTCTGTCCTCTATTACCTAATGCTATAAAAATTAGTCCCATTTCTGAGTTTTGTATTAGTGTGATTGAGAAAAATGACTATATGAACACACATTTTAAAAGCTATTTTTTCAATGGTAAATGAAGCAATAGAAGCAGTGATTAAAATATGTGTCAAGAACTTCTGATTTCAGGAAGTTTGCCTTGGTTTATATTCTTCCCTCCAAAACCAGAATGGGAAGCAAAACTATCTGAATAATCATAAAATGCTTTTGTTATTGCCCCCCAATTTTAAATGGATCCCCTTGCCTATACAATAAAGTACAGAACACTTTGTCTGTCATTCAAGATCTCAACAAAATAGTTCCAGTGTAACTTTTAACCGAATCCTATATATTTCTATTGGATTGCAGGTCACCTTACTTTACATTTCTACATGATATATTTGCAGCAGATATATTAACTGGAACAGCTGCAGTTAATTGTTGTGCCACTAGATGACAATCATTTGCATCTTGGTTGCTTAACTGAGCATTTTTTTTTTCTCTAATGATTGCGAGTGGGGGAGGTGAAAAGGACATTTTATAAGAACTAAAATTTTCAAAGGCCAGGAAAAAATACTTTTAAAAAACAAGCTTTCTTTACAAATAGCTTTATAACTAGTTCTCAGAGAAGGAAACCAGAAACTCCAGTTTAAGGCAATATCAAAAAATAATCAAAATTACTCTGACAGGAGTTTTCCATCTAGTCTCTGGTCCTCTGGCTATTGTGGGTTCTTTTATATTTTTGATGAAATACAGGGGATTAGTATGAGATGTTCTACAGATAAAAATACATCAAAAGCTTCTTTTTTGTGTGTTTCTTCCAGTCTGCCTCTGAATGTGTAAGCATCTTGCTTGGTACCTTTAACATAACATCTCTCTGCTCCTCTCCACCCCGTTAACTTATCTTGCCCCAGTGTTCAGGATCTTTAGGTGCTGTTCATTAAATAATTAGTCATTGTTTTTCAAATTAGATTACTCTCATTTAATCTGAAAAGGAAAACTCCATGGAAATTGCTCCTTAACTGTCTGCAGAAAGTAACTGTTTCCTTTTTTCCTATTATTCACCTACAAGTTTTGATCATACAATCATAGAATGTCAGAGTTATAAGTGACTATGGATTGCAATATCATTTAATCTCCTTATTTTACAATTATAGAAACTGAGGACCGGAGAAGTTGTTTTATCTTGGGCTCAATATATTTCAAATGGCAGGTCTTTTGATTCCCAGTGCATTGCTACTTTAAGATTTTTTTTTCTTTTACAAGGATCCAAATGTCCTCTAGCCTCTGGGGAATCTTATTGACTCTGTTTATTCCTGTACCTCACTGAGTAGGAAAAAGTTTTCATGTAATTTCCTTTTTTACGATCCTTTACTTTTAAATGACAAAAAAAAAACCTTGTTTCCTTAGAAAAATCAGTCTTTTTATAACCCAAACTTTTTAACAATGGCTTTGTTAATCCAATATAAAACCATACAAAAAAAAATAAACAGATATAGTTTTGTCCCTCCATTTTTCAAAGCCTCAACCAAATTTTATATATTCTATGAAACTCTTCCTCAATTACTTGAACTCAGAATTAGCTTCTTTTTTCACCAAACCCCTATAGTGGTGATATTTTTATTTTTCACTTTGTATTTATTGACTTGTATTTCTATATTTTATCACTTCAATTGAATTATAAATTTCTTGAAGAAAGGATGATGTCTTTTTGTATACTGTAAGGAATTAACAAAGCACTAAACAGGCTATACATATATTAAACATTTTTGTGTGAATTTTTTTATATGTCATAAATTTGCATGTTTGTGTTCTTATTCCTTCTCTTTATTGTGAGACTGTGTATGTAAGTATTTCTTATATCTATAATTTAACTGTGAGCTCCTTAAAGTTAGACACTATGTAGATACTCCAACCCTTTGAATCCGTTTTGGTTTCTTTATCCTAACTCTTGTCTTAGAACAACAAATATTAAAGAATATTTTCTCTTTTCAAGTATATATGTATATCTACACATATATGTATATAATATTCATAATTAAAGGAAATGCTAAATTTGAGTTAGAAGTTAGCGAAAGTACACACTGACTCACACACACACATACACTAAAATATAGAAAGTATATCTATTTTTTTCCATTCAAACTGGTAGAACCAATGAAATCTTTTGTGGAACTCAGGTTAAAAACCCTTTCCCTAATATATATTTTAAGTTTTACCTTTATTAGTGAACATTTATAACAAGCAACTGAAACTAAAGTTTGTTAGGTTATCAAAAGGTTAGGGAGTTCTGTCACTGGAGCTAAATCATGGTATATATAAGTCAGCATTTGGAGGAGAATGGACTAAGAATGATTTTGTTGCAAGATTTCATTTGGATTGTCTACCATTCTGGTCAATCTTAGGATGCTTTCTGTGGTGTTTTCATTGGCACTTTTGTCACAATCAAGATTTATCAAGCTCATAATGCCTAATGTATTCTAAGAACCCTAGCAGGAGGCTACACTACTGGGGTTTTGACCTTTTCACAGTTTGTGTTTCAGCTGGCTGACTGTTCCTCCCCTTCCCTTCATTCTGGTGAAATGGTTATAAAAGGGAATGAACTGAAATGGCCAGCAGTCCAATTACAGAATATTGGAAAGGTCAAAGTAGGACAGCACACTAAGGTATTTCATAAAGCATAGGAAGAAGCACAATTTTGTGGCTTCTTTCTTATTACCAAGTAGTAGAATGATGAGGAAAGTAGCCAGTACTGAAATATGGAACACTGAATGCAAAATAAAAAACAAAACAAAACAAAACAAATACCAAAACCTACGTCCTATTTTCATTATGCTTGTCAATCTGGAATCTTTAAGATTCTTTCTTCCACTCATGTTAGTGATGGGATTTTTATTTATGAGCTAGTATTTATAAGATCCAGTTCTTCAAAGAGCATTACATGTATGCACAAACATTTGGCACTCATTAGTTTTGCAATAGTAGGAGAAACAATACAAATTTAAATGTAATTGACAGTCTCATCAGGTTTTTTTTTTAATTTCCTAAATGGAAGTTGTGAATTTCAGAATCATTTTGGCTTTCAAGTGATAGAAAATGGAACTAGTTCTAAGACTCTCATAAAAGTGACCTAAGAGTTCCATTTGAACAGTGGGATCCTTATTTGGGATAGTGAACACTTTCAAATGGATTTTGTTCCTTATAAAATTGGTAATGTTGGTAACAATGAAGAGATTTCATAACACAATAAACAAAGCAATTAATATGTCTTTAATTTGCACCTAACAAAACAGAAAGGGTGCATTTTTTCCATGTGACATGTAGACAAATTTTTCTTTAAAAACAAAGTTTCATGCTGTGACTACAATTAGTGTAATTGTCAGCTCTTCTCTAAAAAACAAATATGTATTAAGAGAAAAGCCAGCATTGTGCCCTCCTCTGGTGTGAAAATGAGACAATCAAAATCTATTGTAATTACCTCAGTGATATTATAATTAGCAACGATTAAGTTATTCCATGCTGCTTTATTCCTCTTGGCTACAATTAAAAAAGTATATATCTTTCTGCTGCACATTACTGCTGATCATTTTACCTCAATACATGTCTGGTAAGTGGATAAATTAGAAGTAATTTTAAAGCACAACTCCGTTAAAACATATATCTTTCTATTTAACTGCTTTAACCCTCTAGTTGCATCTTCACTCATCTCCACTTGGGGGATAGGAGTTTTTCTTTTTCTTTTCTCAGTCATAGATCTAACATATTTTTAAACTACCTTTTCTAGATAATGACTTTTTAAAAAATAATCACAAATTCTAAAAAATGTAATTAATTCTTTGGCTATTTACTGGCCTTTCTCCCAACTTGGGAATGTTTGAGTTGTACATTAACTATACTTTTTCAGGCATATCAGAATAAATGAATCAATGAGAATATCAAGAAACAAAAGTAAGCATTTGACTATCTTTTCAGTTGGAGTGCTTATGTAGAAAAATAAACTATTTAACTAGTAATAATTAGCATTCATAGTATAATATTTTAAGGCTTACAATACACTTTTCCCATGTTATCTCATTAATCCATACTACAGGCCTATGATGTAGATGATAAATTGAAGCAAAAGAGATTAAGGGATTTGCATAGTCTCATGAAGCTTGAAAATGAAGGCCACTTATTTTAATAACTATATCCAACTACATATACAGTGGTCAGTTCTCATAATCACCTTACTTCAAAGAAAATGGAGTTGAGTTTTATTATCTGTTTTATGGATTTACTATCATTTTAAAGGTCCTCATAGTTCAGTTCTCCTTTTGTAATAAGTTTATAGATTTCTACATATAGAAAGTCTCCATCTCATTTTATAGATGAGAGAACTGATGCACAAAGAATTTTGCTGGTTTGTCTAGCGATAAGTATGTAAGAAGTGTGCCTGAGATATGATTGAAACCCATGTCTCTATGATGCTTAGTTCATTTCCCCACCCACTACTACAAAAAATAAAAACAAGTTTTAAATAATTATGATTATTTAAAATTGTTCCAAATAGCCAAAGGTTTCATTTGGAGGAGGGAAGGAACTTTTCAAGTTACTATGGAAATTGTAGAAGGGCTTTGAGTAAAAATAAAAATGGGGGGGATGCTGAACTCTATTCTAGAAGATGGCAGAACTTAAATACCAACCAGGTAATTTAGCTACCCAATATCACTCTGCTCCGAGGATAACACAGCTGTGGGAAGAAGTTGTGTCAACTTTTATGCCACTATCCATCTGGTTTGGTTTAGCGTAAGGAGCCCAGAAACAAAAAGATAATTACATGAACTAAGAGAAACTACTCTTTGTGTAATTTAGGTTTACTGGAGAAGACACTTGGGCTGGACTAAAGGAATCGTTTTAATTGATGCAAACATTTCCTCTTCTTTATCAAAGGCATTAAGCTTGTGTGACTGAGACGATTTAGAGATATTTTTAAACAGGCCTGGAGAGTCTCATTCACAAAAACAAAACAAAACAGGAAAAAAAAAAAGAAAAAACTAGCTCTGGCATTGAACAGAGGGGATTCCAAATACAGAAATCATGACATTTCCCCTATAATGATAATTGACTAATCTTGCTTAACTCTGATAGTAATATGAAACAGCATTCTTATTAATATCCATCCTCACTTGTATATGACATGTGGAAATTGAAAAGCACCTGGACTCCCCAGGAAGCCTATCAATGCCTTTGTTTATATAGTAGCTCCCTCCAAAGTAAGCTGAATGGATGCTTGACTGGCTTTGGATATCTTGTCACTCCCTCATAGTTCTACTCTGTGGTTTTGGTTAATACTTCTTATTTATTAACAAGTTGACAGCTATTATTTTTAAATGGATATTGCTTTGCTTGACAAACTCATGTTGAAGCTTGGGAAAGAAGATATTTCTGCCAGCATAGGCTCTTGAAATAATGTGAGATGAGAATAAAAACAGAGTTTCAGATACACTAAGACATGTAATGCATTCTCATGCAATTTATTCCCTCACACATATGATAAGATTGGCATTGGACATAGAAGTTTAGTAGATGAGAGTGTCAATATTATCACAGATAAATATTCTGAAAATCCTTTCCTTCCTCTAAGAAGTTTCCTCTTAAAAATTAAAACCTTTATTAGCTAAAAAACAAACAAGCAAACAAACCTTCTGTATCTTATATACTAAATAATATCTCTTTTCTCTATCGTCTTTTATTCTTCTTTGACAATCTCACCTTCCTTGCATTAATTCTTCAAGTTGTTTGCCTTTTTCTTGATAAAATCCTTCTGTCTTTTCATTGATTTCTGTTCCTCCTTATTCCCCCTGAATATGACCATTACTCAAAAGTCAGTCTTTGTCTCACTTGCTCTAATCTTTTACCTTTGAGATAATATCTTATTTCAAAACTGCAACTGTAATTTCTATGCAAATGACTCAGAAAGTAATTTTTTCTTTTTTTACCAGGGTCCCAATGTCCACTAGTAAGCAACAGTTTAGTTGGTCAATTCATACTGGCAATTCTACTCTTAATATGAAATATTTATACATTATCACTGTCTTCCAACATTAGTATAAATTATGTGTGGTCTTTGAAATGCTATACTAATAAATACTCCTACCCCCATTACAATCAAGGCAGAAAGGTAGAAAAATCTAGTCCCCCATCAGATGTGTGCTATAGATTCACCCCTCTTCCCTTTCTGCAGTGAGTCATCTGTCTTTACTGATAATTCTAGGCACTCTCATAGCACACTCTATTAGTCACCATGTTTAGGACAACCTGAATGAAGATTACTTTTTTTCATACTGTCATGGAACCTGCCTAACTCCTTTTACTCCCTTGAAGACAGATAACTCCCAGACTGTGATTCCCCTATTGCTGCCCTAGTTTCTTTCCCATGTAAATACTACTAAGAATTCAGAATTATGCCTACAAGATGTGGAAAAACTACTATAGCTTCTTCATCAAAATCCCCTAAATGATGATCCAAACATATTATTTGATTATAGATTTGTACTATCTGCTTCCATATGATTCCTTATTTCTTAATCACTCACCCTCTATATAGAAGTTCATCTAAAAGAACACAGTGTAAACACACCTGAAAAATCAAATATACTTCAAAGCACTGCTTGCAAGACCCACACAAGGTCTGATTAATACTTTACTGACAGTACCTGACCCACAGGCTCATACTTTTCTCCATTTTTCCATTCTCTACCTACATAAATTCCTCTAAAAACACATTCTATCACATGGACAAACAGGAACCATTTTTCAAAATCATCATCAATAATGAACATCTGAAGAACATTTTAATATTCTCTTACAATCCATAATCTAATCAATCACCATTTGAATAGGGGTGAACAATCTTCATATTGCTTCCTGCCTTACAAGTCAAGTTTTCTAACTAAAGTACTGATACTAAGAGTCTTACTTTTAGTACAGGCACTTAGCATCCTAGGAAAACTTTTACATGTTGGATAAAATGTCATCTTTACTCTCTTCAGCTTCCATTCCTACAGGTCTACTTTTTTTTTACACTGACAAAAAAACTCTTTTCTTCTTAGTATAAGTCCTAGGTATACAACTATTCACTGTACTGTCTGATTTAGGGTTCTACCCTCTATGACCTCAAATTCCACATATCTCAAATCAAACTCATTAGCACTTACCCCTCACTACCACCTCCACCAAATATGACTTTCTGTTTACTCACTGTCATTACATGCTTTTCCCAGGAACCCAGGTTTTAAACCTTAGTCATTCTCCACTTCTAATACGTTATTAAGTTCTATTGATTCTTTCTTTGTTATTTTTTTAAAACATCCTTTCATTTCCCTTCCTAGTGCCACTGTAAGAATTCAATTGCTTAATATTTCAGATCTGGATTATTGCAGTGGTGTCTTGTCTGACCTCCTTGCTTCTAGTCTTCCCCTTCTCCCCTTCCTTAATTTATCCTCCATATAACTGTCATAATAATTTTAATGCGAAACCATCCCCATAGTATCACTACTTTATTCAAAACTTCACTGTAGGAAAGGCAGTTTGATATGGAGGAAATAGGAATAGATTTGGGAAAAAAAGACTTATTTGAATTTTGATTCTGTCATTTTATAGTTGCATATATGCATCATGTGTATGTGTGTATGTGAATGTACCTAACACACGTGTATGCTAGTGTGCCTAACATACATGTATGTGTGTGTGTGTGTAATCTCATGATAAAAATAGGTTTTATAGGGAAGGGACTGTTTTATTTCTGTTTTCTTATTCCAAGAATATTTTAGAGTGTCTAGAAAGTACCAAGTATTTAATAATGTGTTGATTAATTGACTGAGTGAATAAAACTGCACAAGTTTACCATAAAAACTATGTGAACGAGAATGAAACAGTGATTTTTGCTATATGAATTTTATATAAATGTGACCTATTCTTAAAAGATAAAGCCTTTGATTTGCATTCATATTTTGTATAATCTACCTTAACCTATTTCTTCCCATTCTCCAATTAAAATGTTTACTCTGCTTTGTTTACTCTTACATTTTAACTAATGGCAATTCTTCATTTGGGGGACACACAAGACCAATAGGATAATATATTCAATATTTTTTCCAGATGTCATTAAATTTAAGAATTTTCCAAAAAGAGGAATCATGTGCCCTATAGAGAATTATTATAGCTGAATTCACAGATTAAAGGGAGGAGGGAATCTAACAAGGTAAAGACACTTGTAAATTAACACCATAAGAGAACCCAAAAAAAGTAGAAAAGAGGAAATCTTGACAGTTAGGGTAGATAAATTGAAACCTAACAACATTACGAAACTGATCAACAAAGCTTAAGGATGTTTTTTTTTTAATCCAATAAAAGTTGTTAAGCATTTAAACAAAGTGAATAAAAAGAATAAAGAGGAAAATCAAATTAAGAAAATAAAAAATGAAGTAAAATAACAGTAAACCCAGAAAAATTAATAGAACTATCATTTATTTTTATATACCAATGAATTGGGAATTCCATTTCTGAAAAGGAAATTGAACTATATAAAGGAACTATCAAAAAGGGGAACTTTTTCATGAATAAATTTTCATGAGGATTCAATTTAATTTTCAAAAAAATAATTAACATATTATAAAAATTATTCTTAAATACTTGGACAAGTAAAGTCTGAAAACTAAAAACTAGAGAAGTATAATACAAAGAAAAAGAACTATATACCAAATATCATTGGTTATTTTTGGTATAAATTTTAAATATAACAAACTATCCAAAAAACACAGGGCGTAGAAGATATTTTAAAAACATAACTAAAAGTACATATCTCAAATGGAAAACTAGAATTATATGTAATGGGCAAACACTAGAATATTTCACAATGAATAGAAGGGTAAAGAAAGGGTGTTCCCTTTTCTCCACTGCTAATTCTTATATGGTTCTAGAAATGTTTATAATAGAAGTAAAATAAGAGGAAAGAAAAAAAATCTAAAGATGGACAAAGAAGATATCATGATATCCTATTTGATAACATGGCAGTTTACTTAGAAAAATTTTAGGGAATAGCAAAGAAATTGATTGAGTAAATTTATTAATTTCATTAAAGTTGCCAGTTACGAATAGAATTTTTATATAATAATAACAAAAACCAAGAGGCAACAATAAACTAATTTATATTTAAAATAACTACCAAATACTTCAAAATGTCTACAATTTAATATATCATTATACACTTAATTCCTATATAGGGACAATTGCAAAATGTTCATTAAAGAAATAAAGAACAATTTAAATAATCATGGGGATACCCAGTACTTATTACTAAGCCAATTCAATAAAATTCTTGACAACACAATTAAAATTAATTTTTCAATTATTGATAAATCAAATTACACAAGTATATTTTAAAAACCCAAATAAAATAATGACAAAATATATTTGGGTATTCAAAATAGTATTTCTCTGTTTCTTTTTCTAAGAAAAAACTTGCATTATCTACCACAGATATTTTTTATCAAATGAAATCATACATTTAAAAATATTTGTTACCAAAAATAATAATATTATTCTGTGGGAGAATTTGGGTTGTGATATTGTGAATTTTTTTTGGACATGACCTAACTAGAGTGAAAATCTTGAATGGCTTTCAAGAACATATGTGCCATCTTTTTAATATTAATATGGATTTTTACTGAAATAGGCCTTTATTTTTCTTTGAAATTCAAAATTAAAACTCTATATGCTTTGAGAAAAAAGTGAAAAGCATAGAAATAAAAGAAAAGCCAACTAAGCAAACAAAAAACAATAACACATCAACATCTAGTTGCAATAGCTCTTCTATCTATTTATGTGGTAAACTATTCTCCATGTCTGAATACTAAGAAATGCAGGTAGAATGAAGAGTCAGTTAAAAAAGAACATTACATATGTGATTAAGATAAGAAAATTATAGGAAGTAGCCTGTGCTGGGCTGCCTTTTGTACACAAAGAAAGACTAATCCCATTAAAAGTAATGGCCTGCTATTGCTTACTCCAAATACTGTTAATGAGTTAATAAGCTCCTTCTGTCTATAATGAGTCTTCTGTGTTCTTTTTGTCCTTTTAGTTGGTACAATAGTTCGCAAGAGCCTCAATGAACACAAATATGAAAATCAAATTTTAAAATTTAGATTTTTCTAGTTAATTCTTAAATCTGCACACACCATGGTTTCAATAAATTTTAGTAATGTTTAATCTAGAATTATTTTAGGGTAACTATCCTAGTTGAAAGAATTTTTTAAATTTCAAATTATGTGTTCCTTAGTTGAGATGCTCATTGATTTTACTTATTCAAGTAAACAAACATTTATTAATGTCTACTATAAAAAGGGGATTATGGTAGGTGCTTAGGGTAGAAATCAACAAACAAAAAACCTAAAACAGATCCCACTTTTAAATAATTTATTCTACTTTGCCTCCCCTTTGCTCCCTGGTCACACTCATATAATTTATTGTCAACTCTACTGACTTTCCCCGAGATCTTTTATATATAATCCTACATACTGAGACACCACCCTAATACAGGCCTTCATACCTTCAGCCTTGACTATTGCAATCACCTCCTAATTGGTCTCCCTGACTCCAGTCTAATCCATTCTCCACTGAATTGTCAACATGTTTTTCTTAAAGCACAGACCATATTGTTTCACCTTCTGTCCTCCCACCCCTTTCCACTCAATAAGTTCCATTAATTTTCAGTGGCTTTATCTGGAGGATCAATCATAAATCCATTCTATTCATCATTTAGCCCCACTTTATAAATGTAATCTATTTCTACTTTGCCAGTCTTCTTTTATGCTGCTTTGTTATGTACACTCAGTGATGTAACTACTTTGACTTTTTTGCTATTCTTTGCACACTAAACTCCATCCCTTGACTTCATATTTTTAAACTGGTTGTATCCCATGCCTGGAATGCCCTACCTCATAACCTCCCCATATTAGTTTCCCCAGATTCCTTCAAGACCTAGTTCCAATCCCACCTTGTGCAGGTGTGTTCTGCTCTTCCTATTGCTGATGCCCTTTTCTGAGATTATTTCCGTGTGTGTGTGTGTGTGTGTGTGTGTGTGTGTGTGTATACACATATATTATATATACATATGCATATGTATATATAATATATATCTTTTACATTTATACTTTATATATATATATATATATATATGTATATATATATATATATATATATATGCCTTGTATATTTATACTTATTTCCAAGCTCTCCACCTCACTAGAATGAGAGTTCTTTGAGAGCACATATAGATGGATGTGTGTGTGTGTGTGTGTGTGTGTGTGTGTGTGTTGCCTTTCTTGATATTTCTAGTGCTTGATATAATACCTGTCCCAAAGTGCTTAATAAAGGCTTCTTGGTTTGTTGTATGATTTACTTTTAATGCTTCATATGAATTCTAAGAAAGATTACTTTTAAAACATTTCACTGGCAGTCCTATTTATATTATATTTCATTTTTGTACTCAATGGTAATTGCTTTTTGAGGTTACAGTATACTCTCTTGAATAATAGTGAGATGAGGCTCATGTTTATATATTGCTTTGAATTTTTCAAAATACTTGTCTCACAACAGTTCTATATAATATTATAAGTATTACTATCCCATTTCACATATGTTGAAACTGAGGTTCCAAAAAGTTAAATGACTCTCTCATGTTCATATGAACTGATGAGAACACAAGGAAGGATTTGAAATCCAGGTCCTCCTAATTCCAACATGTTATTCACTATACCATTGGGTACTCAGTGGTGACAGATCTAAGTTCAGTTAGTTATTCAGAAACAGTCAAAAGTAATTTGGAGCAATGACCAGTAAATGAAGTGGGTGATTAAACTGGGTAATGCAGTTTTAAATTTTAAAACAAAAGGAAAAGGAAAAAGGACTACAAAGTAAAGAAACCAATTTCTTTCATAGTTTATAAAATGGTTCAAAAACAATGCCAAAGAAGAGTTTGAAAGATATTCTGGACAGTGATCATTTCCTCAGAATATTCTGCTGCTATGATTCATTTTGATGCTACTTTTTTTTGCTATATTCATTGAAAAATTAGGCCTATGATGTTTAAAGTCACATTTCATAGAACCATCAGAAATTATGTATTGAAATAGTACTGCCACTTTTATAAAGTACTATTAAAAGTATTATTATTTCTGAAAATTGACATTAAATTTGTTAGTGCCATGCTTCTCAAAAGATTGACAGCAAAAAAAACAGAAAATGACCACCAGCAGCTTCCTGAATGTCATATCAGACAAATGAGTTTAAATCCAGCCTCAGCTGTGTGATTGTGAGTAAGACTCTTGACTCTTATCTGCTTCGTTTTCCTCAACTGTAAAACAAGGATATTTACACCACCTATTTGCAGGCTTATCACGAGCATCAAATGAGTTAATATTTGTAACATGCTTAGAACAGTACCTGGCACAAAGTAGATATAGATAGGTATATAGCTAGATAGCTCCATTCTTCTTATTTCTCACTTATTGGATCAAGGTGTTACCATGAAGTGTAGTTGAGTCCTTGGAAAGAATGGTATTCTCCATGTTGGGACCTATGAACAGGGCCTTTTTTTTCTTTCTCTTCCTGTGAAGAGTCTAGGAGAACTCTCCTTATTTGATCATTTGAGGACAGGAAATCACCATACTTAAAAGCTGTCCTGCCATTAATTTGATATTTATTGAATAAGAGTTCTATTCTAAGCCCTATTACAGCCTTATTAGGGAGGAGTCAATAACCTTCCAAAGATATATTAAAATGCTATTTGTTTGTAATGAAACATTTTCATTCCACTGAATTTTTTTAGATTGAGTAGCCCAATAGCAATGATGGCTAGAAATTCTAAATTGGTATTGTCATAATTACTTATTGTTGCTGTTTTATATTATAATTCCCATCACTGTTATTTATATGTTATTCAAAAATGAGGAGCTATGTGCTTCTAGGCATATGTCACTTAAATTCATTCTGCCTCAGTTTCCTTATTTGAAAAAGGGAGATAATAATGGTATTATGTCATTGTTGAGAGGAACAAATAAAATAACAAGTATAAAGTGATTTGCAAATACTAAAGTTCTAAATATATATTAGTGATTAATAATCATAATAATTACCATTTATATAGCACTTATTATGGTTTACACAGTACTATTTATGTATCAGATATATTGTGCTATTTTTTTACATTGTTATCCCATTTATTTTTCACAATAACCCTAGGAGAGAAATGCTAATATTATTAATATTTTACAAGTGTGTATAATGAGACAAACAGAAGTTATTTGTTCAGATTGGTAAATAAGGGCTGATTTGAACTCAGATCTTCCTGACACTAGTCCCAGTGCTCTGTCCACTTTGTGACATCCTCACCTTCATTCTTATCATCATTATTATTATTTATTAATTGTAAGGCTATATCTGTTATGTTCTACTTAATGCATGAATAATAATAATTATTATTAAGCTATTAAATTTATTATATTCATCTTGGTTTATTTTCTTAGAGACAATGTCAAGAGAAGAATGACCAAGATAGTGAACAGGCTTAATAGCTTATCATGAAAAATTATTTATAGAACTAAAAGTTATTAACCCAAAGACCAGAGCACTTGGGAGAAAATGTGATCACCTCATCATCATATAGTTAGAGGGCTATGACATAGAAAAAGGATTGGATTTACTCTAGCTCCAGAGGAGAGAATTATGATCAATGTGTGGAAGCTAGAGATATGGATGCTGGATCAATATAAGGAAAACTACCTAATAATTAAAACTGCTTCTAAGTAGGTTGGATGGCCATATAAGAGAATGGATTCTTCATCATTGGATATGTTCAAGCATACACTTCTAACTTACTATAGATGACTTTTAAGGCTTCTTCAAATCCAGATTCTGCAACTTAAATGGTTTCAATTCAAGGCCACATCTACAATTAAGGCATAAAAAACACAGTACAGAGTTGGCTTATTTCAAGTATATTCTGAATTGACTCCCAATTAGAAATTTTTCCTTTCATATTGTGGAAATTTTCCATATCACTGACCTTCCTTGGTGAAATAGATTGGGGAATTAGAGTCTCTGTTTCACTAATAAGACTTATGAGTTAATAACCATAGTACTCAGCTGAAAAGTTGTTAACCCCATCTGCCTACGGCAGAAATCAATGTTAATATGAAAAACAAGGTTGGCAGAAGATGATATGAAGAAAAGTAGAAATATATTTAGTTGTTAAAGATTTCTATCTGTTGATGCTTATTTATGTTATATCTTAGT
Source organism: Antechinus flavipes (assembly GCF_016432865.1). Taxonomy (NCBI): domain Eukaryota; kingdom Metazoa; phylum Chordata; class Mammalia; order Dasyuromorphia; family Dasyuridae; genus Antechinus; species Antechinus flavipes. Next base: position 556,923,131 of record NC_067399.1, on the reverse strand, counting down.
TTGGGGAAAATGTGTATGTAAAATCAAGGGACCTGAATTTGAATATCAGATTTAACTATCTTGATGATTTGAAGTGACTTAATAATAATGATAATTCATAGTTATATAAAGTCCCTTAAATTTTATTTTAAAAACCCACTTTTCTCTATTAAACTCAGTTTCTTTATCTGCAATTCTGAAACAACATTTATACTGCTCATTACATATGATTGTTGGGAAGGAATCATTAGAAATCTGATTGTGCTGTATAAATGCATTATTAATATTACTACTCGCTTACTCAAAAATAGGAGTTTTTAATCCTTCTTGTATCACAGACCCTTTTGGTAGTCTGGTGAAACTCATGTTTCAAAATAATGATTTTTTCAATTCATAAGAAAAAATGTATGAGATTATGAAGAAAAGCAATTATTTTGATATACATGTATTAGAAAAAAAATACACAGTGTCAAGATCCTACATGAAGAATCCCTGATCTACAATCATAGCAGCCCCTATTCCCCAACAAGTTTGATATTGCAAACAGTTTTGAGTTTTGTCACAATTCAGATAAAACAATATATTCACTAGAATTTTAAAATTTAGAATATGCTCTTCTTCTACAAGTAACAGACAATATATTCCAAATTAAAAACAAACAAACAAACTTGATTTGGGATAATGTAGATTATAAAATGTAATCCTTTTGGGATTACATTATTTTTGTTCCTAGATCTTGAGCACATAATATAATATCTTACATGGAGTAGAAGTAAACCCTTAATAAAGGTTTGTTAAATTGAATTTAACATCTTGCAAGAGGATCTTTATATTGTTTCAAAATGTTGAGACTTCTAAAAGTTCATCTTTATGTATGAATGATCTGTAAATCATTTCATTTGCGACAAGATTGAATCAGGCTAAATAATGTAAAATTTATATGAAGCAATTAGTAGGGGAACATTATAGACAAGAATAGATAAATGCATTCCTATATTTCTTTACTTTTAGGAACATATTGCTTTCATTTATATGAAAATGCATAGGGCCTCAGAAAAGTATTTTTTTGCCTTATATCTAAATTAATATTCCTGAGTAATCCAGCAAATTATGAGGATAATGGAATTAAAATAATTTCTTTCAAGGAGAAAATCATTTAGCCTATATTCATATGTATATAACATACATTGCTACCAGCTACTTTGCTTGACTTAATTCTGCCATCATTAATATCATCTCCTTTTCCTTTTCTCTAATGGCCCAATCAATTTCACTAAGTAATGTCAGTGTTATTGAATATTTCCACAATATGAAGGAAACATTTTCTAATTGAAAGTCAATTTTTTCTATTAGAATATATTTTAAATAAGCCAACTCTGTAGTATGTTTTGTATACCTAAATTGGTGGGAAAAGGAGCTGGCATTAATAATGGCAGAATTACATGCCTATCACCAAATCATAATACCACATCATATCACCAAATCATAAATCGTATGTTTATCATCAAAAAACTCATCATCATGGAGAATATTTCATTTTGGGTATTTATATTTCATTAATACCTTCAGTTGTTTTACCTCCTCTGATTTGAGGCTTGAAGAAGGGGAAGGAAGAGGAGTACCTCTGTCCATAACATCTTTTATAGAGAGTTCAAAGTCTCAAATATCACTTCATTTGCCACTAGCTTCTCTGATAGATTTCACCATCACCACCACCATCAACATTATGCCCTCTGGCAGGATATTCCCTTGCAGCCTTCTTTGTTATACTTCCCCCTCTCCCCTGCCCCAATTAGATTATAACACCCTAGAGGGCAGGTGCCTCCTTTTTCTTATTTGTATTCCCAGCCTTTAGCATACTGCTGAAAACACAGAAGAAGTTTTTAAAAATATACATTGGAAAACACAACTTGTGCTGCTGAGGTTATTAATATTTCCCCCTAATTTAGGAAAACCTGAAAAAGTATCACCAGAGACCTGTTACTAAATAGGAAAAATCAAAATTATTTAATGAAAAATAAGTTGTTAAAGAGAGATTGCACATTTTAGTTATACATTCTGTGAATTTTGTTTCTGACTGTGATCCTATGGTTTTTGGTTTGGTTTTTTTCCTGTGAAACTAAGTCCCCCTATTTTATTTACACTAAAAAGGCAGTAACCAGTGTTAATAGCTCCATCTTGATGCCAATTGGTTAAGAAGCTTAAATGGTGCAATAATAGTTAAGCATTTAACATCATCTCTGATACATAATAGGGGTAGCTGGCTGGGACAGTGGATTGAGTGTGGGCTTATCATCAGGAAAACCTGAGTTCAGGGTCTGTCATCAGACACTTACTAGCTGTTTGAGTCTAAGCAAATCACTTAATCCTATTTGCCTCAGTTTCCTCATCTCTAAAATGATCTAGAGAGGGAAATGGCAAGCTACTCCATCTCTACCAAAAAAATCTCAAATGTAATTACAAAGAGTCAGTAGTAGACTTTTAATAAATGCTTATTCCTTTTTTTTTTAAACCTGCTCTTCTCTTTTGATCAAAGCCAATTGATCCCTCATTAGATAGTCTGTTTTCCTCTGCTTTCAGATGCTTAACCTATTTGTGCCTGACCTAGTATGGACTCTCAATTAACTTTAGCCCTTTTGTTGTTCACTCATTTCAGTCCTGTTCTCCTCTTCATGATCTCATTTGGAGTTTTCTTGATAAAGATAGTAAAGTGGTTTGCCATTTCCATCTCTAGCTCATTTTACAGATGAAGAAACTGAAGCAAATAGACCTAAATAAGTTGCCTAGGGTTACATAGCTAGTGAGTATCTGAATCTAGATTTGGACTCTGGATGATCAATCTTCTTAACTCAAAGCTTAACACTCTATCCACTGTATTAGTTAATTGCCCTAGTTTTAGCCCTACTTCAATTGAAAAATACTAAACTCATAGAATCCACACTCCATACCCTCTATAGCAACAGGGACTACAGGCCATACAACCACCACCAATGATTTATGCCTATAGTTTTTATAGTTCTAGTCAACATCTTCTTTTCACGAATATTCTCACATTCAGAAATTTACTCCCCACAAAAGAAATATGGGAATTGACACTATTAAATCACAAAATAACTTAGTAGAACTTATATCATGCATATAAGGATAGCTGAAACTTATTAAAGCTTTTAAAATTACTCAATAATATTAATAACTCAAATAAATAGTTTAATTAAAATAATACTTATTAATAGAAATATCAATGATAAATAATATAATATTAGCAACAAGAATCAGATTATTATAGTAGGACAGGATTTTTTTTTAAAAGCACTTATTTGTGTGGAAAATGCTAATAAAAGAATAAAATAATCTTTTCTTAATATGCACAAAGCATATTATATATAAATATATATATATAATATACAGAATCAGAAATATTTATAATGATGAATTACTATTTACTTAAAAATAAGATCAAGGCTGCCAGTTATCTTCACTATTTTTTAATGTAGTGCTAGAAATCCTGTTTCATCAAAATAGCAAAAACATAAGGAATAGAATGAATGAAAGAAAAGAAGCTAAAAATCTATCTAGTTATGGATATTCACTTTTTATTTAGAAAACCTGAGAGAATTAACAAAAATAAGTAAATGCTAGCTTTATTCAGACAGCTATAAACTATTTTCATTAAAATCTTCAGCATTTCTGTATATGATTAATAAAATCATGAAGAAATGAAAATTCTTTAAAATGCGTATACAGACATAGGAAAATGCATCAAACATATGGGTATGAACTAGTAAAACACAAAGGTTTTTCCTACCTAAATAAAACTACCAATAACCTTCACACAAAAAATGGGATACTAAAATGATTCAAGACATAGATATTCAGTGTTCATGGCTGAGCTATGCTAATATAGTAAAAAAAATCTTACCTAAAGTTATTCTATAGATTTAGCTCACTAAAAGTAACATTTATACAATTAAATAAAAGAATAATAAAATTTTTGTGGAGGAATAAAAGCTTGACACTAAGGGAAATAATGAAAAAATAAAATGAATATTATGTCTGATATTACCAGATCTCCAATCATATTGCCAAATTAGGATATATCAAAATATTCAGTTTTCTATTAAAATAACAAAAAAGTTGATAAGTAGATTATGCTAGATGTTTATTTTTTTAACATCTAAAATAAAATGCAAAGGATTTTATTACATAACAACTTTTGGAAGTCCTGAAAAGCAGTTTTTGTGAAGTTAGGTTCAGGAAATTCAAGAAATTGAAACGCATTCACATCTACATTAAACTGATTACTTATTGGATTACCAATTGGGTATGTTCTTTTTTGTACACTTAATCACAGTAATAATAATAATAATAACAAGATTAAAGGGTGCTGCACTCCATGGATGCACCAAGGGTGCTTTTTCTTGATCCCTATCTTGTACTGATGTTGGGAAGTAAAGTTGTATATATATTAACAATCTTTTCTTTTGGCTGAGGCATTTGGGGTTAAGTCACTTGACCAGGGTCCCACAGTCCATAAGTGTTAAGTATCTGAGGCCATATTTGAATTCAGGTCCTCCTGACTTCAGGGCTGGTACTCTATCCCAGTATACCAACTAGCTGCTCCTGAATTTTAAGAAACTTAAGAAAATATAAGATTGAATTACATTTCCTAGTAAATTGTTAATGCATCATATATTTGGACTTGGAAAAAAAAGGCTTAGAGAACATTTAGGCTAACACTTCATTTTAAAGATGAGGAAATTGGTGACAATTTGCCCAAGGTCACATAATTATTACATAGCAGAGGTAGATTTGAAATAAATACTGTGAAGTTTAACGCACTGTAATGATACCTCTTATAATATTTAAAGAAGTTTTTTAAAAGGAAGTAATCACTTGAAAAATATGTTTTCACCAAAATGAATAATAAGAGCAATTTAATGAAAACAAATCCAGGGTATTACTTCACTTCCCTCAAATTGCCAGCAACAAACAAAATAGGAAAATAGTGTTGGAGGAGTAGTGGAAAGAAGAATGTTAATTCACTGAAGGTGGAGTTGAAAATTTTTCCAAAATTTCTAGAAAACAATTTGTTTAAATTATTTAAGAATATACCTTTTGCTCTTATTACCCACAAATATATTAATAGAAGCAAAAGTAATCATAAAATAGTTGTTTATAATAACAATATGTGCCCAACAAGTGTGATATAATAAATCAAATATTATTTACCATTAAATAATATGAATGTTTTATAATAAGTATTTATATAGGACATGTAAAACAGCTTAAGATCAACAAAATTCAGGTCAAATACAAAGAAAAATATTAACTTAGAGTTGTTAAAACATAATCTGTTCTTCTAATGAGCAACAAACTAGGTAATTGGAAATTTCCATTCGAAAAATCCAGTGTAGCATCTCTAATGGGAATTTGTTTAGTTGATTCATGGCATTAAAAGAAAATATATCAATAAAGTAAATATATCCAGACATATGTGTCCATAGATCAATCAATGATATGACTGAAGAAAAATGTATTTGACTTTTGCCAAAAATCAACACCAAATTTACCAGTTTATAGTTTGCAGAATCTAATGTCTTTCTGTTCAAAAAAATGGGGATATTTGTTCTCTGTCCTAAAGCAGTTTTCCCAGAATCTATGATCTTTCATGAGTCATTAACAATTACATAATAATTATATCTGATTCTCTTGTAGCTTCACAGAATCAATTTGAAAAGGACCTCTATAAGCATGTACATCTCTACAAGCAGTCTGTCTCAGAAAAAGGAATGTCCATTATTCCATTTCCACCAAGTGATCTTTCTGTGTCCACCTGAAGATTTCCAGTGAAGTGGAATTCATCCTGCTGCCCCTCTGCCCATATTAAATTATAATAAATAAAGCTACAGAAATGTTGTCCCACAGTTCCCTTTTATTGTCCTGACTCAGTTTCCCCTAATTGTTCTGCCACAGTTTCCCTAAATTGTTCTGTCTCAGTTTCCCCAATTGTTCTGCCTCAATCCCCTTAGTTGCAAACCTCTCTTGCAAACCCTCCTCCAGTTCATTAAGACTGGTATAACTCAGAGGTTATAAATTGTCAATGTGTAAACTCAAAAAGGGAGAGTCCAGACTTTCTGGCTCTAAATTGGACATATCTTTAACTCCCAGTTTGTTAGAATTTATGGTCCTATCCCCTAACCTGTCAGAACCGGATTGAGGTTTCCTGCCTGAAGATTCCTACTCACCAGAGTTTGGACTCCACCCCTCTGCCTTTGTTTAGCTACTGTGTATAAATATGTCATTGAAAACTCACATTGGTGCTGGATTCTTGGAGATGACAGTCTCATTCAGCCCTGGGAACAAACCATGGATCATTTTGATCCCAGTAAATTTCTCTCTTCTAAATAAATTACTAAAAACTCTCTAATCTCTATCTTGCCTCAGTTTCTCTGGCATTACACTATTAACAATATCTAGAACAACATTATATTAAAATTAGCTATTGTCAGAAATGCTGTGTTCATTTCTTAAGGTGCTTTTCTTCTATTATTACCTAAAGATAGATTTATCTATATTTTCTTTTTTGCCTTGAAAAAAGTTGGCCTTTAGTATTATATGCCCAAGATTGAAGTTGTGGTAAAGATGGCAAGTGCCCAAGTTGCAATGTTATGAAATTCTTTTACATGAATTGTTGCTATTAATTTATTTGTATCACTTTGCAAAAGCTTTGTAAAATCATGAAGTAACTTCATAAATTCAAACTATTTTGGAATGATATTTCATGATTTAGTGAAAAAGCTGAATTATGGGATATAGAAGAAAAGTAATTTTGTTACTTTCAGACATCTCCATAATCATATTTCCTATGGCAAAGAAATCACAGATCCAGACCCTATCTTCCATCTATCTATCTATCTATCTATCTATCTATCTATCTATCTATCTATCTATCTATCTATCTATCTCCTCTTTATCTTTAAATAAAGCAGCTCAAAATAGGCCGATAAAATATTGCTTGTTAGAGATCCTGTTTTATTTCACAAATGAGAAAAACATAATTAGCCAAGCAAAGCACTAATATAGTTCTGGCTTCTTGTTCCTCTAGAATTTTCACTATTCAAATCTAAATAAATGAAGCGTTGAAGAGATGTTTTTTCCTTACGTTTAAAAAAAAAATCTCCCTTAATTAGCTAATTTGTTTGATGATCTTTTTGTTGTTAGTAATCCCTTTTTCAAATTATCATTAATTTCAAATCAATTAGTTGTTATGTTTCAATCTGCTGTAATCAGATTTTTTTTTTTTTTAAATCAGAACTCTCCGATTGTAGGTTTACCTCACTAAACTCCTTTGAATGCCTTGGCCCCAACACTATTAATGGTGCATTTTTTGTCATACCTATTGCTTCCACCATTATAGAACTGGGGGACTCCAGCTGCATTTTTCAGCTAAACTGTCTCATTTTTTTTAACCTTAGAAGATTGGTGGTTATGAAGTAAGGAAGTGTAGATGTTAAAAGGTCTTGGAAGGCAATAGATGTTGAATAAGCTGTTAAACAAGAGAATTGAAACTCTTTTGTCATCATTCCCCCTGCAGCATTGATTGATGTGAGGTTGAATAGGTATTGGTTTTAGATAAACAAGACAAAGTGAAAGATCAAAAGTAACTCGTGAGGGTAAGGGTTTGGAAAAGACTGCTCCAGAAAAAAAAAAAAAAAAAAGCCACAAAATAACAAGAATCTTCCTTGCTTCCCTATTACCTTTATGGGTGTGTGTGGTTTAAATGACGCATACCAAACTTCACTACTTCTCTGAAGGTATAAAGACCCAAATGCTTACCTTCACTTGTTTAACTGTATTTTAGCACCAGTCAAGAGAAGGCTAGGATCCATTACTTCTAATTTAATGGATTGGGAAGGAAATAGTCCAAAACATATTCCCTTTGAAAATGAGTTTCAACTATTGCCTGGATACAAATCAGGTAGCTTCCAAATGGCATTAAAATTCAGTAGTGTGTGAATGCACAAGACCAAGGTATTGTATAAAAAATATATATATATATATCAAATCAAGAGACTATTGAGGGTTTGCTTCAATAACCCTTAGATTTCGAAAGACAAAACAAGATAACATACCAAAAACAAAAACACATAAACAAAAAACAAAACAAAACAAACAAACAAACAAACAAACAAACAAACAAAAAAAAAACACTTTGTGAGTCCTCTCCATTCCAAGTGCTATATAAATGCTAGGCCTTACTATTTTAATTATTACCATAACAGTATATGCTTGTATTTTCATGCCCTATAAAATATAGAAGAACCAGGCTTCTAATGTTGCATTCATTACATGTGTTAGAGTAACTTATTTCTCTTTTTAAAACATCAATTAGTTGAAAGATATATTCCCATTTATAAGTATTATTAAACCTTCAATTACGATCTCTAAATCTAAAGAAAAATTTGAAAGAAAAATTACATTAAAAGCATATTTAGGTATATGCATAAAATAAGGAATCTACTAAAACTATCACTAAGCATAACATTTACTCTCTATTTTAAACATTCTATCACTATAAAGACATTAGATACTGAACTTAATAAAATCCATCTTAATTAATTCTTTCAATGTTCAAATAGTGATAGTATATATTTCTTTAGGAGTTTCAGTCTAATTTGACATTAATGGAGATGGAAACTAGTGAAATGATTTTCACTTTCTAGAATAACATACACTAACTCTACATAATAAAGTACGGGCTCATGGAGGGGCACTGGCAGCTTTGTAAAATAAGGTTGAAGCTCTTTTACAATTTATTAATGATATTTGGCTATTAGGATAGAAATTAATATGAGTTGTTTGAGATTTCCATAATTTTAAAAACTTTACTGTTTTAATTTACTGTTAAATTTATTGTTATATTTTAGTGTATGAATTTTTATCAATACCCAAATGGTTTGGGTTTATTCAATACAGATATAAATAGATTATTTTTAAAATCCAAATTTAATGAAATTACAATTTGAGAGTAAGAAGTTTGACTTTGGGCAAAAGGAAGTCAAGAAATTCCATCTATCTTTTTGTCTACTATAGAAATAACTGTTCTTTTAGCACTTTAAAAATATCCATTTATAATACTAAAATCTATGTATGTATAGATTTGTACATATATATCATAAAATCTTTAAATTATACACATCCATATACACATATTATGAGGTCTAGATTTGGGGTACCCAAATGAAATTAGAGTTTAATTGAGGTCTAGTGGCAGCTTCAGGGTACAGGGAGTCAAATAGAGCTCCTCTGGAACCCTTTTGGATTTGGCGCAAGGATACAGAGTTAAATGAGGTCTAGTAATAGTGCAAGAATCCCTTGTAAAGGAATTTACAGACCCAAAAACCTAGATTGATAAAAGAGGTTTATTATGGGGTTTGCAAGTAAGGTTAAAGTCTAGTTAAGGAAATAGGTGAAGGTAGAGATAAGAGGGCACCAGAAACAGGATTCCAGTAGGCAGAGTCCTTGGTGCCAGGCATGGTGCTGGCATGTTTTGACCCTCTGCAAAAAGAGGACTCCAGCTTAGCTCTTTTATAATGAGAGATTTAGCTAAAGGGACCTTGGTGGGGTTGGGAAACCTGAGCAGATCATTAGAATGGGGGCTGGGACAGCCCAAGTTGGCTCAGATCGATGGGGGCTGGAAGAGCCTGGGTCTCCTATTGGAATTCAAAGGGATGCTTTTGACCAGGATTTGTGAATCAAAGGTCTTAGCTTCTTGAAGTGATAATGCATCAGCTAGGAGGGGTTGGGAATCAGAAAGGAATAAATCAATCTGAAAGGACTAGTTTCTTAAAGGACACATCATTATCTTAGCATTACATATATTTTGAAATGACTGGCCAAAGGAGACCTTAGTCCTTGAAACACGTGTAAGAATACTGACTACCTGCTACAAATCTACCTGGAAGTTGCTGCTTTAGAAACAATGGGAGGATCCTTTCTCCTCTTTGCTTCAAAATATGTATAGATATCTTCATTTCAGCTTCTTGTCAGCTTACGTCATTGGGACAAAATAACTGACTGTATATATGCCAAATGTTGACACAGAAGAACTCACTTATTGTTCTCTATGTTGAGCAAGGTAAGAACTTCTGTGGGCCTCTCAGTATGGGGAAAGGAATCATACTGCAGTGGCCATCTTATATACCTATTCAGCACCTATATGGTTATGAACATAAAATTTCATTGTCCTTTTGTGTCTTTTTCTTTTTATTCTCTTCAGATCTCAGATTAAAGCATAAATCTATTTTGACTTTGTTAACTTTGAAAGGATAGAAGAGCAATCAAACATAACTGTAGTAACTGGAGCCAGTGTTGGCAGTAATTGAATATGTTGAGGGGTTAGCCCTGAGAAGCAATCCATTTGATCAAGTCAAGCAAGCCCAACTTAGATGAGTCAAAGAGTTCCTTTGGTTTTGCTGTACCCAGAATAGGACTTGGTAAGCACACTGAGGAGGGAGAAAAAAGCCTTCTAGAATTGGCATATATCTTTATCTTTGAATCTACTTTGCCCATAGAATGAGTATAGAGGAGAGATTGAGTTTCTTGATTTGAGGGAATAAAAGTAAAATGTCTGGTACTGTGGAACAACAATATTCCATTTTCCCTTTAAATTATACTAGTAGTGACATTTTATTTGAAAAACATACAAGTAGATATAACTGATATCACTTTGTGTTAAATATTAGTGTGTTGAATGTTATATGTATATATATATATTACTCATAGACAGAAAGCATTTACAACAAGCAAATAATAAGCAAAGCAAGGCAACCTATTGGAATTGGCAAGAAACTTTAAGGAAAAGACAGGAAGCAGACTATGCCAGTAAAACTACCCACAACCATACTATCTTCATTTTGGTCTTGATGGAGACAATGCAGGACATTGAACCCAAGAACTTTGGAATCAGAAGTTCCCCCCACCCTATCCACTAGACCTTGCAAAATCTAGTTGATGTTAATTGGTTAATTTATATTGCCATCATTAAGGGGAGAAATCATTATGTTAGGGGACCCCACCTTCTTTGCACCATCAGCACCATATGCCATCAAAAGCAGATGTGTACAACAACCTTGGGAACAGTAGTATCATAATCTCTGACCCTTACTCAGCCATCATCCAAAAAAAAAAAAAAAAAACTAGCATGGAAAGGGTACTAGTGATCCTCCACAAGAAGGCTAATTTAGATAAAGTAGCAAGGCACCCTGAGGGGGAGAAAAGGGATAGCTGGTGACAGGAAAGCCAAACTATCATCAACAACCACCTTGAGCACCTTCTTCCCTTTGACTTTAACCGAGGTAGCCCATAATACTGAACCCAAGAGCCTGGGAATAGAAATTAATTTTTCTAGCCCATTGTCCTTGGCCAGCATCCTGGGAATTCCCTCATTGTGAAGATGTAGCATGGCAATTATTCCTAAAGGTTCTTTTCCATAGTTTCTGAAAATCTAGAAAAGAAAGTTCTTGGCACTGTCTAGTGAATCAATTTCAAATCTTGACATGATTTTATCAGTAGTAATGACGTTAAGGAAGAGATATGATCATCTGCTTTGCTGCTGTATCCTAAAGGCTATGGGGCCTTTCCATTTGAGTGGAAGCTAAAACTGCTTCATATATGTACATTCTTCCATTAGAACCTAAGCTTGTTTACAGCACTTCCATAAGCATCCACAATGATTTGCATACAGTTAGCACTTAATAAATCCTTCATTCATGCATTTATTATCTATGGACACAATATGAATTTAAAATTTTATGATATGATTCCATTTGGGTAGGATCTGCAACTGTTTCGTTGCTTTATATTCTTACACGGTTGCCTAGAGCACTGAGAGTTGAGACTCATCATAGATATCACACAGCCAGTATGTTTCCTGGCTTTTCCACATTTGAACCCTTGTCTTCTTAACTCCAAGGCTATCTTTCTACCCTCTGTACAATTCTCTCATCTATGTTCTATATAGCTTTAGTCAGTGTTTCTTCTAGCTAATTCCTATAAATTACATTACTATTGATGTCATCAGCAGTCATGAATGCCTCTAGGGAATATGGTTATACTACTAATGTTAACATTTTGCTCCATTGTTTAACCATTCTTGCAACTTTTTTGTGAAAGGAAAAGGCATTTCTTTATGTATAAAGTTGTAGAATTTCCCTAGAAACATATTATCCAGAGATTAGCACAGGATCTGACATGTAGCAGGTACTTAATAAATGTGTCTCGATTGATTGGTCATAGCCAATACTAGTGATATGTGACATAAAAGGAAACTTATTTAAAAGTATTATTTTGTAGTGTTAAGAATATTTAATAAAATGAAACTATGTTTTCATTTTTTACCCACATGAATACCTTTTTATTGCTGAAAATGAGTAAGAAAGTTAGTGTTTATGGATCACGGTTACTAAAAACTTTTGATAAGACAAGTTGAGAAGCCAAGGATTTTTATTCCCATTAAATATATGAAATTGTGTTTTTATGTAATACTGGAATCGTTTTTACTTTCAATCTCTTTGAAAGAAAAGTGGGCCTCCTTATCTATATAGCTACACATTATTCATTAATCAAGGAAATCCCATAAGGATAAGATTTTCAATATGTTACATAAGAGATCTACTGAATTTGATAAATCCAATCAGTACTGATGATGAAATGATTATTTAATTACTGTCAAGTCTGCTTAAATATCTAGTGAGGAAATTCAAGAGCATTGGCAGTCAATGGTAATTTATTAATCAATTATGTAGAACTGCTCAGCTAAGCATCATTTGCACAATAAAATTAAATACCTAAACCTGGAAGGGCATATTTGTAACATTAAAGGTTATGAAAATACAATGAAAACAAGCCAGATATGGTTCAAAGCTAAACATCATAATCAAAAGTGTTCTGAGAAAACAAAGAAGCCATTTATTTTCTATATTCTTATTTTCATTTTGAAATTTTATTTTGGAAGTGGGGCAATAATAAGATATGAGTTGGTATACAATTTTGTCTGTGAAGGGAACTCCAAATGTGAGAATTCCTCCAACTGAGACAAATTTATTTTATTTCCATTATTAGAGTATATAGTCCAGTGACACTAACAAGTTGAATGACTGCAAAGTCACAAAGCTGGTATATTTGAGAGACAGAACTTGAATCTATTTTCCTGAGGCTAACATCAATCCTAAATGTGTTAGGCTATGTTGCCTATAATAAAATAGATAATAGTAAAAATGTAAAAACAAAATTAAATAACACATTCTATATCTTAGGGTATTCACCAGTTCATTTGAGAAAGATGAGATTTTAGTAGTAATTCAAAGCTAAATTTGAAATGTCATTTTATTCCATTAAAAAATGCACCTACGTTTTATAAGGTATAATCAAAGGACATATAATAGGATGTTAAAGCCTTACCAACAAGGACTAGTCGAAGGAGTCAGATATTTTACACTGAAGAAGAGACAATTTATAAGATATAGATGCTTTCAAATATTTAAACCACTGTCATGTAAACTAAGATATACTAATCAGTCAATAAACATTTATTAATCACCTACTATGTCCCAGGCACTGTGCTAAGCACTAGAGACATAAAAGAAATAAAAAAAAAATCAATTCCTGTCTGCAAGGAGCTCCTAATTGAGATTTGAATTGAAATTTCAAGTTTCAAGAATTATCTACATTAGAGGTTTAAAATTTTGAAGGAACAAAAAAGATACATCCAAAGGATATACAAGAACAGATGGAAATCAACTGTTCCTAGATAGTGAAAGCTTTCACTATAAGCTTTGAGAAGGACATTTTCATCAGTCATTTATTTCATATCAAGCCCTATGTTCTTAATTCTTTGATAAATGATAGAGTGTGAATCACAGGAATATTGTTGGGAAATTGCCCCTCATGAAACTATCCCAATCCTTCTAGGATATTGGAATATCTTAACTCCCTGAGGTTACATGAAAAAATATCCCAAAGATGAAGAATCACCAATATTACTAGGTTTAAGAAATACAATTAAGTGTATGAGACAAAGCTCTTATCTTTAATTATTAATTCTATTTGTGATTTCATGAGTATAGAGAGCCTGAACTTTCTCTGTCAATGGAGATGGGTACCCTCTCTGCAACTTATAGTCTTACAGACTTTCCTGGGGATACTGAGAAGTTTAGTTACTTTTCCAGGATCATATAGCCAATAGATGTTAAAGACAGATTTTAAATTTCTCACTCTAAGACCAACCCTCAAATCACTACATCAAATTGATTCTTTCATGTAATGTTGACAACAGGATGAAAAAGTTCTTACTCTCTCCCTCACCTCTATCTATTCTTCCCCACTCTCTATTTCTGTTTCTGTCTTTCTCTATTTCTCTGTCTCTGTCTATGTCTTTGTCTCTGTCTCTGTCTCTCTGACTCTGTATCTGTCTCTCAGTTTCTATATAGATGCATGTATAAGTTTTATACACATATATACACACAAAAACATGTATACATATATATATATTATATACGTGTATAAAATGTATATATATGTATAAAAAATTTCTGTTTTGGTGTTTTGCTCGTCAATTCTTCTAGAAAGATGAGATTTTAGTTTTATTTCTAAACTAAATATAAAATGCCACTTTAGGACATTAATAAACACATTCATATTTTAAAGAGCATGTCCAAAGGAAGAATAATAGGATGATAAGGGGATTCAAAACCATGCCAACAAGGATTAGTTGAAGGAACCAGAGATATTTAAGTTGGAGGAAAGAGGCTTTGGAAAACATGATAATTGCCTTCAAATACTTGAAGGTTGTCATGTGAAAGAGAATACATTAGCAGAAGCGATTTGGTTCAAAGTATAATGTTAAGGAAATTTCTTCATGAGACTCTTGAAGCAGAATAGATTTAACTTGATGATACATGAAACATGTGAAAATCAGCTGTTCCTTATTAGTGAGTATAATCACTATAAACTCATCAGCCATGGATTTCATAGTGGTCTCCAATTCTAGGGTACATGATAGATCCCTGACTATTCAGAATTTATGGAGGCTATTAGAAAACTGTCCCATTATGGAATGACTCCAATACTGCAGTAATACACTTTTGTGCCTTCTTGAATCTTCTGAAAACTATTCCATTGTGGGGCTTCATTCTCCCCTCTTTGCAATTTTTTTTAGAAATGGATTTTAATTTAGTTAGTAAGAGGAGTCCCAGGTGAGGAAACCCCTTTGCAAATGGATATGGGAACATTTTCTGCAGTTTATATATTAGAGTTGTCTTGGAGAAGTAAAATTTCAAGCGATTTGTCACATAATCAGTTTATAACAGGACTTCACCAGAAATCTACCTGATTCTCTAGCTAACTCTCTCCATTATGCCCACTGCCTCTTTCCCATTCACCAGATGGGAGTTTTATTACTATTTCAAAAATGAAACCCTTGCTAAAGTCTTACAAGATATCTGCAAAAAAGTTCCTGAGATAGAAAGGATGTAGGGAAAGCTTAGGGGGAAGCTTGAACCTAGAAAATCTGAGCTTAAGTTAAAAAGTCAAATTTAACATATGACACTTTATTATGACAGTTTTACAACCTCTTTGATTAAGCAGCTTGTAATTCAATGATTTATTTTCATCTATCTCTGTTTTTCACCAAACTTTAGCTGTACTTGATCAATTGTAACTAAATTTGATATGCAAGTATCACAAGATACACCTTAAAGTTAATTCAATTGAATTTAATTCAATTCAGCATTTATTAAAGGCTTATTAAGTATAAGGCACTGTAATAGAGTCTGCATCTACAAAGATAAAAATCATAAAATGGTCCCTGTCCTCATGAATCTTATGTTCCTATGGATTAGACCTATAATGTAATAAAAATGAGTTTGATTTTTTAAAGGTCATGTTTTCTTTAATTTTGAATAGAATTTGAATGAGATTTGATAGATGGATAAAGGTTTAGAAAAATATTATTTTATTTAGGGTTATCTACAATTCATAGAATGGTTAGTCAAAAGTTTTTGCTTCAAAAACACTGGTTTGACATTTGTGTAATCAAATAATACAGTGTAGGTAGCTCTTTCCATGCCATATGTGAATACCACACACTTAATTCATTTAATTGTATATCAGTCTTTAAGAGTTTGGTAGCTAGGGGACAGCTAGTTGGTATAGTAGATAGAGCACCAGCCCTGAAATCAAAAGGACTTGAGTTCAAATCTGGCTTCAGACACACATCCTAGCTATATGACCCTGGGCAAGTCACTTAACCCCAATTGCCTCAGGGAAAAAAAAAAAGAGTTTGATATCCTTATATAAGTAATAATGTTTAAATTTTCTAAGCTTGGATCATAGAATATAAAATTGAAAGCCCATAGTGACCATATAATAGCACTTTTTTTTGCATAAATAGTCTTTTGAAGTACATGACACTTTAATAATATTCTCCAGAGTACTGAATAATTACATAATACAAGATTTTATTATGTGGTATTGATGACTCATCCCATGTTACTTTCCTTGAAATAATAGCACATGATAGCTTGAAGCGGAAAGATCAAATATTGGTCTAACAATTAAAGATTTTAGACTGTGAAAAGACCCATCATGAACTGGAGTGATAGTTGACAGAAAGAATAGTCATAGTGGCTAAAAAAATTCATATAAAATACCAGACATATGGAAAATGAGAAGATAAAGATTTGGAGGTGAGGGAAATTTTGAGAGGCAAGCAAAATAAAGGATAGTCCAGAGTAGTCATAAATAATAAGCATCTCAGTAATACAGAAGGGATTAATTGGCCATTCATGAATCTTGATATTAGCAGTTGTATTTACTTCTCTAAGTCATGAGGGAATTTCTAAAAAAAAAAAAAGTATGTTTTTTCTCAATTTTTATCTGTCTACAGGCAGGTTAACATATTGATGTTTTACCCAAACATGTGCAGTAACTTGAATTGTGACTCAACCACAAAGAAAGCAAGGATTAAGTAGAGAGAAATACATATAGGTGAAATCAGAAGTCCAAACCTCTGCCTAAGTGTTAGGATTTTTTCCTAATTAGAAGTTTAAAACAATTATGATTACATTAACTATGTGTCTAATATATATTCCCTAAAGGAGCAGAGGAAGGAACCATTTGGACCTGCTTTTATTGCCCCTAAGCTTCAAATGAGTTAATTGTTGTAACTGAGTTGTTACCCTACTAAAACTGATTTTAAATACCTTTATAAAGACCAATCATTTCCTAAAATCTGCTTTATCTTCCCATCTCCATTAATAAATAACATAAGGAAAAATCACCTTTTGATTTTAACCTTTTAATAATCTTATTGAAGTTTAATATAATATACATTTGGAGAATTTCTACCATCTCATAGAAGACCTGGCTCACTTACCAATCACTCATCATTCAACACTAGTTCTCAATAAACTAGGGCCAAAAACCCATGCTATGACAGTGAATCCCCACTATATACAATATGTTAGGTGTTAGAATCATAAACTGACTTGGTATATCGGACTCTCACACCCAGAAAAAACTTCTCTGTCAAAGATGCTTAGAATATATTTTATAGACTGAAGATGAGCCATTGAATAAGGTATGATTCCTGGAAGATAATTGGGCCTCTCCCATTTGTATAGCTTAAGATATGTTCCAGTAACTGAAAACTGTCTCATAGAATTTCTGAATCCTGGCAGAAACTCTCATTCTATCTCCCTCTTCTCCCCCAACCCTACCAAAAAAAAAAAAAAAAAAAAAAAAAAAAAAAAAAAAAAAAAAAAAAAAGGTTTCCTTTTTTTTTTCCTGTAGAATTATTGGTTTTTCCTGACACAAAGGAGAGTGCTTTGTCATTGTTTTCTTTATAACATTGATGGATTTCATGTTGAATGGGTATTGGGTTTTAGTTAAACATGACAGAAGAAGAGATTTATAGGCAGTGGCCACAGAGGTTGTTTGAAAGGCCCAATAATGCTTCAGTGCACAGATGTGTTTTCAGTGTTCACTTCTGGTAAATAACCAACCATCTCATACACTCCACCCCTCCACCCTGATTACAGAGCTCTACTTGAGCAACTGAGTGCACCACTGGCACAATGGAGCAATCTTGCTCTTTAAAAATTTGTATTTTAAGGTCTTCATTCTCACTTAGGAGGTTCTGCTACAGCAGTACTGCAAACTTAAGGAGGTTGATTCACACATAAGATTTGAATTAAGGATCAATTATTTTCTAAATATCTTTTGATTTTCTGGTCATTTTTAAATAAATATTTAATTCTATGTGACTATTTCAAATTCAGCTGGTCAACATTTTAAAAAATATTTTTTATGAAAAAGATTTCATTCCTGAAAAAACTCAAAAGTAAGGGCTCTTTCTTTTTGTCTTAAATGCTCCCAGTTTGACAGCATAGAGACAAAACTGCCCAGTGGATAAAGAGTTGGCTTAGATGTCAGGAAGACTGATTCAAGTCTTGTCTCTGACACATGCTGGCCTCATGATTCTGGCTAAATCATGTAAACTCTAATTTAATATCAAACAATCCTCTAAGAGTATAAGTTATAGAACAGTTGTTTAGTTGTCTTTATTCAGGGGTTTTTGCATTGGTAGAAAGGATTTCTTCTTTCTAATTTAAAGATCTGGTTTGACCTTCCTCCCACAGACAAATTCCTAGCACTTAGAATGGCCCTGGCACATAGTAGGTAAATTGTTGAAACGTTGGGAGATAAAGAGTTCAAAATATATTAATGGAATAATATGATTTATTTTGACAGGCCATAAAAAAACTAGATAGGGAAATGAAGCAACGTGATAATGGACTTCCAAACCCAAAGTACATAATCTTCAATACAATTTTATCAGACAATATTTTAGACCTTCACGGTTAGGTTTTGTCTTGCTTGTTTACCCAGCTGTTAGAATGGAACAAGGTGAATACAATCTGTATTTCATAAGGTATAATATAATTACCTTATTTTGCCATAGTCTTCCTGAGTAAGGGGGGAGGATGAATTATGTTTTCTCAACATGGTTCCCATTAGGAATGAGCATAAATGCTGTGCAAGGAGTAACTCTCTAAAACCTTAGCACAATATTGATGCATCAAAGAACATGTTTTCTTCTTTACTTTCCTTTCCCTTGCTCTTGTCACGAGGCATCACATCACAAGCTATACACCAGCTCTCCAAGTAATGCTGATAATTGGTGAACCATGCTAAGTGGTAGCTCACAAGCATGGTTCTGTGTTCACTCAGTATCCAGCACATTTACTATGTCTTAGATTCTCCATTAACTCTAGTGGAGTACAGTATCTAGTGTTTTAAAGGAACAATCTCAAAAATTTAAGGCCAGTGCCTAATTTACCTGTGTTAAAAATGTATTGCTATAAAATATACCTTATTCAAATATCTGGTTACTGCTAATTAAGTGATAATTCTTTTATGTTTGAAAGCAAAGGAGAGTGGAGTTCTATACACAAAAATATAGACAAAGTATTCAATACTACTTTGAGTGTGTGTATATGGACTATGGATAGTTGAACATGATAATGGAGAGTATGGCATTAGAGGCTCAGACTTTTGCTGCACTGTTGATTAGCAGTTTTAACCTAATAAATTTAAGGGAGATTATTAAGAGAATGTGATTATATTGATTTTATGGTGGAGGAAAGTATTTCGAAAATTCACTAAGATGAGATTCTGCAAGATAGTAATTTATTGAGTTGAGGGTTTTTTAGGGGGTGATGGATGTAGTGAACTTAGAGATTTTAGGGTTCCCAAATTCACAATCTGTTTCTTCATTGAAATAAGAGCTCATAAAGTGAAGACGAATCTATACTTGCTTTGTAATTTATGGTATTGGAGAATTGGCTAGAGAGTTGAACGGTTAAATGACTTGTCCAGAGTCTCAAGGCCAGTCTGTGTTGTACCACACACTGAACTTGAACTGAATTCTTCTTAGCTCCAAAACCAATATCTGTTCAAGGCTCCATACTGTTTCTCTTTAAAATCCAGAAATTTGAAGGAAAATCTATTGCAAGTATATTTTAATAAAATCAAACATATTTAAAATTCCTATAATCTTATCATATACTGTTGCCTAAGTTTAAATGCAACATTTATACAAATATAAATTGATTTTAATCATTTATACAATATTGTTTTACATAAATTATTATCCTTCCATACCAAACTACATATTAGTATATTACAATGTATCATTATCCTTGTTTTACAGATGAGGAAATTGAAACTTAGGGAATTTTGAAACACATACCATAGAAGTAAGTGACTGGCATATATAATATCATTTCCAGATTATAACAATGGTTGTCATACATGGTCAGTGTAGAAATTTGTTTTGGTTGACTATGAATATTTGTTACAATGGTTTTGTTTTTCTTTTTGTTCAACTTCAAGAATGGGTGGGAATGAGATAAGAACAAATGAGAAGTGGGAGAAGGGCAGGAAGGAGGAGAAAGTCAGGGAAGGCAGAAAGCAGACAGGAAGGCAAGCAGAAAGGCAGGCAGGCAGGCAGGCAGGCAGGGAAGTAGGCAAGAAGGAAGGCTGGCAGGAAGGAAGGCAGACAGGAAGGAAGGCAGGCAGGCAGGAAGGTAGGCAGGAAGGAAGGCAGGCAGGAAGGAAGGCAGGAAGGCAGGCAGGAAGGAAGGCAGGAAGGCAGGCAGGAAGGAAGGTAGGAAGGCAGGCAGGCAGGAAGGAAGGAAGGCAGGGGAGAAGGCAGGCAGGAGAGAAGGAAGAAAAGCAGGAAGGAAGACAGGCAGGAAAGAAGGAAGGCAGGCAGGAAGGCAGGCAGGAAGAAAGGCAGGCAGGAAGGTAGGCAGACAGGAAGGCAGGCAGGAAGGAAGATAGGAAGGCAGGCTTAGGAAGGAAGGCAGGCAGGAAGGTAGGCAGGAAGGAAGGTAGGAAGGAAGGTAGGCAGGAAGGAAGGCAGGAAAGAAGGAAGGCAGGAAGGCAGACAGGAAGGAAGGAAGGCAGGAAGGCAGGCAGGAAGGAAGGAAGGAAGGCAGGGAAGAAGGCAAGCAAGAGAGAAGGAAGACAAGCAGGAAGGAAGGCAGGCAGGAAGGAAGGCAGGCAGGAAGGAAGGCAGGCAGGAAGGTAGGCAGGCAGGAAGGCAGGCAGGAAGGAAGGTAGGAAGGCAGGCTTAGGAAGGAAGGCAGGAAGGAAGGTAGGCAGGAAGGTAGGCAGGAAGGAAGGTAGGAAGGAAGGTAGGCAGGAAGGAAGGCAGGAAGGCAGGCAGTAAAGTAGGCAGGAAGGAAGGCAGGAAGGCAGGCAGGAAGGCAGGCAGGCAGGAAGGTGGGCAGGAAGGAAGGCAGGCAGAAAGGCAGACAAGCAGGAAGGAAGGCAGGTAGGAATGTAGGCAGGCAGAAAGGCAGGCAGGAAGGAAGAAAGGCAGGGAAGAAGGCAGGCAGGAAAGAAGGAAGTCAGGCAGGAAGGCAGGAAGTCAGGAAAGAAGGAAGGCAAGCAGGAAGGAAGGCAGGCAGGAAGGAAGAAAGGCAGGCAAGAAGGCAGGCAGGAAAGAAGGAAGTCAGGCAGGCAGGAAGGCAGGAAAGAAGGAAGGCAAGCAGGAAGGCAGGAAGGCAAGAAGGTAGGAAGGCAGGAAGTTAGGCAGGAAGGAAGGCAGGCAGGCAGGCAGGCAGGAAGGAAGAAAGGAAGGCAGGAAGGGAGGGAGGGAAGAGAAAAAAGAGAAAAAATATATAAGGAAGGAGGGAGAAAGAGAGAAGAAAAAGGATTATTGAACTATAGTTTTTAAATGCATGGAAAAGAACAAAAGGAAAGCCAGAAAGACTCACAGATAAGCAGAACTGTTTTGAAAGTAACATGCTAATGTTATACTTTAAGAGAAAAAGAAACTGTATATTATAGTCCCATTTTCATGTACAATTCTATGTTCAACTATGCATAAAGAAGATCATTTTAGCTGATATTTATGAAGTTCAGATTTTAAAAGAAACAGAAATAAGAGATATGTTTTTAAAATGATGATGAAACCCGAATTCAAAAGCTCTTTCTCCAATCAATATCTATGCTTTAGTATTCCTATGTGCCTTACAATAATGCTTTATTATGTAACTTCTCTGAATCTCAGGTGGACAATATATGGAGCGATGCTGGTAAAGGTAAGGTTATATACATATCAATCACTATTTTTAATAGATTGACCCATTATTCATTTTTTACTTTCAAATTGAATCTTATAAAACTAAACATCTTTAGCCTCTTGTGAAATTTTTAAAAGTTTAATTGTTTTGAATCAACTCTAGAAAAACTATAGTTCTAAATGGAAAAGTTTCTTCTAAGAATTCTAGAATTTCTTCCAACTCTATTGTTCTATAATGACATGAATTCTTTAAATCACTTTTTTTTTAAAAGAATAGCAATCTCTTCACTTCTCAACCATCAAATCTTTGATTTAACAATATATCTTGGTGCAGCATTAAATTAGAAATATTGCTACAAGCTTCAAGATAATTGTAAACTGTTCTCTCTCCTTGAATGAAAGGAGCTGGGCTTTAGAACTTTTAAGCAGAATAATACACTATTATTTGGCATGGAGTGTTAAACGATCTCTCCAGTGACATTAGATTATTTTAACGTGAGTTTAGTGTTGTGGAAAAGGGTCAAATGTAAAATGGGAACTGTCTGACTAACATAACGAACGTCCATGCTTTCAGTTGAAAAGAGCTTGCTCTCAGGGAACAATTTGAGAGGGTCTAAGCAATTTTTCTGAGCTTCTTATTCAACTACACAGCTATTTGGCAGATCACTCCACCAAGCCAGGGGTGTCGATTCCCTCACATTGCCTGTGCTTTTCAGCTTATAGAACAATTGGGTATCAGCTCAAACTGAACTTTTGATCTTAAATCATAATCAAAATATTGTGCTTTTCATATTTCCTCAAAGGAAAAAGGGAAAAGGATGAAATATGAGAAATCTGCTTTTTGGAGTTTTTTCCCCTCGAAGTTTATTCAATGCTTGTTAATCTTTTTACATAATCATTGTGATTTACAGTAGGATCTGTTTTACTGTAAAAACACTCCTGGCTTTTGCACTCTGGGAATGAGTAACCTCCTATAAAAACATCATGAAATTGATTCACATGTTCAAAGCTATACCCTCTTCAGGTATTCATTTACTTTAATTAAAAAAAATGGGAGCATTTCATCCTCCTGCTCTTGGGTAATGAGTCCATGTTCATAATTAGCTTCCACAACAGAAAGTAAATCTTTACAAAAGAGTCTTGAATACTTTCTGTCTTTTGCAGGGAAGCTAAAACTGTTTGAAGGAATTTCCTCCTTAAAGGCAATTGTTTCAATTAAAAAATAAAGTTGAATAAATTTAAGATTACATGTATTTTGTTTTCTTCCAGAATGTCTAATTCTTTCCTATCAAGCAAGCCCATTGGGTATTCCTAATTAGATTCCATCATTGGTATGGAATATCTAACTTTTAAAAATATTAATGCACTGTTTTTAATCTTCCAATTTTATTAATGATGGAGAAAAAGATTAAGACTTTTCTACTAAGATACTATGGCAATGTTCACTAATATCATAGTATATCAGAGGATCAAAGTTGTCAAAGAGGAGTTTTGTGTACAGGGAAAAATTTCAGAATTAGAGTCAGGTTACTAGTTAGTATTAGAACCCCAGAGATCAGGACCAAGGATCAAACAAAAAAAGCAAAAGGGAAGTTATGCTATATTTCAGGAGAAGAAAATCAGATTGCCAATTCAAGGTCAGGTACACAATAATTTGAGTAAAGACAGACTATAAGAAGGTACCAGCTTTCAAGTTCACAAATAGTACTGGGATAAAACCAGACTGACCTCTAGTAGAGCAAAGAACTTTTAGTATCCTTAAGAAAATGTCTAGCATCTATACTAGTATCTTCTCTAATTAAGGTGAGTTTTAGGCTTAACAACTGTATTTTTCACTTGTCTATTCTGCTATGGAGTTCTGAAAATTGTAAAAATTGTAATAAAAACTGAACTGTACATCATATAAAAATCATCACTGAAAATATGAATATACTATGTGTAATAACAATGTATACATATAATAATGATATAGCATTGTAATAACATTTATATAATAAAAAGTTCAAATACAACTTATATTTTTAGTGATGCCTTAAATCACATAATGACATTCAGAGAAAGTTGTTTTATAATTGTCACAACAATAATATATTCATGTAATGTAAATGTAGGTAGGACAATATCTATATAAATTATAAATATAATCGTATTTCTAATACAACTCAAACTTTTGTGGTCTTTATATCATATAAAATCACTTAATGAACTTGTGTATATACTATGTATAAAACAATGCATTCTGTACTATCTATATATTAACATCAGCAAAGAAAGGGCAGCTACCTGGCAAATTGGATATAACATTGAACCTGGAGTCCGGAGGACCTGAGTTCAAATTTGACCTTACACAGTTAGTAGTCACTTAATTCTTTTTTTTTTTTGTCAGTTTCCTCATCTGTTAAATATTCTAGAGAAGGAAGTAGTAAACCACTCTATTATCTTTGCCAAGAAAACCCCAAATGGGATTTTAAAAATGCAGAAATAACTGAAGAGACTGAAGAACAGCAAATATGAATTTATGTGTTCAATAATAAAACTGTATCCTGAAGTTAGGGGGAACATTACATTATATCAAAATGGAGTCTTTGTAAACAATTGGTTATATAATTAATTCTCAGTATCAGTAAATACATATTCTGTTGAAAACTTTGAGTTCTTTCAAGGACTGATATATTTATTTTCTGAGTTGAGATGAATCAGTCCACATTTTTTCTCAATTTCTCCATTTGCCAGGGAGGCAGAATGTTAAAACTGAAAGAGTGCTTCATTTTGAATCACAGAAACTGATTCTTAATCTTGCCTTTTATTAGCTGCATTATTGATTTTTCTTCTCTACAAAATCAAACTTGAACTATCTAGTTTTCAGACTTATTGTGAGAAAAATGATCAAACATTTGAATAAGAAAATTCCCTTATCTAATGCAAAGAATATCTGCTTCCCACTTTGTGGTCTTAGGGAATTGTCTGAGACTCTGGGAAATACCCAGAATAACCAGCCTGGGTTTCAGGGCCTACCTTTTACCCTGTGTGCCACAGTGGTACTCTGAGTAGTCACCACTCTCTGTAAAATGTGCACAGATATATTTGAGCCTCCCTTCAAAGAGTGTTATTTCTTGAATTTGCCTGAAATCTTATGAGAATTGCAGAGAAATATGTTTCTTATGTGAAAGGTATAGATTTCTAGAAATATATTGAACATAGTGATTTGAAGAGTGAAAAACACCTTAGGGAACACTCACATAATGAAATCTCATTTTACAAATGAGGAAACCGAGGCTTGCCTAATAACTTGCCTAATGTCAAGCAAGCACTGAGTGTCAGTGAGGATATATATGAAATTGACAGATGGTAAAAAAACAAACAAACAAACAAACAAACAAACAAAAACTGGAGGAATAGCTAATGCTGGTGGGATGCTTAGTGCTAGAGACATTTAAAGATGAGCTTTTCCCAGATATATCCACCTGCAGGAAGGCAGAAATAGCTTCAAAAAAATCTTATTCCTTGAGCCTTACAAATCAAAACTCAAGTTCTGGGAAGCATGAAGAATAGAGGAGAGTGACAGTATATTGTGTCAGTGCTTACAATTATGAAGCTCTTAATATCCAGATCATTGAACTAATATACATTTATGATGTACCCAGTCAGTGAGTAGTGTGGTTGGCTGAATGGCATTATTGCATTACTATAACAACTTCACTAGAAACATTAGAGTCTATGGTGCTAATGTGAAAGCTTTTAGGGAGGCCTTAATCCTTGAGCCATTGACACTCCTCCATGGTAAGGTGGCTTGTCACAGCATAATGCTGATTATCTACAATGTATTCATTAGGATCATAGTAGACAGATTCTCAATGATGCTTTGTTAAATTTGGTGACTCTCAAATCTTCTAAAACAAAAACAAACCTGGATTGTGGCAGGAATATGGATGAGAAGAGAATTCTTACTCCATAATTACTAAGAGGAAATAATGAGATGGCTATTCTGTGTAATAGGTGGGCACTAAAACTAGTTATCATCAAATAATGGTTTGCATTTGTTTGTATTTTAAACTCAGTAGAAGTTAAATTTATTTCAAATTCTTCTTGTTTTTCTCATCATCTTTTACTATCTTAAAAATGATCAGGGGGTGGGGAAAGGGGCAGAATAGAATCTGTTCTAAAAGAAAGGAAGAAAGAGAAAGAAAGAAAGAAAAACTTACAAAAAAGAAAAAAAAAAGATATATCCAGAGGTTTCTTGCAAAATTTCAAGCTGAAATAAAAATTATTACTTTTATCTTCCTCTTGGTGAAAAAAGAAAATTTACAAGAGGAAACACGGACCCAACCTTAAGACATAATGCAATGAACAATGCTGGCTTGGCAAACCAGATTTAATTTATCTATTCTTCATGCTTCATGGACACAATGTAGAGTTTAAAATATATTATGTTTCCATTTTCTTTCAAGTTTACATTGGGTTATGGTGTGTTCCTTTATTTCAGATTTCATCACATATATTCCAGTAATTACTTTTCTTTGTAATAAAATAGATCTTAGCATTTGACCGTTATAAGGGATATTGCATCTTTTAGACATCACGTATAGACAAGAAGATATAAATGAGAGTTAATAACCATCAAATGTGCCTATTTCCTTTTCCTATAAATTAGACCTTGCTTTCCTACTGAATTTTGCAAGAAGGAAAACAGACTCCCTCCTGCTGAAGTGGGGAAGCAGTGCTAAATCTCCCTAAAGATTCACTCTGGCTTCTTACAGCTGTATGTTAGTACCTTTTTATATGCAATTTTACTTCATTTAGTCTTTAAGGTTGTGCCTGAGGTTAGTTTAAAAGGTTAGTTAAATGTTAATGGATGTTAATGCTGCAATTAAATTGTTAAATCAATTGAAAACTGTGGCTCCATCTCTATCTGTGTTAGTGCCGGCCTGAGCTGCATTGGCGTATAAATTAAAAGCTGTAAATCTAGTGAAGTCTAATTAGAGACCAAATTTCTCATTTATCTTATTTTCACAGGACTGTAAGCACTGATAGATAATCAACGAAGGGCTAAAACTTTTTAACATTAAAAAACTATTTTATCTATTTCAGGACTCAGGTGACTGATTATAATTCAGATCCAATTACTGTAAAAGGTCATATGTGAAATGAAGTTCTTTCAGACACTATAAGTTTTATTTTACAAGTTTGCATACAAGTCAGTACCATCTCCATCCCCAAAAGCAAATATAAATACATCCAAGACTAGTCATTGAGGACTCTTAAACTGTCTTTACTAGGTAAAGCTTTGAATGGCATATTTAATAGACTACTATACTTCATGAAAAGAGATTAAAGAAACACTTGCATATGACTGTGAGGGGGTTTAGGAGCAAAACTTTAGCACGCATAAATGACTGAGCTGCAGAACTAGCTTTATGCTGTTTGAAAGAATAGATTCAGTTCAATTCAATTCAATTGGGTTCAATTCAGCAAACAATTATCTCAAATCTGCTTTGTGTAAGGCCTGGAGATTCCAAGACACCAAGACATAACACCAAGACATAAATGAAAAAGTCCTTACCCCCAAAGAGCTTTCCTTCTTTTGGGATAGGGTAATGTAAGCATAGATATAAATATGTACAAAATAATGGGGTAGTTAAAAGGACTAGACTGTAGATGAATCTGGAAAGGCATCAAGCAGAAAATGGTATTTAAGATTAGTTTTAGAGAACTCCAGGGATCCTGAGAGGCAGAAATGGAGGAATGAATTTCAGGCTTAGGGGAAACCTATTGCAAAGTCACTTGAAGTAAGACATGGGATACTGAGTTTGGACATTATTATTTTGTTTAGGCTGGAATTAAAATAAAAAACAAACAAACATAGATTACCTACTATGTGTACTGTGCTAGGATGGAGATAACCACATTAAAAAATAAAAGTTTTAATAAATCCTTGCCCTCCAGAAGGTTCTTTTCCACTGGGATGGGTTTGGAGGGAGGGGAAGTTTTGTACAAGTAAGTAAATGCAAAGCATATGCAAAGTACTATTTTTCCTTTCCAGGGCAATTAGGATTAAGTGACTTGCTCAGGGACTCAGAGCTAATCAGTCTAAGTATCTGGGGTCAACTTGGAACAAACGTCCTCCTAATCCAAGGCCAGTGCTCTATTGACTGCACCATCTATCTAGCTGGCCCTAAAATATTTTCACGAATAAAGAATGGGATTGTTGTTTACCCTTTATTTTAGAAGAGGACCAATGGCATAAAGAAAGTGATGACATGACTTGCAACTGAATTGGATTTAGTGAAACTGAGCTGTGCATAATTATCATCAACCATTTTCTCCTCAATAGTCATTTCAGTCCAGTAGAAAGATGTAGATCAGGATGATGGGGAGACAGCCTTGTAGGGGGAGACCTTGCTGTTTTTAAACTAAGGGCTTTCCCAGGTCTGGAATATGTCCTGTTTAAGTGGTAACTTTGAAACTGGACTATTCTGGGGATACTGAATTACTAAGTAGCAAGCTGATTTAGAATTCAAATGAAATTGCTTGATCATCTTTATCTTCAAGAATATATAGTACTTTTAAATGTATTCTGATTTCTTTTTTTAATATAAATTTCTCATTCTTGGTTCTCCTATAATTAAAAATGAAGTATGATTATGTTAGTATATATTATCATCCTTATGTACCTATGTATTTTCTGAATTCTTCCTCATCAACTATGACCTAGGAATATCTAGGAAGTAAGAAAAAATAAGCATTTTTAAAAATTAAAATATCTTTATTTTTAATGTTCTTTTTTTTAAAAAAATTGAGTTCTGAATTCTCTTTCTGCCTCTAGCCTATTCCTTCCTCATTGAGAAGACATGTAATAGGATATCAATTATGCATGTGATGTCATGCAAAACATAATTTCCATACTAGTCATGTTATAAAAATAGAAAGCAAAATTAATAAAGAAAATTTAAAAAGTAGGCTTGAATTATCACTCAGAATTCATTAGTACTTTCTCTGGAAATGGATAATGTTTTTCATCATGGACACTTTGGAAATGTCTTAGATCATTGTCTCGATCAGAATAGCTGAATCTTTCACAATTGATCATCCTTACAATATTCCTGTTACTGTATCCAATGTTTTCTGGCTTC
Source organism: Antechinus flavipes (assembly GCF_016432865.1). Lineage (NCBI taxonomy): Eukaryota > Metazoa > Chordata > Mammalia > Dasyuromorphia > Dasyuridae > Antechinus > Antechinus flavipes. Next base: position 556,893,869 of record NC_067399.1, on the reverse strand, counting down.
TGCTTATTTCATTTTGGGTCAGTTCATATAATCTTACCAGGTTTTTCTGAAGCCACCTTTTTCATCATTTCTTATAGTACAATAGTATTCTATCACAATCAAGGATAACAATTTATTCATAATCCCTCAAATAATGGGCATCCCCTTGTAATGCAGGAGAAACTGAGGCAAGATAGAGATTAGAGAGTTTTTAGTATTTTATTTGAGAGGGACTTCTTGTGCTGGGGACAAAGCAGGATTCATATTGCCCCCAGGGTTGAATAAAACTCGTGTCAAAGTATCCAGCATTGATTGTGAGATTCCAGGGATTTTTATAGTCCTCCAGGGATCAGGGGAACAAATCAGCGTGGGGTTAGAGCTCTGATGAGGGGGAACCTCCAGGAACCCACCACAATTAGCTTCTCACAGGTTGGGGGTAAGAAAGGATCATAAATCCTGATAAATTGGGAGGGTTAGGAGCCACTCAGTCTGAGATAGGATTATCCCCCCTATCTAAGAGTAACCATCTGCAATTTTATATCTCTAGGGAATGCTAATGGTCAGGGCTCCCAGTCCTAATTTGTATCAGTTCTAATAGTCAGGAAAGGGGGTTACAACCTGGAGAATTGAGGCAGAACAATTCAAGGAACCCAGGCAGAACAATTCAGGGAAACTGTGGCATAACACCCTCAATTTCCATTTCTTTAAAACAAGCATTTAAGTGCCTCCTTTGTAGCATATGCTTTGCTAAATCCTTTGTAAGTATAATTTCATTTGATCTTCACAGCCACCCAGGGAAGTAGGTGCTATCATAATTCCCATACTTAAAGTAATAGGCAGAAGTTCATCAAGTGACTTGTCTATGCTTACACAGTTGGTAATTAATTAAGATTTGAACTCTGCTTTTCTTGATTCTAGAATTCTAGCCACACAGGTGATTCCCTTTTAGCCACCTACCTGCCTCCTTGAGCATGTAGTTAAGAAATTAGGGATAAAGTCAGTGAGACAAAAATAAACTTCTTGGGGTAAGGGCATTGTATTATCTGAGAATGAATGAAAGGCCCCAAAAAGTAAAGAACAACCAGATCTCTACATGCTTTTGTGAGTGGTTACTCAAATCTCTATGTGTATATGTATGTGTAAGTTTGTAATACAAGTACTTCTGAAATAACATATAAGACACCGCTAAAGTTCATCTAATTCATATTTTTCCCCCAAGGGTCTATTCCCTGTGTTCAAGGGATCACAGATTATCCAAAGGCAAATAAATAAAAGCCCAATTGTTTCAAAGGGGAAATAGTGGTTTTTGTTCCCTCCATCTTTTGGAAAGTCCAAATGGGAAAATTCAACTGATTGGAATAAAAGCCCAGACATTTTTTTCAGTATTTTTTGAAAGGATTATTGTAGCTTTGTCTTCCAAGAAATTCCCAATTTATATATATATATATATATATATATATATATATATATACACATATATTTATATATAATTATATGATATATGTGTGTATGTGTGTGTATAAACATTTTTTTCAAAATTAATTTCTGCAATGGTAAATGAAAAACTTATACACAAGAACAAACTAATAAATACATAGTCATAGGTTTATATATAGGTATATTAACATATATATCATATATACATAAATATATACATATATATTACATGTGAGTCTCTATATATATGTGTATGATTTTGTTGGTAAGGGAATACACATATTATAATAGAAGTATGTTTGAGGCTCAGAGAAGGTAAGGGAGTATTGAATGGTCACATAGCTAACGTTTAAAGTAAGAGTTGAAGTTAAATCTTCCTGATGTCAGGATTAGATCCAATATATCACAATATTTCTTGAATATGTAAAGTTCAACATGCAAACCAATAGCCACAAAAGAGCAGCTAATATGTTTAATGGCAGCTAATGCTGTGATGTACTTATACACAAACATAGATATACATACACACACAGAGGCAGACATTTAATAAGCAGAGGAAACAGCATGGCATTTTGGAAAATTGTCAAGAGATTTGTGTCTAAGTTCTAGTTCTGTGACTCAGCAGCTATTAGATCTCAAGCAAGTTATAATCTATTTCTACTTCAATTTACTTATGTTTAAAATGAATTTGGACTAAGTAATTTTTTGTGTATCTCCCTATGCACTAATATTCTATCATTTTATTCACTTGAGAAGCTCCTCAAAGAAAATCCTCATTCCACACATGCGAAAACCAAGCCAAAATAGTTAAATTACTTAATTTCATAACATTTCAATTTATGATTCTGAAATAGAATTTAAGAATTCTTGATTTCCTTCTGAACAATGATTTTTGAATGGGGACTCCTATATGTCCTGGAAATATAACTAATGATGTAATAAAAATGATTAAACTGAACCAAAAGCCTGAAAGATTTATGATTTCATCCACTTGGTTAACTTGCTCCGCCAGTTAGATCAAGCATCTGTGATTTAACTAAACCTGAGAGTTGCCTAAGGCCTTCATAGATAAGATACTTGTCTTGTGTATTATAGATTTGAAACTAGTATTTGCACTAAGGAAGTCAAGACTTAAAAATAAACACTTAACAATGTCCGGAATTTAACAGTAATGTGAGAAAAACACATTCCCTTGTGATATGATCTCAATTTTTTTAGGATGGTAATAAAAAAGATGAATTTATCAATTTGGTCTTAGCTAGAACACAAGGTTCTTGTAGGAGAAAAATAAGAGATAATATTGAAAAGGCAAAAAGACACCAAAAGGGAAAGATTTGAATGTTAGACTGGGCTTTGTTTCTTAAATTGCAGTTTGTGATCCCACATGGTATCTCATAACTCAATGTGGTGGTCATGAAATTATGATTTATTATCAGTATTTTAAAAAAAAGTATACTTATTTTATATACCTACATATCTGAAGTCATGTAAAAATTTCTTGGACAAAAGGAGTCACAAGTGGAATACATTTAAGAAGCACTGGTCTAGCTAGGGTCAGAGCCAAGATGGCAAAGAACATTCTAAACACAGAGGGACTCTCCCAATGTTCCCATTGAAACCCTCCAAACTATTTTAAAATGATACTTGAAGGAGTAACGGAGTTGACAGCTTAGGAAGTTCCCAGGTGAGGTCTTTATTTATTTATTTATTTTTTTGTTTGTTTTTTGTTTTGTTTTAATTAAAGCTTTTTATTAACAAAACATATGCATGGGTAATTTTTCAACACTGATCCTTGATGCCTTGCAAGGCCTTCTGTTTCAAATTATCCCCTCCTCTTCTCTACTCCCTCCCCTAGATGGCATAGTCCAATATGTTAAATATGTTAAAATATATGTTAATCTAATATATGTATACATATTTATTACAGTTATCTTGCTGCACAAGAAAAATTGGATCAAGAAGGAAAAAAAAAAAACTGAGAAAGAAAACCAAACACAAGCAAACAACAACAGAAAGAGTGAAAATGCTATGTTATGATCCACACTCAGCTCCCACAGTTCTCTCTCTGTTTGTAGATGGCTCTCTTCACACTGAACAATTGGAACTGGTTTGAGTCATCTCATTGTTTAAGAGAGCCATTTCCATCAGAATTGATCTTTGTATAATCTTGCTGTTGCTGTGTATAATGATCTCCTGGTCCTGCTCATTTCACTCAGCATCTGTTCATGTAAGTCTCTCCAGGCTTCTCTGGAATCATCCTGCTGGTCATTTTTTACAGAACAATAATTTTCCATAACATTCATATACCATAATTTATTCAGCTATTCTATAATTGATGGGCATCCATTCAGTTTTCAGTTTCTTGCCACTGCAAAAAGGGCTGCCACAAACATTTTTGCACATGTGGGTCCATTCCAAGTGAGGCCTTAATACTAGAATGGATGTAGGTATGGAGTATGGCAGGAACATTGGTTGGGCATTAAGAGCAGCCAGAATGACAGTGACAACAACAGTAGCAGCAAAAACTTTGAGAGCTCTCATTCCAGAGAAAGTAAGAGGATCATAGATTGGAAAGATGTCACAGAGGATGCTTTGCTGATACTGGGTAAAGCTAGTAAGATTAGTAATTCTATTGCCTATAAATGTTTCTGGATCACAGTTTCAGGGCCAAGTAGTCATATTTCCTATGTAAAACCTGGAGGACAAAGCAGTAGAGCAGTAAACATCCTTGTCCCAGGATAGCACTATCTTGGAAGCACCCAATTTTCAGACCCCTGGAATGTGAAAACAACTTAAAAGAAAAGCCTCAAAGAAATATGTTCATGAGAGCCAAGGTCAGCAAAATATTTATGCTAATAGTAGTTATCTCTAGGTTAAGGTGTGGAGACAAAAAAAATGGCAGAGAAAAAGAAAATTATGTAGTAGCATTATTATATATTTAAAAGGAATAGCAAGTCATACATAATAGATTTGTTTCTGTATAGTCATCTTTTTTTTTTCCCTATTCTACTATGTTATAGAAATGCTTGTTTTATTTCTTAAGTTCAAAATAAAATAATTTTTTTTTTTAAAGAGTGATAGGGAGAAGAAGAGCCAAGTTGGCAGACTAAAAGCACTCAACCTCTCCCACAAATGGCTCTATATTCCTTTAAATAATGATTCTAAATAAATTTTAGAGCACCTAAACACACCAAAAGACGAAGTAGAACATTTCCCAGCTGAAGGCAACTTAGAAGTGTAACAGAAAAGGTCTATGACATTAGAGTGAGAATCCAGCATGCTATCCTCAGCTCCAGGTCCCAGCATCAGTAAGGCAGTACCTCTGAATCAGCAACCTTTTGGAGCTTTTGGCCCAGGTGCATCAGGAAGAATTTAGAAGCTCAATGGAAAAGATCTGTGGGACCAGAGTGGGAGTTCACTATAGAAGCCCAGCATACAATTCTAGCACAGGCACACCAGTGCACCCCCAGCCCTGGTCCTCCAAGTCAGCAAACAGGACTCTGTTGCTTTAGCATATTAAATGTTACAGCTATAGTGGGGCAGGGACACTTCTAAATGTCTGAGGGCAAAAAAGAGGACTTATGGTCTGGTCCTTAGAAGGATCTCTTAAAATAGCTGCACAAAACCCCTGAAACTTGGGACAATGCACCCTCTACTTTGGAAACAGAGCCCAACTTTTACAAAGAGTTAAAAGACAAGTAATAGGCTAGGAAAATGAGCAGATAACAGAATAAGTTTCAGACCACTGAAACTTATTATGGTGATAAGGAAGATCAAACATACACTCAGAAGATGATTCAAAAAACTTGAACCTCCTATGATCAAAACCTCCAAGAAAAATAAGGATTTGGCTCAGGCCAAGGAAGACCTCAAAAGGGATTTTGAAAATCAAGAGAGATGGGGGAAAATTAGGAAAAGAATTGAGAGTGGTGCAAAAGGAAATATAAAAAAAAAATTAATGAGGAGAATTGCCTTAAAAAGCAAAATTGGGAAAAGAGGTAAAAAATAGCTAAGGAAAATAATTCCTTAAAAATTAGAATTGAGAAAATAGAAGCTAATGACTTTATGTGAAATAAAGATACAATAAAGCAAAACTAAAAAAGGAAAAAAAAAGGAAAAATGTGAACTATCTCATTGGAAAAACAACTGACTTGAAAAATAGATCAACAAGAGATAATTAAAAAATTATTGGTCTTTCTGAAAGTCATGATCAAAAAAGGAGCTTGGATATCATCTTTCACGAAATAATCAAGGAAAACTGTCCTGATATTCTAGAACCAGAGAATAAATTAGAAATTTAAAGAATCTACTGACTACTTTCTGAAATAACCCAAAATAAAAACTCACAGGAATATTGTAGCTAAATTCTAGTCAAGGACAAAATATTGCAAGCATTGAGAAACAAACAATTGAAGTAAGTGGAGCCATAGTCAAGATAATACAAGATTTAGCACCTTCTACATTAAAGGACTAGAAGACTTGGAATATGATATTCCAGAGAGCAACGGAGCAAGAATTACAACTAAGAATCATCTACTCAGCAAAACTAAGTATAATCCTTCAGAGAAAAAGGTGATCATTCAATGAAATAGAGGATTTTTAAGCATTCATGATGAAAAGACCAGAGCTGAATGGAAAAATCTGATTTTCAAATACAGGACTCAGGAGGAGCATAAGGAGATAATCAGGAAAGTGATAACATAAAGATTTAATAAGGTTTATCTGTTTATATTCCTACATGGGATAATGATGCTTGTAAATCATTAGAACTTTCTCATTATGGCAATTAGGAATGTGTATACACACACACACACACACACACACACACACACACACACACAGGAGCCACAAGTGTTAGTTGAATATGAAGGATTTTTTTTTTTTTTAAGATGATGAAATTAAAGGGTGAGGGAGGAATATACTGGGACAAAGAGAAAGGGAGAAGTGGAGTGGTGCAACTTATCTGCCATTAAAGAAGATGCAAGAAAAAGATTTTACAGTGGAGGGAAAGAGGGAGAATAGAGGGGTAGTGAGTGAACCTTACTCTCATTAGAATTTGTTCAAAGAGAAAATAACATACGTACTCAATTTGTATTCTGTAGGAAAATAGGAGGGGAATGAAATACAGGAAAGGGGAAGGATAATGAATGAAATAGAGGGAACTGAGTCAAATTTATAAGAAATAAGACCCATGTCCCAATTGATAAATGATCAAAAGATATGAGGTGGTATATCAAAAAAAAAGTTATAAAATCACACCTATCTTTTGACCTAACAATACCACTACTAGGTATGAGTATTAAAATAAATTTTAAAAAAATGAAAATGACCTATGGTACAAAATAAATTCATAGAAACTTTCTTCTCAAAGCAAAATATATATATTGAAAATTGCAGGTATGCCCATCAATTGGGAAATGGCTCAATAAACTGTGGTAGGTATCTTTTATGGGATATTATTGTTCTATGGGAAATAATGAGAAGGATGCTCTCAGGGAAAAAAAAAATCCTAGAAAGTCCTCCCTTCCTTTTCCAAGCTGTTGATTCTCTCATGCATACCTCTCATTTCCTTTCTCATTTTTTTTTTCTGCCTCTCTTATTTGCCTTTTAAAGTCTTTTATGAGCATTTCCAAGAAGCCTCTCTGGACTTGAGACCAATACATATCACTCTTTAAGATTTCTTTCTTTCTAGTAGTTTTTTAGCTGATTCTCTAAGTATACCATCCATATTATCTGCAAAGAGTGATAATTTGGTTTCCTCATTATCTACTCTAATTCCTTTGATCTCTTTTATTTCTCTTATTTTCTTTCTTCTTTCTTCTTTTTTAAAAAAAGATTTTTTAGTTGATTCTCTAAGTATACCATAATATCATCTGCAAAGAGTGATAATTTGGTTTCCTCATTACCTATTCTAATTCCTTTAATCTCTTTTTCTTCTATTATTGCCAAAGCTAACAATATTAAATAGTAATGGTGATAGTGGGCAACCTTGTTTCACCCCTGAATGGTTCTCATTTGTCCTCATTACATGTAATACTTTCTGATGGTTTTAAATAGATGCTACTGATCATTTTAAGGAAAAGTCCATTTATTCCTATACTCTCTAGTGTCTTTAATAGGAATGGGTGTTGGATTTTATCAAATGCTTTTTCTACATTTATGGAGATAAATATATGTTTTTTGTTAGATTGTTCATTAATATAGTCAATTATACTAATATTTTCCCTAATATTTAACCAGCCCTGTATTCCTGGTATAAATCCTACTTGGTCATGATGTATTATCCTGGGGATGACCTTCTGTAATATTCTTGCTAATATTTTATTTAAGATTTTTGCATCAATATTCATTAGTGAAATTGGTCTATAATTTTCTTTCTCTGTTTTCATTCTTCCTGGTTTAGGTATCAGTAACATGGTCTGTGTCATAAAGGGAATTTGGTAGGACTCCTTCTTTCCCTATTTTTTCAAGTAATTTGCATAGTATTGGAGTTAATCGCTCTTTAAATGTTCAGTAGAATTCACATGTAAATCTTTCTGGCTCTGGAGATTTTTTCTTAGGGAGTTGATTAATAGCTTGTTCTATTTCTGTTTCTAAAATGAGACTTTAAATAATGTATTTCCTCTTCTATTAATCTGGGCAATCTATATTTTTGTAGCTATTCCTCCATTTCACTTAGGTTATCAAATTTATTGTTATAAAGTTGGGCAAAATAACTCCTAATTATTGCTCTAATTTCCTCTTCTTTGGTGGAAAGTTCTCCCTTTTCATTTTGAGACTAACAATTTGACTTTCCTCTTTCCTTTTTCCAAATTACCTAAAGTTTTGTCTATTTTGTTTTTTTCTTCATAAAAGCAACTCTAAGTTTTGTTTATTAATTCAACAGTTTTCTTGCTTTCGATTTTATTAATCTCCCCTTTTACTTTTAGAATTTCAAATTTGGTATTTAATTGGGGGTTTTGAATTTGTTATTTTTCTAGCTTTTTTAGTTGCAAGCACAACTCATTGATCTTTTCTTTCTCTATTTTATGCAAGTAAGCATCTAGAGATAGAAAATTTCCTCTAATAACTGCTTTGGCTGCATCATACAAATTTTGGTATGTTTTCTCATTATTGTCATTCTCTTGGATGAAATTATTGATTGTGTCTATGATTTGTTGTTTCACCTATTCATTCTTTAGGATTAGACTAGAAAATAGACCAATTAATTTTAGGTCTATTTTCTCATGGCCGTTTATTGAATGTAATTTTTTTTTTTTTTGTATAATAATCTGAACAAAAAATGCATTTACTATTTCTGTCTTTCTCCATTTGATTTGAGGTCTTTATGCCCCAATATATGGTCAATTTTTGTACTGGTTACATGTACTGCTGAGAAAAAAAATATATACTCCTTTATGTCTCCATTAAATTTTCTCCAAAGATCTATCATACCTAACTTTTCTAAAATATATTTATCTCTTTCACTTCTTTCTTATTTATTTTGTGGTTTGATTTATTTAATTCTGAGCGAGTAACATTGAGATCACCCACTATTATAGTTTTGTTGTCTATTTCTTTTTTTTAGCTCTCTTAACTTCTCTTCTAGGAATTTGGATGCTATACCACTTGGTGCATACATATTTAGTATTGACATTACTTCATTATCTATGGTACCCTTTAGCAAGAGTTTCCTTCTTTATCTCTTTTTAATTAGATCATTTTTTCCTTTTGCTTGATCTGAGATCAGGATGGCTATCCCTTCCTATTTTACTTCACCTGATGAATAGTAGATTCTGATCCAGTATAAAGTCTGGGCTAGCTCCCTAGATGCCTCAAAATCAGCCAGAGTCAGGATAAGTAAAAGTCCTTGGTCTTTAGGGGGAGAAGCAATCAAACTGCCAGGAGTTTAGCTAAAGATCTCTTCTCCATTCTGGAGTCCAGAATCTCCACCTTTCCCCTCCTTGTCCTGCAGCCAAGTGAATCTTTGGCCTCTGCCACCCCACCCTCTAATCCTTGCCTACAATTATCTTAACCCCAAACATTGAGCCAGCACCAATGATGAGAAGGGCCATTTTTCTAAAGATATGCTAATAAAGTCATTGTCTTATATTGAATAGGTAATTAGCCTCAAGTGCTTAGTTGTCTGATTCAAGCATACCTTTTAAGAATTTCAGCCCTTTATACTCCAGCCTTTTACATTTACTCTGTATGCATCACTCTGCTTTAAATGTGTTTCTTGTAAACAACACATTGTAGAGTTCTGGCTTTTAACCAAGTCTGTTTTATCCACTGCTGTTTTATGGGAGAGTTCACTCCATTCACATTCACAGTTAAAATTATTAATTCTGTATTTCCTGCCATCTTATTTAGCCCAAATTATGCCTTTCTCTTTGCTTTCCCCCTTTCTCTCCTCAGTATTTTGCTTCTGATTATCACTTTCCTCAAACAGACCTCCCTCTTTATAGACCCTTCCTTTTTATTATATCTTTACCTTACTACTTCTGTTTATACTTCTATTAGCATTCCCCTTTCCTTTCCCCTTTCCCCTTCCACTTCCCTATAAGGTGTGACAAGGGTCTCTGTGAAACCAAATATGTCTAATATTCTCCTTTTGAGCTAAATCTGATGAGAGTAAGATTTACACAATGTTCATCCCCATCCCTTCTTTTCCTCAATTATAATAGGTCTTCTTTGCCTCTTCATGAGATGGAATTTCCCTTATTTTACCTTTATTTTCCTTTTTCAAGTACAGTCCCCTTTCAATCTCTAGTTTCTATATTATCACAGTAAAATCAAATTATACCAGCCCTCTCTATGTATATCCATAACAGAGATATAGTTCTCAAGAGTTCTTTCCTCTTTAACTTTTTATCCTTCTCCTGAGTTCTATATTTGGAGATCAAATTTTTTGCTCAGTTTTGGTCTCTCCATCAGAAATAAATGAAATTCACCTGTACCATTGAATGTCCATCTTCTTCCCTGAAAGATAATTTAGCTGGATAGTTTATTCTTGGCTGCATTCCAAATTCTTTTGCCTTTCAGAATATCAGATTCCAGGCCCTTGATCCTTTAAGGTAGAAACTTCTAGGTCTTGGGTAATACTGATGTGGTTCCTCGATATTTGAATTGCTTCTTTCTGGATGCCTGAAATATTTTCCCCTTGCTCCAATAGTTCTGAAATTTAGCTACAACATACCTTGGAGTTTTCATTTTGGAGTCTCTCTCAGGAGTTGATTGATGAATTCTTTCAATGCCTATTTTACCTTCTGATTATAGGACATCAGAGCATTTTTCCTTGATGATTTCTTGAAAGATAATGTCTAAGCCCTTATTTTTATCATGATTTTCACATGGTCCAATAACCCTTAGATTGTCTCTCCTAGATTTGTTTTGCAGGTCAGATGTTTTTCCAAGGAGTTCTTTTTGTATTTGGCCAATTGAAATTTTAAATGAGTTGTTTTGTTTTATGGATTTTTTTACATTTCACAAATTCTGTTTTTCAGGGAATTGTTTTCTGTTCCATTTTGTGAAATCTATTTTAAAAGGAGTTATATGTTTTTTTTTTTTTTTCTATTACACTAAATCTATCTTGTAAGGAGTTTTCTTCAGATAATTTTTGTGTTTCTTTTCCTAAAGCTTCTTACAAAGTTCTCATTTTCCCCATTTTTCTTCTACCTCTCTTTTAAGATACTTTTTAAATTTTTCCAAGACAGCCTTATGAGATGGGACCAATTTATATCAATCTTTGGAGTTTCATCTGGTGATGATCTGCTTTTAGTGTTCTCAGGGTTTGAAATTTGTCCTTTTTCTCCCTAAAACATATCTATGGTCAGAATTCTTTTGGGGGGTTTTTTGGCTCTTTTTTTTTTTTTTCTAAAATTGAGGTCTGATTTTAGGGCAAAGGAGATATTGTCCAAGCTTCCTTTATAGGTGGCAGCATCTATATTGGGTCAGTGCTGATTCACTTCGGGTGCTGGGTGGTGTAGCTAGGTTCTGTGAAATTCTGGCATTTAGGGGCTCACTATTTGACTTTTGTATTTGTGTTGGATATCTCATAACTACTCTGCTGATCTACTGGATTACAACCAGGATAGAGTAGCCAACACTGCTATAGATTTCTCCAGGTAGATTCTCTAGCAAGCAGAGCCCATGCTGCCCAGGAATTGTGCACTGTCTTGGCACCTGCATTCAGCCCACCTGCACTCAGCCTCCTTTCCTCTGTACCTGTCTGTTTCAATCGGACCTTTTCTGGAGCTCTTTGAAATTATTTTCTTCTTTTTTTTTTAATTTAATTTTATTTAATAATAACTATATATTGACAGAATCCATGCCAGGGTAATTTTTTACAACATTATCCCTTGCACTCGCTTCTGTTTCAATTTTTCCCCTCTTTCCCTTCACCCCCTCCCCTAGATGGCAAGCAGTACTATGTATGTTAGATATGCTTCAGTATATCCTAGATACAATATATGTTTGCAGAACCGAACAGTTCTCTTGTTGCACAGGGAGAATTGGATTCAGAAGGTAAAAATAACTCGGGAAGAAAATCAAAAATGCAAATAGTTCATATTCGTTTCCCAGTGTTCTTTCTTTGGGTGTAGCTGCTTCTGTCCATCATTTATCCAAAGAAATCCACTTCCATCAGAATACATCCTCATACAATATCGTTGTCAAAGTGTACAATGATCTCCTGGTTCTGCTCATTTCACTTAGCATCAGTTCATGTAGGTCTCTCCAAGCTTCTCTGTATTCATCCTGCTGATCATTCCTTACAGAACAATAATATTACATAACATTCATATACCACAATTTACCCAGCCATTCTCCAATTGATGGGCATCCATTCATTTTCCAGTTTCTAGCCACTACAAACAGGGCTGCCACAAACATTTTGGCACATACAGGTCCCTTTCCCTTCTTTAGTATTTCTTTGGGATATAAGCCCAGAAGTAACACTGCTGGATCAAAGGGTATGCACATTTTGATAACTTTTTGGGCATAATTCCAGATTGCTCTCCAGAATGGTTGGATTCGTTCACAACTCCACCAACAATGCATCAGTGTCCCAGTTTTCCCACATCCCTTCCAACATTACCATTATGTTCTCCTGTCATCTTAGCCAATCTGACAGGTGTGTAGTGGTATCTCAGAGTTGTCTTAATTTGCATTTCTCTGATCAATAGTGATTTGGAACACTCTTTCATATGAGTGATAATAGTTTCAATTTCATCATCTGAAAATTGTCAGTTTATATCCTTTGACCATTTATCAATTGGAGAACGGCTTGATTTCTTATAAATTAGGGTCAGTTCTCTATATATTTTGGAAATGAGGCCTTTATCAGAACCTTTAATTGTGAAGATGTTTTCCCAGTTTGTTGCTTCCCTTCTAATCTTGTTTGCATTAGTTTTGTTTGTACAGAGGCTTTTTAATTTGATATAATCAAAATTTTCTGATCAGTAATGGTCTCTAGTTCATCTTTGGTCACAAATTTCTTTCTCCTCCACAAGTCTGAGAGATAAACTATCCTATGTTCCTCTAATTTATTTATAATCTCATTCTTTATGCCTAGGCCATGGACCCATTTTGATCTTATCTTGGTATATGGTGTTAAGTGTGGGTCCTTGCCTAATTTCTGCCACACTAATTTCCAGTTAACCCAGCAGTTTTTATCAAATAATGAATTCTTATCCCAAAAGTTAGGATCTTTGGTTTTGTCAAACAGTAGATTGCTATAGTTGACTATTCTGTCTTGTGAACCTAACCTTTTCTACTGATCAACTAATCTATTTCTTAGCCAATACCAAATGGTTTTGGTGACTGCTGCTTTATAATATAATTTTAAAACAGGTACAGCTAGATCACCTTCATTTGATTTTTTTTCATTAATTCCCTTGAGATTCTCGACTTTTTATTGTTCCACATGAATTTTGTTGTTATTTTTTCTAGATCATTAAAATATTTTCTTGGAAGTCTGATTGGTATAGCACTAAATAAATAGATTAGTTTAGGGAGTATTGTCAACTTTATTACATTCGCTCGGCCTAAACAAGAGCACTTAACATTTTTCCAATTATTTAAGTCTGACTTTATTTGTGTGGAAACTTTTTTGTAATTTTGCTCATATAATTCCTGACTTTCCTTTGGTGGGTAGATTCCCAAATATTTTATGTTATCAACAGTTATTTTGAATGGAATTTCTCTTTGTATCTCTTGCTCTTGAATTTTGTTGGTGGTGTATAAAAATGCTGAGGATTTATGGGGATTTATTTTGTATCCTGCTACTTTGCTAAAATTATGAATTATTTCTAATAGCTTTTTAGTAGAATCTCTGGGGTTCTCTAGGTATACCATCATATCATCTGCAAAAAGTGATAGTTTGGTTTCTTTATTGTCTACTCTAATTCCTTTAATCTCTTTCTTGATCCTTATTGCAGAGGCTAGTGTTTCTAATACAATATTGAATAATAATGCTGATAGTGGGCAACCTTGCTTCACTCCAGATCTTACTGGGAAAAGTTCCAGTTTTTCCCCATTGCATATGATGCTTACTGAAGGTTTTAAATATATGCTCCTGACTATTTTAATTCCTGACCTTTTATTCCTATGTTCTCAAGTGTTTTTATTAGGAATGGATGTTGGATTATAACAAATGCTTTTTTGCATCTATTGAGAGGATCATATGGTTTTTGTTTGTTTGGTTATTGATATAGTCAATTATGCTAATAGTTTTCCTAATATTGAACCAGCCCTGCATTCCTGGTATAAATCCTAGTTGGTCATAGTGTATTATCCTGGGGATGATTTTCTGTAATCTTTTTTCCTAATATTTTATTTCAGATTTTAGCATCAATATTCATTAGGGAGATTGGTCTATAATTTTCTTTCTCTGTTTTCAGCCTAACTGGTTTAGGTATCAGTACCATGTCTGTGTCATAAAAGGAGTTTGGTAGGACTCCTTCAATCCCTATTTTTCCAAATAGTTTATTTAGCATTGGAGTTAATTGTTCTTTAAATGTTTGATAGAATTCATATGTAAATCCATCTGGTCCTGGGGATTTTTTCTTAGGGAGTTGATTGATAGTTTGTTCTATTTCTTTTTCTGAGATGGGAATGTTTAGGATATTTACTTCTTCCTCTGTTAGTTTAGGCAAGCTATATTTTTGTAGGTATTCTTCTATTTCATTTAAGTTGTCAAATTTATTGGCATAAAGTTGGGCAAAGTAACTCCTAATTATTGCTCTAATTTCCTCTTCCTTAGTGGTGAGTTCTCCCTTTTCATTTTTAAGACTAACAATTTGATTTTCCTCTTTCCTTTTTTAAAATCAGATTTACTAAGGGTTTGTCTATTTTGTTGGTTTTTTCATGGAACCAACTCTTAGTTTTATTAATTAATTCAATAGTTTTTTTTTTCTTTCAATTTTATTGATCTCTCCTTTTATTTTTAGAATTTCAAGTTTAGTGTTTGACTGGGGGTTTTTAATTTATTCCTTTTCTAGCATTTTTAGTTGCAAGTCCAATTCATTGACCTTCCCTTTCATCTAGAGATATGAAATTTCCCCTTATTACCACTTTGGCTGCATCCCATACATTTTGGTATGATGTCTCATTATTATCGTTTTCTTGGGTGAAGTTATTAATTATGTCTATGATTTGCTGTTTCACCCAATCATTCGTTACTGTGAGATTATTTAGTTTCCAATTATTTTTTGGTCTACTTTCCCCTGGCTTTTTGTTGAATGTAATTTTCATTGCATCGTGGTCTGAAAAGGATGCATTTACTATTTCTGCCTTACTGCATTTGAGTTTGAGGTTTTTATGTCCTAATATATGATCAATTTTTATATAAGTTCCATGAACTGCTGAAAAGAAGGCGTACTCCTTTCTGTCCCCATTACATTTGCTCTAGAGATCTATCATGTTTAATTTTTCTAGTATTCTATTTACCTCTTTGACTTCTTTCTTATTTATTTTGTGGTTTGATTTATCTAATTCTGAGAGTGCAAGGTTGAGATCTCCCACTATTATATTTTTGCAAATCTTCTTGCAGCTCTCTTAATTTCTCTTTTAAGAATTTAGATGCTACACCACTTGGTACATATATGTTTAATATAGATAGTGCTTCATTATCCATTCTACCCTTTAGCAAGATATAGTGCCTTTCCTTATCTCTTTTAACTAGATCAATTTTTGCTTTAGCTTGATCTGAGATCAGGATGGCTACCCCTGCTTTTTTTACTTCACCTGAAGCATAGTAGATTTTGCTCCAACCTTTTATCTTTAACCTGCATGTATCTCCCCGCTTCAGGTGTGTTTCCTGTAAACAACATATTGTAGGATTCTGGCTTTTAATCCATTCTGCTAACCGCTTCCTCTTTATGGGGGAGTTTACCCCGTTCACATTTATGGTTAAAATGACCAATTCTGTATTACTTGCCATCTTGTTAGCCTCTGTTTATGCTTTTCTCCCTTCTTTCCCCCTTCCCCCCCTTCCCAGTATTAAGCTTGTGAGCACCACTTGCTTCTCACACCCCTCCCTTTTTAGTATCTCCCCCCCCCCATCTTAGATTTCCTCCCCCTATCTTACCCCTTTCCCTCCCTGTTTCAGTATTCCCTTCCATTTAGCTTATTCCTTCCCTTTTCAATTTTTCCTTCTCACTTCTCAATGAGGTGGGAGAAGTTTCACTATAAATTAAATATGTCTAAAATTTTTCTCTTAAAGCCAATTCTGAAGGCAGTAAGATACCCACTATATTCATCCCCCTCCATTCTTTCTCTCAAATATAATAGGTTTCCTTTGCCTCTTCATGAGATTTAGTACTCCCACTTTACCCTTTTTCTGGTACAATGTCCTTTCCACATGTACTTTCTAGAACAAGGTATACATGTATTCTTTATACCTCTTTATATCAGAAATATAGTTCCCAAGATTAATCTTTACCTTTTTAGATTTTTCTTGAGTTCTGTATTTGTAGATCAAACTTGTTGTTAAGTTCTGGCTTTTTCATCAAAAATAGGTGAAATTCGCTTACTTCATTGAATGTCCATCTTCTTCCCTGGAAAAAGATGCTCATTCTCGCTGGGTAAGTTATTTTTGGTTGCATACCAAGTTCCTTAGCCTTACGGAACATCATATTCCAGGCCCTTCGATCCTTTAATGTGGATGCTGCTAGATCCTGGGTGATCCTTATTGTGGCTCCCCAATACTTGAATTGGGTTTTTCTAGCTGCTTGCAGCTAGAGGGTTCGTCTGAGGGTTCTGGCGTTTGGCCACTATATTTCTTGGGTTTTGATTTTAGGATCCCTTTCAGTAGGTGATTGATGAATTCTTTCAATGCTTATTTTACCCTCTGTTTCTATGACTTCTGGGCAGTTCTCTTTGATAATTTCCTGGAAAATAGTGTCCAGGCTCTTTTTTTCATCATTCTTTTCTGGGAGTCTGATGATTCTCAGATTGTCTCTCCTGGATCTGTTTTCCAGGTCTGTTATCTTTCCCAGAAGGTATTTCACATTCTTTTCCATTGTTTGATTTTTTTTGGATTTGCTTGACTGATTCTTCTTGTCTCCTTGAGTCATTCAATTCCATTTGTTCTACCCTGATTTTCAGTGAAGTATTTTCTTCACTCACTTTTTAAAAATCTTTTTTTAATTGTCCAATTGAGTTCTTTTCCTCTATGGAATTTTTTTCCATTTCACCAATTTTGTTTTTTAGAGAGCTATTTTCTGTTTCCAGTTCACTGATCCTATTTTTCAAGGATTTTATTTCTTTATCCACCCTGTCTTTAAATGAGTGGGATGACTTCTCCAGACTCTTTTGCCAAGCCTCCCTCTCCTTTTCCCATTTTTCTTCTAGTTCCCTTGTGAGAGTCTTTTTAATTTCTTCTATGAGATTCATCTGTGCTGAGGAACAGATGATCTCCTCCTTTGGGGATTCACCTGGAGACAGTCTGTTTTTAGTCTCCTCAGGATTTAGAGTCTGTTCTCTATCCGTATAGAAGCTGTCAAGGGTTAAAGTCTTCTTCAATTTTTTGCTCATTCTATCTAATAATCAAAGACAAACTAGCAAAGAAACAAAAGAAAAAACCCCTGAATGAAGGCTGTTTTCTTTGGGAGGGAGGAGGGCTGGGTGGTGTTACTGAGCTTCCTCTACAGACTGCCGGGGCAGCAGTGAGGCCCTAACAGGACAGCAATGGCTGTGCTGTGCCTGCGCTCTGAGATCCGAGAGTGTGCTTAGACACTGTGGGGGAGGGGTGTCCAGGTCCCGAGAGACTCCAGCTATTTGGGGTTGTATTCTTCACCCCCGGTGTTTTTAGTTTCTCTGCTGGGCTGCTGACTTGCTGCCGGAGCAAAGTATCCAATCCTGTAGCAAAGCTCTCCCAGCAGAGACTGCTGCAATCATGCCCCACCTCCTCCGCTCTGCTCAGCTCTGAGCTGCCTTCCATTCTCTTGCTGCTGCCTGCCTACCCACAGCCCGTGACCGATCTAAAACCGAGCCCTCCCTCGAGCAAAAATAGACCTTTCTTGGCGAGTCTCAAGGATGGCTTCTCTTGGTAACTACTTGTAGGTTTTTTTTTTTTCAGTCAAGCATTAATTCAGAGGTTTATAATGAAATGGATAGTGAGAGAAAAATGCGGAGTTTACACAGCTATGTGCCTCCTCTCCGCCCTCTTGCCCGGAAGTCTGAAATTATCTTCTGCTGGAAATTTGTTGCACTCCCACTATTCATAGATTTTGTCACTCCAAAGCCAGTTTAGAGGCTGGATTTGCTGTTAGCTTGAGGAACATGGGGAGAACTCAGAAAAAGACTTGTCCCCTTTCTTCCATCTTGTCTCTGCCCTCTCCTCTCTACATGTATGCAGGTATATACCTTATATTTCCTGAAATTTTCAACGAAGTGCAAAGTATTTCCCCTCTTCCTTATGAGAATTATTACTTTATCCCTAAGTCAAAAGAAGAATTTAATGTTACTCATTAGTATAATCTGAAAATTGCTGGTTCTTCAAAGAATTCATTAGACCTTAGAAAGATATAAGGGGAACTCCATTGTTTTGATCAGTGTGGCTTGTTCTTTCCTAAAACTGATAGAAAGCCTTTCTTGTCTAACTTTTCATGATGATGGTGACATTATTTTAAATGTTTACTTCAATGCAAAGAGAAGGAAGAGTTTAATATGGAATAAGTAGTATGTTTTTGAGCTAGTATCAGATCTGTAGAAATTCAAAACTGCATTTGTTTCTTTAAAGTAAAAAAAAAAAGTTTTTGAGATTATTTCCCATTAGCCCAAATCACTTTTTACAAGAATTCATTGTATATAAACCCTCAAAAGTGGTATTCTAGCCTAGAAATAAAATTTACAAAGATGGGAAACTCTCTCCCTTCCACAGGAAGCTATTTCACTTCTGGAGAACTCTCAAAGTTAAGAATTTATCCCTGTATTAAGAAGATATCTACATCACTATAAGCTCCATCCATTCTCAGTTCTGCCCTAGCTGAAATGACTGAGAGGCAATTTGTTATGGTGAAAAAAGAATTAGTTTTGAAGTCAAGAAGGATGAAATTCATGTCCTACTTTTGATGCATGATGTAATTTTGATTCAGCTATTTAATATCTAAGTGTCCTAGGTAGTCTATAATCATAAGTTGCAGAGAAGGTATCAACCTGCATGGGAAGAAGGAATTTCATCAGTTGTGATAACCAGAAACCCATGAAATCACAGGCTTAGTCTCTGTCTGTTTCCAAGATAACCAAACAGAACAAAGTTTGATATTAATTCTATATGATGTCCTACATGGATGATAATGATGATGATGATGATGATGATTAACATTTATATATTGCTATAAAGTTTGCAGTGCCCATTATACATGATTTAATTTCCATCCTCAATTTTCTTCATCCTATACTGTCATATGACCTCTTTGTTTATACTCTTTGGGAAAATTTCTAGCTTTGAAAATTGTTTTCTACTAGAGAATATGATTTTATAGATATAATCCAACTAGAGAAAAATAAAGCAATTTTGTTGCTTTTAAATACACACAAATGCATAGGTATATGTATACATATATATATGTATATATATACATATATATATACACACATATGTATGTGTATACACATATACACACCTATATATTCACTTTTTTTCAAAGATTGATATTGGTATGAATACAAATAGAACCCACTCTATTCTATAACTTAGCAGACGGTCTTCCAGAAAGATTATGACAAAATATTTCATATTTTAGGCCAAGCTGATGATTTCTCCCTCCCTTAGCTAACTAAACTTTTAGATAAGATACACAGTTAATATGTAGAGGCTCATACTTGAATCATTTTGCCTTGATAGTATTTGATAATACACATATTATTTGCTGACCAAGCTTTCAAAAGATATTTCCACAATAAGATGAGTGATCACAGCAGAATTTTTAGAAGAAGAAACTATGCATCTGTTTATGCATCCTGGGATCACATTAGTATAGGGATGGAGGTGTTATGTGATACCTTGTTCATCGCTGGTTTATAATTAACTAACTTAATAAAGATCCCTTTTCACAACAAATATTGCCTTGTAACACCTCCTGCACCTGTAACTTAGTTAGTTGTTTCTTTCTAAATGAGTATGGAATTTCTACATTTTCCTGATTTAAAAGATTAAAAGATGATATTAAAAGATTTAAAAGCTGTTGGCATCATTTGGAATTCTTTTGTTTCATCTGTGTTAGTTATACCATGCAGTTTTATGCCATTCATACAAATGATAAGCATGTTTCCTATATCTTGAATCTCTGATAAAATTATTTAATAGAATTGGTGTAAGGACAGAGTCCTGTACCTGTCCATTAGATTCTTTTTTCTAGGTTGACATTCAGCCATCTATTCTAACTTTTTGAGTTCAGTTGCTTAATCAGTTCCAATTTTGTCTTATTGTATCACATTGCAGTTCATCTCTTTCTAGCCTATCCAAAATGGCATTATGAGAAAATGGCCAATCATTTTCCTGAAATTCAGTTATATCATGCCCTTAGTATTTGTCTAATAAACATGTCAAAAAAAGAAAGAAAAAGAAAATTAATTAATTTAACATGTCTTATTCCTGTTAAGTCTACCTTATCTTTAAAATGTTATGATCATATATATGAATATTTGAATGTAATATATACAATTTTTATAATTTTAAATAATCTATATCAATTTGTTATTGTCTTCATTGCTCAAATGAGCAATGAGGGTGAATGGGTGAGGGGACCATTTTTGATAATGGGAACAACTCTGGCATCCAAAGTCTAACCTTTATTCTTTTACCTAGTAAAAGAGAGGAAAAGAGATCATCTACAATAGTCATGCAATCCCAAAGAAATCATATGTATTTAAATTTTGGCTTCTCCTCCCACCTTCGAAGAATATCTCTCTACCCCTGGGTCCTTCAAAAAGGGTTTTGAAATGAGATGGTTAGCAGTTTTCTTTTCTTCTTTCAATCCTATGTGAATCCCATCCCCCATCCCCACCTTCACTCCATCTCCCCATGGCAGTGAGGGCCAAGTTTGTTGCTTGCAGCAGAAAGACTCAAACGTTTGCACGATCCGACTGTTTTCAAACAGACTCGGCTCTTGTGAGCCTTACCAGCTGTGACTAATAGCAAAGAGAAGGGGGGAAAAAGCTGCTTGGGCCTGTAGGCTTCAGACAGGCAGGCTCTGGGGGAAACAAGAGAAAGCCATTAACTAACCACAGTATTATCTTGATTCTCTCTGAGAAACGAGCTAGGGACGGCTAATGAACTAGCCTTAACGTTTCAAACTGAGTGCACCTCTGGGAACTCTGCTAGAACAAACAGTGTGACAGATCAATGCCTGATTCCTATATCAAGAGAAAAGGTTATTTGCTCCTCCAAGGAATTATAAGATTAGTTCATCTCTATGATACACTTTCTAGCTTTTTATAATATAACTTTACTTAGTATGTAAGTTTTACATGATAGAAAATGATGTGTGTGTGTATGTGTGTGTGTGTGTGTGTAGGAGAACAGATATGTATTTTTGTAGTCATGTGCATACATATTGGTCTTAAACCTGACTATTGTATAAGATAATATTGCAAGATGAAATAATTTTTCACCATCCTTCCTGAAATACAGATGCCAAGTTTTTGGCTCTAATTAAGGTACTTATCCAAGTTAAATTATACAACCTTCAGTTATTAACTCTAAGATGGAGAAATGATTAGGAGTGGATAGTAATAAAGGTTTGGCTTTTTTTCATTCAATGATTCCCATGTGGTTAATAGGGAGGGATTTTCAAAAGGCTACTAATTGCCTGGAAAAAAGACATCACTCTTTATCCTTATCCTCCAACATCATTCAAAAATGTTACAAAACAAACAAACAAAAACTATTAATAGGTCTTAAAGGAATTGGTTATTATTTTGGTAAAAACTAGAAAGAGCACAGCCTTTGGATTGAAGTTCAATTTTGGACCCCTTCCTTTGCATGCCTATGTGATTTTGAACAAGTCACTTAACAGCTTCTACTCTTCAGTTTTTTCATCCATAAAAAAGATTGTTATATTATATGATTTCTATGATTGCTTTCAGCTTAAGAACTGTGAGCCTATGAAAATAATATAAAATGACATACTTCTATTGCATTGATAACAAATGTAATTGTAATATGGTTTACAAAGATCAAAATTATTACTATCTGATGAAGGTGGTCAATAGGAATGTCAATTTTAGTCTTTGAAATAATTGATCTTATATTCTTAAAAAAAGATTTTAAATCATTAACCAAGTTCAGGAAGTCATTATTGATTCCTAATCAGATTTAGAACTTTTAAAATGAAATTATGTTCATATTTATTCTTAGAAAATAACCCACAAGATAATATAAGATCAAGTTGTTTTTGGTATTCATTTTCACTGCTTATGCTAATGAGCTGAAAGATCCATCAAAATATTAAAGAAAATCTTTCTTCAAAGGACCACAAAGCTTAATATTAGCTAGACACAAAATAAAAGATTTGGGTGTCAAATCTTGTATCTTGACCAACTCTAATTGTCTGTGAAACTGGAATCCCAATGGAGAAAGATTGCCTAGTGACTTATATGATCTGAGAAGCTGTTTGTGAGAAAAACCTTTAAAAGAGTATCTCTCTTACCTGACTACACATCAACATACATTATAACTGTGTTGTGGCAGTTTTATAAGGCTATTATTGATGATCATTATAGGTGGAATAGCTCTTTTAAAAGTACAAAATAACAAATTAATAACTTCATATAAAATATTCTCTTTGGAATGCTGGTAAAGGGCTAATAATAATGTAACTTCAGTCTCTATGTACAATTTTCAAAGTATTTCTCCATATAGAAAAAGCTAGTCATAACTTTCAATAAGTGCCTACTGTAGGGAAATCACTACAGTCAGTATAATATAAATTATGAAAAGAAATAAAAACATCTTCCCTCATGTTGTGTTTAAGAATATAGAATACACAAAACAGTGTACTAATACGGTTCTGTGCTGTCATGCCTACCTGGGAAATGGGTCTATTCTTCTCGCTCTTCCCCATCATTCCCACCACCTGCTACCACTTTGCTTTGTAACCAAATAACCCAAGGTCAAATTGACTGGAGCCCTCTATAATGTTCAGATTATTGCAATTTCTATTTTTGCTGAAGGACAAAGTATTGGCCTCTCTCCTTTTCTCCTACTGTCTGATAGCCATATCCAAGTTCTTCAGCATTTTAAAATTAGACTTACTGAAAAAAAATCATAAAGAAAGAATATTATGGAAGGAGGGATTCCTAGAAAATAAAGTGAGAGTTTCACAAATTACACAAATTCTGTTTAGTCTTGATCCCAAATAACAATTAATAGGGCATCGGGATTATTTCTTTTATCCTTCTCTTTCTTCTTGTCAACAATCTACCAGACCATATTTGCTCTCTGCCAATGTAAATTCTATAATTGGTTTACAATATGTTTCTTGAATTGGAAGAAATATGTCATTGACATGTGATACTCTATGTGTAAAAGTTAAAAGAATGTGATAAATAGTTTATTTCTCTTAACATGTTAAAAGAGAATAAGGTATTTAATTGAAATAAATTCTGTTAAAACAATTAAAAAAAAAAAAAACAACAATCTCCCAGATACTGACAAACAGTAGTTTTTACTGTGGTTTTCACCCATCAGTTTGTTAGATCTCAGACCTCCAGGGTCAACACCTCCACTCTTCAGTTTTTAGTGTTGTGGTTCAAAATCTACCCCAACTATGTTTATTCTCAATTAGAACATTATGGCTCCATGTCAGCAGCCTAGGGAAAGCCTTGCCTATCTACTTGCTAGATTTCTAGTGAAAAAAAAAACTACTATAAATGGGTTTTAGAGATTTATAAGACTCTGATTTCATCTTTTATCTTTATCTGGAGGTCTTCAGGTATTGGTGTTGTCAAACAGATGGAACTGATGTCTAACTTGTGGATGGCCGGAGCCAAACAGAGAAAACTAGAGGCAGAAAAGTCAGAAATCAAACAGAAGTTTCAACTTCAAGGTGAAGGAAACATCTTGTAAGCAAGAACACATGTGCCAAAACCATAGCTCTAGTAGGTGGGTCCAAGGCAGTGTGCAAAGATCTCAATATTTAAACCAATGACTGTGTGCTGAGCTGTAGCCCTGAGTATAAAGGGTAATGGTAATAATGTAATATGTTTGATTCATAGCAGGGCTTCATGATTAGAACATTGATATAGCAGGTGCTTGCTGAGCTCAGAGAACACCTGGTGCTGGTCAAAGTAATTCAATAATTATATGAAACAATTTTGGAATTTTGCTATGACTGAGATCATCTGAAGGGTTACTGCAAAGGATTGTTGTTATACCAACTTCAATACACAGCTTGCTTGATGAGCTTAATTGAAGAAAACAAGGTGTTCCCTAATATATTGACAATATTTACTTCTTAGTTCTTTTTCTTTTGTTTGTTGTGTGTCAAATAATATGATATTTGCAAAGTGTTTAGGACAATCTTCCCTTCATTCTTTCTCTTCTCACAGACAAAATATTCTAGTTAACTCAATTAGGGACTGTTGAATTTCTGACAAAATGGCAGAATAGCTACTTGCCTTCAGTCCTGTGATTTAGACTACTCTGTAGTTCTCTGATAACTTTGTAGTTATCAAACAATCAATCTCCCAGCCTAAGTTGCTTTATTGTTCTGAACCAAGTCTTATGATGAAACTCTAATCATTAGTCAAACTAAGCAAAGAGACACATCTGAAGTCAATAGATATTGGACTTTGTTGTTGTTGCTGTTTTTATCTCCGAATTCTATGTTCCCTCACCATAGGGTGATCAGTTATTAATCTATGCTTGTTGCTCTTTTTCCTGGGATTTAATTTTGATGACTTCCTGTTTATATTATCTCTACAGGAAAATTTCATGAGCGTTCAGCAATATCAATATATAATCACCACCACCAATCTTAATAATTGATTATGGTCATTGTATCCTAATTGGGGGGGGGATCAATATGCATGTCTTATTATTTAAGTATTTATGTAGTCAATTTAATTCAAACAAACATTTATTAAGCACCTACTAAATGCACCCCACACTCAGCTCAGGGGAATCAAAGACAAAAAAAAAAAAAGTTCTTACCCTCCTGGGGTTTACAGTCTATACATACTAACATCTCCCTAGTATTTATGGATTGTGAGGAAATTTAAACTAAAACAAAGATGAACCATTGGACAACTTCCAAAGAAATGCATCTCTTCCTTTCAAGTACAATTCTAGGCAGTTGGCAGGTACTTGATAAATGTCTGTGGAATTAAATTGCTGAAAGTATTCCTTAATTATGACCATCATTTTAAGCCAATTTTAGTGACAGGATAAGATTCATTTTATAATCAAGGAGGATCCATAGACATACAAATCATGAAGGTGCTAAAGTCCTTAAAAAGTTTGTTCTCTTAAGTAAATTAAATATGCCCTTATAATCTTGTTTACTCTAGTAATTGGCTAAGCAAACTATTTCTTCATAGATAATACAAAGATAAAGTTCATCAAAGCCCCAGTTGAATTATCACAAATTCCTAATTATTGAAGTTTAAATTAATGAGCCATTGCTGTATATTTTAAAATAATTCCTCTGGGAAATTTTTTGAAGACATGCCACTGAATCTCTAGTAAGGTGATATAATTAATATAAAAAGATCTGCATATTCAGTAATCCGAATAAAGTTGGCTGTCTTTCTTTTGCTATCAACCCATTTCTTCCCTTTTCACAATATTTAATTAAAAGAGGACTGGACAAGTTAAGAAAATGATATTCTGGGTCTTACTTTGAAATTAACTAGCTTTGTGACCTTGGAAAATGCACTTACTCTAACCTCAGTTCTTTAGCTATGAAATGAGAAGGAACAAATTGGATGATTTCTAAGCGTCTTTCCAGGTCTAAATTTCAATTCAATTCAGAAAGTATCTATAGAACATGTATTTTTTGCAAGGTGCTTGGAATGGTGGCAAAAAAATTCCCTATAGTCCTTAAAGAGTTTAAAAATAATGTGTAGGTAAAGAGATGGAGGAGGGGGCTGAATACCTGAAAATAAATAATGATACAGTAAAAGGAATATGACAAATGCAAAGATGAAAATCCAGGAAAAACATTATGAGTGATTTGGGGGGGAAAGAGTATGTTCAATTAGAGGGAGGGGAAAGGGAAGGTGATAGTCAAAGAAAGCTTTGAGAAGATGAGAACTGAGTTTAGCCTTGAAGAAAAGAAGATATGTCAACAGAGACATGGCAGGAATTTTTTTACAGGCATAGAAACCCACTTCAGTACAGAAATAGCAGAAGGTGGACTGAAAAGGAGAGACAGTAATAATTGAGTTTGACTAGAATATACTGTTCATGAAGAGAAAAAATATGAGATAAAGATGGAAGATTGTTTGGAGCCAAATGGGCCTTGAATGTTATAAAAAGGAGTTCACTCTTTATTTAATAGGTGGTGAGTCATTTCAGTTACTTTGCGTGTATTTGTGTGTGTTGGGGGAGACTAGAATTAGTAGAGGAACAAGAATCTTTACTACTTGGATAGTGATGATAAAGCTGAATTATAGAAAACAGTGTGAAAGCAGGAAGATCAGTTAAAAAGTTACTGTCATCTTGATGAGACGAAAAGAGACCTGTATTATTTTAGTTGGAGTGAGAAGAAAAGTTAACTAGAAGAAAGTAGATACTAACGGGATAGAAGGGTATAATATTGTACATGAATTTGATTTAATTTAATTTGGCTGTGAATTTATGAACTTGGCAAAAATAAAGATTTTATCCATGCATGTGTCTGTCTGTCTGTCTCTGTCTGTCTCTGTCTGTCTGTCTCTCTCTCTCTCTGTCTCTGTCTCTCTCTCTCTCTCTCTCTCTCTCTCTGTGTGTGTGTGTGTGTGTGTGTGTGTGTGTGTGTAGAATCCTATATCTAAAATTATGGGAAAGGGAAAAGAAGATAAATAAAGGGGAAGGAAAGGGAAGGGAGAGGATGAAACAGAGAGACAGAAAGAAAGAGACAGAGGAAGAGAAGGAGAGAGAAAAGGGAAGTGAGCGAGAGAGACAGAGAGAGAGAAAGAAAGAGAAAGAGAAAGAGAGAGAGAGAGAGAGAGAGAGAGAGAGAGAGAGAGAGAGAGAGAGAGAGACTCAGTTCCTGCATGACTTTTAAATCATAAACACATCAATCATTTGAATATGATTTAGAATTTCCTCTTTATCATATCTACTCTCTATTGATTCTATTTAATTGGAGCCAATGAAGATAGTTTTTGTTTGAATTTCTAGAAGTACTGGTCAGTTAGCAGAGCCCTATTCTTATGCTGCCTTTTACTCCTTTATGCCTTCTCTTGCTTTTTCATGATGAAGATAAAGAAGACAGTTATTTGGAGGTATAAAGTAATAACATTTATATGTTAGGGCCCAGGAGAGTATTTTTTTTTCTCCAAACATTAATTTTCTTGCCAGCTAAATCTTTGCTTATTTTTATTTTCTTCTACAAAAGGAGAAATCCTGGTTTCTATCTTTTGTCTTTTTTTAATCATTAGCTTTGCTTTAGATTGTGAAAAATAACATTGATATCCAATTGTTTTCAGAGCAAATATCACAGATACATCTTCTCCTTGGTATAGATTATCTTCTTTTAAAGAGACCCTGGTCTCTGTTCTTTATTTTTTTTCTATCACATTATCTATGTCTTTTATTTCTGATTTACCTGTATTTCCAAATAAGTCCTCCTCTATCTTCATGCTGAGTAACCAGCAGAGCAAAATTATCTGACATAAGTGTGGAACACACTTACAGCACTCTATCTTTGTAAAGATGGAACATATCTTTACTTTCTCACATCTCTTCTTGTGGCTGAGTGGTCACTATAAAATTTCATGGCAATTAATTTTGAGTTTAATTTTGCTTGGTTTTGTGGTTGCTATAAAATTATTATTTTTATTATTTGTTATACAATTATTATTTATATTATCTATCCTGGTTCTACTTTGTATCTGTTCATTTGTCTTGGTATGTTTTTTGTTTTTGTTTTTTTTTTTTTTTTTTGTATTTCATTATAATCATCTTTTTCTTACAGTACATTTACATTTCGTTACATTATTGTAGCACCAGTGTTTAACAATTATAAATATGTGGTGATACACTTTTTTGTCCCATTCTTTGCTAATATAAGAAGTACTGTTATAAATATTTTAATCTCTATTATTGGGCCTTTATATTTATTACTGAACCCCTTGCCCCATAGGAGGTCCTGTAAGTCAAAGGATTTGAAGTCACTTTCTTAGCATATTTCTCAACTGATTTATAGACTGGTTGGCAACTCTGCCAACAGTGTATCAGTGTGTCCATATTTCTAAAACTTTCTCATACTTAACTAATCCCATATGAAATCATCTTTCATAATTTACTGGGCATGAGGTAAAACATCAAAACTGTTTTGGTTTACATTTCATTTATTATTGTGATTTTAAGTAATGTTTTCTATCATATTCTTTTTTCACATAAAATATTTGAAAAATATATAAAAATAATTATTATTTATAGGTGACAAGGGAGTTTCAAGGGCAATTTTTCCTATATTCCATTTTTATCTTATATGAATTTGGAAAGTTTAGGTGGAAGCCTATTTTCATTTTTTAAGAGACAACTTCTTCTTTAGAAGAATAGACAAGATATAGAAATTGATGACAGTGGTACTGGTGGAATGAGGGCTTTATTGAGGGGAAAAGAATAGTCAATAATGATTCCAAGTTTTCAAAGCTTTTGAATGAGGACCATGATTTTATTTTGATACCTACTTGTAAAGTCCTGGCTAGCTCCCTGGAGGCCTCAGGATCAGTCAGAGTCAGGATAAATAAAAGTCCTTGGTCTTCAGGGGGAGAAGTGAAGGAGATGGACAAAACTGCCACAAATTCCCCACCAACCTCCCTTCTTCTGGTCTTTCTGCAAAGTGAAGTCCTCTCACTTCTTTCACTCCACCCCTTAATCCTTACCTACAATTATCTGATTACACCAAACATTGAGGCAGCATGGAACAGTGGGAAGGACCATTTTTCCAAACATATGCTAATAGAATCATTATCCAATAGGTAATTAGCCTTAAGTGCTTGATTGTCTGATTCAAGCACACCTTTTAAGAGTTTCAGCCCTTTACATCCACTGATATTGAAGTATTAGAAAGATATTCCAATAAAGGTACATGGCTGAGTCTTGTCAACATAGACCTAAAGCCAAAGACAATGTGTTGAATGAAGTTATAGGTATAGGAATCATCTACATAAAGTGATAATTGAATTATCATCAGAGGTAATAAAATGTACTGGAAAGAATGCTGAGTTTGAGTTAAATCCTATTTTTTGACTTTACCTATGTTATATTGGGAAAGTCATTTAACCTCTCTGGTTCTTAATTTATTCATCTGTAAATGTGGGAGTTTGACCAAATGTTCTCTTCAATATTCCTTTTGCTTTTACAATCCTAAACCAAAGACTGTATGCAATGATTAAACTTCTACAACTATATGATTAAGTCTTAATCTTCTTGTGTTCAGTAGAAGCAGCAATCTGGTGGAGTGAGTAGAGAGCTTCCTTCATAGCCAGGAAGAATTGGGTTCAAGTCCTTCCTCTAACACACCCTTGATATCTATATTTCTGGGCAAGTCACTTAACTTCTCATTGCTACAAACACCTCTTTAAGATTGGAAATCACAGAGATCATGTGGACTGACATTGGTAGGGAGAGTTGTCTAATGTACATTAATTCCTTGTAGCAGTGAAATCATAGATCCATATCTTAGCTAAATTTTTTGGTAATTAAAAAGTGACAAATGATGTATTTTTTTTTAATATAAGTATATTTACTATCAGGTATATAATGCTTCTTTTTTTGCCTAATCTAAATAATGTAGAGAATAGATGGGAATCATACATGTGCAATAATTTTTACCATCTTCCAAATATCTCTATCTCTATATTTATAAACTTTGTATCTATATCTATTTATAAACTTTATATCTGTATATCAATCTATATTTATAAACTTTATGTCTATTTATTTATATCTATATCTATTTATAAACTTTAAGTTGGTAGATATTATTTTTAGATTCCATAGAAAAATAATAGCTGGGGCAAATTACACTGCAATTTAACTGAAAACTTTATTTTTTAGTAGATTTGTGTTTGTAATGAAAAGCTAAATAGAAAGGAAAACCTTGGATGCATGACATAATTCATTTTATTAGATTATTAGCAATAGTATTTTCCTTTAAATTGAATATTCCTGTCAGGTGAGCATCTGATACTCTAAAACATAGAATTAGATGCTGTTCATCAATTTACAATCCAAATCATAAATGAGATGATTTGGACCCCACAATCTCTTTTAAAGTTGAAATAAATCTTTGTTTCTCCTTCAGTGGGTCCTAAGAAAAATTTTAAAGGTTTGAGATTTGTGCCTTATACCTTAATCTGTTCTTTTTCTCTAATTTTATGGAAATATTGTGATATTTATTAAAGAATATGAAACTTACGTATTACTGTTTAAATATTACTGTTTAAAGGTGATATACTCAACCTAAGATATAGCTGCAATTCACTAGTGGATGAAATCTTCCTCACTAAAGAGAGATCTCTAAGCATGAGAGTTTAGTTCTAAGGCATAGAATTTTATGGACAATCATCTCAGTAGGCATTCAATAAGAATTTTTCATTCATATACTTCAAGAGGCATAGTCAGTTTCTACTCAAAAGTATTTTTTGGGTGTGGCTGCTATATAGCATTTTCAAATACATCTTAAATTCCTTTCAAAGGTTGTCACTTTATGTCATCAACATCTTGGATACAATCAAAACTCAAATTATAAAATACTTCATGCTAGAGCCAATGTAATTTTAAGTTACACTAGGCTAAATAGGCTTTTTAAAAGAGTCTAAGAATCAGCAGAATCAACGAGGAAAAAGATTGCACTTTCACAGGTTCTCTTAAAACAGTGAAACTTTGTGAAATAAAGATAGTCTGTTAATTCTATTCAGAAGTGAAGCAGAAAGCCCCAATTTTCCAAGTAATAAAGACTTGAGAGGCCAACCAGTCTAAATAATTATATGCAGGAAGAATTTTTATACTTAATTATCATGATAGGTAGTCTATCAAAACAGATTTTTCACACACTTCTCAGTTCTCTTCATGATATTGTATCCCAGAAGGGTTTTTATCATTTGTAAATAAAGGGTTTTAAATATACCATAAAACTGGTATTTCTATAGAAAAGACACAACATAGAAATATCAATTTTATTTTATGTATTATATGTTAAAAACCATTCATAGTTCATGGCATTTAAAAAAAAATTAGTGGTTCAGCCCATGGGCTATAGTTGAACAACTTCTGACATAGAGAATGAGCCATCTACTTTTAAAAACTATTGTGAAGGGGAAAGAGATGAAACAAGGAAAGAGTTCTCTATCATTTCCTAGAACCATTTGATGTTAATTTGATGTTAATGATGAAATGGCATATCCTCCTCTGTGGCTTTTAATCTCTTTGATATAAAATGAAAAAATATATATATAATTCCACAAGAGATCATGCTTGAAAATTACTTGGTTTTTTTTTTCCTGTGAATGTATGTTTTCATTATGTCACATCAATTCTGTCCATGGTGGTTGTATGTGTGCGTATGTATGTGTGTGTGTGTTCCTATACAAGAGAGAGAGAGAGAGAAAGAGAGAGAGAGAAAGAGAGAGAGAGAGAGAGAGAAAGAGAGAGAGAGCTTTAGTTTCATACAGTTTAAGTTCTAAGAAAGCAGCTTCTTAAAATCATGTTTGTGTGCATTGTTTTTCTTTTTCTCCAGGGAAAATAATCAGGTTCTCATGTTGCTACTAAGTGTTCTGTAGCTGAAAAAAGGTTATCCAATGAGGTCATTGTTGTGTGGATGAACTTGCAGCTACGGACATATCAGAGACCATCTAAAGGAAATATTATATGGGCCATCAAGACAGTTTCAAATTTCCTGATTGCATATATTTAAATAGGAAAAGCTCCAATTACTTGAGCACTTGCTTAGATTGTAATAGAAAATTGAAGCCTAATGTGGATTCTAATCTCTCCAAGTAGCCAAACCCATCAGGGTATATGAAAATAAAGTTAAATATCTATAATTAGAAGATTAGCAGGAGAGAGTGAGGAGCCAAACCATGTCATTATGGGCAAAGGAAAGTGTTAGCTTTAGGAAGCTTAATTCTATGACTCTTTCATGACATGCATTTGTCTAGGACTTGCTGCTCATGGTTTTGTATTTCTTTTTGCTGGTGATACCTGAGATAAGGCATGGTAACTAAGCCTTAATGGTTTTAAAACTTTCTCTTTGTAGCCATAAAGTGACCATTGACAAATTGGCATGTGTTACTTCACTGAGATCCAATTCCCAATAGACCTGTCAATATGAAGAGATCTCCCCCGTTAAAACAACAACCGACTGATACAAAAAAAAAAAAAAAAAAAAAGTTTCCAACAGTATGTATTTATGTAGGAGAGGGGTTGTACCAGAAGACAGCTGCTTAGAACAGCTGTCTACTTATACAGCCATCTTAGGAGAGAATGATTAATGAATTCACTTGGGCAGCAAGAAGTTCAGTTCACTGATCCATAGTTTCAGCACAGGTATTGATGTGAAACTAATGAGAAATTTGATGCTCAAATTTGAATGTTTATTCCAATTACCAACCAGCAGATCTAAATTAAAAAATAGTTTGAAGCTTTAACCTTTTTATTAGTAATGGAGAAAGCTGAACTGTTGCTTTGGAGCATGTGGGGGGATTCACGGACATGAGTGGCTGTCACCTTGGCAAGTCTGGGTCATGCCCTCCCTGACTGACTATTTTGACTTCACAAATGGAACTTTTTTTGGCTTTTTTTTTCTTTCCAGTTTACTTGCTTTGGTTTGTTTGTTTTTTCAAAACACAAGAGGTTTAAAAAGGCTTTTTATTAGCTCCATTTTCTTTTTTTCTTTTGGCCTAGACTGGTGATTTTCATCAGTATGCAGACATTTCAGTTTTGAATCTCTTTCCACTGATGCAGATCTACATCTTACAACAAGTAAACATTAATGCATTGCTTCACAATTTGGAAAACACTTTACATGCTATTTCATTAGATCCTCACAAATGCTCAGTGAGATAGATGATGTTATTTTCTTCTTTTTACAGATAAGGAAACTGAGGCTTATAAATTAACTCATTTTCCCATAGTCAGACAACTAGTAAATGTGTGAGCAGGAATTAATCTAAGTCTTTGTTACTACGAGTCTAGCTCTCTAGCTTCCATGTTACCCTTGCTCATCTCCAGGTTATGGTCTTAAAGAGTTGCCTTGGACACTAAAAAGGTTAACTGATTTATCCAGGGTCACAGAACTAATAGAGGGTCAGCAGCAGGACTTTAATCTTTGTCTCACTGACTCCAGGGCTAGCCCTTTTTCTACTTTACTACCCTTCTCCATTTACACTTATGCAATAGAAAAATATTTTTATAAAGCTACCAGAAAAAAAAAAACCACAATTTTTTGTTATTATTGTTTATATTAAGTTAAGAACTTTCTGGCTAAATGATTATATAATTACTCCCAAAATGGGTAAATTCTTATACTCTCAGGCCATAAGACAGATATTTCACTGTTAGAGGTTACTGTTATTCTGTCTTACAATTAATCAATCTGCAAGAATTTATCAAGTGCTTACTATGTACAGAATACTGCAGTAGGTTTTAGGAATAAGATGACAAAAGTGAAATTGTTTTGCTCACAAGGAACCTTGGATTCAGATGGGGGGATTATTAAAGGAATGACTTTTACTTTTTTTAAGTTTGAAAAATATTATCACCAACCAAATTTCCATTTTCTTCAGTGGGGGACTTACTCTAGAGCTATGTAATCTTTAATTTTGCTTCTGTTTATGAGACAGGAATAATAGGTATCTTGTAAGAATATAAGTATTTTTTTGGTGAATAAAATGTTATTTAGGAAATTACCATGTTCTTAAACTAAATGGTGCCACAATGGAAGGAAAGAGTTAAACCTTTCCCCAATGGATACCATTTTATATCCAGACCATAGCTTAGGCACAGAGAAAATTGGGCTGAATAATCCCTTTAGACTGTGCTGAGCTGATATTTGGATTGTTTGTTAACAAGTCAGGGTTTCAAACTTTATCTCCAAATTCCACATTTTAAAAAGTATTAACTCATTCCCTCAAACAGAATATTCCTGAAATTACCTTGGCCATTTATTCACAAAATTGAAAATCTTTAAGTTATGTTAGAATAAAATGATGAATTTAATATCAGAGGCACTTAGAAAGAAGTAACTTTACTTCATTTTTAGACATGTCCCAGATTTGATGATGAATAGCTTAATTTTATGTTAATTATTCACTATTATTTGTTAAAATCTTTTGTTGTTCATTCTGGGAATTGGGGAGACAAGTCTGTGATTCCAGCAATATGGCAAACAATGTGGAAATTTCTCCACTTATGAATATTGGTAACTCATCTATATTATAATCATAATATAATATAATTTTAGAAAGTTGCTTGGGGCACTGAGGGCTGAAGTGACAGAGCTGGTATGAGAGAGGCAGGCTTTGAATCCAAGTCTTCCTGAATTCAAGACTGAATTTCTATTTACTATGCTATGCTGACATTTTTATTATCACATAAGTAGCTTTTTGTTTTGTTTTGTACAAAGAGAAAAAAAAAATATGAGGGATTCTGGACTGAATACTTTTAAAATTGGTATTTTATTAAGTCTCTAATGTAAATCATTAATTCTTCTTCTACTTAAGCAAATGGAATTTTGAGACTGATTCTCCGGTGGGCTTTCTTAGTTCCATTAAATATAAAGTTTTAATACTATGACTACTGTAATGGCAATAGAGTATGGAAAATGGTTGGGTTTAGGGAAAGAGAAAAGTTGAGAGAAGAAAGGAACCCTAAACAGTTTTAGAAAATGTAATAAAATTTCAATTCTAGTTAGTTGGAAATTGAACAAAAACTTGTTAGCATTGAAATCCTTCCATAATCATACCTGTGTCTAGCCATATCTTAACACTTTTTCTTATTGTAATCCCTATTCTATAACTAAATTGGGTTATTAATTGTTCTCTGAACTAACACCACCTTTTCTACTTTAAAGTAGAAAAGGGCTATTTGGGCTATTTCTTACATCTAGAAAATACTTCTATTTTTCTTAAATGCTACCAATCTTTCAAGTCACATCTCATTGCCACACTCTCCAAGAAGGCTTCTCTGATCATACAATCATTCTTCGTTTGTGTTTGCAAATAGGATTTGGGGATTATTGACCTTATCTAGTTCACCTCATTTATTTTATACTCAAGGAAACCCTACTGAAGTAAAATGACTTTAAAAAACCCTGTACATTAAGTCACCTAGCCCCAGCTCAAGCTCATTTCCTCTGACTCTCTACCCTAGCAAAAGACTTATATACTTATTAATGTTTGAAGAATGAATGCATAAACTCTTTTTTTTTGTCATGTTAGAGAACTTATTTTAAGTCTTATTACGCCTTCTAACTTCCAAGGCATCTAACGCTGATAGTTGCCAACATTATTTATTTCCAAGGGAATTGACAATATTTCAACATTTCTCCTGCCTGATTCCTTCTGATAGATTCAGAAAGAAAAAGTTTAGTTTTTTAAACTAATCCATATATTCAATTCAATGAGCCCTGATTAAATTGTTCTGATTTGCAAAGCTGTGCAAAAGGCTGGGAAGAAAAATACAAGGGTGCAAATGGTGACCATTCTTAAGGTATTGGTATTCTACAATACAATTTTTCATCCATCCTAAGTAATTTTAAGAGTTGTAGAGATGATCTGAAGATTAAAAGCTTGTGAAGTGTGGTTCATAAGCTCTAGAGTTGGAAGATCCTTTTAGAGGACATGTAGTCCAACTCTCTTACTCTACAGATTAGGATACTGGGTTATAGGGACTTTTGTCTACTTTATAACATCACACAGTGAATGTCAGAAGTAGCATTTGAATCCAAGTTATCTAATTCCAGAGCCAGTATGTACTCTATGTTAAAGCCTCTAGTAAATTGGAAAAATTTACTATGCATATTAAATTGGTGTCCTCTACATGTTAGAGAATTAGACTCTCTGTGTAATCAAGTGTGTAGTAGCCTATGAAATCTAAATTGTAAATTGACTTTACACTGGCAAAGACAGAGGGAAGTAAATTTGTATTATTTAACAAAAAGATTCAAGACACTACTTTTGTGATTTATTTTAGCCAAGATCTATTATTTCATTTGGTGTAGTGAACTTCTAATAGAGATTTATTACCCCTAAAACAAAATGATACCTTCTTTAATATAAGGTCTTTGAGAGTTGTGTGAGATACCAGGAGGTTAGATGACTTATACATGGTTATTCAGTCAATAAGTATCAGAGCCAACACTTGAATCCAAGACTTCCTGATAACCTTTAGCTATTGTGCTTTTCTTTTGTTTTCTTTTAAACTTTACAATGAAAATGTTTTATATCTGGCAATAAAGAGCAAAGTTACTTTCTAGTATTTCTTTTTAATTTTTTTTTTATTGTTTAACTGCAGGGCCTTTAAAAGAAAGGCATCACTAATAAAACAACATGCTGATATCTTTTCCAATTTTCCAATATGTTATGACTTCCAGAGATGATGAGAATAAATTTTAGGGAAGTGTTAGAAGGAAAATTTTAGAAGTTATAGGTTTGTTGACTCTTTGAAAAAAGATAAATGGTCACCAAATTAACCTTGCCAATATATGATGCTGTGCTATGGTTTAAAAAAAAAAAAGCTTTTGACCAAGAAATGGTGTCAGTATTATGTAAATATGATTTTGATTATTTTAATTTTCTTCCTTTCACAAACATAAGGCTTCATGTTTTCCTAGCCTTTAAAGCTATTCTTCCTCTTTGGAAGAAACACATACATACACACACACACACACACACACACACACACACACACACGCCAAACAAAGCAAACTTTGAAATTAAATGTCCTGGTCCTTCCATTGGTTCTCACCCATCCAGTCAAAGAGTTCACATCTCTATGGAGGCTTTGCAACTGGATATCAGTCATGCGGAACCTTCTTGGCTTTCAGACTGAATACTTTTAAGAGTGTCCTATCTAGATGTGACTGACCTTTCTGGCCTAGTAACCAAGAGAAAAAGCCTATTGGGAGTACCTGAAAGTGGAATTCCTCCTTTTGGTCAGAACAAGGTTGTTCACTTCAGTAATTCTGTTATAACTGTGCCCTTGTTTTCCTTATTGACCAGAGAGAAGCCTATTGTTCCTTGCCCCAGATCTGGAGACATTAAATACTACACTCTGACTTTGACTAAAACAGCAGAATAAGAGAAAGTGGGAGGGGGAAAACATTGCTTATATAAAGGCCATAAAAAAGCCTTGATGTTCTTATCACCTAGGTAATTATTGCACTCACATATATGGACAGGCAGATAGAGAGGGAGGAGAAGGGCACATCAGTCACAAGAACTTTCCACTTATCATGTATTTAGTGTTCTTTTATGTGGAGAAAAAATAACAACTTCTCTGTTTCTCTCCTAATATGTTCTGTCATTGTTTATTTCAATCATTGTAAGTAGAAAATTCTTTATACAAAATATTATTCTTAAAACTGCTGGATACTGAAGAGAGAACAATGCATTTTTTTTTTAATTTTGGCAAAATTCAAAAGCATGACAATCCTATTGTGCATCATGATATTGTAGGCATTATTAATAGGATCAAAATAAGAATAATAGTAAAAAGATGTAAAGTGGTAAATTTTAAAAAATACATTTTAAGCATATCTTTTATAATCCATTCTACAAATTCTCATATAATTTCAAAGATAAGCACCAGGAACTAGTTGAGAATGTTAGACATTATTATATGGTAAATGGACAATATTATCCCATATTTCAAAATGACCAATTTAAAGTTCATATTTTTTTTTCAACTTTTTGGGGATAATTGTCAAATTTTGAGGAAGACCCATTTCTATTTGAGCTGAATAAAAGCAGGTTTCCATACCAGAGGCAGACACAGGGGAGTTCTACAAAGAGAGATGAAATGATGATGGTGAAATAAAATCACCCTGCATTCCCTTTTGTCCAGATTAGGCACTCTCATGGGTGTTCTCCTTTTGCCTGGAAAAAGTCCAGCAATGGTCAAACACGTTTGGATTAAATGAATCACAGCTAAATGTATATGTCATATCGTACTTTCATCATGGATTTCCATTAAGCCCTCCTATAAAATAATGTAATCTTGGAAGATACCTACCTACATGTGTCCTTGAAATCAGCATGAAAAATATACACTACTTAATCTTTTGGGGGTTTGTTTTTGCATTTTCTTTTTAAGGACAGAATTGCTGCTCTATTATATAAGAGCTGTTTCTCACAAAATATACCCCTAACTCATAAATTAAAGAAATCATCACATTGCAACAATATACAGAAAATAAAGATTTCAAATAAGGGAGAGGAAAATCTAGCACTTAAAGAGAATCATTTATGAATGAATCATAAAGTTCTTCACATCAGGAAATATGGGAGTTACCCAGTTTATGCATAGTATTAACTACAGCATTAAAAAAAAAAGAAATCTAACATTTGTATGCAAATGGAAAATACATTTAAGATAAATATAAGTTGTAGCAAAATCTAAACAGTAAATATATACACACTAAATAAAAATAATGTAAATAAAATAGAGTAAATAAAAGTAAATAAAATGCCTTTTATCATCTGTGAAATAAAATAAAGAAATTTTAATAATTATAATTTAAGTTTGTTGCTTCAATGAAGTCATTAGGATTGCAGTAGTAAGAAGCCTGCAGCTAGTACTTGAGGTAGGTATTAGCTCTTCAGATATTACCAAATGTTGACTTTTTAAAATGTCTAATAGCAGATATACATATGGAAGATATCCACATACATATGAATGTAATATAGTTTGCAAAACTGTAGACTATAATTTTCAATTTTTACAAAGAAAAAATGTGGCATATTAAAAAAAATCTTGAAGTTAGAGTGATGTGGATTAAATTTTGTATTTTATGATTAAAAATGACTCTCTAAGATTGGAAGTTAAAGAAAACCTATCAGCAGAAGTTCTAGAGTTAGCATGCTCTACATTAATGAAATCATAAATCCAGGTCCCCTTCTCTACGTTCTCAAATCATTTAAATTATCTTACTTCTGATCCTTTACAATCTGTTTAGACAGCTATGTGGCATGATAGATACAGCATAAGAACA
Source organism: Antechinus flavipes (assembly GCF_016432865.1). NCBI lineage: Eukaryota > Metazoa > Chordata > Mammalia > Dasyuromorphia > Dasyuridae > Antechinus > Antechinus flavipes. The sequence continues at coordinate 556,854,597 of NC_067399.1, read as the reverse complement.
TGGAGTCAGGATGAGTCATTTTATAAAATTCGAATCTGGTATCACTCACATTCTAGATGCATGACTCTGAGCAAGTGATTTAACCTGTTTGCTTCAATTCCTTATCTATAAAATGAGTTGGAGAAGGAAATGGCAAAACATTCCATATCTTTGCCAATAAAACCCAAATGGGGTGAAGATCAAAATGCAATCTGCTTAGTTTTTAGCTATTGAAATTAGAGATCAGATAAATTTACGTCTTTATTTTCCAGCTTTATTGTCCAAGACTTCAACTTTCTATGAATGACATGCTAAACTAAAAGCTACTTTAGCTTCATCATTTATTAACTTCATTAAGTAAAGAAAAAAAAGGGTGAGCTACAACTACATTTAATAAACACAAAGCTAGTGAGTTACAGTGATCAAACTCATAAAGAATCTTGGAGATAATTTATCTCTATTAAAGAACTAGAGACTAGACTATTCAAGGTGAAAAGAGAAGCCTTGGACAGGACTTGATGGTTGACTTCTAGGCTCTGAAAGACTATTTGTAGAAAAACAATTAAGCTTGGTCTTCTTGGTGCCAAAGGGCAGTCAGATAGATATTGTAGAGAAAAGATTTTGGAAATCGAAGGGAAATTTTTATAAATTTATAGCTCCATAGCTAGAAGGGATCAATGATAATAGCTAGCATTTTATAATACTTCAAGGATAATAATTACTTTACAAATATCTTCTATCCAGATAACTACCTTATAAGCAGGATGCTATTATTACCTCAATTTTACAGATAAGAAAACTGAATCCAAGAGAATAAACATGACATGCCTAGAGCAACATAAGCGTCTGAGTCAAGATTTCAGCTGTCATGCAAATCATGTGTTTTGCCTCCCATCTCTAGCTATGAGGCCATCTTGTTCAAATCCCTCAAATGATCAAAAAGAGCTTATTTTTCAGTTGTGTCTGACTCTTCATAACCCCATTTTTGGTTTTCTTGGCAAAGATACTGGAATGGTTTGACATTTTCTTCTCCAGCTTATTTTGCATATGAAGAAACTGAGGCAAATAGGGTTAAATGATGTATACAGGGTGATATAGTCAATGTCTGAATTCAAATTCGAATTCAGGAAAATGAATCTTTCTGACTCCAGGTCCAGTACTCTATAAACTATAACACCAAAGGAATATTAGGGATATTAAGTGATCTGTCCAAAGTCATGGAGGCAGTAAGCATCAGGATAGAATCCAGATCCTCTGACTCTAGAGGCAGTGTTCTTTCCATTTAACTATTTTAAAAGGTCATTTAGCTGTATTCTGTCTGATTGTCTTTTTTTTTTTTTTGACATACCAAAAAAACCACGTTGATGGTTCATACTCAGTTCTCCTTTGCCCTTTCATTTCTTTTCTTTGCATATACTCTCTCCTTGATTGGTCTCGTTGACACCAAATGGCTTTGATTATACCCTACATACAGATTGATATCTTTAGCTCCAATTTCTCCTCCAAGTTCTAGCTTTATATTTCCAGGGGCTAGTCTGACACTTTCAGTAGAATTTCCCACTAGTGTCACAAAAGCAACTTGTACAAAACTGAACATGTTGTCTTCTTCACTAAGCATACACCCCCCCCCCGAACATTTCTGTTCTTGTGAATGATATCACATTCTCCTAATCATTAATAATCAAAACTTTTGAGTTATTTTTGGATCTTTCTTTTCTCTCACCCCACATACTTAACCAGTTCTCCAGTCCTGTTCATTTTATAGGATCTCACATCTGTCCCCTCCTTTCTACTTATACTGTCAACAGATCTCATTAATTCTTGCGTGGAATATTATAATAGCTTTCCCTCTCCTACACTTAGCTGTCAAAATACTTTTATGAAAGTAAAGTTTTTACTATGTAATTGCCCTTATTACCTTTAGGATAAATACATATTTCCATATTTATTTCATGCTACAATCTTTCATGAATCCTGTAAGCTATCTAACTCCTACAACCACAGTGCTCTCCAGATGACTTCTGGACATCTTGAACTGGATGTCTAGAAGATACCTTAAAATCAACACATCCAGAACTGAATTCATCTTTCTTTCATGTAACTCCCTTGTTGAAAATTTTCCCATTGCTGTTGAGGGCATCTGCATGCACCTCCATGCTTGTGACCAAGGTGTCATCCTTGATTTCCTTACACTGTCTCATTCCTTATATTCAGTTTCTTGTTAAAAATTGTCAGCTTCACCTTTGCAATATTTCTCAAATACCTTCCTTTTCTCCTTCAATGCCTCTTTGGTGCAGGTCCTAATTACTTTATGTCTGGATTTCTGCAGTAGCCTGCTTTTTGCTTTGTCAGTCACAAGTGTCTCCCCAGGGCAGTCCATTCTCCATTCAACCACTAAAGTGATTTTCCTAAAGCTCCAATCCTGTCATATCATCCTCAAACTCAATAAATCCCAGTGTATCACCTCCAGGATGAATAAAGAAATTTTCTGTTAGGCATTTCAAGCCCTTAGATCCTCTTCCTTTCTAGTCTGTTTATACTTAATACCACTCCACAAACTCCAACCAAGGACATGTAACTCCTTCCTCTTCCACAAATAAGATATTTCCTTTCTTAGCTTTAGGGATTTTATTTCTGAGCATCTCCCATGCCTGGAATAGTATCTCTTTTCATCTTCACCTCCTAGTTTCATTGGCTTTCTTCAGATCTCAGAGAAAATCTTATCTTCCACTGGAAGTCTTTCTCAAGTCCCCCCACCCCCTTTTTATTTTTAACTATTGCCTCCCTTCTTTTAATTATTTCTTATTTATCTTTTTTGTTTGTATATATTTTTGTCTTCCTGGTTAGATTGTGAGCTTCTCTGGGGTAGGAGCTATATTTTACTTTTCTTTTTAACTTCAGAAGTATTTAGCACAGCACATAATAAATGTTTATCTACTGACATTAATTCTCCACATCTACTTCTTAGCTTTCTGGACTTTTTTCAAGACTCAGCTCAGATCTCACCTTCTTCAAAGATGCCTTTTCTGTGCTTCTGGACACCTAGTTCCTACTATTGTATCCTTTCAGAATATTTTCATGTGCTTTCTTCATATCATGTATTTATCTAGTCATTTGCCTTAAATTTCCTTTTCTGTCAAGTGAATTATATGACGAAATGGCAAACCACTCCACTCTCTTCCAAGAAAATGCCAAATAATTCTCAAGTTATAAATCACTAAAACAATTAAACAGAAAAAACAACTTAATCATCTAAATATTTCTTCCCCGATTCATGTGTATGTTTCCCGAGGGCAGGAACTGTTTTATTTATTTTGGTCATTCTTTGTTACTCTTAGTACATAAGTAAGTCTTGCCTAGCCTTAAGCACTGAGTGAGCCTTGCCTCAGTCAAACTGAGACCTGAAGTTAAGGAAGGCCTTAACTTAAAAAAAGGCCATGGTCTCCCACTGCAACCAGACCCATTTCCAGTTATCCTGATCTATTTCTGGCCAGTGGACTCAGACAATTCTGGAGGAGAATTTGAGGCAGATGACCTTTCATAGCCCTCTCTCACTTAAACTAACTCAGTTGCACATCATGGCATCCCCTCCCTGAAGTCAGTCATCGTCTTTAAGAATTCAGAACAAATAGTACATGGTAAACTTTTAACAAATGCTTGTTGACTGATTAATTGGATTGCTCATTTTTTTTTTCTAGTGTTCTTCTTAACTCTGTGTAGACCTAGTCCCAAGCCTGGCATGAAGGCCTTTTCATTTCTACCTACTGACATTTGTTATCTTACTTTAAAACCCAATTTATGATCTTCCTCCTCTATCTAATCTCATCTCCCAAGTGAAAGCAATCTTTCCCTCTTCAAATTTTCTTTAAAATTTTGTCATTGGAATACTCTGATTTAAATTATATTTGTTCATATAAATGTTGTGATCCCAATTTGATGTATTGTTCCTTTTTTTAAGTCAAGCAGTGTCTCCTTTTTTTTCTTTTTCTATCTTTGTACCCCCAGACTAAGAACAGTGCCTTGCAGATAGTATATACTTAATAAATGTCTGAACTGAATGGAAGGAAGACACAGTTCTTTATAAAATCATGTTTCCCCTGCCTAGTATTAGTACTATAATTAATATCTGATTAAATAAATGCTTAATGTTTCATTAATTGGTGATGGATCTAGAACATAACTGTCCTAAGTATTTAGCTGCTGCTGTTATTGTTTGCTGATTATCCTGTGTTCTCAAAGAGGGCCATAACATTAGACAGTATTGTCATGAAATGTCAATGAATCAGATTTAAGGAGGGAGGGCTGTGCAAAGTCACCAGCTCACTTTCTCCTTCATAGCCCTCTGAGTCAAGTGGCCAAATATAAGTCAGGAGGACTGGAGATGGCTCTGGAGTAATATAATTATACCAAATTGGAAGAATTTGTTATCATAATCTAGAATTGTTCCTCCTATGCTTAAAATAAACTTTTCCAGAGGAAGAGAAAAGTAATTCTTTACTTAGCAACAGAATGCTAGATTATTTTTCCATGACTGTGCCCAATCAACCATGACTAAAATATCCAGTGCATATGATTCACTGTACCTGTCTTCACAGCTCCCTCTCAAGGGCATAGAATCCAGAGGTATTTGTCCATACTGCTCATACAGAAAAATGAAGATGACAGAGATAGACACCTGATTTGGTCAAATTGACCATATCCTTTTTTGACCATAGTGAATTTCTCATGACCCTTGAGTTGTCATCTACTATGCAAAAGTTATGCAGTAACCAAGAGTGACTATCATTATTCCACAGAGTTTCTACAAATGAAGGATGGGAAAAGTTGGGTAAATTAATCAGTTTTTTAAGGAATTTTCCCTAGTTGATGGATTTGAAAGCTTTTGAAAAGAAAATTTAGTTAAACAAGTCACTAAAAAGTGAATTTGAAAATAGATATCTTTATGTTCACTATTCCTTTTTACATCATGCAAATGATCCCTCCCACCCATCAGTATATTGGGTCCACATATTTTCAATTAACCACATATCTCAAGGCATTTGTATTTATGAGCTGTCAGGACTAAAATAGATTCCCTAATTTAGTTCCTTGAAGGGTTTTTTTTTCCCATGTCTTGAATTTTTAAGTATGTTTTCTCCTTATAGAGTAAACGGAATGTCCTTTGATATTGATCTGTCCTTTATTGGCCCCACCCCCTAAAAGGGGAGGTTCCTAGTGTTCTGAAAGTATCATTGACATCCCAATTTTTTTAAATTTTTATTTAATAATTACTTTATATTGACAGAATCCATGCCAGGGTAATTTTTTTTTTACAACATTATCCCTTGCACTCGTTTCTGTTCCGATTTTTCCCCTCCCTCCCTTCACCCCCTCCCCTAGACGGCAAGCAGTTTTATGTATGTTAGATATGTTGCAGTATATCCTAGATACAATATATGTTTGAAGAACCGAACAGTTCTCTTGTTGCACAGGGAGAATTGGATTCAGAAGGTAAAAATAACCCGGGAAGAAAGACAAAAATGCAGATAGTTCACATTCGTTTCCCAGTGTTCTTTCTTTGGGTGTAGCTGCTTCTGTCCGTCATTTATCAATTGAAACTCAGTTAGGTCTCTTTGTCAAATAAATCCACTTCCATCAAAATATGTCCTCATACAATATCGTTGTCGAAGTGTATAATGATCTCCTGGTTCTGCTCATTTCACTTAGCATCAGTTCATGTAAGTCTCGCCAGTCCTCTCTGTATTCATCCTGCTGGTCATTTCTTACAGAACAATAATATTCCATAACATTCATATACCACAATTTACCCAGCCATTCTCCAATTGATGGGCATCCATTCATTTTCCAGTTTCTAGCCACTACAAACAGGGCTGCTACAAACATTTTGGCACATACAGGTCCCTTTCTCTTCTTTAGTATTTCTTTGGGATATAAGCCCAATATAAACACTGCTGGATCAAAGGGTATGCACAATTTGATAACTTTTGGGGCATAATTCCAGATTGCTCTCCAGAATGGTTGGATTCATTCACAACTCCACCAACAATGCATTAGTGTCCCAGTTTTCCCGCATCCCCTCCAACATTCTTCATTATTTTTTCCTGTCATCTTAGCCAATCTGACAGGTGTGTAGTGGTATCTCAGAGTTGTCTTAATTTGCATTTCTCTGATCAATAATGATTTGGAACACTCATATGAGTGGTAATAGTTTCAATTTCATCCTCTGAAAATTGTCTGTTCATATCCTTTGACCATTTATCAATTGGAGAATGGCTTGATTTCTTATAAATTTGAGTCAGTTCTCTATATATTTTGGAAATGAGGTCTTTATCAGAACCTTTAACTGTGAAGATGTTTTCCCAGTTTGTTGCTTCCCTTCTAATCTTGTTTGCATTAGTTTTATTTGTACAAAGGCTTTTTAATTTGATGTAATCGAAATTTTCTATTTTGTGATCAGTAATGGTCTCTAGTTCATCTTTGGTCACAAATTTCTTTCTCCTCCACAAGTCTGAGAGATAAACTATCCTATGTTCCTCTAATTTATTTATAATCTCATTCTTTATGCCTAGGTCATGGACCCATTTTGATCTTATCTTGGTAGACATCCCAATTTTTGTGCATTATGTGTGGGTTGGTGGTCAAGATGCATCAAACTGAACCAAAAATCTGGCTATGATTTCACCAATTTTGCATGACTGCTTAACCAACTTTCCTAGGAAACTCAAGCAGCTTGTGGTTGGAGGTTGAAACCAAGAAAATTCTTAGGGTTCAGAGGAGTTCCAAGTGGAAAACCAAAGCTAACAAGGTGGTATGTGGTGATGACTAGTCTAGATAATTTATTTTTGTTTCTAAAGTTGGGCTTGTGGTTTAAGAACATTCATGAGCTGTGAAGCAGATCAGCTACCCATAACCCTGCAAAGGGGAACCCTGCAGCTTTCCTGTGCTCTGAAGAACCACCCCATTTGACTTGTGGAAGATAAGTGAACAAGAGAGGTCAGTGACTGTTTTCTTTCACCTCATAGACACAAGCACTCAGACAATACTAAAGAAGGAATGAGTATACCCTCTCCCATTACTGACCAATTTTTCAAACTTTAGAAATCTTGTATCTTCTCTCTGGAGAAAAAAAAAACAAACAAACAACATAAATTGTCCATGTCCCATTCATCCAAATTCTTATATTGTCATTGTTTTGGCTATTTTGTTATTCTCAGCCTGCTGTGATTAAGCCTGGTGAGAGAGCAAGCACCAGGCTCATATGGCAGACCCAAATAGAAACATATTCTAATTGATGCTTGTATATAGCATTAGTTCTGTTGTTCAACTTGGGGAAAATAGTCCTGTTTGCAACAGTTTGTTTTGAGGGCTAGTGGCCTACAGTCAGGGCTTATCTGTAAGTTACTTCTTAGGAACTGGGCCAGATCAATACTGTATTCTTTCAGACCTCTCTAAACCCAGCAGGGAAGGCAATCACTGTGGTGCAGAACTCTGCACCTCTTGGAACAGATCAATACCCTGACAGTGCTAAGCTTTGTTCCTTCACCAGCTTTAAGATGTTCTGCATGCTCTACATGATTGCTTAAAGGCTTGTTTTCTCTTATTCTTGTATGACAACACTGCTCCCTCCCTGATCTCTCCTAATAGCATCACTGTAATTGCCTCAACATGAAATAGCAGCACAAACACACAGGCTTTGCTTTGAGGTGTTTTATCTTTTTTGAACATCTCTATTAGTAAGGGAGTGTTGATTTGCCTTTACTGTGTAGCTGGGGCTCTAATGTGCATCTGCACTTATTTACACTGGTTTGCTAAACTTACTGAGATGAGAATACCTATGGGAATCATATAGGAGACTGTTACAGGGAAGCATAAGATAGAAATTCCTAAGCCCAACAATATTAGCTTAAACTTTATGCTGCCTGAAGCCCATTATATCTACCCCATACTGCCATAACAATTGTTGGTCTTCAAAGTGTTACGTGCCTTATTTGTTTTTAAGTGTTACTGGGTAAAATGAAATATTTATTTTACTGTTTTCATCTAGCATTACATTAAGTAGTAAATAGTATAAAGGCCCAGCAAATCCTCTATTTTCCCAATTCTTATTTTTGGTTCCCCACTAAGCAAAGTTATTAACATAATCTGTTTACCGAAATACACATCTTTCCTTCCCCTTTTTCCTCCTTCTCCCAAAGAGTTCTTTTTTAGTTTTCAAAAATTTGGAATCAATAAATTATGTCATTTAAAAATATTGAAATATCTCACATAAATACTCAATAATTTTTAGACAAGACAAAGAAGGGAATCAGTAGAATCAAAAGCTCTGCATTCAAAAATCCTGTATCTGCCACTTATTAGATATGTGGCTTGGGGACAACCATAACTTCCCTGAATCTCAATTTCTTTATGTGAAAATAGAAACTTTGGACTAGATGGATTTGATTCAGTATTGTGATTTATGGCATAGCTTCTCAGAATCCACAGGATAATAGCTGCATCTATCTATCTATCTATCTATCTATCTATCTATCTATCTATCTACCTACTATCCATCCATCTATCTATTTTGGTACTTGAAAAAATAAATTATGTAAATATCCAAGGAATGGTTCTTGGTCTTAAAATTTATGAAGAAATTTATGGTCTCATATACCTAATCTTTAAAACCTTTAATAGTTAGATCTCATATTACCATTTGGGGGAAATTTTTATTTTTGGTGGTAAGGGAATCATCAGGGTTAAGTGACTTACCAAGGGTCACACAAGTGTCAAGTGTCTATCAGCATAAATTCTTGTTTGTTTTTGTTGTTGTAGCCCAGTCATTTCAGTCATGTTTGATTCTTTTGTGGTATTTGGAGTTTTCTTGGCAAAGATAATGGAATACTTTGCCATTTCTTTCTCCACATCATTTGAAATGAAGAAAATGAAACTGGTTTACTAACAAGGTTAATGGTCAAACAACTAGTAAGTGTCAGGCTAGATTTGACTCAGGAATATTAAGTCTTCTTGACCAAAGCCGATTCTCTATTCATTGTACTACTTAGCTGCCCTAGTTCTTTATCTTCAAAATTAGATGGAGAAGGAAATGGCAAACTACTCCAGTATTTTTACCAAGAAAATTGACTCAAATGAGGTCACAGAGAAACTCTTGATATTCTCTTTTATATATTCTATTTACACATCTATAAGATTTAATGTCATTGTCCCCAAATCAAATTTTCCAATAATCTATTTCTATGCCTTTCTTTAAATGAAAAGCAATTCCCTAGAATCTACCTCAGCTTTAAGTTTAAGGTCAAAACCTACCCTTTTAAAGCACTCCATAACCATCACAACCTGAAACTGACCTTTTATTGATTTCATTAGCCCTATGTTTTTAGGTTCTTTGATGGAAAGGGACACATATCTCTTATGCTTTGGTACCTCATAGGATCTTGCAAGATGATTTACATAATGTATTACGTGTTTTAACATCATAGATTGTTAAGGGTGAACTAATTCACCGCCTTTGTAATTTGAATGAAGAAAAGCAAGACAAGTTTTATGACTACTAACATTATATAGCTATGCACAATACTATAGTCCAGAGACTATCAGAACTCTAGTTTAAAATTTGAATCTTCTGACTTCAAGTGCAGCATTCTTTTCACTGTGCCATTGAGGCTCTATTTTAATAGGAAAAGTGACTTTGGACTTACTGCATATGAAGTGTGTCTTAGGTGAGAGAAAACTTGAATCAAAAGGAAATAATCCAAGAAATCTCTGGTATTTGAAATTGATTAATACAACCTCTTATTCCATGATGATACTGGGTGCCCTAAATATTACCACTTTCCTATAAGGTACTTTCACCACTGTTCTAAAGCATTATCAGAAAAAAAAATTAATTTGAATATTTTAACAACAGTCCTGTGTACTAAATCTCTATGATATATAATTAAAAAGTCCAATTTAAATAATCTGTTTTTTAATTGCTACCCATAGTTTAAAAAAAAAAAACAATATAAAGAACAGAGAATAAAAGTGAATATTGATTTCAGAAAAAAGAGAACTTAATTTATTTGTTGGAATAACTCAGTACAGCAGTAACATAATAATGTGATACTGCCAGATATGATGTATAAAAGATCTAATGTATAGCCATGGAAAGAGAAAGCAAATTAGCTTTTCATCATTCAAGCTAGTATGTTGTCATCTAAATAAATCATAAGTATTTTCAAGCACATTGTATTACTACTATAAAAGCTTCCAATTATCTACATGGACAGGTTATCATGAGAAAGTTTTTGAAACACTATCATATGTATAGTTTTAGACAAAGAAAACTATTAGATGAAAGGGATAATATGGAAACTCATTATATGAATGAAAAGTATGGAGTGGATGAACTGCACTGAGCAAAGACATTGAAGGAAGTAAAGATATCAGATAGTGAATACTTTTCCAATGTTAATGTAATAATAAATATTAGAGAATCCACATTTTAGATGTGTGGGTTATTTGTTTTTTGGGGGGCTGGTATGGAATCTGTCAGTATTTAAGTCTCCTGAATCCCTGAATCTGGGAAACTTTGTGACCTAAAGGAGGTCAACTAAGTGAACAAACATCTTTTTTATTTTTTTTTTATCTTTTCTTTTTTTTTTAAACTTTTTATTTTCAAAACATATGCACAGATAATTTTTCAGCATTAACCCTTGCAAAACCTTGTGTTCCAATTCCCCCCTTCCCTCATCCCCTCCCCTAGGTGGCAAGTAGTCCAATATATGTTAAACATAAAAGAAACAAATTAAATCCAATATATGTATGTGTGTATGTATGTATGTATATATATATGTGTATATATATATATATATACATATATATATATATATATATATATATATATATATATATATATAATAATGATCTTGTTGCACAAGAAAAATCAAATCAAACAGAAAACAATGATCTCCTGGTTCTGCTCATTTCATTTAGCATCAGTTTATGTAAGTCTTTCTAGCCTTCTCTAAAATCATCCTGCTGATCATTTCTTAAAGAAGAATTGTATTCCATAACATTCATATACCTTAATTTATTCAGCTATTCTTCAGCTGATGGGCATCCACTCAGTTTCCAGTGTCTTGCCACTACAAAAAGGGCTTCTACAAACATTTTTTTTTGTACATGTGGGTCCCTTTCCCTCCTTTAAGGTTTCTTTGGGATATAATCCCAGTAGAAACAATGCTGGATCAAAGAGTATGCACAGTTTGATAACTTTTTGAGAAAAATTCCAAATTGCTCTGAAGAATGGTTAGATCCGTTTATAGTTCCACCAAGAATATATCCCAATTTTTCCACATCTCCTCCAACATACATCATTATCTTTGCCTGTTATCTTAGCCAATCTGAGAGATGTGTACTGATATCTTAGAGTTATATTAATTTGCATTTCTCTGACCAATAGTGGTTTCGAGTACCTTTTCATATGGCTAGAAATGGTTTCAATTTCTTCATCTGAAAATTGTCTGATGAACAGACATCTTAATTTAATTTCCAACACTATACATTTGATTTGTAGATCACTTTCTTCATTTGTACATTGGAAAGAATTCTAAGTATAGGAAAAAGAACAAATATTTCTTGAGTGCCTATTATATGTCAGGTATTATGCCAAACACTATAAAAATATTTCATTTGAGACTCACAATCACTCTGTAGGGTAGGTACTATTTTTATCCTTATGTTGCAGTTGAGTAAACTAAGACAGAGGTTAGGGGACTAGACCAAGGGCACATAGGTTGTACATATCCTAGGCTGGATTTGAACTCATATTCCTTATTCCAGGACTAATCCTTTATCTACTGCTTTACCAAGTTGCCTGCATAATTTATCACTGTATAATCTAGATTGTTTGAATTAAACTTCTTTAAGCTTTTTGAAGGACATCACTGTGCAAATATGAGGCATTATTCATTATCTTTTTCATCAGCATGAAATTTTCAAAGCATTTTTAAATCCTTGATGCTTTCTATTGGCCAAAACTTTTTTCATAATTTGGTATGATTGTCTTTGAATACAGTTAGTGATATACTCTGTCCTTAGTCATGTGTAGTCATTAATTCATTAGACATAGCATGCTATTTTGCATGTTATTTTCCAGCTGATCTTGTATTTAATTGGAATTTTTCAAAAATCTAAGCATTTATCTTTTTTATGTCAAAAAATTTTAAAGCATATAATTAACTACAGAAAAAGTGCTAAAGAAGGCAATTATTTCTGTTCTTTTTTTTTTCTTTTTATCATATAATTCAAGGAGTTTAAATTCTATTTCGTAGGTTATTTCTCCTTGATTTGTTTTTTGAATTCAAATCTTATAATACACATACCCACATACATACATATAAACAGAGAAAAAAGAAAAAGAGAGATACAGAGAGAGAAAGAGAGGCAGAGAGAGAGATAGAGAAAGAGAGATGATATTTTGTATTGTCAATTCTTTGTTCAATTTTTTGTTTTTATTCTAATATTTCTTGCTGTCTCATGAAATAAATAGTTCTTTTTTGGACTATTTTAATTTTCAGTGAGAATATTATATGTGTAAAATATATTATTCTACCTATACAGCTATTTGTTCTTCCTAATTATTTTCTTCATCACATTTCTTTCATTAAAAAAAAGCCTCTTGTTTTTTTTCTTCAGAATATTATTATAGTCTTTGTTTAAAAAATTCCTTTGAGGGTCTTCTTTCAATTATTAAGGAGTTTCTATGTTGAATTTGGGGGTATATATATAATCTCCAATGCTACCCCCAAATATGCGTGTATATGTATGTATGTATTGGTTGCTTTTTCTCTTTTCTTCAATCTTATTTTGAGGCTTTATTTTATTTAATTTTTACCAGGGCCAGTCTCTACGTCTTGCTTTTCTTTGGGTGGGATGGTTTGCTCTGCTTGGTTCTCTTGCTGAGTCAACTGGTTTCCTGCATTGACATCTGTCTTCCAGTGTTGGTCCCCTTGGACCTTTGAAGTTCAGGTCATTCTTCAGGACTCTCTTGGCATTTCAAGGAAGAATGCTAAAGACTTCAGAGTCCCAGAGCCTGGAATACCCCAGTCTGAGCACATATATATATATATATGTAAACTGATCTAGTTATGATCCCTTCTAGTAGTTTTTAAGATGTATGCTATTTGCTTTGCATCATCTTGTAGCTTTCTGGGGAAGTCCTCTTCTCTACCTTGTAATATAGATCTCAGCAGGCTACATATGTTCTGGCTGGTCTCAATTGGCCTAAGAGGCTACCAGCTTGTTTATCTGGCTTTTGTCTGTGAGCTTCTGGTTAACCTTTTGTGCTGTTATTTGGAGGAAGAAGCAACTTACTTTACTTGTCCATGGAATTTCTTGATCATTACTTGGTATGGCAAGGTTCCTGCCTTCACAATAAGGTAGCCATTTTGACTAGAAATCTTTAAGAGAACTATTCCCCCTCACCAAGGTCCCACCCCTGATCTCTAAAGGCTTCACTTTTTTTTTCCATCACTTACAGAAAGAAAAGCTGATGCTTGACTTTAATCAGATGTTTGCCTTCATAAGCAGCTCTAAAAACATAGATGGCTGCATAAACAAATAAACTCATGTGTGTGTATGTATATGTGTGTGTATGTGTGTGTGTGTGTATGTGTGTGTATGTATTCGTACACATGCATCATCCTAGGGGGAAAAATATAGCTTCTTTAGGTCTAATGAAAAATGTCATTTAGGAATTTAAACCAATAACTGATCTGACCAATCTGGGAATGCTTTAAGGGCAGATCCGACAACATATTTTGTCTACTCTCTAAGGTCCAGTCTAACTAAGGATTGGAAAGTAGGTTGGTACTTGGTGATGAATTCTCTTGCCATGATAACTCATTAAAAAGATTTTTTAAATGTAATTTGGTTATAGTCTAGGCAATTGATAGAAACATTCACATTTATAAGATCACATGCCCATTTCCATATTTGTGTATCTAAAATTTATTTACTGCTAAAGTAACTTTGATTACTAAACAGACAATTCAGTTTGTTCAAAGAACTGCCAGAATTTCAGATAATCTGGGTGGAAAGGGAATTTATCTCTTAAAACCCTTTTTAAAATTAAAACAAGACAATCTTTCTAACAATATGGTTTATGTGGTAGGCCTGTATAGACACAGCCTTTGTTTAGCAAATATTGAGTTCAATTGAGTTCAAATTCTGCTTCAAAGTGATGAAATCTTTCGGTGTGCCACATAACTTCTTAAGATAAAGTGATAAGAAATGGTCAAAGGATATGAACAGACAATTTTCAGAGGATGAAATTGAAACTATTACCACTCATATGAAAGAGTGTTCCAAATCATTATTGATCAGAGAAATGCAAATTAAGACAACTCTGAGATACCACTACACACCTGTCAGATTGGCTAAGATGACAGGAAAAAATAATGATGAATGTTGGAGGGGATGCGGGAAAACTGGGACACTGATGCATTGTTGGTGGAACTGTGAATGGATCCAACCATTCTGGAGAGCAATCTGGAATTATGTCCAAAAAGTTATCAAACTGTGCATACCCTTTGATCCAGCAGTGCTACTACTGGGCTTATACCCCAAAGAAATACTAAAGAAGGGAAAGGGACCTGTATGTGCCAAAATGTTTGTGGCAGCCCTGTTTGTAGTGGCTAGAAACTGGAAAATAAATGGATGCCCATCAATTGGAGAATGGCTGGGTAAATTGTGGTATATGAATGTTGTGGAATATTATTGTTCTGTAAGAAATGACCAGCAGGATGAATACAGAGAGGCTTGGAGAGACTTACATGAACTGATGCTAAGTGAAATGAGCAGAACCAGGAGATCATTATACACTTCGACAACGATATTGTATGAGGACATATTTTGATGGAAGTGGATTTATTTGACAAAGAGACCTAACTGAGTTTCAATTGATAAATGACGGACAGAAGCAGCTACACCCAAAGAAAGAACACTGGGAAACGAATGTGAACTATCTGCATTTTTGTCTTTCTTCCCGGGTTATTTTTACCTTCTGAATCCAATTCTCCCTGTGCAACAAGAGAACTGTTCGGTTCTGCAAACATATATTGTATCTAGGATATACTGCAACATATCTAACATATATAAAACTGCTTGCCATCTAGGGGAGGGGGTGGAGGGAGGGAGGGGAAAAATTGGAACAGAAACGAGTGCAAGGGATAATGTTGTAAAAAATTACCCTGGCATGGATTCTGTCAATATAAACTAATTATTAAATAAAAATTTAAAAAAAGAGATAAAGTGATAAGGAATAGCACAAAGCACCTAGGTGTGCATGAAGTAGGATACTATGTAGATCATGCTAAATGGATGTTTGCACAGAATAACCTTTTAATTTTTTTCTGATAGTCTTTCAGATCACTTGCCAGTAGGAAAATTATGATTTAGATTTAGTCCAGGCACAGATTTTTACTAAGCTGATCTGAAGCTTTTCACTGATATATGTAGAGCTATTCAGAGAAGAGTTCTTCTTTTTTTCTTTTCAAATAATTCTGGGATTTTGGGTAGATTCTGGTGGAGGGAAAAAGTAGCCTGTAATAAAACAAAAAAAAAGTATTGCCATTAGAAAATTTAAACTCCTTGAAGGCAGAATGTCTTGCATATAATAGGTGTAAAGTCAATGTTTATTATTGAATTAAAGTTGGAAAAAAGGAAGGTACAGTTCTATCTGTTTTTATCTTAACATACAAATTGTTTTTTATTAGCAAAGGAGGCAAAACATTACTCAAGGTATCTGGAACTCATAAGCTTTCAAGATAACTATAATCTTCTGCAAGGTAGAAGTAAAGGCATATTGTCAGATTTAAGCTGAATTGTGAAGCTTTTTGGTGGCAATGCCTTTCTCTGTCATTGCTTATCTTTCCTGCTCTCAAGCTGCCCCAAGGTCAACCACTATTTCATACTACATATGACATTCCATCCAGACTCATATCCTTGGGTTCATTTCTTGATTCATATTTTGGCAGTCAAAACCTATTTTCCTTATATTTTATCATAGAACCACAGATTTAGAGCCAAAGGAAACTTAGAGACAATCTAGTCTAACCCTCAAATTTTAAAGATGAGGGTCTGAGTTCCAAAGAGGGAAGAGGACTTTTTCACACATAGTCAACAAGCATTTAACAATCAATAAGCATCTATATCAAGATCTTATTAGGCAAGTAGTAAGTATCCATATCCAAATTCAGGGGTTTTGACTTAAAAGTAATCTTTCATAATACTCTTTCTCTTTATTCTTTCTTATTTCTTCTTGCTCAGTTTTTTATGTCTTCATTATTAAATTAATCAACAAACATTTATTAAGTTTTATTATGTTCCAGGCATTGTGCTAAGCAATGAAGAAACAAAGAAATAATCTGGGAATGGTTTTTGATACAGAGGATTTGAAGGTTTGTGATCTATAAGAGAGAAAGACATCCTGTCTTATCCTTTAGTAAATAAAGAGGGAAAATGACTGAGGCCTGAAATAGTAAAGTACTAAGGTTGACTAGACTGAAGAAAAACCCTAACTGCTTCAAAATTTTATCATGCTTATCAGGTTAAACTCTCCACATTTAATTGTTACTTTTATATGAATATTTCTTGGCATATAGTAGATTACTTAATAAATACTTGTTGACTGATTTTAATCAAAAGAAATGAAATTTCAGACACTGTGGCCAACTAATGGTGGTATAGATGAGGACAATGAGAATTTGGGAGTACATAGGAATTACTGGGATTTTTCAGCGACCCTGATATGGAAAGCTATTTGGACACAGGGACAAGAATAGGACAAGACTATATTGCAAATTGTCCCTTAGAACAACAATATATTGCAAAGTAATTAGATGCACAAAGTTAATAGCAAGTTTTACATTTGGAAAAAAGGTTTTACAAAGGATATTGCATTCAATTTTACTTTAAAAGACAATCAGCCATTTTACATTTCATTATTAGCTTCAATAATTAATGCAGAATACAGCATATGCCAGATAGTTCAAACTGTAGTAGCCACTTCAATTACCACCTCTTTAGATAGCTAAGCTTTGAGTCCAAGAACTTTAGGAATAATGGCATCTTTTATTTTCCCTTTCTCCCAGCTAGTCCAGTTCACCCAATCACCACCAAATAGCATATTTCTTGTGGAGAATAGGTCTATATTTCTATTGCTATTGTTATCCATTAATAATGAGGTATGTATAGATGTAAAAGGAGGACTAATGCCTTTGAGGTGAGAGCTTGCTAAGCCCCTTTCAGGGTTGCTCATCCACCTTTGGTGTATACCTGTTACCTAAACTCTCACCTGTGTCTCTAAGAAGCTGTTGAATGCTTTGCCATACACCTGATAAACTATCTCATCAGGTGGGCTAAACTAGGCCCTTGAATTAGAGGGATATCTATCCTAAACATGTAAAGACTTTCCCTAGAAGAATGGGTAAATGAAAACAATTTCTTCCAATAACCATGGATATGGCAGAAATAGGTCCTATGGAATGCTTAGAGAATGGTAAGGTAGTGAAGATATCTAGGTCATTCACTGCATCTCAGACTATTACAAGTCACCCTGACTTGTGTCCTGCCACTGCACTTCAATGGCTTAGGAAGAGAGAATGAAATTGGCAACTTTGTGCAACTCTGTTTTACTTAAATCTAATTCACTCCCAATGTCATTAGTTCTCTTCAAAAATGAAGGCCAAACAACAAAAACTCCTCCTCCTCCTTCTTTTCCTATTACTACTATTGTTATTTCTACTACAATTACTCCTACTATTTCTACTCCTATTACAACTACAACCATCACCATCGCAACCACTACTACTCCTACTATGACTAATACATCTATTATTAGTACTATTACTACTACTACTGCTAATATTGCTACTATTACTGTTATTGCTACTACTACTACTACTACTACTACATCTACTATTACTACTACAACTATAACTACTACTACATCTACTATTACTATGGTTACTACTATTATTATTACTACTATTACTACATCTACTATTACTACTACTACTGCTGTTATTACTACTACTACTATTATTACATCTACTATTACTACTACTAATATTGCCACTACTACTATTATTTTTTCTATTACTACATCTACTAATATTGCTACTACTACTACTATGACTACATCTACTGTGATGACCATGCTAGCACCTCAAACACCTCAGAATCAGTCAGAGTCAGAATAAGCAAAAGTCCTTAGTCTTTATTCTTGGTCTTTAGATGCAGGATTGAGCAGGATGGAAGCAGAATCTCCGCGACAGCCTTCTTGCTCATCTACTGCAAAAAGTGACTCTGGCTCATTTTACTCCACCCCCTAGTCCCTCCTACAATCCTCTGTATGAGCTATCACAGGATAGTGGAAAAACCATTTTCCAAGTACATGCCCATAGAGTATTGTCCAATCAGTAATTAGCACCAAGTGCTTGAACCGACCTTAGTGCAATGACTCAAGAGTTTCAGCCTTTTACAATCTACTACTAGTACTAATATTATTACTACTATTACTACCACTACTACTATATCTACTATTACTATTACTATTGCTACTACATCTACTATTACTACTACCACTATTACTATTACTAATATTGCTACTACTATTATTACTAGTACTACTACTACTGCTACTACCACCACCTAAGACTGCTACCTCATACTACTCACAGACTAACTGCCATAAAAGGATAGGTAAACCTAATAGCCCCCTAGTAGAGAACAATCCCAATATCATTGGTGATCTATGAACTATCATCTAAGGGAGCAAATTGCAATACATGAATTACTAGTTGCTTCTGCAGGAGCAAAAAGCCTGTGACTTCTTCCTTAGCAGTCATAACTACTAAAGAGAAAGGAAAAAAAGGTTTCCCCCCTCAAATTCCTTGGAAGTATCAAATACTTCAACATCAGGTAGACATGGATTAATAGAAATGACATTAAAGGAAATACACTTTACCATTGGCTTTGTTTCAATACCATAAGAACTATAGGACCCTTCTATCTGATTTTCAGCTGAAACATTCTATTTTTGTTGTCTCTCGTTATTAGAATATAAGAGTAGGGATTGTTTTTTCCTTTCTAATTGCATTCTCAGTGCTTAGAATAGTGTTTGGCTGAGAGTAAATGTTTAATATTTTTTATTTCATCAATAGATTCATTCACATATTCATTTCTGACTCAAAAATCTTTACTCGGTTTAAAAGATAGAGATATGTGGACCCTGTTAGATTATTACTAATTAATGTAGAAGGAGTCAGATTTTTCCAGCAATAAGCCTCTCCCTAGGAATTAGTTACTGTTTCAGTGTGGTAAATTAGACCCTTGTGGACTTAGAGTTGAGCCTCTTCCACAGGTGCCTAACTCACTCCCAGGGAGCTAGCTATTGAGAAGATCTGGCTCATTGAGTATTAGTCATGACTTAGCAGGATACAGAGCACAGAACTAAAGTGGGGACTATTCTAAAAGCCTTATAATATGCCAAACTTAATGGATTTCAAAATAATGAATTTTTGAGCTGTGTATAGATTCATTTGAGCTTATAACCCAAAATTAGTGAGTATTATATGTGTGTGTGTATGTGCAATGTTGAGAGTTGTTCATTTGTCCCTCATTGATCATATGATAAAGCAAAAAATCCTTAAATTTGCATTCAAGACTCCATATTTTAATAAATTGATGATTTCATCAACTTTGCAACATTTCATCCTCTTCTGTCCTCTCCTCTCCTCTTCTTTCCCCTCCCCTTCCTTCCTTCCTTTCTTCCTTTCTTCCTTCTTTTCTTCCTTCCTTTCTTCCTTCTTTCCTTCCTTCTTTCCTTCCTTCCTTCCTTCCTTCCTTCCTTCCTTCCTTCCTTCCTTCCTTCCTTCCTTCCTTCCTTCCTTCCTTCCTTCCTTTGTTCTTCCATCTTTGCATCACCAGTGCCTAGCACAGTGTTTGGCATGTGGGATATGGTTAATAAATAGAAATATGGAGGGGTGGAGCCAAGATGGCAGAGAGAATGCACATTTCTTTCTGACTTTCTTCCATAATCTTCACACTAATTAGCAAATCTGAATTAATTCTGGACTGGCAGAATCCACAAATATTGGAGTACAACAAATTACCAGCAGAAGATAATTTTAAATCTCTCCAGAAAAGATTACCTGATTGAAATAGGGCATGGAGGGAGGTGGGCCAAGCACAAGCAGGCCGAATATACACATCAAGTGCAGGCAGCACAGACCCTAGTTAGTGGGGTTTGCACATAAAGGAGAACCTGTGGGAAAGAATCTACTATAGTGTTGACTATCCTACCCTGGATGCAATCCAGTAGAGCAGCAGAGAAGTTAAAAAACATCCAACAGAAACACAAAAGGTAAATAGAGAACCCCCAAATTCTAGAATTCCACAAGACCTGACCATGCTCATCCAGCATTTGAAGTCAGTCAGTGCTACTGCTTGTAGAAGAAGCTTGGCCAATCTCCCTTGCTCCAAAAACAGATCTCAACTATTTAAAAATAATGAGTGAAAAAGCAAAAAACAAAACCTCTGACCATAGATAGTTTTTATAGTGAAAGAGAAGAGCAGATTTCAAATCTTGAGAAGACGAAAAGCAGATTGTCTCCAGATGAAGCCCCAAAGAGTGATGTAAATTGGTTCCCATCACACAAGGCTCTCCTACAAGAAATTTAAAAAGATCTTAAAAGAGACCTAAAAAAAATGGGGCAAGAAAATGAGAACTTTACAAGAGGGTTTGGAAAAGCAAACACAGAAATCTGAAGAAAATTTATTACAAAATAGACAGTAAAATGGAAGCATATAACTCTTTAAAAATACAGTTGACAAAATGAAAAAAGAAAACAACTCCAGGAAAAACAGAATTTGTGAAAGAGAAAAAGAAAACAACTGCTTAAAAAACAGAATTTGTGAAATGGAAAAAGAAAATAATTCCTTAAACAAAATTTGTGGAATGGAAAAAAAATCCACAGAACAAAACAACTCATTTAAATACCAATCAGACTCCCAAAAAACTACTTTGATGAACTAGAAAAAATAACAACAAAGTTCATATGAAAAAACAAAAGGTCAAGAATTTCAAGGGAATTAATGAAAAAAAAATCAAATGAAGGTGGCCTAGCTGTACCAGATCTAAAATTATATTATAAAGCAGCAGTTGCTAAAACCATCTGGTATTGGCTAAGAAATAGACTAGTTGATCAATGGAATAGGTTAGGTTCAAAGGACAAAACAGCCAATAACTTTAATAATATAGTGTTTGACAAACCCAAAGACCCAAGTTTCTGGGATAAGAATGCACTATTTGACAAAAATTGCTGGGAAAATTGGAAATCAGTATGGCAGAAACTAGGCATTGACCCACACTTAACACCGTACACCAAGATAAGATCAAAATGAGTTCATGACTTAGGCATAAAGAATGAGATTATAAATAAATTGGAAGAGCATAGGATAGTTTATCTCTCAGACCTGTGGAAGAGGGAGGAATTTATGACCAAAGAAGAACTAGAGATCACTATTGACCACAAAATAGAAAATTTTGACTATATCAAATTGAAAAGTTTTTGTACAAACAAAACAAATGCAGACAAGATTAGAAGGGAAACAATAAACTGGGAAAACATTTTTTACAATCAAAGGTTCTGATAAAGGCCTCATTTCCAAAATATATAGAGAATTGACTCTAATCTATAAGAAATCAAACCATTCTCCAATTGATAAATGGTCAAAGGATATGAACAGACAATTCTCAGACGAAGAAATTGAAACTATTTATAGGCATATGAAAATATGCTCTAAATCATTATTAATCAGAGAAATGCAAATTAAGACAACTCTGAGATACCACTACACACCTGTCAGATTGGCTAGAGTGACAGGGAAAGATAATGTGGAATGTTGGAGGGGATGTGGGAAAACAGGGACACTGATACATTGTTGGTGGAATTGTGAACACATCCAGCCATTCTGGAGAGGAATTTGGAACTATGCTCAAAAAGTTATCAAACTGTGCATACCCTTTGATCCAGCAGTGTTTCTACTGGGCTTATACCCCAAAGAGATACTAAAGAAGGGAAAGGGACCTGTATGTGCCAAAATGTTTGTGGCAGCCCTGTTTGTAGTAGCTAGAAGCTGGAAAATGAATGGGTGCCCATCAATTGGAGAATGGTTGAGTAAATTGTGGTATATGAACATTATGGAATATTATTGTTCTGTAAGGAATGACCAGCAGGATGAATACAGAGAGGACTGGCGAGACTTACATGAACTGATGCTAAGTGAAATGAGCAGAACAAGGAGATCATTATATACCTCAACAATGATACTGTTTGAGGATGTATTCTGATGGAAGTAGATCTCTTCGATAAAGAGAGCTAATTCAGTTTCAATTGATCAAAGATGGGCAGAAGCAGCTACACCCAAAGAAAGAACACTGGGAGATGAATATAAACTGCTTGCATTCTTGCTTTTTTTTCGGGTTATTTATACCTTCTGAATTCAATTCTCCCTGTGCAACAAGAAAACTTTTTGGTTCTTCACACGTATATTGTATCCAGGATATACTGTAACCTATTCAACATGTAAAGGATTGCTTGCCATCTGGGGGAGGGGGTGGAGGGAGGGAGGGGAAAAATCAGAACAGAAGTGAATGCAAGGGATAATGTTGTAAAAAATCACCCTGGCATGAGTTCTATCAATAAAAAGTTATTAAAAAAACAACTCATTTAAAAATTCAATTTTACAAATGCAAAAAGAACTAAAAAAAAGTAAATAAAGAAAATAATTGATTAAAGTCAGCACTAAACAAATGGAAATGAATAACTCAATGAGACACCAAGGATTAGTCAAGCAAAACCAAAAAAAAAAAAAATGAAAAAATAGAAGAAAATGTAAAAATAGGTACCTACTTGGGAAAACAACTGACCTGGATTGTAGATCTAGGAGAGATAATTTAAGGATTATTGGATTTGCTGAAAACCATGATTAAAAAAAGAGCCTACACATTATTTTTCAGGAAATCATAAAGGAAAACTGCCCTGCTATCAAAGAATCAGAAGGTAAAATGGCCATTAAAAGAATTCACCAAACACTTGCTGAAAGAGACCTCAAAATTTAAACTCCAAGGAATATTATGA
This sequence comes from Antechinus flavipes, assembly GCF_016432865.1. NCBI lineage: Eukaryota > Metazoa > Chordata > Mammalia > Dasyuromorphia > Dasyuridae > Antechinus > Antechinus flavipes. The sequence continues at coordinate 556,831,429 of NC_067399.1, read as the reverse complement.
CTAAATTTCAGAACTATCAGACCAAGGAAAAAATATGGCAAGCAGCCAGGAAAAAAAAAATTCAAATACCAACTAGCTACAATAAAGATTACCCAGGAACTGGCAGCTTCCACCTTAAAGGATGAAAGGGCTTGGAATTTGATGTTCGAAAAGGCAAAGGATCTTGGAATGTAGCCAAGAATAAACTACTCCACTAAACTGAGCATTTTCTTTCAGAGAGGAAGATGGACATTCAACAAAACAGATGAACTCCATTTATTTCTGATCAAAAGAATAGAGCTGAACAAAAAAAAAAATGACTTACAAATATAGAACTTAAGAGAAGCATAAAAGGTAATAAAAGAACTCTTGAAAACTGCATCTATGCTATGGGTATATGTAGAAAGTGCATATATTATTTGGTTTTACTGTTATATAAAAAAAGAAACTAGAGGTGGAAAGGTGATTATAACAGAAAAACAGGAAAGTGGAGGTAAAATGAGGGAAATTCATCTCACAAAAGAGGCAAAGAAAACCCAGAAAATTGAGAGATTTGGCTCAAAGAGAGACTATTACATGCATTTGATTACACAGAGAAACTCCTCTCATCTTATAGGAAAGTGGGAAGGGAAAGAGGAAAAGGGAAGGGGTAGGTTAATAGAAGAGAAAGCAGAAACAGTAGGGGGAAGGTATAAGAAAGGAGGAAGGACTATAAAGAGGGAGGGCCACTTGAGGCAAGTGGTGCTCATAAGTAAAATACTGTGAAGGAGGGAAAGGGGAAAAGGAAAGAAAAAATATTAATTAGGGTAAATAAGATGGCAGGAAATACAGAATCAGTAGTTTTAACTGTAAATGTGAATGGGGTGAACTCTCCCATAAAAAATAAGTGGTTAGTAGACTGGATTAAAAGCCAAAACCCTACAATATGTGGTTTACAAGAAACACATTTAAAGCAGAGTAATACATACATAGTAAAGGTAAAAGGCTGGAGCAGTATCTATTATGCTTTAGGTAAAGTAAAAAAAAAATCAGGGATAGTCATCCTGATCTCATCAATTAAAAGCAAAAATCAATCTAATTAAAAGAGATAAAGAAGGAAAGTATATATATATATATATATATATATATATATATATATATATATATATATATATAATCAAGTGGTGGTATGGCATTCAGATTCCTAGAGGAGAAGTTAAGAGAGCTGTAAGAAGAAATAGCCAGAAAAACCATACTAGTGGGAGATCTCAACCTTGCTCTTTCAGAACTAGATAAATCAAACCACAAAATAAATAAGAAAGAAGTTAAAGAGCTAAACAGAATACTAGAAATACTAGAAAGATAGATATAATAGATTTTGGGGGAAAACTGAATGGAAACAAAAGGAATACATTTTCTTCTCAGCAGTTCATGGAAGCTATGCAAAAATTGACCATATATTAGGATATAAAGACCTCAAAATCAAATGCAGAAAGGCAGAAATAGTAAATGCATTATTTTCAGATCACAATGCCATAAAAGTTACATTCAGTAAAAGGTCAGGGGAAAATAAACCAAAAAGAAATTGGAAGCTAAATAATCACATTTTAAAGAATAAATGGGTGAAACAGCAAATCATAGACACTATTAATAATTTCATCCAAGAAAATGACAATAATAAGACAACATACAAAATTTGTGGGATGCAGCCAAAACAGTGATTAGGGGAAATTTTATATCTCTAGAGGCTTAGTTGCATAAAATAGAGAAAGAGAAAATCAATGAATTGTTCTTGCAACTAAAAAAGCTAGAAAAAGAGCAAATTAAAAACCCCAATCAAATACCAAACTTGAAATTCTAAAAATAAAAGAAGAGATTGATAAAAGTGAATGTTAAAAAAACTATTGAATTAATAAATAAAACTGAGTTGGTTTTATGAAAATATATATATATATATAAAAACTTTTAGTTAATTTGATTAGAAAAAGGAAAGAGGAGAATCAAATTTAGTCTCAAAACTTTCCACCAATGAAAAGGAAATCAGAACAATAATTAGGAGTCATTTTGCCCAACTTCATGCCAATAAATTTGACAACCTAAGTGAAATAGATGGTCCAGATTAACACAAGAGGAAATAAATTATTTAAATAGTCTCATTTTAGAAAAAGAAATAGAACAACCTATTAATCAACTCCTTAAGAAAAAATCCCCAGGCCCAGATGGATTTATATGTGAATTTTACCTAACATTTAAAGAACAATTAACTCTAATACTATATAAATTATTTGAAAAAAAAATAGGGAAAGAAGGACTACTACCAAATTCCTTTTATGACACAGACATGCTATTGATACCTAAACCAGGTTGGATGAAAACAGAGAAATAAAATTATAGACCAATCTCCCTAATGAATATTGATGCAAAAATCTTAAACAAAATATTAGCAAAGAGATTACACAAAGTCATCCCCAGGATAATACACCACAACCAAGTAGGATTCATATCAGGAATGCAGGACTAGTTCAATATTAGGGGAACTATTAGCATAATTTTCTATATCAATAACCAAACTAACAAAAACATATTTATATCAATAGATGCAACAAAAGCATTTGATAAAATCCAACACCCATTCCTATTAAAAACACTAGAAAATATAGAAATAAATGGACTTTTCCTTAAAATAATCAGTAATATCTATCTAAAATCTTCAGAAAGCATCATATGTAATGGGGATAAACTGGAATCATTTCCAATAAGATCAAGGGTGAAACAAAGTTGCCCACTATCAGCATTACTATTCAATATTGTATTAGAAATGCTAACTTCAGTAATACGAGAAGGAAATGAGATTAAAGGAATTAGTGTAAATAATGAGGAAACCAAATTATCACTCTTTGCAGATGATATGATGGTATCCTTAGAGAAAGCTGGAGAATCAACTAAAAATTTTTAGAAATAATTTACAACTTTAGCAAAGTTGCAAAATACAAAATCTACATAAATCATCAGTATTTTTATACATCACCAACAAAATCCAACAGCAAGAGATACAAAGAGAAATTCCATTAAAAATTGTCGATAGTATAAAATATTTGGGAATCTATCTATCAAGAGAAAGTCAGCAACTATATGAGCAAAACTACAAAATACTTTCCACACAAATACAGTCAGATCTAAACAATTGCAAAATATCAAGTGCTCTTGGATATTTGAGTGAATATAATAAAGATGACAATAGTACCTAAACTATATTTATTTAGTGCAAAACCAATCAAATTCCCAAAACTCTATTTTATTAACCTAGAAAAAATAACAACAAAATGCATATGGAAGAGCAAAAGATCAAGAATTTCAAGGGAATTAATTGAAAAAAAAATATGATGATGATGATGATGGCCTAGCTGTACCAGATCTAAAACTATATCATAAAGCAGTGGTCATCAAAACCATTTGGTACTGGCAGAGAAATAGAATAGCCAATCAATGGAATAAGTTAGGTTCACAGGACAAAATAGCCAATAACTATAGCAATTTAGTGTTTGACAAATTCAGAGACCCAGTTTTTGGCATAAGAACTCACTATTTGACAAAAAACTGCTGAGAAAATCGGAAACTATGATGGCAGAAACTAGGCATTGACCTACACCTAACACCATATACAAAGATAAGGTCAAAATGGGTTCATTATCTAGACATAAAGAATGATATTATAATCAATTTAGAAAAACATAGGACAGTTTGCCTCTCATATCTGTGGGGGAGGAAGGAATCTGTGACCAAAAAAGAACTAGAGATCATTATTGATCACAAAATAGAAAATTTTGATTATATTAAGTTAAAAGTTTTTGTACAAACAAAACTAATGAAGATAAGATTAGAAGGGAAGCAATAAAGTGGGAAACATTTTTACATTCAAAGGTTGTGAAAAAGGCCTCATTTCTAAAATACATAGAGAATTGACTCAAATTTATAATAGTTTAAGCCATTCTCCAATTGATAAATGGTCAAAGAAACAGACAATTTTCAGATGAAGAAATTGAAGCTATTTCTAGCCATATGAAAAGATGCCCCATCATTATTAATCAGAGAAATGAAAATTAAGACCACTCTGAGATACCACTACATACCTCTCAGAAAGACTAAGAAGACAGCAAATGATAATGACCATTGTTGGAGGGGATGTGGGAAAACTGGGACACTGATCCATTGTTGTTGGAACTGTGAATGGATTCAACCATTCTGGAAAGCAGTTTGGACCTATGTTCAAAAAGTTATCAAACTGTACATATCCTTTGATCCAGCAGTGTTTCTACTGGGATTATATCCCAAAGAGATCTTAAAGAAGGGAAAGGACCCATATTGCAAAAATGTTTGTGCAACCCTATTTATTTTGTCAAAAAACTAGAAAGTGAATGGATGTCCATCAGTTGGAAAATGGCTGAATAAATTATGGCATATGAATGTTATGGAATATTATTGTTCTGTAAGAAATAGCCAAGAAAATTATTTCAAAGGTGCCTGGAGAGACCTACATGAACTGATGCTAAGTGAAATGAGCAGAACCAAGAGATCAGTATACATGGCAACAACAAGATTATATGATGATCAATTTTGATGGACATGTATTTCTTCAAGAATGAGATGATTCAAACCAGTTCCAATTGTTCAGCGATGAAGAGAGCTATATATACCCAGAGAGAGGACTGTGGAAGCTGAGTATGGTTCACAACATAGCATTTTCACTCTTTTTGTTGTTGTTTGCTTGCATTTTATTTTGCTTCTCTTTTTTTTCTTGTGCAGCACAATAATTGTATAAATATATTTAATTTATCATATAATTCTACCATATTTATTATATATTGTAATACTTGCCCTCAAGGGGAGGGCATGGGGGAAGGGAGGGAAATTGGAACACAGGGTTTTGCAAGTGCTAATGTTGAAGAATTATTTATGCATATGTTTTGAGAAATAATAAAAAAAAGATTTAATAAAAAAATAAATACAAATACTTGGTAGGTATTTCTTTCATCATTATAGATAGCTAGATAGTCCTATTTTCTTATGCTGTGCAATTTTGCTATTGTCTTCTGATAAATCTTCCATAGAGAATCTAATCAACATATTCTAGGCCTTTTCAGACTCTTTGCATTCTGTAGGGGTAACACTTGATTGTCCTTTCATTATCATACTGGCTCCTCTACCTTCTTCCTTATACATTTTCTGGATAACATTTTTGTGCCATTCCACATGTGCAATTCATTGTAAGAAATCTGCAAGATACACATGTCCATCATGTATGTAGGCTTTGGAGCTTTGGGAATGTTTTAGAGTAATGTAGAATGTTCAATGATTTGCAGACAGATTATATCACCAGAATACTGCTGTGAAAAATGTTTCTATGTCAGGAAGTAGATTAGAATTCTAAAAAGCACTATACAGTTTCCCAAATACAACATAACAACCTCTATTCCTTCCCTTCAATCCTGATACTAGATCATTGTGCATCTGTGTTGCCTGCCTGAAATATAGATGGAAAGATGGATGGATGGATGGATAGACAGATGGATAGAGAGAAATATGATGGATGGATAAATGATAAATGAAGGGATGGGCAGATGATAGATATATGAATGGGTAGATGGTGCATATGTATATAGATGATGGATAGATAGACTGACAAATAGACTGATAGAGTAACTTAACAAGCAAGCTGCTTATTTGAACTGCCTGACATGGTTTGATCAATTAGTATTTTTTTTAATAATTTTTTTATTGATAGAACGCATGCCAGGGTAATTTTTTACAGCATTATCCCTTGCATTCATTTCTGTTCCGATTTTTCCCCTCCCTCCCTCTACCCCTTCCCCCAGATGGCAAGAGTCCTTTACATGTTGAATGGGTTGCAGTATATCCTAGATACAATATATGTGTGCAGAACCGAACAGTTTTCTTGTTGCACAGGGAGAATTGAATTCAGAAGGTATAAATAACCCGGGAGGAAAAACATAAATGCAAGCAATTTATATTCATTTCCAGTGTTCTTTCTCTGGGTGTAGCTGCTTCTGTCCATCTTTGCTCAATTAAGGCTCTCTTTATCAAAGAGGTCCACTTCCATCAGAATACATCCTCAAACAGTATCATTGTTGAGGTATATAATGATCTCCTGGTTCTGCTCATTTCACTCAGCATCAGTTCATGTAAGTCTCACCAGTCCTCTCTGTATTCATCCTGCTGGTCGTTCCTTACAGAACAATAATATTCCATAATGTTCATATACCACAATTTACTCAACCATTCTCCAATTGATGGACATCCTTTCATTTTCCAGCTTCTAGCCACTACAAACAGGGCTGCCACAAACATTTTGGCACATACAGGTCCCTTTCCTTTCTTTAGTATCTCTTTGGGGTATAAGCCCAGTAGAAACACTGCTGGATCAAAGGGTATGCACAGCTTGATAACTTTTTGAGCATAGTTCCAAATTGCTCTCCAGAATGGCTGGATGTGTTCACAATTCCACCAACAATGTATCAGTGTCCCTGTTTTCCCACATCCCCTCCAACATTCCCCATTATCTTTCCCTGTCATTCTAGCCAATCTGACAGGTGTGTAGTGGTATCTCAGAGTTGTCTTAATTTGCATTTCTTTGATTAATAATGATTTGGAGCATATTTTCATATGTCTATAAATAGTTTCAATTTCTTCATCTGAGAATTGTCTGTTCATATCCTTTGACCATTTATCAATTGGAGAATGGTTTGATTTCTTATAGATTAGGGTCAGTTCTCTATATATTTTGGAAATGAGGCCTTTATCAGAACCTTTGATTTTAAAAATGTTTTCCTAGTTTATTGTTTCCCTTCTAATCTTGTTTGCATTTGTTTTGTTTGTACAAAAACTTTTCAATTTGATATAATCAAAATTTTCTATGTTGTGGTCAATAGTGTTGATCAATTAGTATTTCACATTCATTTGTTTTTTCATTTGTGTCCTATTAGGATATTATCTTTTGAATGATCATGAATCTCATTGAGTAGCCATGATGGAATTCTGTTGTTTGATGCAAACAATCTAATGTTATCCATAGAAAAATAACATTCACACAATTCTGTTATTTGTGGGGAAATGTCTTCCATTTGGATTCTTCACAGTATATGCTCAATGAGAGAAAGTAACACCTTTGGTGAATACATATCTTTATGTTATTTTCCTAGCTTGCTTTTGATCATCAAAAGACTGAATGATCATCTCAATGGTCACAACTAAAAAAATTGTATGTAATTTTCATATATTTATTAAATTCACTTGGTAAAGACAGATGAAACTTGATTTGCTCTACTAAGACAAATGCTTTTTTTATTTACCATTAAAAATAATCAGTGCACTTTCTATACCTTTCAATTGTGTTTCAAAGATGTTACATTGTGTGAAAAATTATTTGTGAGAAGATCAATTTAATGACAATTTTATAGGATGGTATTTGGTAAGATTCTGCCACCTTTTTTGGTGGGGAGTACTAATAATCTGATTTCCCTCCTGAATTTGTTGATATTCTTTTTCCTTTTAGATATTTTTAGAATCAGTGTTTTAAAAACTGTGTTGTCAACATAGTTTCTGTGATGATGATGATGATAATTGAAAGTTATTCAGCAGTTTATAATTCATAAAACACTTTCCATGTTTTCTCATTTAAGCTCTATAATTCATACCTGACTCAGTTACTGTGAATTTTACTTTTTTTTCATTGAAAGTGAGGAAACTGTGTCTCTGAGAGAATAAACAATTTCCCCATAACCTATTAGGATATGAGTCATTCATGGTTACATAAGAATAAGAGATAATATTTGAACCTAGATATATCTGATTACACTTAAGTTTAGCTATCTTTTTTGAAATTTTTTTGAGTGCTACTTCCACTTTGCCATATAGCATATTAAGTATTAAAAAGTATGAGTCTAATTGTGATATATTAATTATCATCAATGAAAATAGATGTTTATAGAAATGCCAAATCTATTCTTTTCTTGTGGTTGGTATATCCATTTTGGCCTCCTTCTGGTTTAATATGCCAGTTCTTTGGGAATGATCTGGCTTAGACAAATTTCATGTGAAGCATTTTGAAGTTGTCTTTTCTTTTGTAAAACTCCTAGTCTTGTGCTTCATTGTGATATGAAGATGAAGCTAGGGTTTTTATAGACTTCCCTGGTGAAGTTCTAATTCTGACATCTCTATGCATCTAGGAATCTCTCTAACAACCAGCTTAGTTCTATCATCACTTTTGGACACCATATTAGTGGCACTTTTAAAATATATTTTTTTTTACAGAATTCCACAAGCTAAGAAATGAATTCATATCACCAATCTTGTCACAGTCAAAAAACAACAAGCAAAATATTTATAGTAGCCCTTTTTGTGATGACAAAGAATTAGAAATGAGTGGATACCTATCAATTTGGGAATGGCTGAATAAATTATGGTATATGAAAATAATGGAATACTATTGTTCTATAAGAAATGATGAACAGGCTGATTTCAAAAAATACTTATCTGATCTAATGCTAAGTGAAACAAGCAGAACCAAGAGTACACTATACACAGTAAAAAGAATGTATGATGATTAGCTATGATAGACTTAGTTCTTCTCAACAATTTAGTGATTTGGATCAATTCTAATAAACTTTTGGATGGAAAATGCCATCTGCATCCAGAGAAAGAACTATAGAGACTAAATGAATATAGATTAAAATGTGCTATTTTTACTTTTTTTTTCCTTACTTGTGTTTTTTCCCTTTTGTGTTGATTTTTCTCTCTTATCCCAACTCATATGGATGTGTAAAAAGAATGAATGTATATATATAAACTAATATCTACACACATATGTATATGTATACACACACACACACACACACACACATATATATATATAAGCAAAAAAAATTCTTGGGCATATATACATATACATTATCTATAGATCCATACAAACATATACACATACATATACATATGCATACACATACATATGTGTATTTGAATATTCTTTTAGCAATTCCACAGCACCTTATACCTCCCAAAGGTCTACAGACAAAGATGATAAATCAGACATGGGTAATAAATTATTTATCTAAAGGAACCTATACAACAAAGAAAAATAGCAAGGAGTTATAAGCTCTATATGGTTACCTTCAATATCAGCAGTGACAGTGGCAAAGTAAAGGGAAAACAGTGGTCACAAAGACTAAGAATCTCATAGTTCTATTTATGAACATAATTTAAATTATTGGTACTTTAAATGCGAACCCTTTGATTAATAACAATCTCATCTTAAATGAAACCAAGACATTAAAACTTTGCGGTAAATGGAAAGATGAGTCATAGGTTCTCCTTGAAGAAGTCAATAAAATATTTTGTGAAGTAGGTGCTCAGAGGCCATTAGAAATATCTTTTCATGGGATAATTGATCATCTCACAGGATTCATGATCAGTTTAAGCAAAAAGATCACTGAGAAGACAATAGGAATTTTTGTATAAATATTTTATAAAATAGAAAAATCTATTAAAAACTTGATAAGATCCACAAAAGCAGTTTAAAATACACAAATACATTTGCATTTAAATTTTTGTTTCTTTAGCCCTTAGAGGCAGCTAGGTGGCTCAGTAGATAAACTGTCTGGCCTCAAGTCAGCAAGACTCATCTTTCACAGTTCAAATTATAACTTCAGACATTTCCTAGCTGTGTGACCCTGAACAAAGTCACTTAATCCTGTTTACCTCAGTTCCTTATCTTTAAAATAAGCTACAGAAGGAAATAACAAAACACTCCAGTTTCTTTTCCAAGCAAAGTACAAGTGGAATCCTGAAGTGATGAACATGACTGAAAACAACTGAACAGCAAGAACTGTTATCATGGTGTCTAGTGGGTTGTAATACTAAGTGTTTGATAAATATTTACTGAGTGAGTGAAATTTCAATCATGGAATTCAATGTAAAATTTGGGATGGGAAGTCTTGTGAAATATAGGTTGACAGTTATGACTCAAAAGTAAGAAATTAATGAGGTTGTAGATATGTAGACTGCTCAGCAGCCTCATGCTTTCATACTATCCATGCTTTCTTTAGGAAACTAATATATAAATTATTATAATTTGTATTTTCTGTTCAGATATATTATTTTGGGATACATTGATACATTAATTATTGATTCTTTTGATTCCCCAAATCTTTTACTGTAAGAATTCTTTGTTATGGTCCAGAACTTGAAACCTTGAAACAAAGTGTTGACTCACTGGAATTGATGGAAGCAATGCTTGTGTGCTTGGATTTGAACCTTTGAGAGTTCGCACATTAGTTCACACACATTAGTTCACGAGTTTGGGAGATTCACAAGTCAGAATTCAATATGAGATTCACAAGAATGAGATTCACACCTCCCATAATCCCACTCTAGGAGGAGGAGTCAACCTTTGAGTTTATACCTCTAAAAGAGCATAAAAAGGAGCTGAGTCAGTGAAGTCAGTTAATTTGGAAGATTGACAGAGTGAGAAGTCAGTTGGGAGATTGAGAAGTGAGGAGTCAGAGTTGAGCTAAAGGCAAAGAACTAGAGCTCTCGGAACCAAAGAAAGCTAACTGGGCTATTTTGGAAGAGACAATAAAAGATTGGATTTTAATACCTGGCTGTATTTGAGGTGATTATTACATGGAACTGAAACCAAGGCTGCCTCCAGAAAACCTCCCCAAGAAAACTACTCCCACAGAGAACCATCATATATTATAAAAAAGAAGAGAACATCACAATCCTTGGCTTGCTTAATACAAGAATTTGTATGATTTATAACTGAATTTGTCAAAAACTCACCTTCCTGAATTCAAATTTTGGTTCAGACACTAGCTGTGTGATCCTGAAGTCACTTACCTCTCTCTGCCTCAGTTGCTTTATCTATAAAATGAGCTGGAGAAGGAAATGGCAAACAGTTACCTTATGTTTGCCAAGCAAACCTCAAATGGGATCATGAAGAGCAGACACCATTGAAAAATGACTAATGGACAACAATAATATATTTTTAGAGGCTGCTTAGTATAGATAAAGTGAAACACAAGGGTAACAATAATAGCTGTGTTCCAAGGACTATTGTAAAAGAAAATTTCTTTTATTTATTTTTTCTCTTTTTTGTCTCAAAAGGAAGGCACACAAGATGGAAATTGCAGAGAGGCAGGTTTCAAGCAAGGATGAGGAAAATCTTTCTAATAATTAAAGCCATTCTAAAATAGAATAAACCTTTCCCCACAGGAAGTTGCCTTTTTATGGAAGCCTTCAATAAGAGTCTAAATATGATGATGTAGAGATCTTCTACCACTTATGTGGAGCTGGAATGGATTTTAGAAATCATTCTGAAGATGAGGAAACAACAGCCCAGAAAGATGAAATAGTTTAAATCATGCAGCTACTAAATAGTAGACCCAGGATTAAAATTGAAGCCCTCCCATTCAAATTCATATCTCTTTGCCACTACACATAATGCCTCAGGTTGAAGGAGATGGCTTTTGAAGTTCTTGCAAATTTGAGAATCTGTGATTCTATGAAGTAGAAAGAAGTTGGGTACTGGATATAGTGAGTAATATCATAAACAAACATACAAAAATGAAATTGATAACTTCATAGATAGAAACCAATAAATAATTACCAAATTCAGCTGTGTATGTGAAATCCAGCCAAAAATTAGTTAGAGCAAATGTCAAAATCAACACCAAATTAGAAGAAAGGAGAAAGATGAGAACAAGACACTGTGTGTAATTATAATAGCTTTCCTCTGCCTTATTCCAACAAGCTATTGATTTTTGAAAATGGGAAAGACATGAAGAAAAGAACATTGATTTTGATAATCATTTCCTGCAGTATGTAACTGATGTAAAATATTTGCAATAATGAAGTGGCTAAAAGAGCTCAGAGTTCCTCTTTAGTCAGCTGAAATTCAATCACTATGCAAAAGAGACAATTCAACTCAGGACAATATTGGTTTATCTTTTTACCTTTTTTACAAAACACTCTTAAGATGTTGGAAGATCATAAATAGTATTGACTTACAAGATGATGAAGAATGAGGATGAATGAGTTGGCTGAAATTCGTAATATAACATAAAGTTCTTGCAAATTTGAGAATCTGTGATTCTATGAAGTAGAAAGCAGTTGGGTACTGGATATAGTGAGTAATATCATAAACAAACATACAAAAATGAAATTGATAACTTCATAGATAGAAATCAATAAATAATTACCAAATTCAGCTGTGCATGTGAAATCCAACCAAAAATTAATTAGAGCAAATGTCAAAATCAACACCAAATTAGAAGAAAAGAGAAAGATGAGAACAAGACACTGTGTGTAATTATTACACACATACATATATATCATATGATCTAAACATAAAAAAACATAAAATGACATGAAATCCATTCCTTTTTGCTCCCAAAACTTCATTTTTGAGAGGAAATCCTAGGTTCTAAGAAAGATTTTCATTTTTAATATAACTCCAATTACTATAAAGGAGGTTTTTTTTAAAATATTGAGTTTATTTTAAGCTCTTTTGCATCTTTTATTCTTTTTTCCTAGTTTTGCCTTCTGGATTAAGTAGAATGAATCTAAATTTTTTCCACATGACAGCCCCTGAAATATTTCAAGATTTTTATCATGTCCCCTTAAATCTCTTATATAGTTTAGATATTCCTAGTTTTGTCTTCTACATTAACTTCCTCCACACAAATCATTGTCCAATCACACTGATCTTCTCCTCACAAATGCACTTTATCTCATTTCTGTTTGTAATAAACTCTACCCTCACCAATGCCTCTTGGAATATTTTTTTTTCTCTTCAAGATTCAGTTCAAGAAGTATCTTCTATATGAGGCCTTTATTATTCCTTTCCCCCCAGAGTTTATTTGCCTTCCCCTTTAAGGTTATTCAGGTATTTACAGGCTGAGAGGACTGAGAATAAAAGAGTCTCAGAAACAGATACAGAGAAGACTAGAGACTCCATCTTGGACCATCCTCATGGTGGTTCTCCTGCCTTCATCACTTCTCCACTTAAGCACAAGGCTTGTCCAGAGATCCTCCAGAAAGCTAGTCCGGACACTATATTATAATAAACATTGAATCAGATTTTAGAGCCATAAAGGTCCTTAGTAATCATTGTATGATAATAATGGCTAGAATTTATATAACACTTTAAGTTGGGAAAAATACTTGACAAATATCTCATTTTGCCTTTTTTTTTAACATCTTAAATTTTAATATATTTTATCCTTTCTCATATAAAACAATTTTTAAACATTTTTTTTAAGTTTTGAGTTTCAAATTCTGTTCCTCCCTTCCATCCACCCCTCACTCCCCAAAAGATAAGCAATCAGATATAGGTTATACATGTGTTATCAGTAACCATTTCCATATTAGTTATTTCATACTAAAGACAAATAAAAGAAAGTAAAAAAAATGGTCTGTGTTTAAACAATATTTGTTTCCATAGAAAGAATCGATATTTGATTTTATTTTCACAAAATTTTGGAAAGTTATGTGCTGATATCCTCATCTTAGAAAGAAGGAAACTGAAACATAGGAAAGTTAAGGGATTTATTAGGGTCACACACTTATTAAGTATCTGAAGCTAAATTTGAACTCAGGTTTTTCTTGATGGAGTCTAGTACTCTAATCCCCAGCTTCATAAAGTGTGGTTTGCTACCCCACTGAATGTGGGACTCATGAAATCATGATTCATTATTAGTAAATGTCTGATTTATATACCCATTTTTACCCATGTAAAATTTTCTTGGGGAAAAGGGGTCACAAATAGAAGAAGTTTGAGAAGCTGGGATCTAATTAATGCACCTTCTTGTGTTCTTCAAGAATGTTAAGTATACAAATGAGGAAATAGAGGATCAGAGGAGTAATATTATTTCCCTAAGGCTACAAACATTTTTAGTAAAGCCAAGACTGTAACTCAGGTTTCCTGATTCTCAGGGGAATTTTCTGTCTACTATTTTTGTTAAGCTTCCGTTTTCTTATCTTTACATTGGTAACAGTCTGCCCTTCATAGAGCAGTATAACTAGCAATGTGTAGTGGATAGAGCAGCAGGGCAGCAGTCAGAAGACCTGAGTTCAAATTTAACATAATACATTTAATAACAGTGAGATCATGATCAAGTCAATCTCTTTTTGACTAAGTTTTTTTTTTTAATCTGGAAGATGGGGAATAATAACACCTACCTCCCAGGGTTATTGTAAGGATAAATGAGATAATAACTGTAAAGCACTTAACACAATATCTAGCACAGATTAAGTGTTATAAAATGTGAGTTATTATTATTATTATTAATTATGTGATGTATATTTATCTTTCCCTTTTGATCTGATGTTTCTTGTGCAGCATGATAAATGTGGGAAAATGTATAGAAGAATTGAACATATTCAACATATATTGGATTACTTGTCTAAGTGGGGGGGGCAGAAGGGAAGGAAAAAATTTGAAATGCAAGATTTTGCAAGGGGAAATGTTGAAAACTATCTATGCATATGTTTTGAAAATAAGAAACTAAAATTATATAATACATAATAATAACTCTGAGGTATGTAAGATCATAAAATTTATATTTTATCACAAATTTGTGATTTTTCATGTTATTGTTTCCTTATTAAAATTATTAACACCTTAAGGGCATAAAGTATCTTTATTTTCTTTATATTCTCTTCAGTAATGATTTACACATACATAAACAGACATACACATATATTTGTGTAATTAGCACTCAAATATATGTTGATTGATTAATTGAAGTGTTGATTTAAAGTCAGGACATGAAAGTTTTTCCTCCCAAATACATAATTCTAACGTCACACTGGCCACTTTTATATTTTTATTACAGAATAAATGCAAAAGCATATTTTTTAGTTTTCTAATCATAGGAAAATAACATGTAGTTAGGCTCATGCAATAACCACTTTTGATTCTAGCAGACTCCTCTTTCCTATGTTTCATTGATGAAACCATTTTTAAAGGAATACAAAATTGGAATGCTATCTTAATATTACCTTTTTTATAATGTGAGAGAAACATGGGACCAAATAGGGTAAGCACATATGCAGCTTTGAGTTTGGCTTCCTTTGCTTTTCCAGAACAATTAGGAAGAATGTTCATGAATTTAAACAAAAATACTTATGACAAGAATCTAAATACTTTGTTTTTCAGTCAGATCATTAGTTACTCCCAGTTCTAACCTTCATCACCTTTGCAGTACTAATCTTGGACTGATTTCAGTTTCATCACAATGCCAAACTGAAGACTACAATTTGTGATGTCAAGCAAGGAAGCTGAAGTATATCACTTCTCTTAAGATTGTGGAAGAAATTTCATTTGAATCTAAATCTTCAATTTATGTTCATAATTACATTTAACACTTGGCTTTTAAAAGAGGAGGGGGACTCTAGAAACACTATTATATTCTCTTTCCATCTCTCTTCAGAATGAAAAAGCTGTCAAAAGAAATATGATCCATTCAGATAGCCCATTTTTTCTAGTGGAAGTGAAGTCTATTATATTTGATCTGTATGCTCTTCAAATAGCTTATTTTCATGGTACATTTCTACTGAAAAAAAAATCTCACAAAATTCATATCACAAGCACATTGGTCTGCTCCATTTGCTGTACCTGACCAGTGCTGTGGAAAGAAATAAAAAAGGCTCTAGTGTTCTCCAAGATCCTTGCAGGCCCCTTTATTCAATCACAACACATCCAAAACATGTTGAAAATATACAAACATACTTTCCTTCCTCCAAATCATCCCTAAATTCCAAATCCCTATTCAAATAAGCATTGTCCTTTCAGTAACCCAGGCTGACCACTTTGCAAACAGCTTTGATTATTCAGTTTCCATAATCACTCATATCTAGTTAGTAGTTGAAACTTGACATATTTTGCCCACTCTCTTTATAAAATGCTTAACATATTTTTTATGCTTTCATTGATTTTTGTTGGTCTTCCTAATTTAATTCTGATAATTACAGGTCAATTTCATATCTATCCTGGTATGAGAACAGTTGAGTAGGAATGAAAAACTTCATTATATTTTGAAACGTATCTAAAATCAAACCCTAAAGAGAATAACCAAGTGATCATTTTTTCACCATATTCTGCATTCTTTCTCTGTCTCTTCCCAATTGCTCAGAGAGGCAGGATGTCTCTGAGACAGAAAGCTTAGTTTCAAGTTGTGTCTCTGCCCCATACTGGATATATAATTAATTCTAGACAATTAACTTAATTCCTCAATATTTCAGTTAACTCTGTGCAATTATAAATTGTGGAGTAAATGCTGTTTTGTTTTGGTTAAGGAAGCTTGTTAAGCTCTTATAATCACAACAATATTATGAAAAAAATGTTTTGAGATATTAATGTAAAATTATTTTGTTTTCTATGTAATAACTTCACTAAGTGGCCCTGAATAACCCTGAACACACTAGGGTACTACTATAATAACATCTTTGCTATCTATGCTCATGGCTATCATATATGTGAACTATCTTTATGATGATGCTTTTTTTTTTCTTTTTTTCTTTTTTTTTTTTTTTTTTTGGCTGATGCAATTGGGATTAAGTGACTTGCTCAGAGTCACACAGCTAAGAAGTGTTAAGTGTCTGAAGCCAGATTTGAACTCAGGTCCTCCTGACTTCAGGACTGGTGCTCTATCCACTGCACCAACTAGCTGCCCCTGATGATGCCATTTTAATACTTCCAGTAATATAGGTAATTGGGAGGCTCCATGATGGGCTTGCTTTATATCAAATTGGATGCATCAAAGGTCTCTTGTAAATTCAAGATGCCTGTTGAAGAGAATGCATAAGAATTTTTTTTTTAAGCCTGGAAACTAGACCCAAGGAAGGAGTATAAAATCATTTTAAAATTAAGTACTCATTTTTAGACAAACTTATTTTTTGGCCTTGGTCAAAATTATATTAGAAAATCACTTCAGAAATGAGACAAAAAAGAATATTTAAAGGGCATTTAAAGATTCCCTAAAAGTGGATAAGTCATGAGCCATCTCTGGACTTCAGTTATCTAGCCTATAAAATTAGAGAAATGTACTAGATTAATGGTGTCATACCAAAAAAGAAAGAGATGCCACTAATTTGTTTTTAAAAGTCTCTATGGATATATAATTGACTTAGAAGCCATATGTAAATGATATCTTAAACTGTTGTATTTTTATGTATTTTGTCAAATATTTACTAATCATATTTTAATCTGGTTTGGGGTTCATTTGGGAGTTTAGTGGCTCTTTGACACTTCTGGACATTGCTGTTCAATCATTTTAGTCATGGCTGACTCTTCATGAGTTTTTCTCCAAACCAGTTCATTTTTCAGATGAGGAAACTGAGACAAAAGTTAAGTGAGTTGCCCAGAGTCATACTGTCTTTGGTGTGTGTGTGAAGCTTTATTTGAATTCAGGAAGATGAGTCTTCTGTACTTCAAGCTCTGACAATCTGTGTACTATAGTGCTACCTATCTGCTCTACTGTACTAGATGCTTCCTAATTTTCCTTCTGTCCATAATCTTCTATGATGTTATGATAAGTTTCTTCACTAAACTTTTTCTCCCTAAAATAATTATCAGAAGAAAATGGAACTTAAAATCATAGAAACTCTAAAACATGAGATCTAGATGGTCAGTACCCAGCATAACAAAATTAGTTAATACCAGCTAGGCAGGAGAATCCTGTCACTTTCTCCTAGTTCAATGTTTCTTCCCCTATACCACATTATCTTCCCAATACTTTTTGTTCTATTTGAGTAAATTTAAAATAAAATTTTATATTTTCTAGAACATTTCAAAAATTGTATTTTTAACACACATACCAGAATACTACTTCCAAATAAATTTTTATATACAATTACTTGTACTTGTACATTAATGGTACACTAAAATCATCATAAAACATTTGAAAAGCATAATTGGTCAATACCAAAGAAAATCAGCAACATAAACAAAATGGACACTAGATATTATCAGCAGGTATTAAATTGAATTTAATCAGCTAGAATGTCTGCTATCCTGGTATCCTGGTCATATCAAAGATAATCATGGCTTTTGCTACTATGAGCACAGAATGTGGCTAGAAGTAAAACTGCAAATTATCAGATCTTGTTTTAGTCAATTTCAAGTTACAGATCAGAGATTTGAGCTGCCAAAAAGAGACACTTAAAAGGAGATCAATGTCTTTGAAGTGATAACATACCAGAAGCCTGTGGGGTATATTTCCTAAACTTCTGTACATCATGTATGCTAAAAATACAGAAGATATCTGCTACTTTTAGTTATTTCTTTAACTACACACTCAATACCTCAGGGACTAGCCAATACTACCAATTTCAGTTACTGCAGTTAGAAAATAAGATAATATTAACTCCTCCAACTTTACTTTGAAATGTATTTCCCAAAATGAATGTGTCAATTGTTCCTTAAAAGAAAGTTGGTCTCCAATTAGTAATTTTTTTTTCAATTTTCTGAGTCTGACTCATATAAGTGTGAGAGATTTGTAGGAATTCTAGAATTTTAAAATGCTTTCCAATAAAAAAGTATGTGTGTATGTATATATATGTATACATATTTGTATATGTGTGTATGTATTTTGTTTTCCCTTTCCATTGTGTTTGACTCTTTGTGACTCCATTTGGGATTTTCTTGGAAAAGATAGTGGAGTGATTTCCTTCTCCAGCTCGTTGACAGATGAGAAAACTGAGGCAAAGAGTTAATGACTTCCCCAGAATCACACAGTTCAAAAGTGTTTAAATCTACATTTGAACTCAAATCTTCCTGACTCCAGGCCTGGTGCTCTATTCACAACACCACTTAGATGCCATTTGTCTATGTATATATATGAATACATTGACAGAGATAGTGTGTATGTGTGTAGATATGCATATATTTTCACATAGGTATACTACACATGTATACATATATGCACATGCATATATGTATAAACAAAATACACACATACATGTATGTATATATCTCTATCTCTATTTTTATATCTATTACTTGTATCTACCAAAGCAAAAATATATTGAAATTGAACATGATTGCTCTTAACATTCATCACTGCATGTCTGACAAGTCATTCCATGTTAACTGAAAACTTCCACTGAAGAGAATTCTCCCAAGGTAGCTCATTCTACTTTTGGATTTTTTCAATTATTGGGAAGTTTTCCCTCATATCAAACCTAAATTTGTCTCTATAACTTTTATATGTTGTTTCTAGTTATATGCTCTGATATTAAAATGAGTAAGCTAAATTAAATGTTCCCCAAGACTATCAAAATGTTTCATATTTATTTTTGTATTGCCCATTTGACTACTTAATGCTAAGCACTTAATAAAATATTTGATTTGAATGAATAGATTAGAAATTATCATTATTATTATTATTATTATTAAAGATTTGCATTCAATTGCTTTTCATACTTGCAGCAATTCCTATCCAATCTCTCTTCATAGGTTATCTCCAGCACATTTTTGTCTATCTTTGAACTACTGTGATTTCTTGTGTGAAATTAGATAGGAAAAAGATTTTGTCCACTCTTGTTTCACTTGCATTTTGGTTGACCATAAACTTCTTCCCTTTGTTCTTTGCTGCTGATTTACTTCTGCTCTGACATTCACAGTGTTCTTCTCACCAATCAGCATTGGTTGATAAGTTAGAAACAGATTTGGTAGAAACTATCTCGTCTCCCTCATGAAGTAACATCTGAATTCTCTCTCTGCCTTTGGTAGACCTTCCTGTTGACATATCCACTTCTTTCCCCTTCTCATTTTTGGTTGGTTACACAACAAGGTATTACAGCTAGGTAAAAACAAACAACAAAATATTTAGTCAAAATAAATTTTGTGGAAGTCACAATATTATACTCCCAACATGAGTTGGGATATAGAAGATATCTGCCACTTTTAGTTATTTCTTTAACTACACACTCAATACCTCAGGGACTAGCCAATACTAGTAATTTCAGTTACTGCAGTTAGAAAATAAGATAATATTAACTCCTCCAACTTTACTTTGAAATGTATCTTATATGTACACTGAGACCATACAGGTCTAAGCTATATTCCAAAGAATTCTCCTATAAGCAAGGCTATGACCAGATCTTGTGAGTTGAAATTAAACATTTCAGGTGGGGTTTTCTGGAAGACTGGCATGTATTACCAATGAAGCATTAGCCATCAAATCTTGCACTGGTGTCAGACAAGGTGAATAATCCCTTAACCTGTTAATTCACTTGAAATAATGGCAAACATAATCTGAGTTTGCTAGATTGTCTCCATTTGAAGTGGACAGGGGGTTTCTTGGCTGTTAAAATTTTGACACACTGAGACAAGTGTATGATTATTGTATCCAATTATACCATTTGGGTAACTTGAGATAGCTCAGAGCAGTGTGACTAACCCACATTTACCAACCTTTGAATTCATTGCTGTGATTGGCATATCTGCACATTTTAACCCATCCAGAAGTCTTTTATTTCCCCACAAAATTATATACATCACCAATATATTTGGCTGAATTTTTATTTATCAATAGGTTAACTCCCTTCTCAAGATTTTTTCTGAGGGGAAGGTGTGTGTGTGTGTGTGTGTGTGTGTGTGTGTGTGTGCACATGCGCGCGTGTGCATGTTTAAATAGTTAAGAAAGCCATTTGAACTATTTGAGAAAGAAAGACAAAAATCACTAACTTGTAGATGGGTGATGTTCATAAGTCTTTGGTTTCTGATAGAATACTTTGAAATATTAGGAATTTATTCCCATTTTGATTCTATGATGTAAAATATTAGTCTTCCTTTCTTTTAGTATTACTTTCAAGGAAGCATTGATTGTATAAGGTAGGGGTACTTAACCTGGGATCTATGAACTTGTTTTTAAGATATTTTGATAAATGTATTACAACTGCTTTTCTATGTATTTTATTTTATTAATTTAAAAACATAATTCCAATAATAGGTCCAACATATCATCAAATTATTGAAGGAAATTATAATACATAAAGAGCGAAGCATTCTGGATCTAAAGGAAAGAAGAGAAAAAATGGATAATATAGAATAATTATAATTTTCAAATAATAGATAGTAAAATGTCAGTTTGCAAATATATTTGGTTTTTCAAGCAAAACAGAAGAACTTGCAATTTAATCCTTATACATGCTAAATCTCACAGATGATAATCCATCTCCTGTCTTGGATTTTTTTTTCCTGGTTGTTCTCCATGTCTACAGTCTTCTCTTTTAACTTTACCTCTGAGAATCTCCTCTTTCCTTTAAAACTCTAGCCAAATATTATCTTCTAAATGGATTTTCTCATTCCCACAGCTTCAAAGTTTCATTTTTTGACTTGGCTAGGGAGCACTTTGTCTTATGGGAAAACCTTAGAGTTTAGTGGATATTTTATAATAACAGTGTAGCATAGTAAAAAGAAAGTTGGCTTTGGGACCAACACAAGATCTGGGTTCACATTTCTGCCTCTGATACATGCTAGCTATGTAACTAGGAAAATCATTTGATCTTTCAGGTGTAATTGTCCATGTTAATTTTATACTTCCTAGCTATCTACAAGGCTCAATTCTTGATTTCTTCTTTGGATTTTCTGCAGAATTGAAAAGCCACTTCTTGGTCGGTCCTTCTGAGATTTTTGTTTGATATCATTCAGTCTTTTGGACATTTCCAAAGGTGTGTTGGAGCCATCTGGGATGGCTTAGAATGGTGACTTTATTTGGGGAAATCAGGAGAGTTACAAATTAGGATTTGATTTATTGTTATGTTATTACTTAGACTTAAGAAAGTGATAGAGAAAACACTAATAATGCAGATTAAACTTAAACATGTCTCTGCCTGCACCCAAAAGTTAAATATTTGCAAACATACTTCTGGTCATAGCCTTGCTTATAGGATAATTCTTTGGAATATAGCTTAGACCTGTATGGTCTCAGTGTACATATAAGATCCCTTTCAGAAATATATTAGGAATTATCTTAAAAAGGTAAAAGTTTTATGAATGACTTCAATAGTAAATAATTCTTTTACTTTGAATTAGAGAATTTATGTGAATATGACAGGGGAGAGTTGTAATCTACATGGAAGTGTTATCTTTGTTTTTGTAATAGACAGAGCAAATCTTTTTCAAAAAAAATTAGTAGAGTTAAATTTCACACATACAAGTATAAGAGAGTTCCTCTTTGAAAGCCCAATAAACTAATAATAGAAAGGAGCTTGATAAGAATATGTGAAGCTGACTATAAAGAGGCAGTTGCAATTACCAGGTGATAGCTTTGTGAGATGTGATTAGAAAGGGAACAACAATAAACAATGATTGGTCACATTCTAGGACTTTGTAAATCAGTTATAAATTGGATTATAAGGAGAACTCAGTTTTAGATGAGAGGCAAAGACAATGCAAGTGTTTGGAGAAAGGAGATAATAAGGAATACAAATTGACACAAAGGAAAGAGGATGGAATTCTGAGAGTGAGAGTGCTTGGACCAAAGATACACAAGGATTATCTCTAAAAATATTGTGTTGTTGACTACCATCCCTATCCCTAAACCACTAGAGATCCCAAGATTGCATTCATTCCTAATCTCTTTTTTCCTCTTGCACTTCCTTAAGGAAACCTAAAGCCAAAGTTCTATTTTGGCCTGGAAAAGTCTGTTTATCTTTTTAATGTTTGTTTTAAATCTTTACTTTGTCTTGGAGGATCCAATCAAATGGAGAAAAGCCCAAGAGAAAAGGAAGAAATAGATATAACACTTTGCAACAGTATCATCTTTGACTAGGGGCTCAGAGTTAAAGCATCCTTTGCTATAATATCACAGAACAAAGAAGCATCATTTATATCAGGAAACACATTTAATTAATGAATCAACAATACAGAGTAGAAGAAAATAGGAGAGGTTAAACAACACTGCTCACCAATCTAACCCAATACTGCTACACAGATATCCAAATGAGCGGTTTCATGGACAAGGGTGTTTAGTTGTAATTCTGTGAATTATTTGAATTTTCCATTACTTGAGGCCAGACAACTTTTTGGTTTTATTAGGCCATTTCTATATAGGGTACCATAATCTTAATAGTAATCAGCAATGTGATATGTTTATCTAACCAGCTCATGCAATCTCTGGTTAAATTAATCATGTTCAGAGAATGGAATTTATAGCTCTCCAATAATTCTGCACTTATTGAAACACATCTGGCATAATACATCTAATTTGTGGCACATATCTTAAGGATAGTAACAAGTTAGAGCATGTCCAGAGGATGACAACTAAAATGATAAGGGAACTGAAAATGATGATATATGAGAGTTAACTTAGGATGCTATAAGTTTTAATACTTAAGAAAACTTTGGTGAGGGAGAAGGTAGAGAGCTATGATTCCTATCTTCAAATATTTTAAGAGCTATCACATGAAAGTAGCATATACATATGTCTTCGCGGAGATGTAGTCCTGAAAAAAAGAAGCATGCCAACCATGAAGTGAGGAAGAGGGATCAAAGATAAGCAGGTTTGGTACTGAATTAGCAACTATCTAATTTCAGCAGATTGAGAGGAAAACCTTCAAAGTTTTGGGAGGATTTCCTATGAAGGGTTGTAGGAAGAAAAGACCAACAGTTGCATAGGATGGAAACTTGTGAACGTGCAGTGAGCTTTGAGATCATAGGGTAATAGGCTGATAGCTGAAAGAGGCTTTAAGAAGTCATCCAATTCCAATCTTCATATTTTATAAATAAAGATACCGGGGGCCTGAAGATGTTAAATAAGTTGTCTAAGGCCCGACAGTATATTGAGCAGAACCAGTAATTTTTTTTTCTATTAAACCAAATCATTTCACAGTTCCACTGAAATGTAGATTTGTGGAAGAAGTATGCTTTAGTTGGTCCTAAAAATAGAAATTATAGGAAGGTAGATTTTATCTCAACAAAAGAAAGAGGTTCTTAAAGATTAAATGGTGTCAAAAAACATGATACTTGGGTTGAGGAAAGCAGTAGTGAGTTTCTTACTTCTAGAGTTTTTGTACAAAAGATAAATGACTGCCAATAAACAGTATAGGTGAGATTTGTGCTTTAAGGAATCCTTAATTATCCCACTTTGCAACTTAGTAATTTTATGACATATAATTTTGTTTAGCTTTTTTATTTTTAAAATACATGTACAGATAGCCTTCAGCACTTACCCCTACAAAACCCTGTGTTCCCAATCTTTTTTTCATTGCTTCTCCCCACTCCTTCCCTTAGACAAGCAAGCAAACACATACAATTCCTCCACACCTACCTTCACAATTATCATGCTGCACAAGAAAAATCATATCAAAATGGGAATAAAGGAGAAAGAGAACAAAAAGCAAGCAAACAACAATAAAAAAAAAAGGTGAAAATACCTTTTGTGATCCACACTCAGTTCCTCCAATCCTCTCTTTGGGTACAGATGGCTCTCTCTCTTCATCACAATATCATTGGAACTGGCTTGAATCATCTCACTGTTGAAAAGAGCCACACCCATTAGAATTGATCATTGTATAATCTTGTTGCTGTATACCACATGTTCTCTTGGTTCTGCTCATTTCACTTAGCATCAGTTCATGTAAGTCTCTCCAGGCCTTTCTGAAATCATCCTCCTGATCATTTCTTATAGAACAATAATATTCCATAACATTCATATACCGTAACTTATTCAGCCATACTCCAATTGATGGGTATCCACTCAGTTTCCAGTTCCTTGCTACTATAAAAAGGGATTCTGCAGACATTTTTGCAAGTTTGTCCTTTCCCTTTTTAATGATCTCTTTGTAATATAGATCCAGTAGAGACACTGCTGGATCAAATAATATGCATGGTTTTATAACTCTTTGGGCATAGTTTCATGTTGCTCTCTTAAATGATTGGATCAGTTCACAACTCTAGTAATAAATGTATTAGTGTTCCAGTTTTCTCTTATCACCTCCAACATCCATCATTATTTTTTACTGTCATCTTAGCCAATCTGGGAGCTGTGTAGTGGTAACTCAGAGTTTCTTAATTTGCATTTCTCTGACCAATAGTGATTTAGAGCATTTTTTATATGATTAGAAATAGTTTGAATTTTTTCATCTGAAAATTGTCTCTTCATATCCCTATAACCTTTTTCAATTGGAAAATGGCTTGTATTCTTATAAATTTGAGTCAATTCTTTATATATTTTAGAAATGAGACCTTTATCAGAACCCTTGCTTGTAAAATTTTCTCCAGTTTTCTGCTTACCTTCTAATCTTGTCTGCCTTGGTTTTGTCTGTACAAAAAATGTTTTCACTTAATATATTCAAAATTATTTATTTTGCAATTCATAATGTTCTAGGTCTTAGGTCACAGATTCCTTCCTTCTCCACAGATCTGAGAGGTAGACTATCTTTTGTTTTTCTAATTTGCTTATATATCACCCTTTATGTCTAAATCATGAACTCATTTTGACTTTATCTCAATATAAGTTATTAGGGGTTGGTCAATGCCTACTTTCTGGCACACTGTTTTCCAATTTTCCTAATAATTTTTGTCAAATAGTGAATTTTTATTCCAAAATCTGGGGTCTTTGGGTTTGTCAAACACTAGATTGCTATAGTTTGTAGACTATTTTGTCTTGTAAACTTAACCTATTCCACTGATCAGCTACTCAATTTCTTAGCCATCATGGAATGGTTTTGATGACCAGTGCTTTATAATATAGTTTTAGGTCTTATACAATAATCTTTTCTTACCAATAGATATTTATCTCCCTGAATTTTGAAATCTAAAATAGCTGTAAAATTGTATTATAGTAAATCATTATTTGTGAACTGCAATTCAGTAATCAAATCTTTGTTTCCACAATCTGTTTTAAAAGAAAAAATGATATTTTACCTTTATATGTTTCATATTTTTCCAAGATTTTTTTCACACAAGTTATCTGATTTTTTCTTGGCATTTCTGTGAAACAAAGAGGAACTAGTATATGTGCAAGAAAAATGACTTGACTAAGGTCAAACAGAAAATCAGTAACAAGGCTAAAACTGAAATACATATTTATTGAATTGCTAGTTTAGTCATTATATACATCTTTGACTCTATGATCTAATTCTACTCTCCAATGGTAAATATTTAGTAAGTCCATAAATTGTGATTATCAGAAAATTACACATTTTGAAAAATATAGAACAAGATAAAATGATTCCCAAGACAAAATGCAATGAGATTCTTTCTTCTATTCATATTGAGCATGAGTAATTTCATACTCTACTCATTTCCTTTGAACTTTGGCTAAATTAAACATTGTAATCATAAGCTTTACAAATTAAAAACACAAGAAATAAATGGTGATTAAAATTTATAACACGTAACATAACCTTTCACAATAAAATGACTGCTTTGATAATTTGATCTCAAAGCATATGGATTAAATACCTGGTGGCACCAGGATATATTGGGAAATCCAATTAATGAAGTTTTAAATAAAGACATTCAAATCAATGAACTCTGGATCATAAATGTTAATGTATCCAGAAAAATCTTTAAATATATTTAATAAAGTACTCAATTTGTTAGCAAACACTTTAAATGACTTTTTTCATAATTGTTTGTCAAAACATTTGTATTTGCCATTTGATGCATTTTCTTATTTTTTTTCTCCTCCCCCATACAGTTCAGTTTAATTCAGTTTCAAATGGAATTTTCTTTTCACTTTATGCTGTTGTCCTCATCCTTGTTTCTTTTCTCATATTAACTTATTGTTATTAGTTATCATTATATATATATATGAAAAAGTGATACTTCAATAACAAACATAAAAATTACAGTTTTAACTGTATATTTATTATATCTTCCTAAGACAGCATGGCTTGAATATTGTAACATATATAAGTATTTCATTGACTATTTCTCAGATTGTTCTCATATCTTCATAAATTGGGAACAAGAAGGCTAAAATTCTTCTCTAAATTTTACAAAATTACTTACAGATTATGACTTGTCTAAACAGAGAAGGTTATAGAATAATGAGTAAAAATATCAAGAAGAGGGAAAAATATGCAAGGGGCTTGAAGGATCTCAGACTTGTGGAGAAGGCCAGAGATTCAATACAAGCAAAACATATTTGGGAGAACCTGAGAAAAATATTAATGAGAAATCTCAAAATAAAGGTGGGGAAGCATCCAAGTATGAGAAGGTGAATGAAGGAAGGAATTAAGAAGAAATCAAAGATAAATGTAAAGATCAAATAAGTAAGAAAAAGATCAGAAAATTGTTTATAAAGTGTGTGTGTGTGTATACACACACACACACACACACACACACACACACACACATATATATATATATATATATATATATATATATATATATATATATATAACATTGATATATAAAACATTGATAAATAAAACAAACAAGAAGATAAGGCAAGGGGAAATAATTTAAGTCTGATTTTGAAGTTGTTGTTGAAGAAAAATGAAAGTATATTGTACATAAGTAAGTGAAGTTGTGAAGAACTGCTAAAAATGTGAAAAGAATCACTAGGACGTGAATTATAAACATCCATAAACAATATAACGCACATGTAATCATCTCAGTATGTATAGAGAATTGTTAAATTTTTACAGTGACTAGATATAAGAGATGACCACAGTTCTGTCTTAGCTAGCTTTTTTCTGTGTTCAAAGTGCAAGATCAGCTCTCTTCTACAATAGAAGGAAAGGGAGTTTGAGGAATATCTATACATTACATTTTAAAGTATAGTGAAATGACTCTAAAATACAAATGGCAAAAGGTAAGTAGAACTTTAAAAAGCTTTGGTGTCAGAGGGCAACCTTGACCTGTATCTTGTGGTTGGCAGTCACAAAAAGAAGAAAAGAAAAAGGACCACTTCATACTTGTGGCTAAAATTAGATTTGAGATTTCATAAAGAGGAAGAGGAAGTTGGATGCTCTGGGGAAGAAGCAGCTAATTCTCCAAGGAGTAAAACTGTTTCTACAGGTTCGTTGGCAGTCACAAAAAGAAGAAAAGAAAAAGGACCACTTCATACTTGTGGCTAAAATTAGATTTGAGATTTCATAAAGAGGAAGAGGAAGTTGGATGCTCTGGGGAAGAAGCAGCTAATTCTCCAAGGAGTAAAACTGTTTCTACAGGTTCTGTCAGGTAATAGGTTATACAAGTAAACATCCAAAGGAGAAGAAAGTTCTGTTGGTTGTTGATTCTCTATTATTTGTCAACAAAACAAGAACAATAGAAATTTAAATAATCTATAAGAATTTTGAATCACTTTCAAGAACTGGAGGGTATAAATACAAATGTGAGACAGTTCCTACTCTCAAGGAACTTACTTATGCTAAGGAAATATACTATGTTCAGACATATATAAATACTGGATATATATATGAAATAAATTCATAGAAATGTGAGAGTTGGCACTAAGAAGTAGAACTTATACAGTACTTTAAAGTTTTCAAAACTAGAGGTTTGGATATCAGGAAAGGTGTCGTTAAGAAAGAGACACTTGAGCTAAACCTTGAAAAGAGCTGGGGATTCCAAAAATTAGAACTGAGGAAATAGAGCCCTTGGAGCATGGGGACATGCTCCAAATATGGAGAGATGTGGTTTGTTGTATATAGAAAGCAGCAAGTAGTTATTTTGGCTGACTTTCATGGGGCATGAATCCCAGATATAATAGAAAATATCCCAAGAGTTGTCTAGGTGATTAATTCCTACTATCTTCTTTTGATTTTTCACACAGCTATAAGTGGGCCCTCCCAGAAGGGCCCAAAATTATGAAATCTTGAAGGAGAAGCTAAAGAACATTAGAGCATAGATAGTGTTTGGTATTTTCCTCTTTGCTGGCTAGTGAATGAAAGGGATATGGAAGAGAGAGACAGAGCTAGAGACAGACAGAGACAGACAAACAGACAGACTGAAACACAGAGAGAGAAAGAAAAGAGAAAATGTAAAAAAAAATCTGACTAAGAACATGATTTCTGATAATGGAATTTTTATTTCTGGAGTATGGTTTAAACTATATTGATGTCAATTGCTGAATGGGGACAGAAAACTAAAGGCAAGTAAATGTGTATTTGAATGATAGTTTACAAATCTATTTTAAGAGAGTTTAAACAAACAAAAATGATGGAAAACAAAAACTTTCCTAGAAACTATGATGTAACAGAAATAAAGGAAAACAAATGGCAATAAAGATACAGAGAAGTTCAAAGGTAATGAAAATCTTGTAAGAATCATCATTAAAACTCAGGGAGTCAAATACCTCTTAATAAATTCCCAAAGCTTGGGCAATAAGCAAAAAAAAAAAAAATAGGACATCTACAAATCATTTCCACTTCATGAAAGGTCTTTTGTAATGGAGTATTATCAGTTAAATAAAACTAATAATATGATGATCTCACCTCAGAATTTATGCAACACTTTAAAGCTGTAGCTACTCCTTCCTCCTCTTTATTTTGTAAAAGATGAGCAGAAATATAATCTCTCCTGCTCATTGTCCATTCCATGGAGAGAGGGTGAAAAGGAAATTTTTCTGTAAGAAATAATTGTAATTTATTAAAACAAATTTCTTCAGTGGCTATATACAAAAACATATGTGTCTCATTCCACATCCTAAATCTGTCATCTCTCTGTAATGGAGAGCACGTTTCATAAACTGTCCTTTGGAATCATGAATAGCCATTGTATTGATCATGGTTCTTATGGCTTTTAAATTTGTTCTAATGGTATTGTTATGGCATAATTTGTTCTCTGACTTATGCATATTTCATTCTTGAGCAGTTTATTAGCTCTCAAAATTATTTTCACATTGATGCTATTGTACAAATTATCCCATTGATCCTGCTTATTCATTTTACTTCCATTCATTTCCTCAGTTCTTATAGTATAATAGTATTGCATAACTTTCTTATAATACAACTTATTGAGCTATTCTTCAATTGATGGACATCTCTTTAGTTTCCAAGTGTTTTTTTTTTTTTAATATTACAGAAAGAGATGATTTTTTTTTGGTACACAAAGGACTTTCTTTGATCTCTTTGGTAATAGCCTAGCGATGGCATACCTAGGTCAAAGGACACACACACTGTTCAGTAATTATTTTGGATATATAATTCCAAATTGCTTTTCAACATGGTTATGCCCATTCACAGGTATAGTAACAACATACTGACTTGCCTGTTTCATAAAAATAGCCTTTGTAACATCATTTTTCTTTTTTTTGTCATTTTCGCTATTCTGATGAGTATAAGGTTTGAATCTCAGAATTACTATAATATGCCTTTCTACAAAGTATGCTACTAATTAGATTAGTGGTTATTTGGAGCAATATTTCATATAATTATAGATAGCCTTAATTTCCTTTTTAACATTTATTTATTTTTAATGTAAAAACAAAATATACCAATAAACTTTTTAAAGAAGTAAATAGGTCCACCTTCCTGCCTTTGGGCAGAATTTTTTCTAAGTTAGTTCTTTATGGTGGATACAAGTTTTAAATTATAAAACAACAAAAGCTAAGTAAGTTTTCCATCAAATGGGTTGCCTCATGCTTAGGAGGTGACTAGTTTGCAGCAATGTAAATAAGAATTGATAAATTGAATCATATAAATAATCTTAAATTTATATAATAATGTGAGTAATAGTTTAATTGAACTTTTTAAACTTTATTTTATATAACCTTTTCTTCCAGAGAAATCACATGCAATAGGAATAATCTATAAATGTAATATAAAAACAAAATACATGAATAAAACTTTGAAACAATGACAAGTGGGCAAAACTATCATATATAGCACTGGCAGTTGCCTTTGTATTGCTAGTAGTTATTTTCTACTGAATTGTTTCTGGGAAAGACTGTAGAAGAAAGACTTCTCTCAGCTTTAAGAGAGTCATATTTGTGAATGAAGGAGGTAGAAATGGTTTGATTCTGGATGTGACTAACTAAACATTTCTTTGCCCTATAATTGCAAATAGGTATAGCCAGCAAACTAAGGGGTAGCATGAGGGACCCCAATATTGAGAGAAAACAACCAAGGCAGAAATCATGATTATTCAATACTTTATAGAGGCATAGGATTAGGCCCAACATAAGAAGATGGACTAAGGCCAAGAAATGGCAATGCAATGGTGTTCAGGTTTTTGACAATATTCTGTCCCAACATAGGACAAAA
Organism: Antechinus flavipes; assembly: GCF_016432865.1. Taxonomy (NCBI): domain Eukaryota; kingdom Metazoa; phylum Chordata; class Mammalia; order Dasyuromorphia; family Dasyuridae; genus Antechinus; species Antechinus flavipes. The sequence goes on along the minus strand of NC_067399.1, from coordinate 556,800,229 downwards.
AATCTCAGTCCCCCAAATATACAGATGTCATATTCTGGCTGGGGTAGGAGATTGGGGGTGTTAGTAGGGACAGTAGGCAAAGAATAGACATTAGCAGTCATATTCATCGGGCCATGAATAGTCAAAACTTAGCAACAATATAATTGAATCTTTGGAAGTTGATGAGTAGAGGAAAGGGTCCTATGTAGGACTTTTCCTATTCTCATAATCTTGTTCTTATATATGGCTAAATATATGTGTGTGTGTGTGTATATATTGTATGTGTGTATATATGTATTTGTTGGTATATATAGTACATATGTGTATGTACAGTGCTTAGTATACATATATATTATAGTATATAGTGTATGTGTGTATAATATATATATATATATACATATACATAGTGTGTGTTTTTATAAAGACAGAAAGAACAATATTTTCCTATTGTTTTCTTATTCTTATGATTCTGTTCTCATATATGTATGTGTATGAATATGTATATATTATCTGTGTATATATGCACACATATTATGTGTGTTTATATGTCTGTGTGTATAGAAGGGAGGAGAGAGAGAAGGAGAGAGAAAGAAAACATAAGACCTTTTCACATATATATGTGTATGTATGTTTGCATACGTGTACATATATGTATATGCATGTATACATGTGTGTATGGACTTGAAATCAAAGTGATATCCATCAGTTGAGAAATGATTAAATAAATTGTGGAGAGAATACTATTATGTTGTACAAAAAGAGAAAATAGATCATTTCAAAATGACATAGAGTTAAATGAACTGGTAAAGTAAGCAGAAATAAATATTATAAAATGCAAATTTTGATGATGTTTATGAATTGTTGAAGGATGAGATGAGTAGAACGAATAGAACAAATGATATAGTAACAAAAGTTGCTAGATAGGGACATGTAGGCTATTTGGCTTTCTTGCCATATGAAGCATAAAAAGCCCCAGCTAGGAGGAGCTTATGTAAGATGTTTAACTTGGGTTCCTATTGCCCTTCAGAGAATATTTTACTAACTAAGTAGAGATGTTTTTTTTTATAATGACTGTGGTGATAAAATATATCAGCATTTTATCTGAGGCAGTATATTCTTTTTTAACTTCAGAAGTTATATTTTATTAATATCTTGCTATCAGTAAATTTACTCTTATTGCACTTTATATTCAACAAGTAGCTCATTATAATCTAACCTCAAAGCCTAAATCATTAGATTTGCCTATGGTAGTTCTGGTCCAGAATGTCTAGAAGTCTGTTAGCTCTCAAAAATCTTTTTTTGAAAGAAAAGTTATGGTAAATGTACAAAAATATTTATGACAGTTTTTTTTTTTTGTAGTGGAAAAGAATTGAAAATTAAGGGAGTGGAAATGTGCATTTCCACATTTCAGAAATGGCTAAAAATTGTAATATATGAATTTAATGGAATAACATTGTATCATTAAAATGATGATAAGTTTTTAGATAAATTTGGGAAGAGTTGTATGTCCTGATGAAGAATGAAAAGAACCAGAACATACATACTCCATTTCTACATATACATATACAGATATATCAACACTAGAAATGTGTGTGAGTGTGTGTATGTGTGTGTGTGTGTGTGTGTCTGTGTGTATGTGTGTGTGTGTGTGTGTGTGTGTGTGTGTGTGTCTGTGTATGGATGTGTGCATATAAAAATACTGTAAAAATAAATTTTGAAAGTCATGAGAATACTGATTTAAGCAACAGTCCGTGATTTCAAATGATTAATGATGAAGTACTGAAAAAGAGAGATGATAGACAGGACAAAAAGAGACATTTTTTTTTAAACATAGCCTAAATAGGTATTTGCTTTGCATGTCTCTCTCTCTCTCTCTCTCTCTCTCTCTCTTTCTCTCTCTCTCTCTCTCTCTCTCTCTCTCTCTCTCTCTCTCTCTCTCTATATATATATATATATATATATATATATATATATATATATATTTGTTAGAAGATTGTGTTTTTCCCTATTTTTAATGATAAGGAAGATTAAAAAGAAAATATATATTAATTGAAATTTAACTTAATTAAAAATAAGAATATATTTAAAATATGGGGGGGGGATAATCCGAGAAAACATTGAAGTTAGAGATGCCCCTATCTCCACATTTAGAACTATTACTGCCTTAGCCACATTTTTCCTTCAAAATTTTCAGTCGTGCCTCATGATAAAAGCATTTACTACATTCCCAACAAGATCCTAGTCACTGCTATTTCAGCCCTGTCCCCCACCTTAGACTATTCCAAACCTTCCTGCTGATTTTCTGCATCCTCATCTTACCTCTCAGCAGCATAGCCTCAGCTAGATTCACCACAGACTCACTTGACCTTGAATTTAGCTGCCCCCAATCTGGCCCCTAACTGGAGCTAGCTGACCCTGTTAATCCACTTGTGCACATCTCTCCCTATCCAGCATCTCTAGCCTGCCATTATCATGCTGAGTATGCAAGAACCTTATACTCCCACAAACTCCGGGTGACCTGGGCTTCATATTATTTATTATTGCTACCAAATTCCTCTCATCTCTTTCTTCCCACCCTTCTTTCCCCATCAAAACATGAATTGTGATATGAAAAATGCATGACTATATTCTGAGACTTCATTCTTCTGAGTGAGGTATTAAAGTGATATAAGGTCATCTAGTCCAATGCCCATATTGCATATAGTTTATTGAATTTAATTAAATCAATAAAAATCATTATCATCGAAAGTTATGCTATCAAACGTGTTAAGGGGAAAAAAATGGGGACATGTTCATTTAAGGGATATGTCCGCTGAGAATCCACCTCCTTTTGGAACGATGTTGGGAAATTTCAACTGAAAATGAAAGAGAAAGGATAATTCTTTAGGATGCTGATGAGAGATCACAATTCTGATTAAATCTATGAGAGAAATGGGTCAGTGAAGGTTTTGAGGACAACTCTGTGATAAATGTGCTCATTTTTTTTTTAAAATTTAAGGAGTATTTACTTCTAAAAGAATTCAGCTAATAGGCTGTTTGCTGAAGGTACTGTTTTTAGTGCGAGTGAATACTTCTAACACAGAAGGAAGCATTCTGACAGGCTGCTGAGGAGAGAGAAGGAGAGAGAGAGAGGAGAAACAGAGAGGAAAGAGCAGTTTCGAATTCGCTCACAAGCAAAACAAAGAAATAACAGACAGAACGAGAAAAACCTCTGGGCTACGGACTGATTTTCATAGAGAAATTGGATCTGTAGCCTAGTGAAGCTAATGATGCTAGCAAGGATGACATTCTGCATGCTGTCTAAAGGCATCAGAACAGAGTTCACTGGGAGCTGCAGGCAGCGTGGTACAGTGGAAAGAGTGCTGGCTTTGGAATTGGAAGAACTGGGTTCAAAGCCTGACTCTGCCACTTACTAAATGTGGAAGCTCCGGGAAGTCCCTTTTCCTCTCTGGTCCTCAATTTCTCATATATAAAATGAGGGAGTTGGACTAAATGACCTCCAAGGTCTTTTCACTCTATAAATCTATAATTCCCTGCCTAAAGGAACTGGAATTAGAATTCAGTGCGTTACTTTTGGAGACTTGGAAGAAATAGACAAGTTTTGTTTTGTTTTGTTTCCCCCTGAATTGAGGGATAGAAAAAAATAGAACTCCCCTCTTTGGTTAAGGTGAGTTCAGTTTGGATAAGGGAGAGGAGATAAGCAAGGGGGATAAATACAATGAACAAGGATTGATTATGTGTAAAACAAATATTTAAAGTACCTGACTCAACTAAATGAGAATAAATAGATAATCGTTTTAATATAATGCATTTTTTTCTACTATGGATTCTATATTCAATTTATTAATACATGATAATCATTTATAATGACAGCTTTGGAGTAAGGAGGGTATCTCTTTTTAAATCCCACCACTTATCATTAACTAATTGTGTGACCATGAAGAATTCACTTAACTTCTCTGAGACAAAGGTTCCTCCACTAAAACATGGATAAAAATACCTATAGCATCTATCCCACAGAATAGTTGTAAGGATCAACTGGAATAATGCATCCAAGACTGTGATGCAAATTTTAAAGTGCAATAGAAATGTCATCAATTTATCATCATCATTATTAAATATAGGTACTATCTATGTGTCTAGTTCACACAACTGCTAATGTGGTTATGCCATTGATACACAGACACTAAATGCCAGTTAATTTTTTAGTACCTACTGGCAAAGAAATAGAACTGTGAAAATACATGGTGACTGAAAAGTCTTAATGAAATTTTAAGTTTTAAGAGCCTATAGACTTTGGGGTCATTTTGTATTTTAGGTTGAATTAAGGCTACATAAAAACTAAAACAGAACAACAAAAAGTGATTAAGAAAATGCTTCAGTTGAGTTTATGATGCTTAACAGTGCCTCACTCTAATCAGTGAGAACAGAGTGGCCACCTAGGAGACACTTATTTTCAGGAAAGTTGTAGAGCAAATGAAATTAAGCTGGACACCATAATCCATCCTTCAGGGTTGAGGATCCTTACCATTATTTCATCAGTGCTGAAATCCTAACATAGGGCTTCAGAACCACATGTTATATCTAGGGAACATCTGTACTGAAATCCTGCATATAAACTTTGGGGGTTATCTGGAATGTCTCAAGTCATTAATATAGCTGTGAAAATGTTGAAATATTCTTGACAGAAGGTTTAAATTTCCTGTACAATACTGTTGATCCCAGTGAGGACTATCATTATCTTTTTATTAGTGAACTCAGTGGATGAGGTCAGATACAAGTTAGGTAAATGGCACAGTGGATTGAACAATAAACTTGAAGTTAGTCTTCCATATATATGAGCTATATGACTTTGGGCAAATCATTTAACCTTTCTCTGCCTCATTTTCCTCATCCTTAAAATGAATGAATATGAAGCAATGATAAGGTAATTTTCAATGTAATTCTATAACTATGAGATCTTTTATGTTTATCACAGATGAGGGTATTCTTGATAAATGAAAATAATAAGGAAAATAACCCAACAAAGTATTTAACTGCTAACTAAGACACACATAAGAAAAAGGTGTCATGTATAGACGATAGGAAAATATGGACAGTTATCTCTGAAACCTACACAGTAATCTAGCACTATGAAGTATGAGACAATATTCTTTGAAAATTAGGTTTCTGGTTCCCAGAAACAATAATAATCTTCAGTAGTGTTACTAAAAAAATAAAGACCATATATTTATTCATTCCCCTCTAGGTTTGCCCTGCTTGATAGAATATATTGATAAGTAAACATTAATTGAATGAACAGGTACTGTGTATGCACATTCACAAGTGTATAAAAGTATGTGGTGTTTTCTCTCATTTTCATTTAAATATAGCATAGACTCAATATTTACAATTCTCAAGTTTCATAACATGCTGAACACAGAAAAGACATCTTCAAATTTGTCCCATCTATGATTAGGAACAGTTTTTTTTTTTTGTTTTTTTTTGTTTTTTTTAGTCCAAATGCTAACATGCATTTTGATGTCCAAAAAAAAGTGACATTAGGGTGTTTTCAAGGAACTAGAGACATTTTCCTTTAGATATTTATGGCACATAATCAATTCAGAAAATGCTTGCTATTAATTATAGGGTTCTTAGCTGATCAGTAGGTACCATGTGCTGAAACATATAGCTTTAAGTTTGTGTGTGTGTGTGTGTGTGTGTGTGTGTGTGTGTTTGTGTGTTGACTGATGTAAATTATAAACTATATAAATTAAGTGATCAAAGGAAAATATCTTCAGTTCATGGAAATTGAATTTGCAAATATTTTTAAAAAATATTTTGGAGGGGAAATCATTTCTTTTGAAATCACATCAGCATAAAGACAAGCACAGATGTCTTTATTAAGCTTGAGTCTAAGCATCTTCCCTAGAGGGTAACCAAGCTCTTGGGTATTAACAGCTTGATTCCTTATCTATAAAACCTATGGGTTCATTTCTATAATCATTTATTGTAGGTAGCTTTTAAAGAGACACAAGATATTGCCATTATATTTTTAGGACTTGTGTTTGCACTTGAGGAGAGGGGAAACCTCAAGATCACGCCTTGAGCAGGAAGTACTGCTTAAACACAGGCCATAAAAACATTTTTTAATAAACACCTCTCTTTAACATGTGTTTTCCATTATGTGAGAACATTTACACTGAATTTGTATTTGCAGTCCAGCAAATTAGCATAATTTATCTTTCTGTTAACCACAGAAACACACTAAAGCAATGATGAGTTGACAAGGTTTTTTTTGCATTTTTTAATGATTCCTGAAACAATGAGAATATGAAAAGTTTGGCATTAACAACTTCTCTGTCAAACATTTGTTGCTTCTGGCTCTGATCTGCTTGGGAAGAGAGTGGATTAAATTTAATTTAGGATCCCAGTTGGGTCAGGTATCCACACTATCATCATGGGTGAAAATTAAAAGGAAGCCCAGTTGAAGGTTTCAGAATGATAATGTAAAATTATGGAAGGAATCCCTGCTGTGTGAGGAAGTCATGGAGATTCTGAAATTAGCATGGCTTTTTATTCCGTGAACTGTTTGGACTCTGTGAGAACTGCCGTATGGTGCCAGAAGGTGCAATCTAATTTCTGTGCTATTTTAAAGCCCACACTTTATTTCTACCAACTGAGTCAAGTGTCCACTCCAAGTTGTAAACTGCCACCACTCCTTTGAGATCACTGTGGACTTCTGCAATTTGGGGAAGATTTGGGAGTTTCCATTACTTCTTCCCTCTCATACTAACCTGTAATTTTTTTGGCATTTAAGGAATTTTATGGAGCAATAAAGAAAATACACAATTACCAATGAGGGAAGCAGGCTTCAATAAGAGATGTTAAAGGTTAATTGTTCATCCTTTAGAAACAGTCTTATAATTTGTCAGATATTCTCTTTTTTGTGTCTGTGTTTCTGTGTCTCTGACTTTGTCTTTTTCTCTCTTTGCCTCTCTTCTAATGTAATTTTTCTTCTCAATTTGGGATGTTATACTACCTTAGTTTTCATTCCACAGTCATGAAATGTATTGACTAGAGCTTCCCTTTGAGAATCTATGGAATTATCTCTCCAAGTCTTAATATAGCATATGAGAATCTCAGATTTAAGTAAGATTTTCCTAACACCCTTCACTATACTGATTGACATAGTGAGACAGAAAGGGACGTCTGAAGACATGAGTAATGCCATTTGGTCAGAAGTAGATTAGAGCACTTCAAGTCAACAGAGGGAGGCTATACTCCAAATCAAGAGGAAGTTCCAGATGTCTGCAAGATATCTTCAGATTATATGAAGTTTTTTTCCATGAGAGTAAGTGCCAATTAGCAATCTTCTCATACATTACCCAGGTTCAATTCAAAGAATTATTGAGGATTTCTAAAGACCTGCACCCAGGTATCATTCTGAAATAAGAATCTCCTGCAGGTTCTCACATGACTGAAACAATGACTGGACAACAATAATAAGCAAGTCTTAGACTGCAATAAACAAAACAACAACTCTATAACCCCAATTCTGAGAGCAGAACAGGATCTCAGTTCCAACTTCTAGCTTAATCTGTAACTTGAAGAAGAACAACAAGGGCAGCAATCCTAGACCAGGAAGCCATGTGTAATGCTATCACTCAGAATCTGCAATGCTTCCTACATGGCTGACAATGGTTATATTAAGCAGAAATCTATTGTTTCTCAGAACCAAATCAACATGAAGAATTTACAGAGGTCAAACTAATTGAGTATCAATCAAAATTTGCTGAATTTCCTCTATTTTGGGAGCTTTGAAAGCTAGCAAGATCCCAGCCCAAGATATCCCTGAGATTCTAGAATAACACAACTCAATACTCCAAGAAATCATGAATAGGTTCAACCCATACCTTTAGAGCCTGGATTTAACAAACATCAAATCTGAAGTCAGGAAGTGAGCAAGACAAAAAAAAAAAAAAAAGAAAGAATCCCATCATAAAAAGCCTCTCTGGTGACAGAGACAGTAATGACAGAAACTCAGAAAAAGAAAAGGACTCTAAAACATGTACAAGCAAAGCCTCTGAGAAAAACACATTTTGGACAGCAAAAATTCAACTAGAATTTCTGGAAGAGATGACACAGAAGCAAGAGGTTTGTTTGTTTTAAGTGCCAAAATGTTATATCAATGAAATAAGATTTCTAGAGGGAAAATATATATAAAAGAAAAGAAAGAAAAAAAAATCAGAAAGGGAATTTTAAAAAATGGCACAAGAAGTATAACCAACAAACTTTCAGAAAATTAGAATGGAGCAAATAAAATCCCATAACTCCACAGGACAAAAGAAAATATTAAAACAAATTCATAAGACTGAAAAATAGAGGAAAATATACGGTATTTCATAGTAAGAAGAATTGGCTTTGAAAACCAATAGGAACTATTGCTCAAAAAGTTATCAAAATATGTATATCCTTTGACCCTGCAGTGTTTCTACTGGGCTTATATCCAAGAGAGATCTTAAAGGAGGAAAAGGAATCCATATGTGGAAAAATGTTTGTAGCAGCCCTTTTTATAGTGGCAAGAAGCTGGAAACTGAATGGATGCCCATCAATTGGAGAATGGCTGAGTAAATTATGGTATATGAATGTTATGGAATATTATTGTTCTGTAAAAGAAGAACAACAGAATGATTTCAGAGAGGCCTGGAGAGACTTAACGTGAACTGATGTTAAATGTAATGAGAAGAACCAGGGGATCATTATATACAGCAACAAGAAGACTATATAATGTTTAATTCTGATGGACATGGCTCTCTTCAACAATGATATGATTCAAATCAATTCTAATTGTTCAGAGAGGACTGTGGGAACTTATTGTGGGCCACAACATAGCATTTCCACTCTAAATAAACTACCTAACTTCTATGACCAAAGAGCCTAGACCATATTCTTCAAAGAATTTTAAAGTGGTTCACTTCTTTTTAAAATTAGAGATCAATGTGGACTTAGAAAAAATTCATTATCAGCTCTTAAAAGAAATGTTTAAAAAAAACTTTCAGCAACATTATTACCCAAATCTAGAGTTTCAAAGTAAAAAAAAAAAAACAAAAAAGTACACCAAGCAGGCAGAAAGAAAAATTTCCAGTACTCCAGGGCAAAAATCAAGATAACATAATATTTAGCATCATCATTTTAAAGGAATAGGGAGTTTGAAATATCACAAATTACTTAAATTCAAATATGAGGATATGAAGTGTGTATCCCCTATGAAATATAAAATCATCAAAGAGTCATAGGAGTTTGATTAGACAATAGCTAGGAATAGTACTGTAATGCTGTTTCACAAATCTATTGGAATTACATTGAATCATCTCATTGTTGAAAAGAGATAAGTCCATCACAGTTGATCATCACATAATCTTATTTCTGTGTACAAAGTTCTCATGGTTTTACTCACTTCACTTAACATCAGTTCATGTAAGTCTTTACAGGCTTTTCTGAAATCAGTCTGATCATCATTTTTTTAATAGAAGAATAATATTCCTTTACATTCCTATACTATAACATATTCAGCCATTCTCTAACAGATAGATATCCACTCAGTTTCCAATTCTTGGAAGGAAGAAAAAGGGCTGCTACAAATATTTTTGCATTTGTAGGTTCTTTTCCATTTTTTATGATCTCTTTGTGACACAGATCAGATAGAGATAGTACCAAATTTCTCTCCAGAATGGTTGGATCAGTTCATTACTCCACCAGCAATGTATCAGTGTCCCAGTTTTCCCACTTATAATGATCTTTTCCTTCCATCTTAGCCAATCTGAGAGATATGAAGTTCTGCTTGAGAGTAGTCTTAATTTGCATTTCTCTAATCAGTAGTGATTTATACCTTTTTTTTTTTCATATGACTAGAAGTGACTTTAATGTCTTTGTCTAAAAATTGTCTATTCATATCCTTTAATCAATTGGGAAATGGTTTGTGTTCTTATAAATTTGAGTCCAATTCTCTCTCTCTCTCTCTCTCTCTCTCTCTCTCTCTCTCTCTCTCTCTCTCATACATACATATATATATGTATATATAAATATATACATATATATATATATATTATATATGAATGAGGCCTTTATCAGAAACATTAAATGTATTTTTTCCACTTTTCTGCTCCCTTTTTAATCTTGGTTGCATTAGTTTTGTTTATATAAAACCTTTTTTTTAATTTAATATAATAAAAATTATCCATTTTGCATTTACAATATGATTAGGAATTTTGAAATAATCAGAAATTCCAATTGACTTAATGATAAAATTTGGTGTATTGATATTGGGCTCTTTGGGATAATTGGGATCATAATGGTTTTTTTTTAATTTAATTTTTATTTAATAATTACTTTATATTGACACTCGTTTCTGTTCCGATTTTTTTCCCTCCCTCCCTCCACCCCCTGCCCTAGACGGCAAGCAGTCCTTTATATGTTGGATATGTTGCAGTATATCCTAGATACAATATATGTTTGCAGAACCGAACAGTTCTCTTGTTGCATAGGGAGAATTGGATTCAGAAGGTATAAATAACCCTGGAAGAAAAACAAAAATGCAGATAGTTCACATTCGTTTCCCAGTGTTCTTTCTTTGGGTGTAGCTGCTTTTTTCCGTCATTAATCAATTGAAACTCAGTTAGGTCTCTTTGTCAAAGAAATCCACTTCCATCAAAATATGTCCTCATACAATATCGTTGTCGAAGTGTATAATGATCTCCTGGTTCTGCTCATTTCACTTAGCATCAGTTCATGTAAGTCTCGCCAGTCCTCTCTGTATTCATCCTGCTGGTCATTTCTTACAGAACAATAATATTCCATAACATTCATATACCACAATTTACCCAGCCATTCTCCAATTGATGGGCATCCATTCATTTTCCAGTTTCTAGTCACTACAAACAGGGCTGCTACAAACATTTTGGCACATACAGGTCCCTTTCCCTTCTTTAGTATTTCTTTGGGATATAAGCCCAATAGAAACACTGCTGGATCAAAGGGTATGCACAATTTGATAATTTTTTGGGCATAATTCCAGATTGCTCTCCAGAATGGTTGGATTCATTCACAACTCCACCAACAATGCATTAGTGTCCCAGTTTTCCCGCATCCCCTCCAACATTCATCATTATTTTTTCCTGTCATCTTAGCCAATCTGACAGGTGTGTAGTGGTATCTCAGAGTTGTCTTAATTTGCATTTCTCTGATCAATAATGATTTGGAACACTCTTTCATGTGAGTGGTAATAGTTTCAATTTCATCCTCTGAAAATTGTCTGTTCATATCCTTTGACCATTTATCAATTGGAGAATGGCTTGATTTCTTATAAATTTGAGTCAGTTCTCTATATTTTGGAAATGAGGCCTTTATCAGAATCTTTAACTGTGAAAATGTTTTCCCAGTTTGTTGCTTCCCTTCTAATTTGTTTGCATTAGTTTTATTTGTACAAAGGCTTTTTAATTTGATGTAATCAAAATTTTCTATTTTGTGATCAGTAATGGTCTCTAGTTCATCTTTGGTCACAAATTTCTTTCTCCTCCACAAGTCTGAGAGATAAACTATTCTATGTTCCTCTAATTTATTTATAATCTCGTTCTTTATGCCTAGGTCATAGACCCATTTTGATCTTATCTTGGTATATGGTGTTAAGTGTGGGTCCATGCCTAATTTCTGCCATACTAATTTCCAATTATCCCAGCAGTTTTTATCAAATAATGAATTCTTTTCCCAGAAGTTAGGGGCTTTGGGTTTGTCAAACACTAGATTGCTATAGTTGACTATTCTGTCTTGTGAACCTAGCCTTTTCCACTGATCCACTAATCTATTTCTTAGCCAATACCAAATGGTTTTGGTGACTGCTGCTTTATAATATAATTTTAGATCAGGTACAGCTAGGCCACCTTCATTTGATTTTTTTTTTCCATTAATTCCCTTGAGATTCTCGACTTTTTATTGTTCCATATGAATTTTGTTGTTATTTTTTTCTAGATCAATAAAATATTTTCTTGGAAGTCTGATTGGTATAGCACTAAATAAATAGATTAGTTTAGGGAGTATTGTCATCTTTATTATGTTCGCTCGGCCGATCCAAGAGCACTTAATATTTTTCCAATTATTTAAGTCTGACTTTATTTGTGTGGAGACTTTTTTATAATTTTGCTCATATAATTCCTGACTTTCCTTTGGTAGATAGATTCCCAAATATTTTATGGTATCAACAGTTATTCTGAATGGGATTTCTCTTTGTATCTCTTGCTGTTGGGTTTTGTTGGTGATGTATAAAAATGCTGAGGATTTATGGGGATTTATTTTGTAGCCAGCTACTTTGCTAAAATTATGAATTATTTCCAATAGCTTTTTAGTAGAATCTCTGGGGTTCTCTAGGTATACCATCATATCATCTGCAAAGAGTGATAGTTTGGTTTCCTCATTGCCTACTCTAATTCCTTTAATCTCTTTCTCGAGTCTTATTGCCGAGGCTAGTGTTTCTAATACGATATTAAATAATAATGGTGATAGTGGGCAACCTTGCTTCACTCCAGATCTTACTGGGAAAGGTTCCAGTTTTTCCCCATTGCATATGATGCTTACTGATGGTTTTAAATATATGCTCCTGAGTATTTTAAGGAAAAGTCCATTTATTCCTATGCTATCAAGTGTTTTTATTAGGAATGGATGTTGGATTTTATCAAATGCTTTTTCTGCATCTATTGAGATGATCATATGGTTTTTGTTTGTTTGGTTATTGATATAGTCAATTATGCTAATAGTTTTCCTAATATTGAACCAGCCCTGCATTCCTGGTATAAATCCTACTTGGTCATAGTGTATTATCCTGGTGACAATTTTCTGTAATCTTTTTGCTAATATTTTATTTAAGATTTTAGCATCAATATTCATTAGGGAGATTGGTCTATAATTTTCTTTCTCTGTTTTCAGCCTACCTGGTTTAGGTATCAGTATCATGTCTGTGTCATAAAAGGAGTTTGGTAGGACTCCTTCAATCCCTATTTTTTCAAATAGTTTATATAACATTGGAGTTAATTGTGCTTTAAATGTTTGGTAGAATTCACATGTAAATCCATCTGGTCCTGGGGATTTTTTCTTAGGGAGTTGATTGATAGTTTGTTCTATTTCTTTTTCTGAGATGGGACTGTTTAGGATATTTTCTTCTTCCTCTGTTAATTTGGGCAAGCTATATTTTTGGAGGTATTTTTCTATTTCATTTAAGTTGTCAAATTTATTGGCATAAAGTTGGGCAAAGTAACTCCTAATTATTGCTCTAATTTCCTCTTCGTTAGTGGTGAGTTCTCCCTTTTCATTTTTAAGACTAACAATTTGATTTTCCTCTTTCCTTTTTTTAATCAGATTGACTAAGGGTTTGTCTATTTTGTTGGTTTTTTCATAGAACCAACTCTTAGTTTTATTAATCAATTCAATAGTTTTTTTTACTTTCAATTTTATTGATCTCACCTTTTATTTTTAGAATTTCAAGTTTAGTGTTTTACTGAGGGTTTTTAATTTGTTCCTTTTCTAGCATTTTTAATTGCAAACCCAATTCATTGACCTTCTCTTTCTCTATTTTATACAAATAGGCCTCTAGAGATATGAAATTTCCCCTTATTACCGCTTTGGCTGCATCCCATACATTTTGGTATGATGTCTCATTATTATCGTTTTCTTGGATGAAGTTATTAATGATGTCTATGATTTGCTGTTTCACCCAATCATTCTTTAGCATGAGATTATTTAGTTTCCAATTATTTTTTGGTCTATTTCCCCCTGGATTTTTGTTGAATGTCATTTTCATTGCATCGTGGTCTGAAAAGGATGTATTTACTATTTCTGCCTTACTGCATTTGAGTTTGAGGTTTTTATGTCCTAATATATGGTCAATTTTTGTATAGGTTCCATGAACTGCTGAAAAGAAAGTGTATTCCTTTCTGTCTCCATTACATTTTCTCCAGAGATCTATCATATCTAACTTTTCTAGTATTCTATTTACCTCTTTGACTTCTTTCTTATTTATTTTGTGGTTTGATTTATCTAATTCTGAGAGTGCAAGGTTAAGATCTCCCACTATTATAGTTTTACTGTCTGTTTCTTCTTGCAGCTCTCTTAGTTTCTCTTTTAAGAATTTAGATGCTACCCCACTTGGTGCATATATGTTTAATATAGATAGTGCTTCATTATCCATGCTACCCTTTAGCAAGATATAGTGCCCTTCCTTATCTCTTTTAATTAGATCAATTTTTGCTTTAGCTTGATCTGAGATCAGGATGGCTACCCCTGCTTTTTTGACTTCACCTGAAGCATAGTAGATTTTGCTCCAATCTTTTACCTTTAACCTGCATGTATCTCCCCACTTCAGGTGTGTTTCCTGTAAACAACATATTGTAGGATTCTGGCTTTTAATCCATTCTGCTAACCGCTTCCTCTTTATGGGGGAGTTTACCCCGTTCACGTTTATGGTTAGAATGACCAATTCTGTATTACTTGCCATCTTGTTAACCCCAGTTTATGCTTTTCTCCCTTCTTTCCCCTTTCCCCCCCTACCCAGTATTAAGCTTGTGAGCACCACTTGCTTCTCACAGCCCTCCCTTTTTAGTATCCCTCCCCCCGCCTTAGAGTTCCTCCCCCTATCTTACCCCTTTCCCTCCCAGTTTCCATATTCCCTTCCGCTAAGCTTATTCCTTCCCTTTTCACTTTTCCCTTCTCACTTTTCAATGAGGTGGGAGAAGTTTCACCATAGATTGAATATGTCTTAAGATTTTTCACTTAAAGCCAATTCTGAAGGCAGTAAGATACCCACTATATTCATCCCCCTCCATTCTTTCTCTCAGATATAATAGGTTTCCTATGCCTCTTCATGAGATGTACTACCCCCACTTTACCCTTTTTCTGATACAATGGCCTTTCCACATCAATTTCTAGAACAAGGTATACATGTATTCTTTATACATCTATATAGTCAAAATATAGTTCCCAAGATTAATCTTTACCTTTTTAGATTTCTCTTGAGTTCTATATTTGTAGATCAAACTTTTTGTTAAGTTCTGGCTTTTTCATCAGAAATAGATGAAATTCGCTTACTTCGTTGAATGTCCATCTTCTTCCCTGGAAAAAGATGCTCATTCTCGCTGGGTAAGTTATTTTTGGTTGCATACCAAGTTCCTTAGCCTTTCGGAATATCATATTCCAGGCCCTTCAATCTTTTAATGTGGATGCTGCCAGATCCTGGGTGATCCTTATTGTGGCTCCTTGATACTTGAATTGGGTTTTTCTAGCCGCTTGCAATATTTTTTCCTTCATCTGAGGGTTCTGGCATTTGGCCACTATATTCCTTGGTGTTTTGATTTTAGGGTCCCTTTCAGTGGGTGATCGATGAATCCTTTCAATGTTTATTTTTTCCTCTGTTCCTATGACTTCTGGGCAGTTCTCTTTGATAATTTCCTGGAAAATAGTGTCCAGGCTCTTTTTTTCATCATGTTTTTCTGGAAGTCCAATGATTCTCAGATTGTCTCTCCTGGATCTGTTTTCCAGGTCTGTTGTCTTCCCCAGAAGGTATTTCACATTTTTCTCCATTGTTTGATTTTTTTGGATTTGCTTGACTGATTCTTCTTGTCTCCTCGAGTCATTCAATTCCACTTGTTCAATTCTGATTTTCAGTGAAGTATTTTCTTCACTCACTTTTTAAAAATCTTTTTCTAATTGTCCAATTGAGTTCTTTTGTTCTGTGGAATTTTTTTCCATTTCGCCAATTTTCTTTTTTAGAGAGCTGTTTTCTGTTTCCAGTTCACTAATCCTATTTTTCAAGGATTTTACTTCTTTATCCACTCTCTCTTTAACTTTCTCCAGGCTCTTTTGCCAAGCCTCCCTCTCCTTTTCCCAAGCCTCACTCTGCTTTCCCCATTTTTCTTCTAGCTCCCTTGTGAGAGCCTTTTTAATCACTTCTATGAGGTTCATCTGTGCTGAGGAACAGATGCTCTCTTCCTTTGGGGATTCACCTGGGGACTGTCTGTTTTTAGTCTCCTCAGTATTTAGATCTGCTCTCTATCTGTATAGAAGCTGTCAAGGGTTAAAGTCCTCTTCAGCTTCTTGCTCATTCTGTCTAATAAACAGAGACAAATTACCAAAGAAAAACAGAAAAAACTGGAGTCTTTCTTTGGGGAAGGGGCTGGGTATGTTATCGAGCTTCCTCTCCAGACTGCAGGGGGCAGCAGTGAGGCACTAGCAGGACTGTGTGCGCCTGTGCTCTGAGATCCCAAAGTGTGCTGAGTCACTGTGGGGGGGAAAGAGGGAGGCAGCCAGGTCCCGAGAGACTCCAGCTGTTTGGGGTTGTATTCTTCAGCCCCGGTGTTTTTAGCTTCTGCTGGGCTGCTGACTTGCTGCCGGAGCAAAGTATCCAAACCTGTAGCGAAGCTCTCCCCGCAGAGATGGCTGCGATCACTCCCCACCCCCTCTCCAGTCTGGTCCCGTGCTCTCACTGCCGCTGCCCTCAGCCTGCGCCCGATCTAAAACCGTCCCAGCCCTCCAGTAAAGACAAACCTTTCTTGGCGAATCTCAAGGATGGCTTCTCTTGGTAACTATTTGTGGGTTTTTTTTTTAGTCAAGCATTAATTCGGAGGCTTGTAATGAAGTGGATAGTGAGAGAAAGCGTGGAGCTTATGCAGCTGTGAGCCTCCTCTCCGCCATCTTAACTGGAAGTCCATAATGGTTTTTAAAATAATAAAATATTTGTACTAAATTTAAATGATTTCTTATTCATCACTCACCACAAAAGTTGATAGGGAAAAAGTTACTACATAGTTATAGTTTTCAGAGAGTAGAAGTGTGATACTGCCAAGAGTTGAATGAACTTCCTTCCCCTCCCAAATATGGAAAACAAATTATATTTGAATAAATAATCATACATAAAATTATAGACATTTGAAGAGAATCAATAACAACAAAAATATCTTCTGAGAAAAATTGTTTTTCTCATAAGAGGCAGAACTCAAACACATGTTTTATTGGCTCTATAGCCAACTCTCAATCCATTCTATCATGCTGTTTCTATAGAAAATATATTTAAAATAGAAACAAGGTAGTTTGAAGAGGAAGAGAAGTATTAGTTGGGGAGAAGAATAGGCGTCATATAAAAGGGGAGGCTTGAGATGAATGTTGAAGGAATTCACAGGCATGATGGTGCCCCTGGTGAGAGAGGTGAGAAGGAGGGCAGCCAGCAAAAAACACAGAGATGAATTATCACATGAATTATCACATCTCGACATAGAACATCCAAGGTGGAATTTTTTAAACTTTTGGTGTCATTCAGTTTTGTGATAATTCATGCAGCAAATCAGTTTTGCAGTTTGCAGAGTTATGAGTACACACTGTTTGTCCTGATAAAATTAAAATTCCCTGAGAACAGGTATTATTTCATTTTGGTCTTTTGACTAGTATAGTATTTGACATGAATAAACATCCAATTAATATTCTTTGCTGATAATACTGTCATTTTGATCATAGCATCTATGAGGACTCATTTCCTAACAGTTTAGAAAGTGTCAGCAGATCAAAAGAGGAAGAGAGAGGTGTGCGTTGTAACAGGAATTCTGGGTTTTTTTTTGTTTTTTTGTTTTTGTTTTTGTTTTATTTTGAATCTAGAATTTCCAAAAGAAATAGAATCCAAGTTCTGTTATGATAGGGGTTCTTAACTTGGGGTCCATGAACTTAAATAATATATCTTGATAATGGCATTTTGATGAAGTTGGGTTTCTTATAATCTTATTTTTAAGTTTAAAATTTGATTTTATAAATTTTATATATAAATTTTTAAATAATTTTTATATATTAAAATTTTAAAAAATTTTATATATAAAAAAGCATTCTTGTGAGTCTATAGTTTTACCAGTTTGCCAAAGGATTCTATGTTCAAAAATTGTTAAAAAACCTCTGACATGGGGAGATCCAAAGATTAAGCTTTAATGTTTACTACCAAGCAAATTCAAAGCCAGGGAAGAAATTACAATGTAAACCAAAGATCCATGTCTGGATATCTGATCACAAGGATCTAGAGGGCATAGAAAACACAGACCAATGCTTTTTAATATTTTATTTTTCCAGATACATGCAAAATAGTTTTCAACATTCACCTCTGCAAAACCTTTTATTTCAAAATTTTCTCCTTTCCTCCCCAAAACCTTTCTCCCTCAAAGAGCAATATGACATAAGTTAAGTATGTGCAGTTCTTCTAAACATATTTCCATATTACCATGCTGCACAAGAAAAGTCAGCTCAAAAGGGGGGAAATGAGAAAGAAAAAAAAAAAAAAGTAAACAAACAATAATGACCAAAAAAAGTGAAAATATTAGGCTTTGATCCACATCAGTCTACACAGTTCTCTCTCTGGATGCAGAGAAAGAATGAAAAAAGAATTATCTTTTTTGAATATCTGTTAACCTCAAGCCTTGTCAATAGAAACCCTTCCTTATAACACATAATCAAGCAAAACAAATCATTATAGTGTCCATATCTGAGGATACAAGTTACATCCTATAACTCTATGGCTTCTCTTACTTCTGCAAAAGTCTTTCTTGATGTGGAAATGGAAGACTACCAAAGTACTGAAGTTTTCAATAGCATATGAGTTTTGAGATAATCTAAGACTAATCTTTAGAAACCTTTAGTATCTTTTTCCTAATGCTGAAGCATCTTCTAAATTGAGTCCATGGGAAGTCATCTTTGATTTAAAATCATGAACTTTTCATCCCATAAGTTAGAAAACTGACAAAGAAGTTAAGAAACATTACCAGGTAACTCAGAGCTTCCATTTAATCTTCAGTGATCTTTTTTTTTCTCTACACACATACTAAATTGTTAAGTTCTTTTAATTTCCTTTCTCCTTTTCCTGATGATCAAAGAAGATCCCTACTAAAACTGGAAAATGTGGACCTGATGTTTCTGTCTTTCTTTTTTTAATGATATGTTATTCCCCCCAATTACAGGTAAAAACAAATTTTAACAATCATTGCTATTTTTTTTTAAGTTTTGCATTCCAAATTCTATTCCTTCTTCCTTTCTTTCCTCCCTAATATGGTAAGCTATCTGATATAGATTTTATATATATGCAATCATGTTATTCATTTTATGCAAGAAGATTTGAAAAAAGAAAGAATGAAAGAAATGAAGCAATGAGGGAGGAGAATGGGAGAGAAGAAAAGAAGTAAGAAAGAAAAATAAAGATAGGAAGACAGAAAGAAAAAAAAAGAAAGAAAGGAGGGAGGAAGGAAGAAAGAAGAAAGGAAGGAAAATAGAGAGAAAGAAAGAAAGAAAAAAAGAAAGAAACAAAGAAACAAAGAAAAAGTCTCTCAGTCAATTGGGACAATTTCAGTTTCAGGAGGCAGATAGCATTTCTTATCATCAATGCTTTGGGATTTTCTTGGATCATTGTATTGCTGAGAAGAGCTAAGTCAGTTACAGTTCTTCATTGTACAATATTGTGGTTACTGTGTACAGTGTTCTGTTGGTTCTGCTCTCTTCACTTTGTATCAGTTCATGTAAATTCAGGTTTATCTGAAATAAACTTGCTTGTCATTTCTTATTGCACAATGATATTCCATTAACAATCACATACTAAATTTTGTTTACTCATTCCCCAATTGACAGATGGATCTTTAATTTCTGATACTTTGCCACCAGAAAAAGAGCTGCTATAAACATTTTTGTATAAATAAGTTCTTTCTCTTTAAAAAAAATCCCTTTGGGTTCAGATCTAGTAGTGAAATTGCTGTATCAATGGGTTTTGTGGGCTTTGGGGTATAATTTTAAATGGTTGAATCAGTTCACAATTCTACCAACAATGAATTAGTGTCTCAGTTTTCCCACATCCCCTCCAACATTTATCATTTTTCTGTAATATTAGCCAATCTGATAGGTATGAGTTTATACCTCAGAGTTATTTTAATTTGCATTTTTCTAATAAATAGTGATTTGGAGCATTTTTTCAAGTGACCATAAGTTGCTTTGATTTGTTTGTCTGAAAACTGCATCTTTATATCATTTGACATTTATCAATTGGAAAATAATTTGTGTTCTTATAAATTTGACTCAATTCTTTACATATTTGAGAAATGAGGCCTTTGTTGCAATAATGTTTTCCCAGTTTTCTGCTTTTCTTTTAATTTTTGCTGCATTGGTTTTGATGATGGAAAAATAAATTTTATATAATCAAAATTGGGCTTGATGTTTTAACACAGGAGAGTATATTTGAGTGTACCCATCAACTTAAGAGGAAACTCTGTTATTCAGCCATATATTGAAGCATGTATGCAGAATTGAAAAGGAAAGATGATAAATAAGTAGTGAAGAGAACAAATAGTTGATCAAAACTGTTAATTTGTCCCCCTAGTTATTTAGGAAGCAAGAACATATTCTCTTAATGCTGGTGTTAGCAAAGGTATGGCAATAGAAGCAATGCAATGTAGTATGTGAATTTGTGAATGTATCTATGAAAGTAATAGCCAGGAAGACTATGCCAGGAAAAAAATAGAAGCATTAATGACAAGGAGTCAGTACATGAACATGAACATGAACAGTCCATGAGAATCAGTACATGAGAACAGTATCATGAGAAGCAAAATGAAATAGAAAGATGATTCTGTGTGTAGCGGGAGTAGAGGACTATAGAAACCAGTCCTCTGCAATCTTTCTGTACAACAAGCAATTTCAGTTAATGCTATATAACTCATCTTCCATGAACTTCTCATGCTTTCTTATAGAATGGGAATTATAGTTCTATGATTATTTTTATTTGGTTCTTGTTTTTGAGACCAGTTCTCTATCTCTTAGGCTGGAAATATTGTAGCCAATGATAAGCCTGATCAAACTTCTGACCAGCCAGGAATCTTTGACTTGCTCTATTTCTGACTTGGTTTGATTCAATCTAACTTAGGCAACTTGAAGCTGTCCTCTACCACTTCCCTCATCTGACCTTATTTTGCCAAACTATGTATAGATACTCAATCAGCTTTAACTTAATGTAGCTCAGAACTCCAGAGCTTAAATTATCCACCAATTTCAGTCACTTCCCAAAACAGGGATTATAGACTCAATTTGGTGAACATACCTAAATACCCTAAATTCTTAAACAATTTTCCAGTGAGCTGAAAACTCCAGCAGATTCTAATAAATGGGGAAAATTGGGAATAGGATCTAATAGATCATAGATATAAAACTTGAAGAGCCCTCATAAGTCATCTAATCTAACACACTTAATAATTACCACACAGAGGTACAGAAAAATTGTTTATCACAAAGTCATACAAAGAAAAATGTTGAGGAGAAGGACATGGTCTAGATGATCTTGATTCAAAATTCAATGTTTGATCCCTGGTATATAACTACCTTCCTAGTAGGAATTATGTATATATTTTTTCTTAGAGTTTAGAACTATTTCAATTCAGAGAGGCTAATTTTCAATTGGACTGCAGAGTGTTGTTATTGTTTTAAGCTACAGTGACTCTTGAAAATACTTGTTACAATTATAGCTAGATTGTGATCTCTGTTGGTAGAGGGATTATGCACACCAGTGAAATCCCTGTCCTTTCAAGTAAAGAAGCTGTCTTCATGACATGTCCTAAAATACTAGAAACTGTCTTAAATAATATCTGACTGATCAAGAGATATTTTATTCTTTTAAAACATCAAAATTAATTCTTCATGATTGCTGCCCCCTATAGGTTCTTTATAACAAAGAAAAATGGTTAAATAATATAGAGAACACATCAAATATTGCATATACATTCTGCTTCCATAGTTCCCCACTTTTCTACTTATTGGAAAGAAGTGTTTCAATATTGGTTCTCTGGAACTAAGATTAATTATAGAGGTTCATCTAAATTCTGATATTTAGGTGTTATTTTGATTTATGTATTTCAGTCATGCAAAATCTCATTAATCAGATTGCTTTTAATAGAATTAATTCTGGAACTTGTCTTGCATAAGAATTTATTTTCCCCAAAACAAACTTATAATCAATAGATTATTAGTGTGCCTATCTTTTCCGTATCTGTCCAAATTTGGCTATTTCCAGCTTCTATCATATTTATCCACTTGGTGAATATGTGGTAAATTATCAGAATTGCTTAAATTTACTTCATTTTTAAGTCTTATGACTATGAATATGTTATCATGTTTATTGACAATTTTTATTTCTTTTTTTGAAAATAATTTCTTTTTATCTTTTAGCTGCTTGCCTATTGGAAAATAAGATAAATTTTTATTGCAAGTAGAAGTTTTTCTATAATGGTCATAGGAATAAACATTAAGTGTTCTATTGAAGAAAATGTTGTTGAATCATTGTTGAAGAATGAAGTTCTAAGAATTCATGGCTTCAAGGAACCACACACTACACTGATAATTAGGGTATACTCAGAAATTTGTAATTCACATTTCTATTCACATTCTAATCCATATTTCTTTAATTTTTCATCCTCTGCTACAAGAATTTAATTTAAAAAGATGAGTATATTTTCAATTAAATATGAAAAATTAAATTGAAACAAAAATGTCAAAATTTTAGGTTGATAATAAGGATAATATTTTAGACTTGACACAAATTTAAATCTTTGACTTAACTGTGGTCCTATATATATGGACCTTTGTTTAATGTCACAAATTTAAATGCAAATGCTCACCTTTTTCCTGTTGAAGTTTTTACCATGTAATTCCGCAAATACTCCATCAGTTGATGAGGAGGGATGAAGAAAGAAGTTTGTAACCCAAAAGTTGGTGTTTCTTTTTTGACGTTATTAAAGTACCAACACAGCATCAAGGCTATGAATCTTTTATCCTTTATCAGTTCACCTCCTGATCAGTCATCTCATCATACTTTTAGTGATATATTTTACACTTTTTCCTAGTGAGAATTTTAAAACCATGGAAATAATATTTGAATCAACTTTTCTCAAAACAGTAAATTTTGTGAAGTGATATTAATAAACATGGCTCAAAAAGTTTCTTCTACACCAGGATATGAATTTTTCTTAGGTTCAGTCTTACTTTGCACCTCTTTATCTTTCTTCCTTCATCCTAAAAAAATCTTTACCCTAAAAAGAGTGAGTCTCTTTTTTTTAACCCCCCCCCCAAAAAAAATTTTTTTTGGCACCAATTAAGCATATTTGAGGTAAAAGCACATCTAGTGATGGTAGTCCAAGTTTCTTAATAGGTGAAGATGATTAAGGTATTCTCATGTCTCAATAAAATTTGTTATTACAACTTTTTTTCCAGTTAACACCCACATACTGCTATATTATTTTTCAGGCAAATAATTTAATATCATTTAATTTTTTTAAAAATCTAAATGTGCAATTACAGTTCAAGATGAGTGTTATCTTATTAACAAGAACCCTCATTAAGAAATACTGTCCTCAAAATAATCAATGCAATCCTCCAAAAACAGAAATTAAAGAGCTCTGCCCATTAAAAGGGAGGATAAATGTTATTTTTTAAATGGCTGAAAACCAAGAATATTAAGGTTTTTATCTCTTGAATTTATATGATATAATATGTACCATGTTCTTGATACCTGATCTTCCTCTATTATATGGAAAACAAAGGAGTATTGTCCCCTAGTTTCTGTTCATCTTGCCATCCATGTCCCCTTTTCCTGTATATATTTTCTATTTATCAAATTTTAAAAGCATCAATAGAAATGTAACAGTGGGCAGGGAGAAAAAAAAAAACATATATTGTGGAAGAGCACAAGAATTATTCTGTTACTATGTGCTCTATTTGCATTTTTCCAACTTTTCCCTCCCCCACCATTGATCTCATATCTTTCATAGTAAATACTTATAATTTGTTAAGAACAAAAAGCAAAACTACAGAAGCATTCATTTCTGCAAAAGAGGTAATCCTAATAGCTGACCTGTCCTTTCTATGATAAATTATATAAGTTCACAAAAGCTAATCAATTACTTAATAAGCTTCTTAAAGATTTTAGCAAGGTGCTTCAGTACATGCTGAGACCCTTATTGTTCAAAGTCCAATTGTTTTTAGATGGACATACTCGACATAGAACATCCAAGGTGGAATTTTTTAAACTTTTGGTGTCAACATGATAAGCCTTGAAATAGAATGGATACAGATAATGCTGCTTTATCCCAACAATCGACAGGGAACCAATGAAGCAAAACCCTGAAAACAGTCACCAGTTATGCTTGTGTGGTCACAGAAGAGATCATCAGCCACTGGCCAAGTTCTACCTAATGCCATTACTTCATGATGCCTGAACAAATATCGCGCGCAGAGTGTCTGAGACCATACTAGCAATTGTATAAAGCTTACGGAAGGATCCAAAAAAGGATTTCATTGCTTTGGGAATGTACACAGCTGTGATGTCACAGGCATAAAGATAATAATGAAATTTGGCTAGTGTGGTGTCAACCACACCTTGCTGCTTTTGTCTTTTCTTCCCCGCCTCCGTATAATTTTGTATCCTTGTGTGAATCGCCTCATTAGGGAAAGAGACTGAAAATTGGGGTCAGGGTATTTAAACCTGACCTGTGCAAAGGCCAAGCAAGGCCTAGGCCCACCGAGGTTTCACTTCAGAGCCCCAGACCACCCCTGAGGTGACACCAATTCAAGCCTCATTTTATAAAGGCCTTATTAATTATTGTCTTTATAAGAAGGAGAAGAGGCCATATAAAGAAATGTGTCATTCTTCGAGTAGGAGTAGGCAGACAAAAAGAGAGAGAGGGAGAGAGAGAGAGAGAGGGAGAGAGAGAGAGAAAGAAACAGAAGATCAAAAGGGAGCTTTTTTTTCTCCTTTTTCTTTTCATGCCTCAAAACCTCAAAGGAGGTCGAGGAACAATCAGGCTTAGGGGTCTCGTGTGCTTTCTGGCAATTAGACTCAGCTGATGGGCTGAAAGGGATTGAATGGCAGGGTTCAAGGCCCTTCTCCAGAGCTTCAGACAACAGGCTTTTCCAAAGCAGCCCAGCAGCAGACACCACTGAAATCATTTCAAATGGAGACTTACAGCTAGGATTCATTAATTCACTGGCCTAAACAATTACTGGAACATATAATGTCTCTATGTACACTTTGATAAAGACTGTCATCTTAGACCTTCATTTTCTCCATTTTATTAGAGATTTTTAAATGTTATGTTTGAAAGACATCTTTTATTTCTGAAATTACTGAATTAAACCCTTTTTCAAGAAACTTCTCCCTCCATAAAAAAAAAAAAAATTCATTTAATATATTATGCCGAACTACAAGATATAAGAACACATTTGTAAATCTACCACCACCAAAAAGAAAAAAAAAATCCATAACGCTTAAATTGCCGAACAGACCAACACTAGCAAACTAGTACACTTACTCACCAACTTCACTGGCTAGGGTCTCCTTTTCCCCATACCAACTTTAAAAAGAAGAAGGAAAAAAGAGATAACTTGGGGCAAATAGTTTTTCAGCTTAATTAGTTAATTTTAGCTCATCAGACAATTACACAAGAGAACTCTGTATGTTGGCAAAGACAGATAATATCTATATTTTGGGAAGGTTGATCACATAAGTCTAAACCACTTGGTCATAGTAATACTTTGACATTCAGGGGGGAAAAAACTGATACAGCTAGAGATGTAATCTCTAAAGGATGGTCAAAAGAATTCTTCCACACACAAACACTCAGTCTAACAAGAAAAAAAACCTGAACTCTACAACAATGATTTCTAGCATCCAGATGAAAAGATAATTCTCAAAAAGGTGATACTGAACAATCTCTCCAAAAGAAAAGCCTATATATTTTCAATAATATGCAGAGTAGCTAAGTGAACAGAGATAAGCTTTGTAGCTTAGGTTACATTTCCTCCGCTGGGGTTTTCACCTATGAAACCTATTTACCTTTGATTTTTTTTTGGTGGTGCTGACCTCATGCCTGGCCCCTAAGATCAAGAACAACTGCACCTCCTTGCTCCTCTCACTAAGAAAGTGTTTATATGTGTGTGATCACATTCAGCTGCTCAGCAGGGCAAGGGTTAACTACTTACATACTATAGTCCCCTGTCAACTGAGAACTAAGAAATGCTGCTTCTAGGCAACAGCATCAAGTACTTCAGGGGTTTAGTTATTATTGATGACAAAATAATAAAAAAATATGGCCATGCTCAGAGCATCCTTCATCTGAGGACAGTAAGGCACTTGTTGCACAAAGGGCTGGTACTTTGGCATATTTAGAAACTGAGGCTA
Source organism: Antechinus flavipes (assembly GCF_016432865.1). Classification (NCBI taxonomy): domain Eukaryota; kingdom Metazoa; phylum Chordata; class Mammalia; order Dasyuromorphia; family Dasyuridae; genus Antechinus; species Antechinus flavipes. The sequence continues at coordinate 556,773,996 of NC_067399.1, read as the reverse complement.
TGTCTCTTTTTACTTTATTTTCTAGAACACACTAGAAAGGGAATAGAATCCGAAGCACTTGATTTGCCCTTCTAAGCTGAAGGGATAGAAATGTGCCCCAAACTTGATGTACTGGATGATTTCTCTGACTTGATCTGCTTTCTTCTCAAATAGTTGTGATGCTCTTAGAGTTAGGAAATGCCTTTATATAAATAGAGATTATTTTAGGTCTCAGAGAAACACTTTCCTCTTACCCCTGTAGCTCACACAAAGTACTACCCCAAATACACAGAGCCTGATTTATAGTAATCCTTGTGGTCTTACTCCTGGGGTAAAAGGTGTTTTTTCCTTGTCCATTTTGAATGGTCCCTTTGACTTTCACTGCATAGGGCATAAGGTTGCACAGTTGTGTGAGGATTGTCATGGAAACCTAAATCCAAGAATTATTTGTGCATCCACCTGAGATCAGACACCTGCAAATATCGCATTATTATGTAACAAATAAGAGCTCATATTAATTGCTTTGATGAATAGACTGATTGAAATTACCCTTTTTTCTGTAGATTGAACATTTTGTTGTTGTTGTTGATGCTTCCAAAAAGAATGAAATTAGTCTGAAGGGGAGAAAATATAATTAACCCAATTTTTCCCTCTTTTTTATGAAATGCAAAGGTCCAAACAGAAAAGAAATCATTTATATTCCTAAATGTGAAATTCTCCCCTTTACCTTTTTAAATGTAAGGGGCAAAGACAAGCATGAACTGGTCACTGACAAGGGCTTCACTGGGGCAGCTAACAGATAGATCACTACCTTATCTCTTTTGTTTTAATATTCCCACATCCATCCCAGTCATATATACAAACGCCAAACACTAAACCCACATTTAATACCTGGTGCTTACATAGTGAAGAGTTTACATAGTAGTGGAGGGGTATTGAAATTGTTTCTGTACTCTACTTTCCCACTGCTTAGTCATTGGTCCTCAACTTCTGACAAATACAGGGATGTTGAGAGAGCATCTAAAATGTAATGTTTTGTATAAAATGAATTTAGTTACATAAATTAGAACAGCATTCTCAATTTTCTATTCTTTATAATGTATCTAGTTTTTAGATACCATTAGTTATGAGATACTTCTCAGAAAAATTCTATAAGAAATAAGATTCTATTACTATTGAGAGACCTAAGTATCTTATCTTGAGGAAATATATAGTTATATATACTATTTTTCCCTGAACCTCTTTACTTTCATCTCTGCAAGAACTTTGTTTCAAGATTATACAGTATTGATAGTCTTTCCTGTACCTTTGTGTCAATTACCTGTTGAGCTTATTTTAGGGAATCTTATTCATTTTTTCCTTTTCCAAGTACAATCTTTCTCTAAGTGTCTTGCTATTAAGGACGACTGGTCAATTTCTCTTGGCATATCATACATGTCCTTTTCCTTAGTGTCTGAAATATTAATACCAAGTGGTAGAATCTTGAGATTTGTATTTGTTCATTATTTTTTCTATTACTCTCTTTATTTGTATAGGTGTAAATATGTATATATGCACATATCCAATTTGTAGTTATAGATTGAAAACTGGTATTTAGAATTTACAATTCTAAAGATTTGGTCACTAAGTAGAGCAATGATTCCAGTTTATTTGTCAGAGAAAATTAAGATTTTTTCTTTATCCATTTTAAATCAATCAGTATTTTATCTATTTACTCAGCATCACTAAGTCACCAAATACTTCATTTTACGTGAAACAATTAAGAAAATCTTTTCATGAAAACTGAATGAAATTCTTCTCTTCCTGCCCCCTTAATTTGTTCCATTTCTCCAGATTCCAGACCCCAGCACTTAGAGCAATAATCTGTCTTGCCATTACTGAGATACTCTGCTCCCCTCCCCAAAAATCAGCCCTTTTGTTGTTACCCATTGCCCATTTACACCATTCTCAATCAATCTTCATTGAATGCAGCAGTACATCATTAACTTGTCTTCCGGCAAACCACTTAACCCCCTAAGCTCTGGAGCAGATTCATTATACTGCCTTTTCACAATGAATGGTCATATCCACACTTGACTTGGCCTCTCAGTCAGTCATGCAGTTCATCATCCATCCATATTGGCAGTGTTCTATTTCTGACATACTGAATATGATGATTAAAATTTTCATTTTTAAGAAGCTGGATTCCATGTTCTTATTAATTCATTCATTCAACAAACTCTTTGACACCTTTTTAGAACATCTACTACACAGAAGGTATTGTTTTTAGGAATTGGTCTAGATTGAAAGATGAATAAAATTCTTGCCCTTATGGACTAATAAACTGTGCACTAATGCCTATAATAGAACAAAGCTTTTTTGAAGAGATAAAAAAAATATGAAGACTATTTCTGCCCTAATCGAAGTTTACAAGCAAGTGAGAATTAAAATAGAACAAATACACAAATAAATACATTGCAAAATGAGAGCCCAAGAGGGACAGAGTGCTATATGAAATCTTTGAAAGGAAACATCATTTCTGACTGACATCAGAGACAAACACAAAGTTAGATACCATAGGGAAGAGCTATAGTGTAGGAAGAACAGCTGTTGTGATACCCAGAAGTTCATAGGTGACCAAAAAAAAAAATCAAAGAAAAAAAAAGAAAACACAATATTCTCTATAGTGTCAGATGTCTATTTTCAAATGCAAAGTTTGAGAAACCAAAAACAATTAGCCAGAAATCCCATGAAAAGTGGTGAATATAATGTATGGTGGGATGAAAATCATGGCATGAATAAGAGGCTAGAAAGTTTTATATTATTTGAAAAAAGTAGTTTAGGTAAAAGAGAGGAGGGACTTATAGCCTTATTAGCATCGTACATTAAGAAGATAAACAAGATTCTGAAAGTCTTAAACTATTAAGGTTTACAACTTTACTAAGACTTTTGGGGAAACCTGCATTCATGTAAGAAAATTCAGGAACTCTTAAAATAACATAGCAGGTATCAATAACAATGGAACCACAGAGACAAGTGATATTATCATCTGTATATACCAAAGGACTATCAGGAAAAAAAAGATCACAAGTGCCATAGCAGCATGATATCTTAGTGATGAGGAACATAAAGCACATGATGTCTAATAGAAAAAGCTATGAATTATGAATTTGTTGATTTAATGCTACTTGCATCCTGCCAGAAGTCGAGAATTGGTGAAGGGAAATTTTATTTTGCACTGGAGCCTCAACAAGGAAAATCTAATTACTAGGGTGAAAATGATGAAGAGCTTTGGAATAAAAATCTCCCCATCTTACAAATTTTGATGAAATAAAATGTGGAATAAAGGAAAATTGGAAAGAGTCTAATAATACACAGCCTACCTATACTTTAGGGGAACAGATTTGAAAGAAACAATCATAATAGGAAAAAAAGTGGAAGCAGTCAAAACCTCTAATGCAGGTTCACATAGAAGTCACCAAACATCTTTGATAAAAAAATGATGTATACAGAAGACAGAAGTAAAGGCAGATAGATGATGGAGAATGGATGCAAAAGCCTACCATGGTATAATGCACTAGGACCAAGTAACATTTATATCAGGATTGCAAGGCTGGTCTAATGATTGGAAAACTATTAGCATAATTTACTATATCAAGAACCAAACTAACAGAAATCGTATACTTATCTCAATAGATCTAGAAAAAAAATTGGACAAAATTCAACACCTATTCCTATTAATAAACATTACAGAACATAGGAATTAATGGAGCTTTCCTTGAAATAATCAGTAGCAGCTATCTAAAACCATCAGCAAGCATCATGGGTAATGAGAATAAACTAGAAGTATTTCCAATAAGATCAGGAGTGAGACAGAGTTGCCCACTATCAGGATTACTATTCAATATTGTATTAGAATTGTTAGTTTTAGCAATAAGAGAAGAAAAAAGCAATTAAAGGAATCAGAGTAGTTAATGAGGAAACCAAATTATCACTCTTTGCAAATGATATTGTAATGCCAGAGAAACTGAGGCAAGATAGAGATTAGATAGTTTTTAATATTTTGGGGGATTTCTGAGAGGGAGAGATTGTCTGAGACCAAAGGATCCATTTTGGGCCCAAGGCTAATATTTTAAAGCATTCATCATCAGCATCAAATGTGAGATTCGAATGATTTATATATACCTCCAGAGATCAGGGTAGACAAAGGCAAGGAGTGGAGTACAAATGCTGAGAGTGGGAATTTCTAGAACATCAATCCAGTTCTGACAGAGTGGGGGTTGAGGACCATAAATTCTTACAAATTGGGAGTTAAGGGGGTAGTCAAACTAGAGATGGGAAATCTGAAGAGATTGAGATAGAGGATGCCAATTAGGTATCTGAGATAGGACATCTAGAATTTTATCTTTTGGAATGCCAGATCTCTACAGCCCTACTTATCTCAGCCCTAATGAAAAAGAAAGGAGGCTGCAACCAGGGGGATTGAGGCAGAGCAATTTGGGGAAACTGAGGCAGGACAATTTAAAGAAACTTAGGCAGGATAATAAAAGGAAACTGCGGCACAACAAAATGATGGTATACATAGAGAATTCCAGAGAATTAACTAAAAAAAAAAAAAAACAAACAAAAACAAAAACAAAACAACAACAACAACAAAAAAAAACTGCTAGATACAATTCACAACTTTAGCAAAGTTACATTACACAAAATAAAACCACATAAATCATTAGTATTTCTACATGTTACCAACAAAATCCAGCAGCAAAAGATAAAAAGAGAAATTCCATTTAAAATAACTGTAGGTAATATAAACTATTTGGGAGTCTACCTGCCAAGATAAAGTCAGGAACTATATGAAAAAAAATTACAAAACACTTTCTACACAAATAAAGTTAGATCTAAACAATTGGATGAATATCAAATACTCAAGGATAAGCCAAGCTAATATAATAAAAATGACAATTGTGCCTAAATTAATGTATGTATTCAGTGCCATACCAATCAAACTGTCAAAAAATTATTATACAGAGCTTGAAAAAATAAAACAAAGTTCATCTGGAAGAACAAAAGGTCAAGAATTTCAAGGGAATTAATTAAAAATACAAATGAAGGTGGTCTAGCTGTACCAGACCTAAAAGTATATTATAAAACAGCAGTCATCAAAAACATTTAGTACTGGCTAAGAAATAGAGTAGTTGATCAATGAAATAGGTTAGGTTTGCAAGATACAATAATCAATGACTATAGTCACCTAGTGTTTGATAAATCCAAAGACCCCAGCTTCTCACTATTTCACAAAAATTGCTGGGAAAATTGAAACATTGTATGGAAGAAATTAGGCACTGGCAAATACCTAACACCTTATACCGAGATAAGGTCTAAATAAGTTCATGATTTAGACATAAAGAGTGATACTATAAGTAAATTAGAAGAGCAAAGAATAGTCTAACTTTCAGATGTGTGGGAAAGGAAGTAATTTGTGGTCAAAGAAGAACTAAAGTACAGTATGAAATGCAAAATGGATAATTTTGATTATATTAAGTTAAAAAGGTTTTGTACAAACAAAACCAATGCAGACAAGATTAGAAGGGAAACAGAAAACTGGGGAAAATTTTACGTGCAAAGATTCTGTTAAAGGTCTCATTTCTAAAATACATAGTTAATTGACTAAAATTTATAAGAATACAAGCCATTTTCCAATTGATAAATGGTCAAAGGATATGAACTGACAATTTTCAGATGAAGAAATTAAAACCCTTTCCAGTCAATTTAAAAATGTTCTAAATTATTATTAGTCAGAGCAATGCAAATTAAGACAATTCCGTGGTGCCACCATAACAGCTCTCAGATTGGCTAAGATGACAGGAAAAAATAATGACAATTGTTGGAGGGGATGTGGGAAAACTGGGGCACTGATATATTATTAATGGGATTGCAAATTTATCCAATCATGCTAGAAAGCAATATGGAACTAGACCCAAAGGGCTATCAAACTTTGCATACCCTTTGATCCAGCAATATTTTTACTGGGCCTTTAAGCCACATAGATCATAAAAAAGGGGAAAGAATTCACATGAGCAAAAATGTTTGTAGCAGCCCTTTTTATAGTGGCAAGCAATTGGAAACTGATTGGATGCTTATCAATTGGAGAATGACTGAATTAAGATATGATATATACATGTTATAGAATATTATTGTTTTATAAGAATCAATCAACAGGATGATTTCAGAGAGACCTGGGAGAAACTTATATGAACTGGAATAAGTGAAGTGAGTAGAACCAAGAGAGCATCATTCACAACAACAAAATTATGTGATGATCATTTCTGAGGGATGTGGCTCTTTTCAACAAGAAGTGATTAAAGCCAATTCCAATAGACTTGACATGTAGAGAGCCATCTGTACCCAAAAAGAGGAATCTGGGGACAGAGTGTGGATCACAATATAGTATTTTCACCTTTTTCATTGTTGTTTGCTTGCTTTTTGTTTTCTTTGTCATTTTTTTTTCCTTTTTAATCTGATTTTTCTTCTGCAGCATGATAATTGTGGATATATATATATATATATTTTGCAAGGGTTTTGCAAGGGTGACTATTGAAAACTATCTTTGCAGATATTTTGAAAATAATAAGTTATTATTATTTTTTTAAAGCCTACCATGGTCAGGTAAGAATGTCATCACAAGTTGAGAGACTGGCGAGGAACACAAGGTATAATAAAAAGAATCTTTTCAGTGACATTGTGAAAAATAAGATTATTAAAGAAAGGCTATAAACATTACCAGTTAGAGTAAGATTTTGATTTCTAGGATGATTCCAGAACAGTTCATCGAGGAGTTGGTTAATGAACATCTTAAAAAAAAAAAAAAACAAAAAAGAAAGAAAGAAGTGATCTGAGGAATCAACATAACCTCAACAAGAATAGATTGTTGTAGACTAAAAGATATGATATATGAGGGCAGAATACAAATTATGTTTGCATCAGAAAAGATTCTCTCTGTTCCTTATATATAATATCAAGACACTTATAAAAATATAAGTAATTTATTTATATGATTCTTACTAATTTGGTTTGATTTTAATGATCAGAAAATGGGAATAAAAAAATACAATTTAATAGCAGTATGTGTTCTTGAGTTGTTTCAGTTGTCTGACTTAGGTGACCTATTTGGGGTTTTCTTTGGCAAAAATACTGGGGTTCTTTCCCATTTCCTTCTCCAGCTTATTTTACAGATGAGGAAATTGAGGCAAACTGGGTTATATAACTTGCCCAGAATCACACAGCTAGTAAATTTCTGTGACTGGCTTTAAACTCAGATCCTCTTAATTCCAGGGCCAGCATTCAATCCACTGTATCACCTATCTTAATAAGAATATATGAAAAGTATAGGGATACTTGGGCTCAAAAAATGAACTTTATGAGCAAAAACTGGAGTAGATTTGGTTAGAAAGCAATTAATTTGAAAAGGATATGAAAGTTACAATGGATTACAAGTTCAATTTGAATCAAAAGTGAATGGCAGGAAGGAAACCTAATATACTCTTGGATACATTATTAGACAGGACAAAGGATATGATGGTGCCATTTTACTCTGTCCTGGCTATGTCACTTCTGCAGTATCAGGCATGGTTCTGGGCATCACTTTTTAGAAAAGACTGATAAGTTGGAGAAATCTAGAAGACTGTGAAAATCCATGACTTATTAGAGTCAGTTGAAGTCTCTAGATGTGTGAAAACTGAGAATAATTGGGGGGGGGGGTCTTTGCAATAAATCACATTTAGACTTAGCACAATGAAAAATTCTTTGGACATGCTCTTTCTACTTATGCCTATGGAACTTACAAGCAGAAAATTAGATCCCAACTCTGAAAACATCTGATAAAACAGTTTTGGCCTTTTATCTTTCACACATTTAAGTCTCTACAACACTACCTGGACAATTCCACTCACATTGTCACACCAGTAGATTCCCTCTCTCCCCCTGCTTCCAGTTCTTCTTTATGTCTGACCTTCTTCCATTAGAATGGAAGCTCACTGAGGCTAATATCTCTATTGCTTTTTTAAAAAAAATTCTCAATACTCATGCTTAGAGTATAGTATATACTTAAAAATGCTTTATCAATGTATCTAGATATGTATGCATATATGTGTCAGTCTATCTATCATTTATCTGATTTATTTACCTAGTAGTAGAATTGGCTGCATCCTAAGAAAGCAGATTTTTCCTTCTCTTGAAGTTTTCAAGAAAAACTTAATAACCTCTTATGGAAGAGATTTAAATGACATTCTCATTCAGGATTCAGTTAGATTAGATGATCACAGAATTTTCTTCCAACTGAAATTTTCTGATTAAAAGAAGGGTGCTAATATGAGAAAGGTGCCATGGAAGCTATACTTTATTTCTACAGAACTGTATTTCAGGAAAAAAAAATTGATTTTGCAATAAAGCATTTAAGACCTTAAGATCAATTGGTTGTTTGCTTTAAAAAGTTGTACAAAAACATATATTCAACACAGCTCATCATGGCCTTCCATTCTCTTCAAATGTGAGCTAAGCTACTCTAAGTAGAGAAAAATCAAAGAAAAATAGAGGTTCCATTCTGTAAGGTTTGAGGCACTCTAAAGAAAGCAAGTGTAAGTATCCTATCAGATCCTTAGAGATACTTCTAGCTAAAATATATTTAAAGACTGCTCTAGAATAAAATCTTAAATTATAGAAAAATAATTATAAAACTCATCATATTTTTTTTTTCTTATAGGACATCTAATAATTTATAAATTAAAGAAATCAATGGAAGAATGTTCCAATATCTACAAAACTTTTTTCACGGGGCATTGTTTGCAAATGCAAAAAAAATGTTAATGAATTGATTAAGGAATTAATGCATATATTGCAATATAGATAGTATCATCGTAGATCTGAACTGTAGCATCTACATTAGTCTCATTTTTTTTTTTTTGCAATTGAGTAAATAGCTGTTGAGAGTAAGTGACTTAATTCAACATAACTCAAATAGCAAACATCAAAGGAAGGTTTTGAATTTGAGTATTCTTAATCCAAAGGGATTATTCTCATCACTGCACCATGATTGTGCCCTAAAGAAGGTAGGAAATACAAAATTCAGAGAAACATTGAAAAACTTAAATGAACTGATGCTTTGTATGGAGAGGCAAGAAAGTTAAACACAGTAACTACAAGATTGTTATGTTCAAGTATTTAAAGAACTATGTGAAATAAAATGACTTTCTCTTTTTGAGACCGGAATTAAAGGCATTAGTTGGAAGTTTCAAAGAGGCAGATTTAAATTTTTATGCAAAGAAGAAGTTTCCTAACAAGTTCAAAATTAGAATATTAGATTATGAATTCTTAGGCATAGAAATTGTCTTGCCTTTTTTTTTCCTTTCCTAATTCATAGCAGAGTGCCTGATACATAGTATGCTTAATAAATTCTTACCTATCGATTGATTAAAAGAGTTTCAGAGGGAAATAGCAGTTATAGCAGATTCTCCCTCATTGTATATCTTCCCACATAATATTAGATAATAAATTATTAACTATCCAACTTGGAATTTCTGGAATTCTGAGATTTTGTGATTTTTCTACTGATGTTAATGAAAACACCAAAAGAATCAGTCTGAATTTTACAAACCATGCCAGTCTCAAATAGATTGTTAAAACATGCTTAACTGCTTTGTTAACAAATATAAATGGAAAGTTACATGTCTAATCTATCACAATCACTTTATTAAATGATTTTCTGTATGTGTATGTACATGTGTATAGATATGTATGTGTTTTAGTGCAAAACTCAACATGGAAAATAGTTGTTTACTGGGAAATGACTGATATGTCAAAAATGCATCAATATTTTCAAAAATGTTATGTTGAGACAAATTTTTCTGATATACCCCTTTTTAATTACTTACGTTAATCACAGTAGTACCACCTAGTCCCAAAACAATTATTGAAGTATTTATTAAATTAACTAATCATATACTTGCCAGAAAAAAAAAAGTCATTGAAGGGGACGTTAGACTATCTAAAATGTTTCCTCTGACAGAATATTCGTTGACATAGAGAAAGTTACAATTTCTTTATGCCTTTCTTTTCTCAAATGCATACTGTACTAGCATATATTATAATTATAATAACATTTATTATATGTTTAATAGAAGTGATATACTGACTTCCAGATAAAAAGCTGTTCTCAGAATCAGTCAATGTTTAACATATTGGCTGTGTAACTTTAGGAAAATTATCCAGTTTGAGGCAATTTTCCAAGAATGTAAGTTGCAGAGAAATTAACAACAGCCTGATTTGTTGCAAGAAGTTTCCCTACTTGGGAATGTCCTATACAAATGAAATTATTTCATACTTAACATTTCAAAAGATTTTTGGTTTTGTCAGTGTGGATACACCTTCTCCAATATAGATCTTAACTCTTCACTACCATTGTAAATAATTCCTTATGTCTCTGAAGACATGAACTCATGGTACACATAAATCATGTTTTGGCTACCTTTATAGTGAATTTAGAGTGAGCTGGTCTTTGGATAAACTCCATCATTTAGTCATTTGTTTCCAAGCTCTTCATGATACCATTTGGGCTTTATTAGCAAAGATACAAGAGCAGTTTGCCATTTCCTTTGCTAACTTATTTTACAGGTGAGGAAATTAAGGCAAACAGGATTAAGTGACATGCCAACTAGTAACTGTTTCAGCAGTCCATTCACTGAGCCACCTAATTGCCCCAGAGTCTGTTACCTGGTCCATAATCCAAGCCTTCCCAGTTTATATGTAACCAGATAAGTTTTAGAAAATTCAGATTTTATTCCTAATGCAGGATGAGGCAACAAGATAAGATATTGTTAAAGATTCACTTTTTTTAAAGGAAGGGATAGATTAGTATAAGCAGTTTTGAGTGAAATAATTTCTACAAATGCTGTTCTGCATCATCTCTGCAACTTTTAAAGCACTGTCTGGGATAATCGAAGGTTAATTGACTTACCTGGAGTGATATGACCAGTGTATGGCAAAGAGAATGTTTTAGCCTAGGTAGTTCTGACTCAGAGATTTGCCCTGTATTCACTACATTTACACAATTTAAACACAATTAAAAGATACTCTATAGAGCTACAGAAAATAATAAATGATTATATTTATAACTCATTTGTATATAGGTTTTTGTTCCCTATTACATTTTAATAAGAATTCTCATTTGTATAGCATTCATTGTCTCAAGTACTCCCTTCATGATAGCTCTTTGAAAGAAGACATACAAAATGGTATTTCCATCTTATAGATAAGGAAAGGAGGAAAATAACAAGCCTTTAATTAGCTACTAACTACATGCCAGACAATTTATTGGGGACTGAAGATATAAATATAATTAAAAAGAAATCAGTCCTTGCCTTCATTGTACTTACATTCTGATGAGAAAGGTCTGTTTAGGGGTGGAGGGAAGGAATACCTAAGGAAAGGTTGGTTGATGAAGCTGCCTACAAGCAAGGTTATGACTTTGATTCTGAAACTTGGGAACACAGTGGGGAGTGGAAGGAAAGTCAATTTAGCCTCCTCCACAAAATGGAGACTCCAAGAAGAACACTCCAATGAAAGAAGATGGTAGGCCTTGTGTAGGAATGACTCAGGGGAGAATGTCATGGGGTTCTTTGATGTTCCAGGTGAGGAGGTTGTAGATATTGAGGGAAATTTTGAGATGAGACATCATTATTTGAAAATCTGGGAGCCAGAAAAAGGATCAGGAGCTGTATGAGAAAATTGAATCTCTGAGTGATTAATTACTTGACAATGTTAATACAACTAAGAAGTAAGCAGCATTCAAATGCAATTTAATGCTTAGAAATTTGGTTTCTCAAAAAATTCAAAATGCTCCTTTTAGGGAAGAAAAGAATAATAAAAAAGATTCTCCTTTACCCAACTTTTTTTTTTAACTTTTTAAATTTAGGGGACTTCTGAATGATATGTATGCTTAAAGGGGGAAGGAAAAAAAGACAACTGATAGTGACTGACCTACTACTTTCCTAATAAGTTTTGTCTCTAGTAATAGCTAACATTTGTCTAATGATTTTAATTTTCTTATATGTATTTATAGTATGATTTGGTTTAATTCTCATAAAAATAAGGTGGGTTAAATAACATTTTATTCCTTTTTAAGAGATCTGGAAAAAGAAACTCAGAATTTAAGTGAAATCATTTCTAGTCTGGGGCAAAAATGATTCTGTCCTAGATCATGCTTCCTCCTATTGTTTTCTAAAACAAATCTGTGAAATACAAAGTACAAAGTTATCCCCATTTTATAGATGAAAAAAACTGAGGCTTTAGAAATTGAATGATTTGCTACCAGTTATGTGTCTAATAAAGAGTGACATCTCAAGCCCAGTTCCTCTAACACCATTCTCCATGTTCTTTTTAAATATATAAAGTTGATTCCCAATTAAATAATTAACTAACAGGAAATAAATTTCACATCTACATAGAATTTTACAAAGTGCTTTATTCACATCTTTTCTGTGGATAATGTATACAACTGATCACAACTGACTTGTTATTTCATTGATAAATTAATTGGCTTTTCATTGATATAATTTATAAATTGGTATCTCCCTGATAAATGAGACAAGTTTTGTGAAACTTTTTAGCAATGGGCTTGAAACAAATATTCAGTCATTTTAGAAGAGCCAAGCCTCTTCAGAAGGAGAGTTCTTAGAAATCCTGTTTAGCACTCAGAAAAGAGATAATAGCATGGTCAGGGAGGGAGTTAACCAAATATACCCCGGAGCCATCTAGAAAATTCTTCTAAGAGGGTGTTCACTGAGCTGAAAACCCCAATTAAAAATAAGAGCTCTAACTGAGTGAGCCCACAGTTCTTAGGATAAACAAGATTTGATTCACTGTGATTGTACTGTACTAACTCTGTTGTGTAGTTATACAGTATATATGCCTCCTTCAGGGAGGAAGAAAAGTGCTGGCTTAATTATCATCTAGCCAGAAGGATGGGGCATAGTTAACACCTTTCTGGGTGGGCTGAAATTAATGACCCCTTCCCTCCACTATTCCCTACCTCCAAGTCCCTTTATAAATGACTACACAACACAGTAGTTGGTATTCAGATCACAAGAGAAGGCATTTAGCCAAAGTATTTGTCTATAGGGTTTGATCTTTTTAATTTTATTCAGATTTACAACTCTGTTATTAAATGAGATAACTGGATCCTGTCTGAAGTGTTCCATCGCCTTCTGTCTTCAAATCTAAGCATCTGAAATTAACATTAATTTGCTAAACTGTACTTAATCCTTTTCTCTCTTAAATGTTTTGAAGACAGCATTCACACAGTACCACTGGACCATACCCTATGCATGTGTAGCTATGTAGCCTGTCAATCTACTTCATGTAAAAGAAGCTGGGAACTGGCTTATTAAAAAATAAAAATAAAAATAAATACAGTGCTTACAGAATATGCTATAGTTTGTTTTGTCAGTTGGAGTTGGATCCAATGTTGGTGCAGAGAGAAAAGCACTAGATTTTTAAAAGGAACTATAAAATAATGGACAACACATAGGGAAGCAATCAGATTAAGACCTTCTTTCAGTTCTACCATAAATCTGAGTTTCTGAAACTATGGTTTGTGACCCCATATGGGATCTTGTAACTGAATGTGGGGGTTGTGAAATTACGATTTATTATAAGAAAATATTTGATTTGTCTACCTGTTTTATATACCCATATACTTGGGGTCACCTTAATTTTCTCAATTTGAATCTAAGAGTTTTGGATAAACTATTTCTAAAGTTCTTTCCAGTCCTAACATTCTATGATTCTGAGGTTCAAAGGGTCACAGAGTCAGAAATGATTGAACAACTGAACAAGGTTCTACATAGTACTTAGCTTTGAATATATGATTTTGAGAAAGTCGGTCATGAACAGATTAATCAGGTATCACTTGCTTTAGTCTTTAGAAAATCTATGTATTATAAAGTATCTTAAAAGCCTGATAATATTCATTATTATTGAGTATGGTTAAATATTTGTGTTGTCAAGAACCTCTCTGTGGGGGAGAAGGGAAAAAGTACATTTTTCCCCCTAACTCTTTAATTTCCAAAGTGATTTTGCATGAATGGATTGTGAAGACCAAGTTAGCACCCTAGATGCCTTAGAATCAGCTGGAATCAAGATAAGCAAAAGTCCTTGGTCTTTATTCTTAGTCTTCAGGGGTAGAAGTGAAGGGAATGGACACAGGATCTCCACGACCTTCTTTTCCACCTCCACCACCCAAGTCATTCTGACTTATCTTACTCCAACCCCTAATCCTTCCCACAATTCTCTGTATACACCAAAAGACTGAACCAGCACAGAATAGTAAGAAGGGCCATTTTCCAAGGATATGCTAATAGAGTATTGTCCAATCGGTAGTTAGCCTTAAGTGCTCGGTTGTCTCACCTCAGTGTATCAACTCAAGAGTTTCAGCCCTTTACAATGGATGAATGAATAAAAAAGCATTTATTTCTTATGTGTCCACTATGTGTCAAGTACTATGTTAAGTGTTGGTGATCCAAGTTAAAAAGAGAAAAACAGGAAGGAGGAAGACATACACACATACACACACACACACACACACACACACACATACACACAGAGGGGGGGAGAGAGAGAGAGAGAGAGAGAGAGAGAGAGAGAGGAGAAGAAGAAGAAGAAGAAGAAGAAGAAGAAGAAGAAGAAGAAGAAGAAGAAGAAGAAGAAGAAGAATTTTAACATAATTATAACAGGAGAAACTAGGCAGGCAATAAACATTTATTTATTTATTTATGTTGAATTTATTATTTTTATTTTTTTTATTTTCAAATATATGCAAGGATAATTTTTCAACATTGACTCCTGAAAAACCTTGTGTTCCAATTCTCCCCCTTCCCCCAACCCCCTCCCCAGATGGCATGTAATCCAATATTTGTTAAACGTGGTAAAAATGGATTAAATCCAATATAGGCATACATATTTATATAATTATCTTACTCAACAAGAAAAATAAGATCAGAAAGTAAAGAGAGAGAGAGAGAGAGAGAGAATAAAATTCTAAGCAAACCACAACAAAAAGAGTGAAAATTCTATGTTGTGATATACTCATTCCCACAATCCTCAATCTGGGTGTAGATGGCTCTCATCATCACAAGATCACTAAAACTAGACTGAATCATCTCATTGTTGGAAAGAGCCACGTGCTTCAGAACTGATCATCAATAATCTTGTTGTTGCCCTATACAATGATCTCCTGGTTCTTCTCATTTCACTTAGCATCAGTTCATGTAAGTCTCTTCAGGCCTCTCTGAAATCATCCTATTGATCGTTTGTTATAGAACAATAATGTTCTATAACATTCATATACCATAACTTATTCAGTCATTCTCCAATTGATGGGCATCCACTCAGTTTCCAGTTTCTTGCCACTATAAAAAGGCCTGCCATAAACATTTTTGCACATGTGGGTTCCTTTTCCTCCTTTAAGATCTCTTTGGGATACACGACCAGTGAAAACACTGCTGATCAAAGGGTATGCACAGAATGATTGAATCAGTTCACAACTCGACCAACAATGTATCAATGATCCCAGTTTTCCCACATCCCTCCAACATTTGTCATTATTTTTTCCTGTCATCTTAGCCAATCTGACAAATGTGTAGTGGTATCATAGAGTTATCTTAATTTGCATTTCTCTGATCTATATTGATTTAGAGCACCTTTTCATATGACTAGAAATGGTTTCAGTTTCTTCAATTGAAAATTGTCTGTTTATATCCTTTGATCATTTATCAATTGGAGAATGGCTTGACTTTTTATAAATTTGAGTCAATTCTCTATTTATTTTAGAAATGAGGCTTTTATCAGAACCCTTGGATATAAAAATGTTTTCCAGTTTATTGCTTCCCTTCTAATTTTATTTGTATTTGTTTTGTTTGTATAAAAACTTTTTAACTTGATATAAACAAAATTTTCTATTTTGTGATCAATAATGATCTTCAGTTCTTCTTTAGTCACAAATTCTTTCTTTCTCCACAGATCTGAGAGGTAAACTAACCTATGTTCTTCTAATTTGCATTTTGAACTTATCTTGGTATATGATATTAGGTGTGGGTCAATGCCTAATTTCTGCCATACAAACTTCCATTTTTCCCAGCAGTTTTTGTCAAATAGTGAGTTCTTATCCCTTTAGGTTTGTCAAACACTAGATTGCTATAGTCATTAACTATTTTGCCCTGTGAATCTAACAAATTCCACTAATCGACTACTTTATTTCTTAGTCAGTACCAAATGTTTTTGATGACCACTACTTTATAAGATAGTTTTAGGTCTGGTATAGCTAGGCCACCTTCATTTACTTTTTTTTTTTAATTCCCTTCAAATTCTTGATGTTTTGTTTTTCCAGATGAACTTGCCACAAACATTTATTGAGTACTTGCTATGCCCCAGACACTGACAGAACAAACATGGTATTTAGAATTAGAAGTACTTGGCCTGGGACAGTCATCTTCAAAATGGAGGTCCCCAAAAACTTATTAGTGGGAAAAGGGGCTCCTATAATGCAGTAATGCTGACAGATGAGAAGGACACAGGCATTGAGGGAAGTAAGTGGGCTTTGGAATTAGAGGAGCAAAGTTCTTAAAAACAAATACATAGACAGGAGGGAAACAAAGAAAGAATGGCTTTCCTGGGTCAATTCTGATAACCACTAGTAGGAGAGTAGGGCTGGCATGGCAGAGAAATATTATAGGGCAATAAGACCCCATGACCTAGGAAAAGGTCTAGATGGCTCAGAGTGATAAAGCAATAGCATATGTAGGATTATATATACAACACATGCAGGATTATGCCTATATACGTTTTAATTAAAAAAAAATACTCTAAAATAAGTAAAACAGATAATATCCCTATTTAACAGAGGAATAAAAAGATCCAGGAGCAAAGTGAGGTAATAGAAGCAACCAGTAGCAATGCTTGTACTAAAATTTAGATTTGTTTATTACCAATTCAGTGTTACTGCCATCTGATGTGTCTGCTTCCATGCAAACCAGAGTTATGATATTGTTAACCTTCCATCAATGAGAGATTATGTGGGATTATAGTGAAAATAAGAGAAAACAGATAAAACAGTGTGAATGTTGTAGAGGAACGAGAACTAGAGAAAGGCCCTCACATTTTGGATATACCATACGGAGCATCTTGAAAAAAATCTAGACAAGAGTCCCATAGGATGTGAAGGACTGGATGTCTTGCTATCTGTATTGTTGGACATTATTTTTGTGGAGGAGATTTGAGATCCATTGAAATTTTGCAGTAGTTCTAAGTTTGCTTTACTCCCTATTCCTTTTGTAGAGCTATTATAAAATGAATAATATAGATCCTAGCTCTCCTTGGAAACTTGTCTCTCATAAAGTTGATAGTCAATTCTTTAATTAGCAATTCATAATTAAATCAGTTGTTTTGTTGAACATTTGTTGGCTGATCTGGACATGACATGAGGTCAATATAAATTTTTTAATACAAAGTCTATTTTTACTATTTATTGATATACTTAAATTATAAGTTTTTTCATTCTTATATTGATTTTTATAACAGAAGTATAATTTTATCATCTATCAGTATCATCTTTGACACATATAAATTTAATTAGAAATATGCAAGATATTGTACAAAAAAAGTTAATTAATAACTTTTAAGAGCTTGCAGTTAAAAAAAAAAAGATAAACAGTAATATAGGAAAAAATCATCAAGGGCAAAAGTAGAATTGGTAGTTCTAGAAGTTTATGAATTTCCTATTAATGAAGATATTCAAGAGGAGACTGATTTTTTTTTTTGCCATGTATCTTCTAAAGAGTATTCTTTCTGACTTCCATGTTGGAGTAGATCATGATAGCATCATTGATTCATCATATTGTAGATTTAGAGCTAGACAAATTTGCAGAGGAAATCTAGTTCAACCCCTTCATTTTATATATGAAGAACTTAAGGATCAAAGACTAGGGGATGCACAATAGTGATGAAAAGTAGTGTGGAACACATGTATATTCTCTATCTCCAAGCTTTGCTGTTTTAATTCAATGTAATTTATCTATTACATTACTCTATGTATAAAAATCATGAGTTTTTGAAGATAGAAAAAAAAAAAAAAAACAAAGAAAGAAAGTAAAACCTGCTCTCAAGGAACTTCTACTGGGAAGGGGATAGAGAGGGCCTTTCCAAATTCGAGAGTCTGTGATTCTAATATATTGTCCTCCTAATCAATAGGATATGCACTGAATCAAAAAAAATATTCTAGAAGTTTTAGTGGAATTCTTTTTGAGAGTTAACTTAAGATTTAGCTAGAATTAAAGATCTGGCTAAAAAGAAGGTTTTGATGATTTACTCAAGTCATATCCTAATCTAAAATGGTGACTGAAAAGATTTAGAAAATTCATATTCTTGAAATGTTGTGAAATTAAAGGCATAAAGATTTGATACCAGGATAGATGCCAAGAGAAAAGCGTGGAAATTGGCCAAAACTTACCCTGAATATTCAGGTTTGTCTATCAGTAATTTCAATAAAATGGAAATGTAGGCCCAGAAGACATTTATAGAGGGAAGAAATTCAGTCTGAATTGGTGGTACCATCTGAATCAGGATATTTGGCAGATAGAATTTTATTTATGGATTATTCTACTGGGATAGTATGAATGGATAATGCCAAATGAATATGAATGACCACTAGTTACATATTGCTAAATATTTGAAGTCTGCTGGATGCAAGAGGGTTCTGCTGTATCCGAAGTAGTCATTTTTTATTAATGAATTCAATTTCTTTCCTTGCATTCCCTGAACTAAACATTATTGTCAGGCCTGACAAAGCAAATTCACCCTTTTCAAAACTATAAACATTATTATTTAATAGATTAGACATTAGGCAAAAACCAAAAGAAGTCATGTCAGTTGAATTATCATATAAACAAGATAGGAGAGACAATTAAGAGAAAGACCCAGAGGAATAAGGAAATGGCTATACTTTAAAATGCAGGAATAGAGTCAGCCTATGGATCCAGAGGTTTTTGTTGTTGTTGTTGTTGTTTGTTTTTGTTTTCTGCAGTCAATAGTTCTGTGAAAGAAAAAGTCCTTGAGACTATTCTATAGACCAAAAGCAGCAAGCATAGTGAATGAGCTAGGAAAATTGTTCAACATGTAGAAGAAGGCATGGCAAACCAGGCAAAGATAAGAGATGGAAAAGGAACCTGAGAGAATAGAGAAAAGTTGTTTTGGAGCAAAGGGAATAGGTGAGAAGAGCAGACTAAAATGAGGGAAGTAAGTCCTGGTTGAATTTATCCAAGTCTACAATACCCTCCTGGGTGATATGTGGTAAATTACTGCCCTTCCCCATACCTGTGTTATCAATAATTCATTCATAGTCATGTCTGGGCAGAAAGCAACTGACACAATCTTCACTTCCAACTGACCCTCCCACATTTCTCCAAGGGAATTAAATGACTTTCATCTCTGCAAAAATTTTCTATTTTTCAGCAAGACAGTAAACTGATTTTCACCTGACAGGTGAACTCCATTTATTCTTTCCTTTCTTTGCATTCAAACATTGTTACTCTTGGGTTACATCTCTGAGGAACAATTCCCATAATAGCAACAAAAGTCAGTATTTGTTTTTTTGAGGTATTGGAGGCTCCTCAAGATTTTGGGAATCTTCTTTGCCTCAAGTAGAAAAGAGAGGGTAGCATCAATAAGGCTCATAACTATGAAATGCTAGATTCTTGATTCTTTAGAATGGATAAACTCAGAATACCATGGATGAACTTCCCCCTCCAGTTCTAAATGATACTGTATGTCCAACAGCAAAGCAATATTTATTATTGTTGTTGCCTCAATCTATTCTGTGATGACTAAAGTAGAGACTGACAGGGAATATGTTTTATAATCTGTATAAAAAATGTCCAAAATGGATATTTAACTATTTTAATGAGCATTAATGTACATAAAAACATTTTATGTATATATACACACATATATATGTACATATAATACATATGCATATATTTTATATGTGTATACATATATAGCTGTGTATATATGTGCATAGATATACATATATGCAAATGTACACATATATACACATAACTATGTGCTAATGGCAATTTTAAAATAAATCTATTTTATTTTCCCAACAGTCTCCCCTACAGTTGTATATACAACAGTAAAGAGAACTACAAAATTCACTAAATAGGAATCTAGGAAAATTAGTTTTTTTCCCCCAACAACTATTCAGTAGAGAGTTGTCCTTTCTTTAAATCTTAAAGCTTTACCCTAGTCAAACATGTTTGGCATTAAATAATCCATTTCAATGGAAAACCATTTGAATGTTATATATTGAATTTCTAATAATTTGTTGGTAGTTATTGTTATATCATTTTGCTATGATTACATATCATGATTAGATGTATTATTAAAATTTGTTTAGTTAGTTCAAAGATGATGGGCTGGTAAAGAATCATATATCTAGTATATGTGATTTCAATAATAGGGTCACTTAGCCCTTGAATTTTTTTAACTTCCAGAACTGTGATAATACTTCAAATGATTCTATTAAAAAGTATTTTTAATAATCATATTGCATTATCTTTATCACTTATATTAAATGTCTAGTTATTTTTATTATATCAATCTTCTTTTCATATTTTAGTTGAAATGAGAATTTTCAACATGATTCCTGACCAAGTACCTTCCCAAAGAGTGGGTGAACAAACACACACACACACACACACACACACACACACACACACACACACACACAGACTTTCCATAATATTGGAGAGATTCTAAGTCAGATGTCCTCACTTTGACCTATTCTTTTCTTCTCATACATCTTAATCTGAATTTTTTAAGCATTAGAGTATGGTATTTAAAGTATAGTAAAAAGTAATTAATTCAGACTTTACTAATTCACAAATTGTGATAACTTGGTCAGAGGTTAAGTTGAAGTTTACCTCTGTACTATCTAGGGCTTGTTAGTGGAGTGGGAGGTTTACTTAACTAAGCAAATTAATAGTGTGAACAAGATTCCAGTTGGAAATGATTACCTTCTTAAGAGAACCAATTACATTCAAGCACCCTCAAATACATTTGAAAAAATCATTTACATACAAAATGTCATTGTAATGGAATTGGCACTTTGATATGCTAATTACAAATCATTCTTTTCTATTTCTTAAAGTACTTCCCTAAGGAACTATATGTACTAGGCAACACTTTACTAAAATAGTTTCAGTGATTATTTCTACTTGAAAGAAATACAATTATAGTTCTTTGAAAATATTCTACAATTTTAGATTTCCCCTAATTCAGACTGGCATTTTACCCAATTGATCTCCATCAATGAAATTTTATTGAACAACAAACTTGACCCTGATACTGTGTCTGTACTATACAAATGGAAGGGTTACTTCCAAGGGCAGAGATAAGAAACACTTATTTTCCTTTTTGAATTACATGGGAAGGCTGTTTGGAAGTGAGAAGCAGAATTGCCTGTGCTTTCATAGATGGAGGTCAAGAATAGTTGGTTTCCAAAGTCATTCCACACACATGTGCAAAAGCAAGGTTTTCTTCCCCTTAAAGTTTCTCAGCAGATTTTCAAATGAGGAAAATAAAGCCTAATGAAGTCAAACAACAACTTCAATATTATATAGGTATGTGTCAAAGAAGGGAATTCAAGCTAGGGCCATCTTAGGTTTTAGCCAGAGTTCATTATCCTATACTTTGCTGCCTCCTTGCTTCTCCTATCAATATTCCCTGGAAAATAGTTTTAAGTACCAGAAAATGGAGGTAGGAGAAAAATCCATGCAGGATACTTCCAAAGTCAATGTAACTGCCAGATTATTTGAATTTCAGACATTTCTCTAAAACTTATTCTGTTGTCTTTTCTGATTTACTATCCCAGGCTTGCATTCTTGGGCTACTCTCTTAATATTTTTGGATTTTCAATACTTTTCCTCCCTTGTAATAGAGAAATGCCCTCTTTCCTATGAAGTACCCAGTCGCTTATGGACTCTGCCTGGGATATAAATATTTTCCCTAGCACCTTCCCTTGAAGTTTAATTGATGCTTCAGTGGCATAGAACCAATCCATAATGAGAGGTTCTATGAATCTGAAAATGGTTATTGCATGTCCTTTGTTTAGACACATTCCCAGCAGCTGTTGATTACAAGGCTAAAAACATTTTTGGCCACATAAGGTCAGGAGGAAATTGTAGGAATTGTCTATGTTAGGATGGCTAATTCTAATAATATCCTAGGCCACTGAAGTTTGCTTTAGTATCTGGTAATTGACCATACCTAAGGCAAAAAGCCAAAATGCTAAGAGGATTCTTGCCCTGTCACCAAGCCTTCTCACAAGTCAAGTAAGTCATAGAACTCCTTTGTCTCTCCCTAAACCCTTGCTGTTATTATCTTAATGTAAATTTCTTACTCTTCCAATTAATTCCTTAAATCCCATAATCTTTCAGAATAGAACAGTTGAGACTGATGATACCTTTTCTGATTGGTCATTTTTTAAGATCCTATATAGCTCTTGTTGCTTGATTTTTATTTCAAAAAGTGTGCCAATTTTTATGGACTATGATACTTGACAAAGTGTGTACTAACAAGTTCTTCATCCACCTGCCACGATTCTAACTCTTTTATTGGAATCCTGGTTATTGAACAATGGTAATTATAAAGGCCACAATGTTAAAGTTTATAAGTTTATAAGGAGCATCTTGGACTCATCAATCTACTACTGGAAATGCTAAAAGGCCTTGAATATTATACCATGTCTTAAATTAAAATTTGGCTTCACAGTATGGACATCAAGGACAGCATTCCAGCAAGGGTACAATAAATTTATTGATATTCCTTTAACAATGCCCACATGAGCTTTGTATCTTCCTTGGCTGATTTATAACATGCGATGTCTCTTAACCATACAACTGTCTATTTTAGAAACCATTTATTTTTTTTAATAATATGTATACAATTTTTCTCCTTGACCCAGTTAGTATTACTGAAATACCAAACTATCTATGCTCAAAAATGTCACAAATCACTTTTTTCCTAAGGCTTACATCATACACTTTCTTCCATGACATCTGAGTTAATACCAAAAGGACACTTGGAGTCATCCTTAGCCATTTATTATCAAAGTCCTAGAACATAATTCCTTATATAAACGCTTGCTGACTTGTACTTTTAATTGCTTCCTGATGATAAATTGGATTGTAAATGAGGCTTTTCTCCATCCCCTTTTCCTCCATAACTCTGAATAAGTCTTTCTATTCTTCTATAATTCTTTGTTCCTTCTTCCCATGATCCTGAGGGAATCCATAGTTATAACATTGTTCAGTTCTTGGGATGCTTTACCTTATTTTTTGTCTAATATCTATAACTGTGCTTTCTCTTTCATCTTTTCTGAGGCATTAATTACTCGTCAATGAACACCTTTGTGTATATTCTATTACTTCCTTTGTCTGCATTTTATACATAGAGGTAAAATCATCATTCATATGCTGACCTTGAGCTATCTATGACCCTTCCCCAAACCCCTTTTTCTCATCTTTAATTTCTTTCTTTTTTGAAGGTTTTTAAATCTCTTTCTGGTTTGTTAGATTTTAGCTGATGGTATACCAAAGTAGGAGAAAAGATGGAAAGTTTTAAAAGGACATATGTCATAGATTCCAACCAAGCCCTCTGTAGGCTATAT
This sequence comes from Antechinus flavipes, assembly GCF_016432865.1. NCBI lineage: Eukaryota > Metazoa > Chordata > Mammalia > Dasyuromorphia > Dasyuridae > Antechinus > Antechinus flavipes. The sequence goes on along the minus strand of NC_067399.1, from coordinate 556,750,265 downwards.
TTGGGTTTCCTCTCTCTCCTTAGCATCTTTTCTTTACACAATTAGGAGTGGTGGATAGAGTGGTTTATAGTAGTAGAAAAATGTCATGTCATAGATACATAAAATGTGGTTTAGTTAAAAAAAAAACTGGCTTAAACTGACTTCATTCATTAAAACACACACTCAAAAATACAATTCTTACCCTGTTTTTTACATTGCTTTGGCATTGATATTGGGCATTAGATAAGTTCCTTTTTTTGTTAGTATCCTTCATACCTCATATCATAAATATATAAATATGAGATATGGAGATGTAGTTTATAGCTATAGCTCTTTATTTATTGTCTCTCTCTCTCTCTCCCTTTGTGTGTGTGTGTGTGTGTGTGTGTGTGTGAGTGTGTGTGTGTGTGTGTGTGTGTGTGTAAGCTAGGTGGTACAATAGACAGAAAGTTAGGTCTGGAGTCAGGAAGACCTGAATTCAAGTCCTGCTTGAGACACTTAGTAGCTTTCTGATCTTGGACAAGTTACTAAACCCCATTTATCTCAGTTTCCTCATCTGCAAAATGAGCTGGAGAAGGAAATGGCAAATCATTCCAATAATTTGCTAATGGGATAACATATAATAGGATATGACTGAAACAAATGAACCAAAACAACTACACAGAAATAGATAACTCTTTTTTTCTCTTTCTCTCTCTTTGTATATATGTATATACACACATAAACGCATGTACACACACACATAATATACATATACATATATACATCTATAGATCTATACATTGATAGATACATGAAGAATACTAAGAAGAATTGAATTTATTTAACATTCTATAGCAATGTCAAAAGTATAAATAATCAAGATAAGAATCATATCTCTGGATCTGTGTTCTAAAGAAATAATCAAGTTTTTCTTAAACCAAATGACATCTTCTATACCTATATATAATTTCTCTCTAATGAACAACTATCCTTGTAAAAATAGAATGTAAAGGAGATGGAAAGAACCCATAAGAAATCAGGATGTAAAGAGAGCCAAACAATCAATCAAACCACATGTACGTATTAAGCACTGGTCATGTATCACTGTAGTTATAAGACCAAAGGATAAATAATCCTTTTTCACATTAAAGCTTACATTTTGATGGAGAAGAATTCAAGTGCATATAGAGTCTATGGGACAGAAATATAAAGTTAATTAATGCCTTCATCCATACACATATATGTATTACTAAAATAGTTGATTATGATATTAAGTAGATTTGGAGATAGAGCACTAGCAGTTGGGGATGGTCAAAAGACATTTTGTAAATGAGATGCTGTCTGAGCTGTATCTTAAAGGAAAATAGGGATTTTATGAAGTACAGATAAGAGGAAAATATATTCCAGGAATGAAATATGGTCCATTCAAATATACTGAAAAAAGGAATTGTAATGAAAAACAAAGAAAACAATAGTTTTCCTGGGTTTCAGAAGACAAGAGTAGGAGCAATGTCCAAGTAAATTGAAAATGTAGATTGGATAGGTTTTGAAAAGCTAAATAGAAGAACTTATATTTTATTCCAGAGTTCATAGCAGATCACTTTTTTGAGTAGTTGAGTCACATAGTTAAATATGTTCTTAAGGAAAAGAAGTAATACTCTACAAATGTTTATGTTAAGGGATAAAAAAAAGTGAAAGTATTATAACTTGTAAAGATTAATCATGGACCTTTGCTGGACCATGAAATTGTAGCTGGGTAATGATGGTTCATTTGTGGTTGTTGGGTCGTTTCAGTCATTCTCATTCTCTGCTTCCATTTGGGGTTTTCTTGGCAAGAATACTGGAGTACTGTGCCATTTCCTTCTCCAGCTCATTTTATAGGTGAGGTACTTAGGCAAACAGGTTAGGTGACTTGCCCAGGGTCACACAGGTGGTATTCAAAGCCATATTGGAAATACAGTTCCTGCACTCTATGCACTATGGTGCCACCTAGCTGTTTATATTGCTCTGTACTATGTTGGTCTCTCAATTCACTTTCTGCTTCATACATATATCCACTGCACTCTCTCAGGAGAACAAATATGTACTACCTTTACTACTTTTCATGGGGGTTCTCCAAGGTGAAAATACGCCAGTCATTAAGAATAAGTATTCATGACAATGCACTAAAAGACCTAACTCTGAAAAACATTTTTTTTCCTTTTAATGAAATAAGGCTTTTGATCATTTGTGGTTTTTCCCTCCTTGAATTGAATGTTTGAGAAATGGAAAGATACATAAAGCAGTATTACAATCAAATTCCATGAAATGATTTTTCTGTATTGTTTACTTAACCTTTCTATCATTAACAATTTAAGGGCTAGAAGGTCCCTCCTTCTTTAGCCCCTACTCTCTGTGCCACTATAGCTAGCAATTTCCAGTTTCTCGTACCTACTAATGATCAATCCCAACTCAGATTCTATTATTTAACAAGGAATAAAGATATATAAACATAGAGGAAGTTATATACTATAAAATAAATAATTTACTATTTGAGTTTTGTTTTTTTTTTTATATTTCAAAGAATTCTCTTGACATTGACCCTCAAATAAGTTTACAAGGAAATAAGTAAATTCCATATAATTGCCCACCAACCTACTCAGCTCTTTAGACAGTGATTCTTTTCTTCTTTGTATATCTTAAGATGGCTTTCTCTACCTCATCAAAATAAACATACTGCTTTGAAGCTGGGGCTTCCTCTTTTCCTTCTGTCAGTCACCTTCTATTGATTCTTGGTTATAAGGACAAAGTCAGGTTCATATCACACTGCCACCTGTTGCATAGTGTTTAGTCCCTATATCCAGGTGCCATACTATGTCAAGCATTTGCAGTGAATTCTATCTCGTGGATGCATCTTGTACACACCAATTCATTCACCTATTGTCTCCCTCATTCTACTGTGAGTGCCTTGAACATAAAGACTGTTTTTGCCTTTGATTGTATCCCTGGCACTCAGCACATTGTGTGGTCTGCAATCAGTCCTTGATAAATACTTGTTGATAGATATATTGAAGAGCCAATAGATCCTATTAACACTCTTTTGGGCTCACTCCTTGTCCAATATCTTTGATGCTATTGAAAAGCCTTTGCTAAGATATTTCTTATCAAATTATTTTTGGAGATTTCAATTGTTTCCAAAATGCTATGCAACTTCATGTTAACCTGACCACAGCCAGGTTTTGCTATTCATGGCAGCCAAATATATGACATCATCTTAAGAAGAGGATAACATTCATTACATAGATGACAAGACTGTTTGAAAGCATGCTGGTTTTGTAATTCATTTTATTGCTGTTTGAAACAGCTTGTCATATATCTTATTTACACAGTCCATAACAAACTACAATCTAATGCAGTATGCATGATACATCTCATCTCTATGACACATTCCACCAAACAGAAATGCAAGGTGAGCATTTTTTTGCCAAAGAAGGTGTTCAAAGCAATGACTAAACATATGGAGTTTAAACTCAGACTCTATTTTAAAATTAATATATGTGATGAATCATTGAACTATATATGTTGACTTGCTTTGACAAATTCAAACTTAAACTGGCCTAAATATCATTGTTCCACCCTATTAGTGGTGTCTTGTTTGATGTGGAATGTTTTCTAACCTAGTATCGCTTCCATCTCACCCGGAACACAAAGGTTTGGGGAGAGAAGTGTAGGAGGCCTGAACGGCAACCCCAACAGATGCTACTTTGTTACCTAGCAGGAGTTCTTGGAAATTTTTCAATGTTTTTCTTTTCTTTTGTGAAGGAACATAAAGTGCTTCTTTTAAAACCAGCTCAGCTTTCTTTCTGGCTTGTGTGACTGTCAGAGGTGAATTAGTTAAGGCTGGCAAACTTTGGGACTCCTGAGAATACAACACCAGGCAATCAGAGCTTGCTGGTTCTTACTGCACCTTGGTCTCAAAAGACATGTCTCCACAAGGAGGAGGAGGCAAAGAAGTAGAGGCCAAAGTGTGAGGAGGGCATAAAAGGTTTGCTCATTGAAGATGAACAGTCAAAATCATCTCTTTCCTTTAACCAGGATAAATCAAGGTAGTAATCCCTAGCTCTACAGAAAACTCCAGTGAGGAACAAAGCAGGACACTTAAGCAGCGGCAAAGCAGGGTTTTTCCACAGGATTTCACTTGCCTCTAAACTTTTTTTTTTTTTATTTATCCCCCTTTTTCCGTGCCAGTTTTCCCAATGTTTCTCGACATCACATTAACTTCCCTCCCAGTACAATAATCGACTCCAATCTGCTATTATCACGGAAATAGAAGAGGTAAAGTGCCTGTAATAGGATCCAAATCAAATCACTTTCACTTCAGCCGGCTTTTGCTGTGAAGCCAAGGATTCCCCAGGGAGATTCAATACAGAGAAACACCTGCAGTCACAGGCTGAGGCCTAGAGATTATATAGAACACGACAGCCCTAGCTTTTCAGTAGCATTTCCTTAGTTTCAAGATGGTCACCTCAAGAGTAATAAGCTGAGGCAAGGCCTGATAAAGTTGTGACTCATTGGCAAAGCCAGAATCTGACTTTCAGCTGATTTGACCCGTCCTGAAGTAATACAGTGGGCTACAAGGCAGGTCTCTTTAAGTTTCCTTTGCTGGATGGAGCATTTTTTGTAGTTGAAGTTGGCTTTGCATAAAATCCTGATTGTCTCAAGTGAAATTCTGCCTGTGAAGGAAATCTAAGAATGAAAACCAAGAAAAGGGAGTGAGTAGAAAGGAGATGGGGGTAGAGAAGAAGAAAAGAGAGGGGAAACAGAAGGCAGAGAGAACCAGAGAGACAGACAGAGATAGAGAGAGACTGAGGCAGGGATAGGGACAAAGTTAACTTAAGACAATAAATTTCAGACAGTTTGTAATTCTACATAGGGAGAAGCAATTTCCACACTGAGAATTCTGATTGGAACTGATTAGAAACATATAGCAACCCCCCAAAAATGTGTGTGTGTGTGCTCATTTGTATATAATACATGGATTGATTAGCTCAAATACATAATGGCAGCACTTCATTAATAAACTTTAGCCTACAACCTAATGCAGATACTGCATTTTATATCAAAAAGAATGATTCTATTGTGACCACCTTTTAAGCAAAGCTGTTTTCATTATTTTTCCAAAGAAGAAACCTTCTCCAGCAATGAAGATCAGTTATTACTTTGTAGGAAATAGTCTTAAAACAATTTCCTGAGGGCACTGAGAGGGAGCATAATTTTCCCAGAAATATAGCCACTTTGTACAATAGGCAGGACTGGAATTCAGATCCTCTGGATCCAGAGGCCAACTCTTTATCTTCTATAGGATATTATGTCTCTTACCATTTTCTCTCTACTATTATTTATCTACATTATCATTCTGTCCACTAATCCATATGTAAATCTTATTCAATTACCTTTGACCTTTCTAAACTGCTGAGAGAGTGCATCTGTAGAAGACTATATGGTGGAATGAGAGCTAGCCATAGGGTCAAGCCAAGTTAGGTATAGGCACTGTCTCTGATACATATGTATTGAATGACCCTGACAAGTCATTTTAGCCTTCTATTCTATAACAGGCAGAACAATTTCTGAGGTGAATGAGTGGAGAGAATTGTCTTATGGGTCACTTAGCTGTACAAAGAGAACCATAGGTCTAATGTAAAAAAAAGTGGAAAGGATGGAGGCATGAGAGTAGGAAAAATATGCTTTTGGCATAAAAGATATGGCTATGATGTGACTTAACATAATTTCTAAAACTGTTTGGTTGTAGATTTATAACTATGGTGGTATGTCTATATATTGGTGTTGATGAATTCAAGTGTATTTTTTTGGTTCTACTCATGAGAATATCAATTAATTAGTGACTGCATATTTTGCGATCAGTCCACATAAATTTTGACTTCTTTTATATTCAGAGGAAAACTGATTTTGTCTTGGCAAGACTATCTAGATTTGAGGCTTACTTTAAGTGCCAGAGACTCCATAGAAATTTAAGATCCTTGGACTAATTGATAGTTTCCTAAGCAAGTAATCAGATAAATAAAATGAGCAATTGTAAAGATCCATCGAAAACTATGGTGGATGTTTCAAAAGTGTATGATCTATAAGGATTATCAAAAAGATTGATATTATTTTGATTCTTTCTCAGAGAAAGAATCGCATAAGATTTCTTTTTCTTTGTTTTCCTTTCTTTGCCCTTCCCTGTCCTCCCCTGCTCTTCTCTTCCTTTCCCTTCTGCTTACTCCCTGCTCTGATTTGTCCTTTTCTTCTTTTTCAGTTTTCTCTCTCATTTATTGCTTATGAATGAACGAATGAATGAAAAGGTTTTTGTGCCAGACATTGTACTAAGTACTGGGGTTATAACTATAGAAAGAATCCTTTTCATATCATTTTAAAGAGTTTACATTCTACTAGTTGAAAACAATACAAATAAGGATGTAGTATTTAGGAAAAGAGAGCTAGAGGTAAGCAGAAGGAGATAAAGTACAAGGTCACAGGTACACGTGAAAATAGCCATCCCTGGATGGGATGTGAAGTTAAAATATAGTCTGGAGTAAAAGACTAGCCAATATATAAATTAGACTAAGAGAGCTAATTTGCATCCATTCAGTCACTAATCAACTAGATTGAGAACTATGTGGGGAAATGACAAAGATAAGTAGTTTAAATTCTTCTGGTATGGAGGATATAGATTTTGAAGGTCCAGAGCACCCAGCAGTGAAGATTGCTCATCTAGGTGGGGATTAGCATGACATCAGAGACAATCAGTTGGTGAAGTGATCCAAGGCAAACAACTAGATGATGAGTTGAGATGAAGGTAACTAACAACTATAGCAGCCTCACTGTGTTTCACAGCCAAAGGGGCTAACACTCAATTCTCTCTCTGTCTCTCTCTGTCCTTTCTCTCTCTGTCTCTCTCTCTCTCTCTCTTTCTGTCTCCATCTCTGTCTCTCTTCTTCCTCTTTATGTCTCTGTCTCTGTCTCTCTGTGACTCTTTCACTGTGTCTGTATAGTATCTCTCCCTTCTCTCTCTTCTGTCTCTATCTGTCTCTCTGTTTGTCTCTGTCTCTGTCTCTCTGTCTGCATCTTCCCCCTCTTTGTCTCTCTATCTCTCTCTGTATTTTCACCCTGCCTGTCTCCTTCTCCCTGTCTGTCTGTCTCTGTCTGTCTATCCCTCTTTCTGTCCTCTCTGTTTCTCTGTATGTGTCTCTGTCTCTGTCTCTGTTTCTCTGTATTTCTCTATCTCTGTCTCTTTCTTTCTCTGTTTCTCTTCCTGTCTCTTGGTCTCTTTCTCTCTGTGTCTGTCTCTATTTCTCTCTATCTCTCTTTGCTATTGCTGCTGTAACTGCTTCAGTAGCTGAACCACTGCTTCATGGGTACCCAAGAAAGGAAACATGACTACAGGTTTTTAAGAACTCCTAAGTCCTTTACCAAAACAAAGAAGGTATAAATGGGAAATGGCTCATTCTAGGCACAAGGTTGCCTGGGAGGGATGAATTCATGGCTTGTCTACCGGTGGGAGAAAAAGCCCACATTCTACACCTGATCCTATAAATGAATTAAAGTCATCCTTACATTCCACAGCTATAAGGGAGAACATTCCCTGCCTTTCAACTTTCTCAAGGTGGAGTGAGAAAGACCTGAGTTCAAATTTGACTTCAAATAATTACTATGTGACTCTGGGCAAGTCATTTAACCTCTGTCCACCTCAGTTTCCTCATCTGTAAAATGGCAATATTAATAGCACCTATCCTGATGTTGTTCTGAGGATCAAATGAGAATAATTGTAAAATGCTTCGCAAACCATAAAGCACTGTATAAATATTGGCAATGGCAAGGATGTAACTATTCATAGAATAACTGTTGGGAGAGAAGATGAAGGGATTGCCAAAAAATGAAAGTTCTGGAAATGAAAAGTTTTGCTTTAAAGTGAATCTGGAAAAAGCTGAAAAGGAAAAAAAAATCATAAAATCCTTGAATCAAGTCTCAGAAGAAATTATATTGAAGTTGGACTTGTTCAGGAAAATAGATTTAGCCCCAAACAGTATGCAAGTAAGTTCTGCTGTCACAGGTACAAGAAATTTCGCACATGTAATTAATGTTAATAGGAATTAGACCTGCCATGTGGTCTCACATTATTGTGCTCTTTGCCCCTAGGGTAACCAAGGACATGAGAACTGTAGAGGAAGTCACTTGAAGAAACCCCTGTGGCCAGTTTTGGAGCAGGGACTGTGGCTTCTGAAAGCAATTGCTTCCAGACTTCCTTGGCTATAAAGGCAGACAGGAGTGATTTGAGGCATTTGTGGGAAGTAAAGAGGAAACATTTCCCGGGAAAATACTTGAGGCATCCTCTAGGGATAAAGGCATTAGCAGAATTTATACAAGTGGTTCAGAAGGAACTTTGAGTTTTTAAATAAGAGGAAGTGTCTGTAGGAACAGGCTTTCCATGTGAACATGATCATTTAGAGAAAAAAAAAAAAAACGGATTCCTATTAATATGTATATGAACATTTAACTTTAGATCTTAAAATTGCTGTTTCTTTTTTCCCCCTTCATTATTCTTTCAGATAAAATTTAAAATGTGATGGGGAAGTATCAAAGTTAAAATGACATAGCTGGGATCTTTCTCTATTGCCTTTTTTTCCCATATATCTCTGTGTGTATGTGTGTGTGTGTGTATGTAGGAGGACCTCTGTTCTCCAACAGCCATAAGTGCTAGTATTCTTCTTCACCCTATGACTGTGATCAGAATCCCTGTTTTCTTATGATTGACCACAAGAGCTCCTCTCTGTCCTGGAACTGTGAATCAGAAAATTTGTGAACTGAAAGTTCTTTAAGATGCTGTTGCCATACCATGCCCACCTCCAAGTTACACCACTAATGCTCCTACATTGTGTCAAAAATCCTGTCAACCTCCTAAGTTGTCTTAATATGGGAAAATTTTGATTAAAAGCTATATTGCAAATATTTTTGGAGGAAAATGTTGGGACAATTCAGCTAGATTCCACCTGTACTTTACCTTTTTGACTCTGCTGATTTGTTATGCCCACTTAAATATTAAAACAATTTTAAACATAGTTTTTAATACTTTGAGTTCCAAATTATTTCCCTTCTTCCCACCCCACTCAACTCTTTCACTGAGAAGGCAAATACCATGTATACTCGAGTATAAGCCGAGTTTTTCTGCCCAATTTTTGGGCAGAAAATCCCCTCCTCGGCTTATACTCAAGTCACTAGATAAAACATGTGTAAATATCCCTTTGAATGCCCCCCCTGCTGTGTAGTATACAGCGCAAGTGCCGACCGTGTATAGGGCGGGCCGTTGCTACGGTGATGCGGCTGTTCCTGTAGTATCACAGTCGGTAACCGGACTGTATACTAATGCTGGCAACCGCTCTACATATGTATAACCGGCATCCGCTCTCCTCCTCTGCAGGCACCGGTGCGCTACCTAAACCTACTGATATAATAAGTTTTCCAGATTTTTGGGTTAAAATTAGGGGCCTCGGCTTATATTAGGGTCGGCTTATACTTGAGTATATACGGTAATTTAATATAGGTTATATATGTGTGAGTAGAATTCCAAAACATTTCCATAATAGTCATCTTATAAAAGAAAACATAGACAGAAAAGCCTTAAGAAAAAAAAAAGTATTCAGACCTGTATTCAGACACCATCAGTTTGCTACTACTTTGTTGACAATACATTTCGATGTGCATCAGTTCATGCAAATCTTTTCTGGATTTTCTGAGAGCATACTATTTGAACTTAAATCTTGAAGAAATCCAGAAAAGCTAAAAGGCTGAAGTGTGTGAGCAAAGTCTTCCAGGCATAAGCAAAACTTAGTGAAAAGAAATAGAGATAAGAGATAAAGTGTCATGTCTGAGAAATAATTACAAGCCAGCCATTGTAGCTCAATTATGTGATTATCAATACATTGTAACAAGCCTGAAGAATAGAATAGGGCCAAACAATAGTTTTAAATGCCAAATGGAGAAATTCATATTTGATCTTTGACATAAAAAGGAGCCACTGGTGCTTATTGAATAGGAACATAAAATGGTAAAACCTATATTTTACAAAAACTCAATTTACTGCTGAATAGAAAATGGATTAGTATGGGAAGTAACTTGAACTACGGAGACCAACTAGAAAGTCATTATAGTAGTCTAGATAATAAGAGCAAGAACTAAAGTTATGACTATATAATAAAAAATGTAGATGAGAGATATTGTAAAGTTAGAAGTGACAAGACTTGGCAATAAATTGAGTATATGGGATCGATAAAAGTGAAGAATTAAGAATAATACTGAGATTGTAGACCTGAGTAACTGGCAGATTGATACTTAAGGTACTCTGGAAAAATGACGAGTTCTATTTTGGATGTGTTAATTTGCTATATCAATAGGAACCCAGTTTGAGATTTCAAAGACACAGGAATGTATGATTACATATCAAGAAAGAATAAAGATACACACTTACACATTCACATATATTTCTATATGTTGTGTATCTAACAATTGTTTGCATAATGATGATTCCTAAAACTCTTCAGTGTTGATGGAATTGTACAAAAAAGAATTTTAGATAAAGCAAAACATAAAAAAATAAAGAAGAGGTCTCAGGACAAGAACAATGGGAAATGCCCATAGTCAGTGGAAATGATGTGGATAAAGAATTCATAAAGAATATAGACAATGAACAATTGGGCAAATACAAGAAAAAAACAAAGAACTACAAGAATGGCCACGAACATGCACATCTTTTTTTGGCATAGTATACCTTCTATCCACTTCTTGCATCCATCACAAGGACTGAGAAACCAACAAGCAAATTACCTTATAAACCTAAAGTGCAAACTTATGAGGACCAATAAAGTATTAGTGTAGTTAATCCAAAGGCAAAAATCTTGTAGACTGAGATAGAGGGCACCTCTCAATGGAAATGGCTTGATCACATTCTTATCTTTAACAAGAGATCTGATGCTGGAAAGGGAAAACATATATAAAGCTTTCAGCCATGTTCCATTCATTATTGTTCACCATTTTTATATATACACATACTCATACACACACAATATTAAAAGAATAATGAAATTTTACAAATATTTATTAATACTATTAATGATCATATTTCTCTAAAAGTTAAAAGTTCTTTTAATGAGCACAATCTTCTGATGATGCTATACCAAATTAAGTATTTGAATCTGCCATCTCTAGAAAAAAATTGCATTTCATTCAAATAGCAAAGGAGAGACATGTAATGAGAATGAATAGGCCATCGTATATTCCCCATTAAAGAATTGTACAGAATAAGGATGATCCTTATCATAAATGATATTATCATATAAATGTATTGCCAAAAATGAACTGGTCATGTAGTTAGGGTGAAGAACAACAGATATACAGCTTTAATTTTGGGTTATCAAGAGATTTAGATTAAAGTTTCCAAAAAATGATGAGTATCAAATAGAAGAAAATTTACAGAGGTCATGGACAATAGTGACACAGAATGAAAAGGTGTAGATGAGTTGTAAACTGCATCAACTGTGAAAGTAGCCATTATAATAAGAAAGCATTTAAGCATATGAAATATATTGATAAGATTAAATACATTTTGAGTGTAATTTATCATAAGGTAATATTTTGTAATGGGCTGAAACTGAGCAGATGCACTGAGGTCCGAGCACTTAAGGCTAATTACCAATTGGACAATACTCTATTAGTATATGCTTGGAGAAAGAATGGCTCAGCCCACTACTTTGTGCAAATTTTATCTGTTATATAGGATATTGGGTGGAGGATTTAGGTGGAGTGAGAGAGCCAGAGTCACTCCTGGAAGATTCATGTTGCGATTGCTCTCACTTCTTATAGCCATTCCATTCACGTCCACAAAGAATAAAGATCAAGGACTTTTCCTGATCCTGACTCCTGCTGATTCTAAAGTATACAGGGTGCTAACATGGTCATCACAATATTTTGACTAGAAATTATGACGAAAGCTGTGGAAAATAAAACAGGGTCATAATATGAGATAAATACCCCATTTATTATATAGGGGTTATATATATGTATATATATATATATCCTTTAAAATAAATTTTGCAGTCATATTTCTTTGAGGAGTTCTGGATACTGTTCATGGGGCTTTATAAAACATAAAATAACATCTTCATCTCTTTTTCAAAGATTAGAAATAAAAGAAACACAAGTCAGCCTGTATGCTTCCTGTGATCAGAAACAATGTTTTATGTAGTCATTCTTTAAGCTTATTGGTTCGATTCAAATAAACAAATATTTATCAGATGAATATTAATTAATTAATTAAGAATTAAATTTTCTAAGTAAATGCTACATTCAAAACAAACTCTCTAAGACATGATGTTGGTTTGTCTTGGTAGAGGAATTTCTTAAAGGCAGCTGAGATTTTATAAGATGGATGAAAGGTAGAAGTGAATTCTAAATTTGAGGATGATTTGTACAAAAGCATGGGATATTATACATCAGGAATAGCTTAGAAGTCTGGATTTTTTTTTTAATACTCACAGATCATATTTAAAATATAAGTTTTTAATCTTGTTTTTTAGAACTCAGGATCAACTTTCATTTAGAGACCTGTTGTATATAATGGTCTCATTTTCTAATTAGTTAAAATATGTAATAATAATTTTACAGAATAATACTACCCCAATCCATATATTACCATATAAATAAAAATGTTTTCACATACCCTATTTAATAAAATATACCAAATTCTATGAAACAGAGTAATTATTATTAAGTCCAATTTAAAAAAAAAATTTTTTTCTCAAGAGTTTTAAATGCCTTGCTAAAGGGCATACAGTCACAAGTGAAAAAGAAAAGATTCAAATCCATATAACTCTCAGGGAAGTGCTCTATGCATTTTATCAAATCTAAAATGCCTTGATATTTCCACTTTAGAATGTTAAAAACACATCTTTTTTCCTCTTTTACTTAATCCCAGATTTTAAAAATTCAAAGCAACATCAGTGGCCATCTAGTCAAATTCAAATATAAAGGAATCTCAACTTTAACAAACACAACAAATTGTCTTTTCTCTTACTTTCCTTTTTCTACTAGGCATTGACAACAGCATCCCTCAAACTGTACACTGCCACCCCCATTGCAGTTCCACTCTAATTCTGCTGGTGTCTATTTATATGTATATCAGGAAATTCAATATGGCAGGAATTGGAGAAAGGATTGAATGGGTGCATAGAGAGAATGCAAGGCAGTAATAATAGGAAGGATGGCATATTAAAAAAGGTAAAGTGGGAAAAATGTTGTGTTTGTGTGTGAGATGGGAAGTTTGCTTGGATGGAACCTTGTTCAAATCTCTTGGGAAATTTTTTTCACTTTCCTGGGTCTTTGCTTATTGAATTTCTTTTCTTCCATAGTCCATAGATTGACCTACTGACTTTATTTTCCATTATTATTATTATTTGTTTCTTCCAGTCATGGTTTCTTTTCTTTCCCATGTCTTGGTACAATAAAATTTAGCCTTTTATATTTTCTTTTATTACAGAGGTTTTTGATCATTTTTGTGTCATGGACTCCTCTGGAAGTCTGATGAAGCTTTAAGACCCTTCTTAAAAGATTTTTTAAAAATGAATCCACTAAAATACAAAAAAAAAACTTTTAAAAGAATAGATTATATTAAAATGTTTATGAATTGTATTGTAAGAGAAGAACATAAATTGTGATGAATACTCAGTCTCCTATTTATCCTTTTACATGGATGTTACCATAGGTTCTTTGTAGGATCATCTTGTACAAACCTTGAATTTACAATGAAAAAAAAAAAACAAAAAAAACAAGGACCAAAAAAATCTCCATTCCATCATATAACCACACAAAAAATTTTCCTAATGATCCCTTCTAACCTTTTACTATCCTGATCCTGGAATTTGTGATCACCCTCCCGCAGCTCAACAATCTGCCCATATACTTTTAGTGCTTTGTTTTGACGCACCCCACACTTCTCATAACACTCTGTCTAGAATTGTTTTTTTTTTAATTCATTTAATTTTTACTTAAATTATACTTATTTGACTACATGTCTAAAAAAGACTCCACATTCTCCCACTCCCAATTATTAATTAATAGATAAATATTTAGTAAGTGCTTATTGTATGTCAGAAACTTAAGGGCTTAAAGTGCTTAAAGAAAGTGTTAAGGGCTGGATATAAAACAAAAAACAGATACCAATCTTTACCCTTGTGGAGTTCATTATTTAATGGGGGAGAAAACAAGCAAACACATATATACAAATACACTTTACATAGGGCAAGTAAGAAATAATTAATGGAAGGAAAACCTGAGAATTAAGAGGGATTGAAAAATCTTCCTGTAGAAGGTAAGATTGTAGTTGGGATTTAGAGGAGGCCAATTATGATGTAAACTTTTGACAAGGACTGGGCATTATCTATAGAGAAAAACACATATGTTAAAATAGTGTATAGTCAATGATAGTAACCCAGTGGCAAAAGTTGAAGAAATGTTTCCTGACTCATTTCTTGCTTGAGTAAATAGTGTAGTTTCAAAAAGTTCAAACAGTGAGATACAACTCTACTCCCATTGCCTATAGCTGCCATTCATTGAATTGAGTGATGTTGAAGTGCATAGTGGAGATAATATACAAATTGTTCTTTGACCCAAGTTTGCCACATGTGAAATTCAGGAGTGAAGAGAAGGGGGTGTGTGTGTGGTCAAAGATTATGTCTCTATATTTTTTCCCCTAATAGGATCTGTCTTAACTCTGTTGCTCTTTTAACTGCATACTCAGTTTTCTCTTGATCTAAGTAAAAAAAAGGGCATTTTTTTGGGGGGGTGCTGATAGCTCTCCCTTTATTATAGCTTTTCACTAAAGATCACTGTGATCCATGACAATACAAGTCAATCAGTCCCTCCCTAATAACTAAGATTTAAGGAAATGGCCCCAATTCTCCCAATCAAGCAATAAATGGCTTTTCCATATTCTCATGCCAATGGATATAGACACATCCACTATTAAATCTCAAAGGTTCATTTCCCACTAAGCCTATAAAGTTTAAACTGTAACCCCAGCAAATTCTTTAAATAATGTTAAAAGGTAATTGTTAGAGTATGTTATTCTAGTCCCTGAAGACCCTTAGTTTCTGCTATTGATGTTTTTCCAGGGATTATATGGCCCTTTGAATTCCTGTATCTCTAACATGTGTGTATGAGTACACATTATCTTTGGTATATTTTTAAATTTAAAGGGTCCATATAAATTATGTAGTCAAAATGCAGCTAGTCTAATATCATATACAACTATCAGAAACAGCATATATAGCCATTTATTTGTAAAAAGATTTTATATATAAAATTACAGCCATATATATGTATGTATATACATATATACATACATGTTCATGTTCACACATATACACACCCCTTCAGACATATTGACATTGTCAACCTTCTAATGATTTTTTTTTCTAAAAAATTAAAGCAATAGGATATGAACCTGACTTCTGACATTACTTTTGAGAAATGTAAGAGCCTCCTTCTCTTAAGTTTCCAGGTACAGACATTCATCAGGTATTAGTTCATTGACTTAATTTAGGGGAAGTTCCTGGGTGTGAGGAGAATAGAAACATCTCAATTCTACTTAAAAACATTGTATTATTATTTCCTTGAATTTCACATTCTTTTGATAAAATTTTTAATGTTTTACTTTGAATACACTGTAAATTAAGTGGGGAGAATAGTTTTTCCCCTTCTCCTAGTAATTCATGTGTATCAGTATGTATACATATGTATATTTATATATGCATATATAGTTCAATTCTTCACAAATACATACATATGTTATGTACGCATGTATATGAAGCACTTTAAATAAAATCCTGGAGTTTTTTAGAAGGAGAAGAGTCCCCCTTCCCCTTGCCATCCCTATTCATAATCATGTATGCTCTACTAGAAAGGATTATACATTGCAACTCTTTCATTTGGACAAACAGACACATTCTCTCACATTGAATTACCCACCATCATTAGAAAATTAAAGCAATGACTGAGAGATTTTGACTAATTAGGTTTCTTGGATAATAAGAGCTTTTTAATAAGGTACATATCACTTACAATATTGCTAATGAAATGTGAAAGCGATTCAGTTCTCTGTAAGATAATGGCTAACTTGTTTTAATTGTTAACATTTTTTCTTGCCTGCAATGACACAGTCATTATTTCGCAGTCACCACTTATCGTGAAATCCAAGAGGATTAATGGTTTCACTTATACTGGCGAAAATGTTTAAGCTGTCCCGATTATCAGTGCAGTTGGAAAGAATAATGGTTATTTGTCATTGCGTTTAGCTATAGAATGAATTGTCCCCCTGGCTAACAGTGCCATTAACCCTTTGAGGATGCAGTAATAGAGTTTTACAGTGGAGTATAGGAATGCCAGGATTTATGATTGGACATTTTATATAACTTATCATAGACCAACAAAACGAATCAGTGTCTCCTGACCACAAAATGATAAGCAAATGACCCAGCTACCCCTAACCTGTACTTCCCTAGAATATTTTGGATATCTGAAATTAAAACTAGATTTTACTGATCTATTCTTGTGATGAATGAAGAAACTATTCCATTAAGAGAATATAAAGAAGACTGTATTCCAGAAGGAAATGGTTTATTCTGTCTTTCCCCCCCAAAACTTTCTATTAAAGAACTAATAAAGAGATATATGAATTCTTGAAATTTTTTATAGTTCCTTTTGGCTTTTCTTCCTCTCATTTTTATTTTATGATTTTAGTTGAACTGTTACATTTTAGTGACCTTCCCACTCCTAAAGAATCCTATTAGGTGGTACAGTGGATAGAGCACCAGCCCTGAACTCAGGAAGATCTGAGTTCAAATCTGGTCTCAGACATTTAACACTTCTTAGCTGTGTGATCCTGGACAAGTCACTTAACCTCAATTTCCTCGGGGGCGGGTGGGGGGGAAGGGAGCAGAATCCTACTATACTCAGAACTGGTGAACTGTAAAAAGGTTTTTTGGGGTTTTTTTGGTCAAGGGAAATAAAATTGGCAATTTAACTCTGTTAAAATGTCTAAAAATATACAAATTGAGGAGAAAGTGATATATTTCTGTCCCCCAAGCCTTAATATTTTGATATGATTCATTCATATTCATATGTAATACATATATACATATATATGTATATATATATATTTATGATTGTTATATACCCTGGAGAATAATTTGAGATGATTGTTGTGTGAAAGAAAAAAAATGTAAACAAAAAATTTCTTTAAATGATGTTTTATTTTAAATAAAACATTAAAATTATTTATGTTATGATATTCTGTGTTTTAAAATTTTTAATATTAAATTTCAATTATTGTATTTTGATATGATAAAAAATAAACAAATGCTATTTTACATACACACAATAAAATGATGTTTAAAAGATACCTTTTTACTTTGTAGATTCTGTCTATTTGTCTGTCTGTCTCTGTCTCTCCCTACCTCCCTCCCATGTCCCCATATAGCCAATAAATTAAAGCTATAATTCACAGAAAAAAACCTAACTATACAGCATATAGACTTTTTAAAGAGGACATTCAAGAGCAGAACTGATGGAGGTGACTAAGGTGAGAGGGCAACAGCCAACAAAAATAAAATGTGTTTTAAAAGATAGAGCTTGGCTGCCTTATCTTGTTACTGAGAAATACATGTCCTGTCTCCATCACAGTAACTGTGGTTGGACTTTGTCATACTGTGGAGAGGAACTCTGCCCAGAAAGTAGACAGTAAAGATTCCATTTGCTCTTTTAAAGCACAATGTTCAGAAATATTCCCTTTCTTTACATGCTTTCCCTTTTAAAAAGAAGACAGCTTTTCTTCTTCACTGTGAAACAAAAATAGTTCTCTTAGCAAAAGGCTTTTCTACCAACAGATTAAAGAACCAAGTTTGAGAGTGGAGGAGAATGTTACTTGATGAAAAGTATAGGTATATGAAGTATTCATGACAATGATACTATTCCATATTTATCATAATAACAACAAATTTAGGATTAGGATTCTTGAAAATTAGTATATGGAAGCTCCCAGCATTAACACTATCATTAGCATTAAATGTGATACATTGACAAACTAGTGTTTCTTTGAGAAGGTAAACAACACAATTTCTACAGCATCCCCATGAGGTATACTGGAACTGCACACCCCAGCAGTTTGAGATGTAAGAGGTCAGAAGAAACAGCTGCCACCAGATGAAAAGATAAAGAAGAGAGAGAAAAGAAAAGGAGAAAAAAAAAGGAAAATGAAAAACCCAAATGCATTTGAAAAGTAGTAGTAGAAAGATGAAAAAATGTAGAGTTGTAAGTGGGAATAACAATATCATGTGGTAAGTGAACAGATTTAATTCAGAATTTCTGATTGACACAATGAGATTACAGTCTCTTCAAGCTCCCGATGGCTTTGTTTCGCTAACACTGCTTCTTAGTTTCCCCTGACTTCATATGGTGGAGAACAATTCTGGTGGATAATGAAATACATGAGAGTTGGGAATGGTAGTGATTTTCTAGAAAGACATCACCATCAAAATATACAGTAAGGATTTAATTCCTTCATAATGGGGTGCAGTGCCTTCCAAGTTATAAAGCAAAATGCTACTGTATCCTTTTTGGGCTGGCCAGATGCTTTGTTACAATTCAGATCCAACTGAATTAACAGTAGCAGAGGCTAATGTGAAATTTAACTTTTATTCTTCTCTCTAAAATAAAATGTAAATGCACAAAGTGGGGAAATAGAAGAATGCAAATACCAACCAAAAGACTCTTCAAAATCCTGCTGACAGATGGTAAGGTTAAAAAGGGAAGGGGGCAGGGGGATAAATGCCCTTAGAGTCATCGAGCTAAGAAACATATTCAAAATTTAAACTTATTATGTGTTTGGAAGATTTTCCCTTATGACTTCTTGCTTCAAATCCTTTCTACTTTGCTTTGATGATAGTAGATGTGTGCAAAGCTTAGCAGTGGTTGAACAAAACATTATATAAAAGTTGAATTTTCTTTCTAACCTCAGTATTTATGTGGTTCTTACAAAACCAATTTTTGATTTGGTTTGGCATGGAAATAAATTGCCTTATAAATGAGAATGGATGTGAAACTAGTTCTGTATCCTGGCAATATAGTTTTATATTTTCTTAGTTTTGGGGGAAAACTTATGAATACGTGTGTGAATATGCACACAACTGTGGATACATATGTTCAGATGAATGCACATATACTTGAATACATACATGCATATGTGTGTGTTCTTCCCCCAAAAAAACTAAGAAACATATTTTTCCAGGAAACAGAATTCTTTTCACATAATTCTAAAAATACATTATATATATATATATATATATATATATATATATATATATATATATATATACACACATATATGTGTATATAATATGTTTTTATAATTATATTATAACAATATATAATATAGAGTGTTACCACCTAATAAGAATTTGCTTGGAAGAAATATCAGAACCACAACTATAAATATGGCATAATAACAATAACTTTTAACTAGCTCTTAATATGAACATTTAGGACTATAAGTGTTTAGACATAGGGTGATAGCAGTTTGGCAATATTGAAATTTGGCCTGATAAAATTTTCTAATTTTCTAAATTATAGCCCTCTTTGCTTTGACATCTGGGAGTTGATATTCTGACTTTTTCCCACAGTAATTCATCACCTGAAATCTGTGGTCCTCCCAACATACATAAATTTCCCCAAAGAATATATTTTTAACTGCTATATTCATGTATGTGTATTTTGCTAATTTGTCACAGATTGATAAATGTATATGGAATTCTGATTCTTGAATAAAAATGTTTTTCTTAATGTATGATCATATATATTTTTATAACTTATTCTTGAAAAACATGACATTCACAAATTTTTTAAAAAATCATTTGTTTGGTATTTAATGTATTAATTTTCTATGATAAATTTGTTCTTATACAATTGACCAAGAATTAAATTAGCACAATTAGGCCACTAAACATAATTATACATCCTTAGTATATGAGTCTTTCTGATTATACTATTATATATCTGAAAATAATGTATCTAATAATTTGTCAGGAGTCATGTAAACAGGTACAACAGAAATACAACAAGTTACTGTGAAAGTACAACAGGTGAGTGTAATGCTCTCAAATAATTGACCCAACTAGTGATAGAAATTATCTTATCCTAAACACTACAGTACCATTAAGTACCCTGGAAACAATAATGCATTAAATAATACCTCTATGGCCTTAAAGATGGCAATTTTTTCACCCTCACTTATGAAAAGAATGTTAGATTATATATCTTTGGTTTATAAAAATAGCAGTTTTCTTCAACATTATATTTCTTCTATTTTTACTAATATCTCCAGCACAGAGATTAGGAAGACAGGAAAAATTATGAAATAGATGTATTGATCTGAACCATTTAAGAAGATTTAATAGAGAAAAATATTAGAACAAAGGCATAATCTTATATTGCATAGTGACATCCATACAGCTGTGGGCTTAATTTGATCATCTGGAAAATGGGATAAATCTTTTGCCCCATACTAAATTTTCAAGTATTGTACAAAAATAAATGAAAAAAAAATTTTAAAGATTTAAGACTCTTAAATAAAATACCAACATTTATTTTAAAGCTTGAATAACAGAATTTTTTCTGAATTTTTGTTAACTTAAGTGAATTTATAGCAATTTGGAGAGGCTTTAATGCATTTCTTCCCCTCCACCCTCAATCTATTTCTTACTGCTTACAAACCAAACAAGGACATGGTTGATAATTTTAGATGGTGAAAATAATATGCGAAATAGTTACTAACCACTCCCCAAATAGCCAATCTATTAGTGTTCTTTTGTTTATTCTCTTACATATCTAGAATGACAGATAAAGAGCTGAAAGGAACGTTACAATTAATCTAATCTAGCCTCGTTTGCAGATTAGGAAATCAAGTCCAGAAGAGTTGTGACTTGTTAAAGGACAACACATAAAAACACACAAACACATATATACATATAAAATGTAAGATCTAAGATTTGACTATAAGTTTTCTAACTCCAAATTAAATCCCCCTTCCACTGCTCTATAGATTGTAGAGTCAATGAAGTTGAGAAACCTATAAGACTAGAAAAGTATTTGAGAATCATAGAATTTAAGAGTTGGAATCTATCTTGGAGATCATCTAGTCTTAACTTCTCACTGAAGAGAAATTCGTACTGTCATCTCAAATAGTTATCAATTAATCTTGCAAAATTGGGGTGAGGAGGAACTTAATATGACCAACCATTACATTATCATAACCTGGATCTTTCTTCTTTTCCAGTTTTCTTACTCTTTACTCATGCATTTCATAATCCAGTGACACTAGCTCTCACAAAACATTATTTTTGAATTCATGCTTTTTACTAGTTATTCCCCATGCCTATAATTCTCTGAGTCTTACAATGGACTCAGAAAAGAACAAAATGTATAACCCATCTTTCAAAGGGTTTCTTTTCTCAACCCTTCACCAAAAATACAGTATAAAGAGCACAGAGAAAAAAAAAGCTGAGAATTTCTAGTTTCTCCATCTTGTGAAAGTGTATATTCAGTCCAAAAAAACATCTACTCCCAAGAAATCATCCTAAAGAATATTTATAGATGGACCTTAGGATAATGAGTTCAAAGATAACTTCTTTTTTGGAAAAATCCTCCCTTTTATTATTATCCTTATGGATATAGAAATGTTAGTTAACAAAACAAAGAAAGAAAAACTTTATGGGACCTTAAGAGTCAGAGATGGAATAAAAAATCTTGTTTTTTAATAAAAGATAATATGAAGAAAATAACTTTAATAACTTTAAAAATTGTTGTCAGTTTTATTCTCTTAATTTCTTTATAAATGTCAGTTTTTTTCTGAATTAGCAAAAATATAACTGATAAGAGATGGCACAAAGTTCAAGATAACATATTATATTACAATACCCCATTACAATAAAATACTTCACAATACTTTATTGCTCTAATGACTTAGTTTAACACTAGATATTATAAAAAATTTCAATGAAAAAATTGTTCAGGAATATAGTTTTTATCCTGTTACAATTCATATATTTTGGGTTATGTTCCATATGTTTTAGATGATTTATGCAAAAAGTCCATTTATTCTAAACTTTGGTGACATATAGAGCTGCTGAATACTTTCGTTGTTATGCAATATATAAGCAGTTTCTATTTTAATATTAAAATGTTAGATTGAGATTTTAGGGGCACCTTTTATATATAAATGTGCATATATCTATATCTATGCAAACATGCTATATTGTATGTCAAAGTATATGGGCACACATACAGGCATATACATACAATACTAATATAGATATATACTTATAAAGATATATGCATACACATGCACATATGGATATGTATATACACATGTGTATATATATTATAATTGCTGGATTTCTCTGGTGACATTTATCAGGGTTCAGAATTCTAAGGGAGAACATGTTTCTGAGCCTTAGTCCAACTTTTACCAGGCAGTTCCCTGAATTGTACAACCACCCACAATTAAGCATAAATCAGAACAATTGATAGTCTCTGCACAATGGGTAGCTCATTACTGGAATTGCATGGTTGGTTGTGGGTCAGGACAGAAGTACATTCACTATATGTGTGGGGAAAGCTTGCACAGCATCTGCCTGCACTATGTTAGAGTCCAGATGGTCCTATTATTCTCTCACTTTCATGAGCACTAAAATTCACCAAATCTCCTTCCCTCCCTTTACCATCTCTTTACATAACCTCCCTAACTCTCTTGCAAAAAGGTCAACCACAAAAATCTAAATAAGTTATTTAAATAAAAGAACAAGTGTCCCTCATGAGCCTGACAAATATTTCTACCTATTTAACACTGCCATCATCATAATGAATCCTGATGCAACAGAAATTTGTTGAGTATTGTTCAATGTGTAATGGTCGACTCATTTGTGTGCAGACAATTGCTACACCATATCTAGCATATCATTTTTTTCATTGTTCCATAAAGTGACTTTGAGATGTGAAGTACAGAAAGCGCCAAGGCACTATGGTGCAATTCAATTTAGTCAAATATCAGACATCTTGATAGTGTAAATGGAACACAGGCAAAGTATCTGATCCAAGTGCCTACTGGTGTAATTGACTCAACAGAGCCAGGCTGTGTCATTAGTCCTATAAACAGTTGCATTTACAACAATAAAACTGAAAAGCATGGAAATTAAAAGCTGTTAGGATTTTCTCTTGTGTGCATTTATCTTGGAAGAACTGTGTATCCTCACTGAACAAATTTTGTAATCTGTTTGGTGAAGTGGTATCATAGTAACCTGTGTCAGCAATGTACAGCACATCAAATGACAATCCAACTTGAGAGGAACAGGGCATATCGGGGTGATGTATCGGATTAATTGTCAAGCATGTGCATAGTCTAAAGTTAGTATTATGACTTCAAATTTCTGTGCAGAAATCTGGCAGTGCAACTATTGGTGTTTATTCAATGGGGTTGTAAATAATAGATACACAGTAATAGGGTAACAAATATAAACTCAAGAGCTCAATTTGTGGTTGCTTGATAGTATTTTTCCTCAATGTCTAAACCATATGATTGGCAAATGTACCCCAACAATGTTTGACTTATTAACGTATCCTTGTCAAACTGAAAGCACTTCACTTAAGTGACCTTTATATTCTACCATCCTCATTCACACACATGCCTACATTATTCTCTTCCTCCTTCCCATTACAATAAAGCTTTGAGCTTTCTTTTTGTGCATTTCAGGGTAGCATTAAAAAAACAGAGTGTCTTTCCATCTCTGGTGATATGTCTCTGAACCACTTAACAGAAAATTGAGAGAGTATATTATGAGGTTAAAGAGCAGAGTTCAGGGGTCATTATAATTCTCATTAAGAGATGTTTCTATGCAGTGCTCATAGGTGAATTAATCAATACATCTGTCTGAAAAATGATCAGGCTTGGTAAAGAGGGCTTTAATTGGGGATATACTATTTATGGAGAATGAACATTTATGAGGATTTCATAGCAATAAACAGGAGCATGCTTCACAGCTTTCATGTTATTGAGGCAGTATATGATATGACAATTGAGATGACAGAAGATTTTTGACATTTCAGGTCTCCCCAGAGTGAGTAGGGTGAAGAGCCTTTCCAACTAGCCAGGAACTCCCCGAGTCCCAAATTGGGATCTGTTGTTTGATGCACATAGATACATGGAAGTAAGATGATTTTTTTTTACAAGGTCTTTTATTCCATGAAGAATTCTAAATGTTATTGCTGGCAAAAGAAAGAATATTTAACTCACTGGTACTCTGGTATAAAAAGGGAGTCTTGTTACAACAGTGAAATTGGTAACATTTACCCCCCAAACACAAAGGAGATAACAAAAAGGCATATATTTAGAAAATAAGGGGTTTTTTTTGATATTGACAAAGTAGGGAGGAAACTATATATGCTTAGATTTTTCATATGAACTTCAAAAATATTTCAGGTTATGAAATATTAAAGTTCTGTTCCCCTGATTAAATTATTTTTTTTCTGAGGATTGTGATAATCAGTAAAATCCCACCTGATAATATTTCCTTACCTGCAAGTACAAACAACACATATGCAATATCCTATTTTTAGCTATCACCTGATACAATTAGGCAAATGACCATAAACAAATTGTATTATTTCTATTGGTATAGTTTTTGCAATGCTGTTTATATTCTAATCAGCTAGCAAATATTCCACAAATTTTTTTGTGAGCCTCTTCTGTGCTATGTTTTATGTTCTACAGGAAATTATAAAGTTCTAAATCAAAAAAGTCTGCATCAAGCAAAATCACAAGTACAAATATTCTCCATGAGTGATCCAGGGCCCCTGACTATTCTTAGACCCTTTCAGAAGCTCTGTGGAATAAATTTTTTTATAATAATACTTGCATTTTAATTTTAATAAAATAAGTATTAATAAATAGGCTTCACATAAACGAAAGCTTTTTGTGGTCTTCAATTATGTTTAAGAATATAATAGAGCCCTAAGACCAAAAAAGTTTGAGAACCTTTGGCCTATGATATAAATGTTACATAATATGTGTGAGAAAAGCAATCATTTCTTTATTCTTTTTTTTTTTTTCCTTCTGAGACAATTGGGGTTAAGTGATTTGCCCAAGGGTCACACAGCTAGGACATGTTAAAATGTCTGAGACCAGATTTGAACTCAAGTCCTCCTGACTTCAGGGCTGGTGCTTTATCCACTGTGCCACCTAGCTGCTGAAGCATTCTGTTTTTCTTAAAAACAATTAAAGAAATATGAGCAGGTTCTTCATCTATGTCATACTCACTAAACATGGGCATTCCCCAAAGTTTTGTCCTGAAACACCTTCTATTTCTGCTCTATAATACCTTATTTGAAGACTTTGTCAACTCTGATAGGCTCATTCACCATCTCTATGCAAATGATTGCCAAACCTACATAGGGATAACTCATGTATTTATGAGGCTTTAAGGCTTGGGAAATGCTTTCCTCCTGAAAGCTCTGTGAAGTGGGTAGAATAATTATTGTTATACTCTTTCTATAAATGAGTAAACCAAAGTTTAGAACAGTCACATTAATGGTCCAGAATCAAGAGCAAATACGCTAAAGCTTGCGATAACACTCAAGTGTCCTGACTCCATGTCCAGAGTTTTCATATCATCCCATACTTCTACCCAATAGAATTCTGAATATCTACCCAGAAGAGAAGTCTTGAGTGGGGAGTCATGACAGCTGTTTTTAAGTTTTTTAAAAGTGGTAAAATTAAAAGAGAGATTAGATTTGTACTGTTTAGTGCCAAATTAGGAGCAATTGGTGAAAGTTGCAAAAAGATATATTTAGACTTGATTGATAAATTCATTAATTCAGTAAGCTTTTAGCAAATGCCTATTATTGAAATTAGTTCAGTTAAAGTGGTGGAAATAAACAGGGAAAATAAAAAAAGAAAAAAAAAAGACCTTTAAAAAGCTTGCATTCTACTTGGAAGATAATATAAAGAAGATGGCGGAGAGGAGGCTCACAGCTGCATAAGCTCCATGCTTTCTCTCACTATCCACTTCATTACAAGCCTCTGAATCAATGCTTGACTGAAAAAAACCCACATATAGTTACCAAGAGAAGCCATCCTTGAGATCCGCCAAGAAAGGTCTGTCTTTACTGGAGGGCTGAGACGGTTTTAGATCGGGCGCAGGCTGAGGGCAGCTGCAGTGAGAGCACGGGAGCAGACTGGAGAGGGGGTGGGGAGTGATCGCAGCCGTCTCTGCGGGGAGAGCTTCGCTACAGGTTTGGATACTTTGCTCCAGCAGCAAATCAGCAGCCCAGCAAAGAAGCTAAAAACACCGGGGCTGAAGAATACAACCCCAAACAGCTGGAGTCTCTCAGGTCCTGGCCGCTCCCTCCCCTTCCCCCCCCCCCCACAGTGACTCAGCACGCTCTGGGATCTCAGAGCGCAGGCGCAGCACAGTCCTGCTAGTGCCTCACTGCTGCCCCCTGCAGTCTGTAGAGGAAGCTCGATAACATACCCAACCCCTCCCCCAAAGAAAGACTCCAGTTTTTTCTGTTTTTCTTTGGTAGTTTGTCTCTGATTAATAGACAGAATGAGCAAGAAGCTGAAGAGGACTTTAACCCTTGACAGCTTCTACACAGATAGAGAGCAGACTCTAAATCCTGAGGAGACTAAAAACAGGCAGTCCCCAGGTGAATCCCCAAAGGAGGAGACCATCTGTTCCTCAGCACAGATGAACCTCATAGAAGTGATTAAAAAGGCTCTCACAAGGGAGCTAGAAGAAAAATGGGGAAAGCAGAGTGAGGCTTGGCAAAAGGAGAGGGAAGCTTGGGAAAAGGAGAGGGAAGCTTGGCAAAAGAGCCTGGAGAAAGTTAAAGAGAGAGTGGATAAAGAAGTAAAATCCTTGAAAAATAGGATTGGTGAACTGGAAAACAAAATTGGCGAAATGGAAAAAAATTCCACAGAACAAAAGAACTCAATTGGACAATTAGAAAAAAATTTTAAAAAAGTGAGTGAAGAGAATACTTCACTGAAAATCAGACTTGAACAAGTGGAATTGAATGACTCGAGGAGACAAGAAGAATCAGTCAAGCAAATCCAAAAAAATCAAACAATGGAGAAAAATGTGAAATACCTTCTGGGGAAGACAACAGACCTGGAAAACAGATCCAGGAGAGACAATTTGAGAATCATTGGACTTCCAGAAAAACATGATGAAAAAAAGAGCCTGGACACTATTTTCCAGGAAATTATCAAAGAGAACTGCCCAGAAGTCATAGGAACAGAGGAAAAAATAAACATTGAAAGGATTCATCGATCACCCACTGAAAGGGATCCTAAAATCAAAACACCAAGGAATATAGTGGCCAAATGCCAGAACCCTCAGATGAAGGAAAAAATATTGCAAGCGGCTAGAAAAACCCAATTCAAGTATCAAGGAGCCACAATAAGGATCACCCAGGATCTGGCAGCATCCACATTAAAAGATCGAAGGGCCTGGAATATGATATTCTGAAAGGCTAAGAAACTTGCTATGCAACCAAAAATAACTTACCCAGCGAGAATGAGCATCTTTTTCCAGGGAAGAAGATGGACATTCAACGAAGTAAGCGAATTTCATCTATTTCTGATGAAAAAACCAGAACTTAACAAAAAGTTTGATCTACAAATATAGAACTCAAGAGAAATCTAAAAAGGTAAAGATTAATCTTGGGAACTATATTTTGACTATATAGATGTATAAAGAATACATGTATACCTTGTTCTAGAAATTGATGTGGAAAGGCCATTGTATCAGAAAAAGGGTAAAGTGGGGGTAGTACATCTCATGAAGAGGCATAGGAAACCTATTATATCTGAGAGAAAGAATGGAGGGGGATGAATATAGTGGGTATCTTACTGCCTTCAGAATTGCCTTTAAGTGAAAAATCTTAAGACATATTCAATCTATGGTGAAACTTCTCCCACCTCATTGAAAAGTGAGAAGGGAAAAGTGAAAAGGGAAGGAATAAGCTAAGCGGAAGGGAATACGGGAACTGGGAGGGAAAGGGGTAAGATAGGGGGAGGAACTCTAAGGCGGGGGGAGGGATACTAAAAAGGGAGGGCTGTGAGAAGCAAGTGGTGCTCACAAGCTTAATACTGGGAAGGGGGGGAAAGGGGAAAGAAGGGAGAAAAGCATAAACCGGGGTTAACAAGATGGCAAGTAATACAGAATTGGTCATTCTAACCATAAATGTGAATGGGGTAAACTCCCCCATAAAGAGGAAGCGGTTAGCAGAATGGATTAAAAGCCAGAATCCTACAATATGTTGCTTACAGGAAACACACCTGAAGCGGGGAGATACATGCAGGTTAAAGGTAAAAGATTGGAGCAAAATCTACTATGCTTCAGGTGAAGTCAAAAAAGCAGGGGTAGCCATCCTGATCTCAGATCAAGCTAAAGCAAAAATTGACCTAATTAAAAGAGATAAGGAAGGACACTATATCTTGCTAAAGGGTAGCATGGATAATGAAGCACTATCTATATTAAACATATATGCACCAAGTGGGGTAGCATCTAAATTCTTAAAAGAGAAACTAAGAGAGCTGCAAGAACAAATAGACAGTAAAACTATAATAGTGGGAGATCTTAACCTTGCACTCTCAGAATTAGATAAATCAAACCACAAAATAAATAAGAAAGAAGTCAAAGAGGTAAATAGAATACTAGAAAAGTTAGATATGATAGATCTCTGGAGAAAATGTAATGGAGACAGAAAAGAATACACTTTCTTTTCAGCAGTTCATGGAACCTATACAAAAATTGACCATATATTAGGACATAAAAACCTCAAACTCAAATGCAGTAAGGCAGAAATAGTAAATGCATCCTTTTCAGACCACGATGCAATGAAAATTACATTCAACAAAAAACCAGGGGAAAGTAGACCAAAAAATAATTGGAAACTAAATAATCTCATACTGAAGAAGGATTGGGTGAAACAGCAAATCATAGACATCATTAATAACTTCACCCAAGAAAACGATAATAATGAGACATCATACCAAAATGTATGGGATGCAGCCAAAGTGGTAATAAGGGGAAATTGCATATCTCTAGAGGCCTATTTGTATAAAATAGAGAAAGAGAAGGTCAATAAATTGGGTTTGCAATTAAAAATGCTAGAAAAGGAACAAATTAAAAACCCCCAGTCAAACACTAAACTTGAAATTCTAAAAATAAAAGGTGAGATCAATAAAATTGAAAGTAAAAAAACTATTGAATTGATTAATAAAACTAAGAGTTGGTTCTATGAAAAAACCAACAAAATAGACAAACCCTTAGTCAATCTGATTAAAAAAAGGAAAGAGGAAAATCAAATTGTTAGTCTTAAAAATGAAAAGGGAGAACTCACCACTAACGAAGAGGAAATTAGAGCAATAATTAGGAGTTACTTTGCCCAACTTTATGCCAATAAATTTGACAACTTAAATGAAATAGAAAAATACCTCCAAAAATATAGCTTGCCCAAACTAACAGAGGAAGAAGTAAATATCCTAAACAGTCCCATCTCAGAAAAAGAAATAGAACAAACTATCAATCAACTCCCTAAGAAAAAATCCCCAGGACCAGATGGATTTACATGTGAATTCTACCAAACATTTAAAGAACAATTAACTCCAATGTTATATAAACTATTTGAAAAAATAGGGATTGAAGGAGTCCTACCAAACTCCTTTTATGACACAGACATGATACTGATACCTAAACCAGGTAGGCTGAAAACAGAGAAAGAAAATTATAGACCAATCTCCCTAATGAATATTGATGCTAAAATCTTAAATAAAATATTAGCAAAAAGATTATAGAAAATCGTCACCAGGATAATACACTATGACCAAATAGGATTTATACCAGGAATGCAGGGCTGGTTCAATATTAGGAAAACTATTAGCATAATTGACTATATCAATAACCAACCAAACAAAAACCATATGATCATCTCAATAGATGCAGAAAAAGCATTTGATAAAATCCAACATCCATTCCTAATAAAAACACTTGATAGCATAGGAATAAATGGACTTTTCCTTAAAATACTCAGGAGCATATATTTAAAACCATCAGTAAGCATCATATGCAATGGGGAAAAACTGGAACCTTTCCCAGTAAGATCTGGAGTGAAGCAAGGTTGCCCACTATCACCATTATTATTTAATATCGTATTAGAAACACTAGCCTCGGCAATAAGAGTCGAGAAAGAAATTAAAGGAATTAGAGTAGGCAATGAGGAAACCAAACTATCACTCTTTGCAGATGATATGATGGTATACCTAGAGAACCCCAGAGATTCTACTAAAAAGCTATTGGAAATAATTCATAATTTTAGCAAAGTAGCTGGCTACAAAATAAATCCCCATAAATCCTCAGCATTTTTATACATCACCAACAAAACCCAACAGCAAGAGATACAAAGAGAAATTCCATTCAGAATAACTGTTGATACCATAAAATATTTGGGAATCTATCTACCAAAGGAAAGTCAGGAATTATATGAGCAAAATTATAAAAAAGTCTCCACACAAATAAAGTCAGACTTAAATAATTGGAAAAATATTAAGTGCTCTTGGATCGGCCGAGCGAACATAATAAAGATGACAATACTCCCTAAACTAATCTATTTATTTAGTGCTATACCAATCAGACTTCCAAGAAAATATTTTATTGATCTAGAAAAAATAACAACAAAATTCATATGGAACAATAAAAAGTCAAGAATCTCAAGGGAATTAATGAAAAAAAAATCAAATGAAGGTGGCCTAGCTGTACCTGATCTAAAATTATATTATAAAGCAGCAGTCACCAAAACCATTTGGTATTGGCTAAGAAATAGATTAGTGGATCAGTGGAAAAGGCTAGGTTCACAAGACAGAATAGTCAATTATAGCAATCTAGTGTTTGACAAACCCAAAGCCCCTAACTTCTGGGAAAAGAATTCATTATTTGATAAAAACTGCTGGGACAACTGGAAATTAGTATGGCAGAAATTAGGCATTTACCCACACTTAACACCATATACCAAGATAAGATCAAAATGGGTCTATGACCTAGGCATAAAGAACGAGATTATAAATAAATTAGAGGAACATAGAATAGTTTATCTCTCAGACTTGTGGAGGAGAAAGAAATTTGTGACCAAAGATGAACTAGAGACCATTACTGATCACAAAATAGAAAATTTCGATTACATCAAATTAAAAGGCCTTTGTACAAATAAAACTAATGCAAACAAGATTAGAAGGGAAGCAACAAACTGGGAAAACATCTTCACAGTTAAAGGTTCTGATAAAGGCCTCATTTCCAAAATATATAGAGAACTGACTCAAATTTATAAGAAATCAAGCCATTCTCCAATTGATAAATGGTCAAAGGATATGAACAGACAATTTTCAGAGGATGAAATTGAAACTATTACCACTCATATGAAAGAGTGTTCCAAATCATTATTGATCAGAGAAATGCAAATTAAGACAACTCTGAGATACCACTACACACCTGTCAGATTGGCTAAGATGACAGGAAAAAATAATGATGAATGTTGGAGGGGATGCGGGAAAACTGGGACACTATTGCATTGTTGGTGGAGTTGTGAACGAATCCAACCATTCTGGAGAGCAATCTGGAATTATGCCCAAAAAATTATCAAATTGTGCATACCCTTTCTATTGGGCTTATATCCCAAAGAAATACTAAAGAAGGGAAAGGGATCTGTATGTGCCAAAATGTTTGTAGCAGCCCTGTTTGTAGTGGCTAGAAACTGGAAAATGAATGGATGCTCATCAATTGGAGAATGGCTGGGTAAATTGTGGTATATGAATGTTATGGAATATTATTGTTCTGTAAGAAATGACCAGCAGGATGAATACAGAGAGGACTGGCGAGACTTACATGAACTGATGCTAAGTGAGATGAGCAGAACCAGGAGATCATTATACACTTCGACAACGATATTGTATGAGGACATATTTTGATGAAAGTGGATTTCTTTGACAAAGAGACCTGAGTTTCAATTGATAAATGACGGACAAAAGCAGCTACACCCAAAAAAAGAACACTGGGAAATGAATGTGAACTATCTGCATTTTTGTTTTTCTTCCAGGGTTATTTATACCTTCTGAATCCAATTCTCCCTATGCAACAAGAGAACTGTTCGGTTCTGCAAACATATATTGTATCTAGGATATACTGCAACATATCCAACATATAAAGGACTGCTTGCCATCTAGGGGAGGGGGTGGAGGGAGGGAGGGAAAAAAATTGGAACAGAAACGAGTGTCAATATAAAGTAATTATTAAATAAAAAATTAAAAAAAAAAAGATAATATAAAGAACAAAAAAATCTGGCAATTGCTGAGTTATCCAAAAAATAAATTATTTTGGAGGAAGTTCTTCTTTTTTACAGGAATTCAATTGGACACAAAATAATCACTGATTGGAGCTTTTGTACAAGAAACTCTTAGACAGATGTTATTGGACTATATAGCTTTTGAAGACTTTTATTTCTGGAATTATTTGACTTTAGATATATATGTGTTCAGATATCAATAACTTAAAGTTCCCACTCTACCTATAGCCTAACTTACCTCTAACATCTTGCCATACAAGCTGAGTAGATGTTGTATTTTATATGACTGCTATCACAATAACCACAAATAAATGTTAAATTCCTGTGCTAGCAATAATTTTTTATTAAAGCTTTTTATTTATAAAACTTATGCATCTGTAATTTTTCAACATTGACCCTTGAAAAACCTTTTGTTCCAAATTTTCCTCCTCTTTTCCCCCACCCGCTCTCCTAGTTAGCAGGTAGTTCAGTACATTTTAAATATGTTAAAAAAAAAAAAATATATATATATATATATATATATATATATTATATATATATATATATATATATATATATTATAACAATAATTATATTCTTGCTGTACAAGAAAAATAAGATGAAGGGAAAAAAAACCGAAAAAGAAAACATAATGCAAGCAAACAACAACAGAGAGAGTGAGAATGTTATGCTATAGTACACACTCAGTTTCCATGGTCCTCTTTCTAGGTGTAGATGGCCTTCTTCATCATTGACCAAGTGGCACTGGTTTGAATCATCTCATTGTTGAAGAGAGCCATGTCCATTAGAATTGATCATTGCATAGTCTTGTTGTTGTGATGTATAATGATCTCCTGGTTCTGCTTATTTCACTTAGGTTCAGTTCATGTAAGTCTCTCTGGGCCTCTCTGAATTCATCCTGATGGTCATTTCTTACAGAACAATAATATTCCATAACATTCATATACCACAATTTACCCAGCCATTCTCCAATTGATGGGCATCCATTCATTTTCCAGTTTCTAGCCACTACAAACAGGGCTGCCACAAATATTTTTTGCACATATGGGTCCCTTTCCCTCCTTTAAGATCTCTTTGGGATATAACCCCAGTAGAAACACTGCTGGATCAAAGGGTATGCACAGTTTGATAACTTTTTGAGCATAGTTCCAGATTGCTCTCTAGAATGGTTGGATTCGTTCACAACTCCACCAACAATGCATCAGTGTCCCAGTTTTCCCGCATCCCCTCCAACATTCATCATTATTTTTTCCTGTCATCTTAACCAATCTGACAGGTGTATAGTGGTATCTCAGAATTGTCTTAATTTGCATTTCTCTGACCAATAGTGATTTGGAGCACTTTTTTATAAGACTATAAATAGTTTATATTTCTTCATCTGAAAATTGTTTATTTTTTTGACCATTTATCAATTGGAGAATGGTTTGATTTCTTATAAATTAGAGTCAATTCTCTATATATTTTGGAAATGAGGCCTTTATCAGAACCTTTGATTGTAAAAATGTTTTCCCAGTCTGTTTCCCTTCTAATCTTGTCAGCATTTGTTTTGTTTGTACAAAAACTTTTCAATTTGATATAATCAAAATTTTCTATTTTGTGGTCAATAGTGATCTCTAGTTCTTCTTTGGTCATAAATTCCTCCCTCTTCCACAGGTCTGAGAGGTAAACTATCCTATGCTCTTCCAATGTATTTATAATCTCATTCTTTATGCCTAGGTCATGAACCCATTTTGACCTTATCTTGATGTACGGTGTTAAATGTGGGTCAATGTCTAGTTTCTGCAATACTAATTTCCAATTTTCCCAGCAATTTTTGTCAAATAATGCATTCTTACCCCAAAAACTGGTGTCTTTGGGTTTGTCAAACACTATAATATTGAAGTTATCAGCTGTTTTGTCCTTTGAACCTAACCTATTCCATTTATCAACTAGTCTATTTCTTAGCCAATACCAGATGGTTGTAGTAATGGCTACTTTATAATATAATTTTAGATCTGGTACAGCTAGGCCACCTTCATTTGATTTTTTTTTCATTAATCCCCTTGAAATTCTTGACCTTTTGTTTTTCCATGTGAACTTTGTTGTTATTTTTTCTAGTTCATCGAAGTAGTTTTTTGGGAATCTGATTGGTATAGCGCTTAATAAATAGATTAATTTAGGTAGTATTGTCATCTTTATTATATTTCCTCACCCAATCCAAGAGCATTTAATATTTTTCCAGTTGGTTAGATCAGACTTAATTTGTGTGGAAAGTGTTTTGTAGTTTTGCTCATAAAATTTCTGATTTTCCCTTGGCAGATAGATTCCTAAATATTTTATACACTCAGTAGTTACTTTAAATGGAATTTCTTTTTGTAACTCTAACTGTTGGGTTTTGTTAGTGATATATAAGAATGCTGATGACTTATGTGGGTTTATTTTGTATCTGCAACTTTGCTGAAATTGTTGATTGTTTCTAATAACTTTTTAGTAGAGTCTCTGGGGTTCTCTAAGTATACCATTATATCATCAGCAAAGAGTGATAATTTGGTTTCTTCATTGCCTATTCTTATTCCTTTAATCTCTTTCTCAACTCATTGCCAAAGCTAGCATTTCTTATACAATACTAAATAGTAACAGTGATAGTGGGCAACCTTGTTTCACTCCTGATCTTATTGGGAATGGTTGCAGTTTGTCCCTGTTACATATGATGCTTACTGCTGGTTTTAAATAGATGCTTCAGTAATTTACTTATAAGTACTACTTGCCTCAAGCAGTCCTCCCCCTTTAGAGACTCTCCCCCTTTCTTATACTTGCCCCTACTATTTCTCTTTTCCCTTTATTTAGCCTACCCTTTCCCATTTCCTCTTTCTCCTCCCACTTTTCTATAAGATGAGAGATGTTTCTCGGTGAAACCAAATATATCTAACATTCTTTCTTTAGCCTAAAGCTGATGACAGTAACATTCCCACAATATTCATAACTTTCCCTTCTTTTCCTCAATTATAATGCTTTCTTTGCCTCTTTCTGAGATGTAATTTCCCTCATTTTACCTCCACTATCCTCATTTTTTTTTCTGTTACAATCCCCTTTCTATCTCTACTTTCTTTTTTTTTTTTTTATTGTAACAGTTAAATCAGATTACACATGAACTCTGTATGTATACCCATAACAGAAATGCATTTCTCAAGAGTTCTTTTCTTTCTACCTTTTTATAATTCTCTTGAGTTCTATATTTGGAGGTCAATTTTTTTTTTTTTTTTGAGCTCTGGTTCTTTCATCAGACATACGTGGAATCCGCCAGTTT
This sequence comes from Antechinus flavipes, assembly GCF_016432865.1. Classification (NCBI taxonomy): domain Eukaryota; kingdom Metazoa; phylum Chordata; class Mammalia; order Dasyuromorphia; family Dasyuridae; genus Antechinus; species Antechinus flavipes. Next base: position 556,714,489 of record NC_067399.1, on the reverse strand, counting down.
CATTGAATGCCCCTCTTCTTCCCTTAAAGAAAATGCTCAGTTTAGCAGGGAAATTTATTCTTGGCTGCATTCCAAGTTCATTTACCTTTCAGAATATCAGATTCCAAGCCCTTAGATTCTTTAAAGTAGATGCTGCTAGATCCTGAGTAATCCTTATTGTGGCTACTCAATATTTGAATTGTTTCTTTTTTGGCTACTTATAATATTTTTCCTTGGTCCAATAGTTCCCAAATTTAGCCATGATATTCCTTGAGGTTTTAATTTTCTTTCAGGAGAGATCTGACATTTTGGCATATACAGGTCCCTTTCCCTTCTTTAGTAGGGATGTTGAATTCTTTCAATGATCATTTTACCAAATGTTTCTATGATATCCAGGCAGTTCTCTTTGATGATTTCCTGAAAGATAGTGGCTAGGCTCTTTTTTTCATCATGTATTTCAAGGAGTCCAATAATCCTTAGATTGTCTCTCCTAGATCTATTTTTGAGGTTGGTTGTTTTACCCATTAGGTATTTTATATTTTTTTCTATTTTTCTATTTTTCTTTTTTCTTTTTTTTTTTTTTTGGTTTTGCTTCACTGATTCTTATTGTCTTATTGAGTCATTCTTTTCCATTTGTTCAATTCTGAATTTTACTGCCTTATTTTCTTCATTTCCTTTTTTTTTTTTACTTTTTTTTGTATTTGTCCAATTGAATTTTTGAATGAGTTGTTTTGTTCTATAGAATTTTTTCCATTTCACTAATTCTGTTTTTTAATGAATTATTTTCTTTTTCCATTTCACCATTTCTGTTTTTTAAGACGTAATTTTCTTTTTCTGTTTCATAAATTCTGTTTTTCTGGGAATTGCTTTTTTTTTTCAGTTATCAAATCTATCTTTTAATGAGTTATTTGCTTTTTCACTATGTCTATTTTGTGTTGCCTTTTCCAAATTGTTTTGCAAGCTTTCATTTCCTTTCTGCATTTTTTCCTACCTCTCTTTTAAGATTATTTTTATGTTCTTCTAGGAAAGCCTTCTTTGATGGGGGCCACCTTTTGGATCTTCATCTGGAGACAATCTGCCTTTAGTTGCTTCAGGTTTGAAATCTGTTCTTCTCTTTCACCATAAAACCTGTCAGTTATTAGAGTCTTCTTTACTTTTTTACTTATTTTTGATGAAGGTGGAGATGATACATGTTTCTCTCTGACCTTCTTTACAACCCTCACAATAATTACAAAATCCAGCTTCTGAATTAGCTCTGGATGGGCAGAATCCACAAATATTGGGAATGCAACAAATTATCAGCAGAAGATAATTTCAAAGATCACCAAAAAGGTCTGTTTCAATTGAAAATTGGTGGGAGGAAGCCAGGGCAACCAATGCAAATGCCAGCTCAGATAGCTCAGAGTCTGCGGCACAGAATTTATGGGAGGAAACAGACTAGAAAAGATTTTTTTCAATCAGAAATGGGAGAGAAGCAGCAAAACACAAACAGCTGACCACAAACCCCAGCTCAGACAGTGCAGAGCCCTATAGCAGAGCAGTCTTAGTGTGGTGGTGTGACCTCCATGGTGCAGAGAGTTTGCGGGAGGAAGTGGACCATGAGAAGGTCTGTTTCAATTGAAAGCAGGAGAGAGATAGCAAGTTCTGGGCAGTTGACCATAAATTCCAGCTCAGACAGCTCAGAGAACCCAGGGGCACTGCTGAGTCCACGTGGCAGACCCAGCACCAGGAGTGAATCAGCACTGACCCAGCACAGCTGCAGTGGCTTGGAAAACCTCTCCTGCCCTAAAGGCAGACTGTAATATAACATAAAAAAAACTTAACAAATGAGTAAAAAAGTAAAGAGGACTCTACCAAATGACACTTCTTTCCTTTTTCAAATCAAATTAACTAATAGTTTATCTATGTTGTTTTTATTTTTCATAAAACCAACTCAGTTTTATTTTTTAATTCAATAGTTTTTTAGCTTCAAGAAGATCTCTTCTTTTACTTTTAGAATTTCAAATTTGGTATTTGATTAGGGTTTTTTAAATTTGTTCTTTTTTTTTTTTTTAGCATTTTTGTTGCAAGCCCAATTTATTAATTTTCTCTTTCTCCATTTTATGCAAGTAAGCATCTAGAGATATAGAATTTCCCCTTATTACTGTTTTGTCTGTATCCCAAAAATTTTGGTATGTTGTCTCATTATTGTCATTCTCTTGGATGAAATTATTGATTGTATCTATGATTTGCTGTTTCACCTATTCATTCTTTAGAATGGGATTATTTAGTTTCTGATTACTTTTTGGTTTATTTTCCTTTGGCCTTTTATTGAATGTAATTTTTATTGCATTGTGATCTGAAAAGAATGCATTTACTATTTCTACCTTTCTGCATTTGATTTTGAGGTCCTCATGTCCTAATATAGGATCAATTTTTGTATAGGTTCCATGAATTGCTGAAAAGAAAGTGTATTCCTTTTTGTCTCCATTCAATTTTCTCCAAAAAATCTATCATACTTAATTTTTCTAGCATTCTATTTACCTCTTTAACTTCTTTCTTATTTATTTTGTGGGTTGATTTATCTAGTTCTGAGAGTTCAAGGTTGAGATCTCCCACTATTATAGTTTTGCTTTCTATTTCTTCTTGCAACTCTCTTAACTTCTCCTTTGGGAATTTAGATGCTCCCACTTGGTGCATATATGTTTAATGTTTAATACTGGTGTTGCTTCATTATCTATGGTATTCTTTAGCAAGATATAGTTTCCTTCCTTATCTCTTTTAATTAGATCAATTTTTGCTTTTGCTTGATTTGAGATCAGGATGGCTACCCTTGCTTTTTTCCCTTCACTTGGAGCTTAATAGATTCTGCTCCAGCCTTTTAACTTTACTCTGTATGTATCTCTGCTTTAAATGTGTTTCTTGTAAACAACATATTATAGGATTCTGGCTTTTAATCCAGTCTGCTATCCTTTTATGCTTTATGGGAGACTTTTCCAATTCACATTTATTTTTAAAACTACAAATTCTATATTTCCTGCCATCTTATTAATTCCAAATTATACTTTTCTCTTTCATTTTTCCCTTTCCCTCATCCTCAGTCGTTTACTTATGAGCACTATTTGCCTCAAGCAGTCCTTCCCCTTTAGAGACCCTTCCCTTTTCTTATACCTTTCCCCTACTATTTCTGTTTTCCCTTCTGTTTAGCCTAAACCTTCCCTTTTCCCCTTCCCTTCCTGCTTTTCTATAATGTGAGAGAAGTTTCTTGGTAAACCAAATATGTCTAATATTCTTTCATTAAGCCAAATTTGATGAAAGCAAGATTCACACAAATTTATCACCCTCCCTTCTTTTCCTTACTTATAATAGGTTTTCTTTGCCTCTTCTTGAGATGTATTTTCCCTCATTTTACCTCCACTTTCCCCTTTTTTCCAGTACATTCCCCTTTCCGCTTCTAGTTTATTTTTATATTATAACAGTAAAATCAGATTATACATGCACTCTCTATGTATACCCATAACAGAAATGCATTTCTCAAGCGTTCTTTTCTTTCTATCTTTTTATGCTTCTCTTGAGTTCTATATTTGGAGGTCAATTTTTTGTTTGTTTGTTTTGCTCTGGTCTTTTCATTAGAAATAAATGGAATTCACCAGTTTCATCGAATGTCCATCTTCATTCCTGAAAGAAAATGCTCAGTTTAGCAGAAAAATTTCTTCTTGGCTGCATTCCAAGTTCCTTTGCCTTTTGGAGTATTGGATTCCAGTGAAAGCTGCTAGGTCTTGGGTAATCCTTATTGTGCTTCCTCATTATTTATTTATTTTTCTTTCTGGCTACTGGTAATATTATATCTTGGTCCAATAGTTCTGAAATTTAGTAACACTGTTCCTTAGGGTTTTAATTGTGGGGTCTCTTTCAGGAGGGTTTTTGGTAAATTATTTCAATGGTTATTTTATCTTCTGATTCTATGATATCCAGACAGTTCTCCTTGATGGTTTCCTGAAAACATTTTTTATCACAGTTTTCATGGAGTCTAATGATTCTTCTAGATCTATTTTTTAGGTCAATTGCTTTCCCCATTAGATACTTTACATTTTTTTCTATTTTTTTTCATTTTGCTCATTTTGCTTGACTGATTCTTGTTGTCTCATTGAATCATTCATTTCCAATTATTCAGTTTTGAAATTTAGTGAATTATTTTCATTTACTTTTTTTTTTTTTTTTACTTCTTTATGTATTTGTCCAATTGAGTTTTTAAATGAGTTGTTTTGTTCTGTGGAATTTTTTTTCCATTTCACATATTTTATTTTTAAGAAGTTATTTTCTTTTTCTTTCACAAATTTTTTTTTCCTGAGTTGTTTTCTTTTTCTATTTTATCAAATCTTTTAATATATATCTTTTCCAAACCCTCTTTCAAAGTTTTCATTTCATTTCCCCATTGTTCTTCTAGCTCTCTTTTAAAATCATTTTTTAATTTCTATTAAGAGAGACTTGTGTGATGGGGACATTTACATTTTGTGGCTTCACCTAGAGAGGATCTGCTTTGAGTCTCCTCAAGGTTTGAAATCTGTTCTTCTCTTTCACAATAAATATGTCAGAGTTTATTATTAAAGAGAACTCTTTACTTTTTTACTCTTTTTTTTTTTAAAGATAAGGTTTGTTTTTAGGGCAGGCGATGTTTTCCAAACTTCCTCTACAAGTGGGGCTTCCTGCTATAAGTGGCAGCTGTAGCTATGCTAGGTCAGTGTTGATTCACTCCCAATGCTGGGTGGGTGTGACTAAGTCCTGTGAAATTCTGGCATTTCAGGGTTCACTATTTACTTTTTGTGTTTGTGTTGGATGTTTTATAACTTTTTCTGCTGATTTACTGACTTACAACCAGGGCAAAGTAGCCAACACTTCTGGTGTACATTCCTCTCTGAAGATTCTCTGCCGGGTGGAGTCTGCACTACCCTGTGGATTCCATACCACCCTGACTCTCCACTGTCTGCACTGGCATCTGTGCTCAACCTGCTTGTGCTTGGCCTGACTCTCTCCATTCCTGATTAAAACAGACCTTTTCTAGCAATCTTCAAAATTATCTTCTGCTGGTAATTTTTCGCACTCTCAATATTCATGGATTCTGCTGGTCCAGAGTAAATTAAGAGGCTGGATTTGCTAATTGGTCTGAGGGTTTTAGGAAAAGGTTGGAAAGAAACATATGTCCTCTCTGTCCCTGGAAGTCTAGGAATAATTTTCTAAAAGTGATGTTTCTATTGCCCTTGCTTATATATAGAAGAACCATCATAATCCTGATTTCCTGAGACCTTGTTAAAATTTCATTATACTAAAGAAGGCATATTTGTATCAGAAGTAGGAATCAGACTTCTTTGCTCCAAAAGAAAGGACAAATGACAATGACCTTAGTATAAAATTTGATTAGAGCAGTGCAATAATTATCCAAGTTCCTTCTTTCTTTCATTCAGTCATTCATCCAATAAGCAACCATTTGCTAAGTATCTAATATATAAAGGGATAGATGCTAGGGAAGATAAAAGGCTCAAATAAGATTATATCTATTTATAAGGAATTTAAAGAGATATTGATATTTATAAACATATAAACATTAGAATTATATGTATATGTCTATGTATGTGTGTGTATATATATATATATATATATATATATATATATATATATAGAGAGAGAGAGAGAGAGAGAGAGAGAGAAAGAGAAAGAGAGAGAGAGAGAGAGAGAGAGAGAGAGAGAGAGAGAGCACTACTTGTAGTAGGTTATACCTATAATCTCTTTCACTTGGGAGGTCAAGATAAGTGAATTATTTGAGCTCAGAATTTCTGAGTTTCAGTGGATTAATTTGAGGGGGCATTCACCCTAAATCTAGCACTAATATGGTTAGCCCTTATTAGCCCTGGTAGCAAGGTGCTATCAGGATGCCTGACACTTGACAAATAGACATAGATTTTAAAAAAAGAGAAGGGAATGAGCATTTATTTAGCACCTACTATGTACCAGACTCTGTGCTAAACACTTTTTACACATATTATCTTGATCCTTACAACAACCCTGGAAAGTAGATGCTATTTTCCCATTTTATAGTTAAGAAAACTGATATAAACAGAGCTGTATTCTCTTGCCCAGGGTCACAAAGCTAAGAAATGTTTGTATTGAATAAAGATTTGAATTCAGGTCTTCCTGATTGCATCCCCATATCTCTATTCTCTGTGCCTCCAGTTGCTTAGAGTAGGTCAAAGCTCTTTGCTAATAATTAATGGGTTTGGGCCATGAGTGTCTATCTAATTTCCAGGTTGGTTGAGATAGAAAGATGTGGTCTCAGATCACCTACCTCCTCTCTAAAAAAGACAAATATAAATGATGATAAGCAATATGGAATACTTTGAGATCATATTGGGAGAAGTAAGTTAAAGCATGGGATTTAAGGAAGAATTCATGATGAGTTAAACTTGAATAAGAGCTATTAGCAAGAATAAGATGTTAGTGTGAAGGGATGAATGAACAGAGCGCTAAAGAGGACAGATTACTGGCAATCCTCAGAAAAGTAAAAGGCTTTATTTTAAAGGAATTGATCCTATTCTATAAAAAGTAAAAGAGTAAAGCATTGCTTAGAAAATAAAAAGCTTTTAAGGTATTACAAAGCCTTTTGCTGTTGTTGTAAGTCATGTGTCTTACTCCTCATGAATGCCTTTGGAGTTTTCTTGACGAAGATGCTCCAGTGATTCGTTATTTCTTTATCAAGCTCATGATACAGATGGGGAAACTCAGATAAACAGGGTTAAGTGATTTGTCTAGGATCATCTAGTTACTAAGTATCTGAGGTTAGATTTAAACTCAAGAACATGAGTTTTCCTGACTCCAGGCTCAGCATTCCATCCACCATACCACCTAGCTGTCCATGCCTAGGTGTACCATTACATTAGAGAGCCTGTTCAACACGATATTCAATGGAATAATAATGACTATGGATTGAATGATAAAGGCCATTTAGTGAGGATGATACTTTCAGTAGTCTGCCTTTCTTTGAAGTCAGTGCAATCTATTTCATCCTTTCCACATAATCTCATTTTCTCAAAATATCTTTAGTATCAGGTTCACAACCTTCCTCTTTACCTCATATTTTGATACCGTCCTCAGGAACATAAATATTCATGTTATATATCTTATAAATTGTCATTAAAATTCCTTATTCTAATCAGATCTCATCCAAACATTTTAGCAACATACAAGTATAGTAACAGCTTAGACTTAATGATTTTGTGAGAGATTCTTAACCTGAGGGCTTTTATATATACATATATAATATACATATATTTTACATATGTATAGTTTTTAAAGACCTCTTTTGGTAACTACATTTAACTTTAATTGGTTCATTTTGTAATCTTATGCATTAATTTTTTTTATTTTTAATAATAACAATTGCTAACATTTATGTGGTGCTTTAAAGTTTGAAAGCACAAATTTGTGAGGATCTCATTTGATTTGCACAATACTGGGAGATAGGTGCTTATATCATTCCCACTTTAGCTATATAGAACTTAGAGGTTAAGGATCACACTGTGAGGAAATACCTGAGACTAGCTTTAAACTTAGTTTTTTTTTTCCCCCTGACTCAAGGATCAGAGCACTCTGTCTCTCTCTTTCTGCCTCTCTGTCTTTAAATCTTTAAAAAGGTTTAAAATTATTGTTCTGATTACATGGGCATAGCTTTCACTGGACTAAAAGTGGGGTCTATGGCATAAAAATGTTAAGAATCCTTGCTTTAGTGGAATTGCACTACCTATATAATTATAAACTTTGAAATTAGTCTCCTCACATACTCTTAGCTCTCCAGTTTTCTTTTTTCATTTGCTTTATAATGCTATCATGATATTTGCTCATTTTAAAAATGTTTGTGTATCATCCATTTGTCCCACTATGGCTAAATTTGCCTCCATGTTTAGTCTTGACCCCCTTGTTGAATAGGTTATTGATTCACTAGAATTTTCCTAATCTCCAACATTCTGAAAACTGATCAGCTAATCTTATACTTTGAAAAAAATTTCTCCACATCTGATATCCATAAAGTCATGAAATTTATCTATTTTCTCTCATAAATGTATAATTTAGCTTTAGTTATCTTCTTATTGCTGCTCTTTCCCAGTTACTGTTTCAAACTTTTTTTTTCTTTCCCAAATTCTTCAATCTACTTTTCTCCCCAAATCAACATATCCTTTACCTCTACCCTAAAGCCTCAAAATATACTCCAACTTCTTAGAACATACAAAAATCATCTTAGCATAGAATCTTTTAATTTCATTCATTCAACAACACTTCTTACATACTTGTTATATGGCAACTTCAAATGTAAATCAAAGACATTTGTATTTTATTTTAGAGGCCATAGGGAGCAACTGAAGTTGCTTGAGCAGAGGAATGATGAAGATGCAACCTCAGGAGTCTCTAAAGAAGAATCTCTAACTCACATGATGAGTAGTTATCCTATCTTTACTTGAATAATTCTGATGAAGGGAAATCCATTGTTTCCTGAAGCAGTTCATTTAACTTTTCAATGGCTCTAATTGAGAGGAAAATTTTCAGTTTCCACCCATTACTCTCAGTTTTGGTCTCTGAGGCAATAAAAAAAGTCTAATACTTCTTCTACTTAACAGCCCTTCATATTCCCTAGATGCCTTCAATCTCCCTTCCCTATTCCCTAAATAGATTTTAGGGAGCTAAATGTTTAGAATTAAAATGTTCCTGTACTTTTTCATCCTTATCATCTACAATAAAAGAAATATATTCTCAGACCTTGTTAAGGCTACTCCCATTTCCTATGCCCTTGATTTTATCCTCTTCCAGCATTATGATCCAACAGACATCTTTTCTTTTTCATGAATCATTAGCTACCTTACATTATTAAGTTCTTATCTGTCTACAAACATACTCAGATTTCTCCATTCCTAAACATATAATCAAAAACCAACTCATTCCTTTTTTTTTCTTCTCACAATCTATTGTCACTGTACTCTCCCTTGTCCACCCAACTCTTTCCTTCTCTTCTTTGCTCTAAACTGATGAAGTGTGATTTATCCTCACTAAAGCCAACAACTTTATATGTACCCATGATCCCATGTCCTCTCATTTTCTTCTGAAAATTGCCTTACAATAATCTTTTATTTTTCATTTAATTTTAATATGGCCCTAAAGCCTACCCACATACTTAAGTTTCTTCCCACCAAAAACATATCAACCAACCAAGAAAAAAAACAAAAACCTCATTGAGAACTATGAGCTCAAGATATTTTTCTATATTTCACTCACTTTTTCTAGCCATAATCCTAGAAAAAAAACTTTCATTGGCTCTATTTCTTCTTCTTTCCTTTCTCTTTTAAATTTTATACAAAATAGATTCTGACCTCATTATTCAACTGACAGTATTTGCTCCATAATTATTGATGATTTAATTCTGTTCAGATCTAATTAGTTAGTTCAGATTTAACGACCCTTTTGTCTTATCTAGGATTTGACAATTTTAACCACATTTGTTTCCTCCTGGATCTTCTCTTCTCTCCATGTTTTTGTTAAGACTATTTTCTCTAGGTTATTTTGTATATCTTATCATTCCTCAGTCTATTTTGCTGGATTGTTGTCCATACAATGCCTCCTAATTCTTCTCATAAACTTTAATGGGCTCAATTATTATTACTATGAAGATGATTGCAGGATCTAGATATTCTATGTTATCACCTTTCTAAGTAATAGGCCTATATCACTAACTGCCTATTGGGCATGTTGATCTTCATGTACCTATATAATATAAAAATGTTATATATTCTTTCATTACCCAAATATTTCCAAAAGACCAAGTTTTTATTCAACCACAAAAAGTCCCAGAGGTTAGTCACATAGAAATATCAATGTTAAGACAAGACAGAGAATCCAACTACATCTGACACTCAACATCTACAAATTTTTTTTTCTTTTCTTGTAAACCAACCTCTTTCTTTTCTGTGTGAAAAGCACTGTCATTCTTCCAATTACTGTTTCATAGCCTTTATTTTATTCCCTAATCCTCACTTTTATTCCCCTACATTTCATTTCCTGTAGTTTTAATCTCCATTTCTTGAGTATTTTTGTTTTGTTTTGTTTTTTGCTTCTCTTCACAACTCTAGTCTAAGTCCTCATCATTTCTCACTTGTACTATGACAATAACTTCAAAGTTGATCTTCCTTCCTCAAGTCTCTTCCAATTCTAAATCTTTCTCCAAAGTTACCAAACTTATTTCCCTAAAGTTTTGCTCTGATCATATTTTCCCTAAAAGATTGATAATATGTATTATATGAAATATATGTCTAATATTTATGTTAATATAAAATTAAAGAATTATGCCCCAACCCCAATTGCAGAGCACATATTAAGTACTGTTTTTGTCATTTAAAACTCTCCAAGCCCTGACCCTATGCTGCCTTTCTTGATTTATTATGGATTACTTACTCCTCTTCATGTATTGTGTATTATAGCCATACTGGGTTTCATGTTTTTCCTCTCATTCAATTCCATCATTTCTTGTCTCTGTTCCTGTGTATTTATTCTTCTGTATCTTCTTAGCTCTACATCTTAGAATGCCTTGATTTTGTTAATTCTTAGTCTCTTCCCCTCCCCTTTATAAGGATTTCCCACAATTCTTCTTTATTCTGTCCTCATAACATATTGTCTTCCATCAAAGGTAACTTTGAATTTGTGTTGTATTTGCTTAGTATATACTATAAATGTGCATGTTGTTTGCCCTAGTAGAATGCGGGTTAAATTTATCTCTTGTTCTGATTAGTAGAAGAAGAAAGGAAGGAAGGAAAGAAGGAAGATTTCAAAGGGGAACCTGAAATATAAATACAAATCATACCAAAGACAGGGGAATAATTTACAAATTGTATTTTATATTAATCAAACATCTCATCTTAGTGATGTATGTGGAATTAGGGAAAGTCATTTAAGTTTTGTCATAGGTATGTTGAGGTTTTATGATATATAAATCTTTTTTTTTCTTTCATCAGAATACTCTTTTTTTTTCCTTTCATCAAAATACTCTTTTTTTATTATAGCTTTTTATATACAAGTTATATGCATGAGTAATTTTACAGCATTGACAATTGCCAAACGTTTTATTCCAATTTTTCCCCTCCTTCCCCCCATCCACTCCCCCTCATGGCAGGTTGACCAGTACATGTTAAATATGTTAAAGTATAAATTAAATACAATATAAATAAACATGTCCTAACAGTTATTTTGCTGTACAAAGAGAATCAGACTTTGAATAGTGTACTATTAGCCTGTGAAGGAAATCAAAAATGCAAGCAGACAAAAATATAGGGACTGGGAATTCTATGTAGGCTGGTTCAATTCATTACTGCTCTATTGGAATTGATTTGGTTCATCTCAATGCTGGATGTGGCCACATCCATCAGAATTGATCATCATTGCTGTTGAAGTATATAATGATCTCTCGGTCCTGGTCATTTCACTCAGCATCACTTCATGTAAATCTCTCCATGCCTTTGTGAAATAGTCCTGTTGGTCATTTCTTATCGAACAATAATAATCCATAATATTCATATACCACAATTTATTCAGCCATTCTCCAGTTGATGGGCATCCACTCAGTTTCCAGTTTCTGGCCACTACAAAGAGACCTGCCACAAACATTCATGCATGTACAGGTCCCTTTCCCTTCTGTAAGATTTCTTTGGGATATAAGCTCAGTAGAAACACTGCAGGATCAAAGGGTATGCACAGTTTGATAATTTTTTGAGCATAGTTCCAAATTGCTCTCCAGAATAACTGGATATATTCACAATTCCACCAACAATGTATTAGTATTCCTGTTTTCCTGCACTCCCTCCAATATTCCGCATTATCTTTCCCTGTCATTCTAGCCAATATGACAGGGTTGTAGTGGTATCTCAGAGTTGTCTTAATTTGTATTTCTCTGATTAATAATGACTTGGAGCATCTTTTCATATGGCTAGAAATAGTTTCAATTTCTTCGTTTGAGAATTGCTCTGATACAGCTAAGCCATCTTCATTTGATTTTTTTTTTCATTAATTCCCTTGAAATTCTTGATCTTTTTTTTTTCCCATATGAACTTTGTTGTTATTTTTTCTAGTTCATCAAAGTAGTTTTTTGGGAATCTGATTGGTATAGCGCTATATATAAATAGATTAGTTTAGGTAGTATTGTCATCTTTATTATATTTGCTTGCCCTATCCAAGAGCATTTAATATTTTTCCAGTTGGTTAGATCAGACTTAATTTATGTGGAAAGTGTTTTGTAGTTTTGCTCATAAAGTTTCTGATTTTCCCTTGGCAGATAGATTCCTAAATATTTTATACTATCAGTAGTTACTTTAAATGGAATTTCTCTTTGTAACTCTAACTGTTGGATTTTGTTAGTAATATATAAGAATGCTGATGACTTATGTGGGTTTATTTTGTATCCTGCAGCTTTGCTAAAGTTGTGGATTATTTCTAATAACTTTTTATTAGAATGTCTGGGATTCTCTAAGTATACCATGATATCATCAGCAAAGAATGATAATTTGGTTTCCTCATTACTTACTCTAATTCCTTTAATTTCTTCCTCAACTCTTATTGCCACAGCTAGCATTTCTAATACAATATTGAATAGGAATGGTGATAGTGGGCAGCCCTGTTTCTCCTGATCTTATTGGGAATGGTTGCAATTTGTCCCCATTACATATGACGCTTACTGATGGTTTTAAATAGTTGCTACTGATTATTTTAAGGAAAAGTCCATTTATTCCTATACTCTCAAGTGTTTTTAATAGGAATGGATGTTGGATTTTATCAAATGCTTTTTCTGCATCTATTGAGATGATCATATGGTTTTTTGTTAATTTGGTTATTAATATGGCCAAAGATAGTTTTCCTAATATTGAACCAGCCCTGTATTTCTGGTATAAAATCTACTTGATCATGGTGTATTATCCTGAGCATTTTCTATAGTCTTTTTGCTAATATCTTATTTAAGATTTTTGCATCAATATTCATTAGGAAGATTGGTCTATACTTTGCTTTCTCTGTTTTCAACCTACCTGGTTTAGGTATCAGTACCATGCCTGTGTCATCAAACAGAATTTGGTAGGACTCCTTCATTCCCTATTTTTTCAAATAGTTTATATAGCATTGGGGCTAATTTTTCTTTAAATGTTTGGTAGAATTCACATGTAAATCCATCTGGTCCTGGGGATTTTTTTTAGGGAGTTGGTTAATAGCTTGTTCTATTTCTTTTTCTGAAATGGGACTATTTAAGCAATTTACTTCCTCCTCTGTTAATCTGAGAAGCCTATATTTTTGGAGATAGTCATCCATTTCACTTAGGTTATCAAATTTATTGGCATAAAGTTGGGCAAAGTAAACCCTTATTATTTCTTTAATTTCTTCTTCATTGGTGGAAAGTTCTTCCTTTTCATTTTTAAGACTACTAATTTGATTTTCTTCTCTCCTTTTTCTAATCACATTTACCAAAGGTTTATCAATTTTTTTGTTTTTCATAAAATCAACCCTTAATTTTATTTATTAGTTGAATAAGTTTTTTTTTTTACTTTCAATATTATTGATTTCTCCTTTTAATTTTAGAATTTCAAGTTTAGTAATTGATTGGGAGTTTTTAATTTGGTCTTTTTCTAGCTTTTTAATTTGTAAGCCCAAATCATTGATCTTCTCTTTCTCCATTTTATTCAAGTAAGCCTCTAAAGATGTAAAATTTCTTCTTATTACCACTTTGGCTGCATCCCACAAATTTTGGTATGATGTATCATCGTTATTATTATCTTGAGTGAAATTATTAATTGTGTCTATAATTTGCTTTTTCACCCAATCATTCTTTAAGATGAGATTATTTAGTTTCCAATTGCTTTTTGGTCTATTTACCCCTAACTTTTTGTTGAATGTAGTTTTTATTGCATTGTGATCTGAAAAGAAAGCATTTACTATTTTTGCCTTCCTGCATTTAATTTTGAGGGCTTTATGTCCCAATATATGTTCAATTTCTGTGTAGGTTCCATGAACTGCTGAGAAGAAAGTATACTCCTTTCTGTCACTATTCAGTTTTTTCCAAAGATCTAGCATACCTAATTTTTCTAATATTCTATTTACCTCTTTAATTTCTTTCTTATTTTTTTTTGTGGTTTGATTTATCTAATTCTGAGCATGCAAGATTGAGATCCCCCACTATTATAGTTTTGCTGTCTATTTCTTTTTGCAACTCTCTTAACTTCTTCTTTAGGAAGTTAGATGCTATACCACTTGGTGCATATATGTTTAGTATTGATATTGCTCCATTGTCTATGCTACCCTTTAACAAGATATAGTTTCCTTCCTTATCTCTTTTAATTAGATCAATTTTTGCTTTTGCTTGATCTGAGATAAGAATGGCTAGTCCTACTTTTTTTACTTCACCTGAAGTATAATAGATTCTGCTCCAGCCTTTTATCTTTACTCTGTATGTATCTCCCTACTTTAAATTTGTTTCCTGTAAACAACATATTGTAGGGTTCTGACTTTTGATAGAATTTGCTATCTGCCTTCGCTTTATGGGAGAGTTCATCCCATCACATTTACAGGTAAAATTACTAATTCTGTATTTCCTGCCATTGTAATATCCCCAGATTATGCTTTTCTTTTTCTTGCCCCCCCCCTTATCCCTTTCCCTAGTATTAAATTTATGGGCCCCACTTGTGTCACACAGCTCTTTCTCTTTAGGATCTCTCCCTCCTCCCTTTGAATCTCTTACCCTTTCTTGTATTCTTTCCTTACCACTCTTTTCCCTTTTCCCTTTTCCTCTCTCACTTTTTAATGAGGTGAGAGAAAATTCTCTGTAAAATAAATATGTCAATTATTTTCTCTTTGAATCAGCACTGATGAGAGTAAGATTCACACAATGTTCCTCCCCCTCTCTATATTACCTATGAGAGGTTTCCTTTGCCTCATCGTGGGATATATCTTCCCTCTTTTTATCTCCCCTTTTCCCTTTTCTTACGCTATTCCCTTTCCATTTCTACTTCCATTTTTTATATTATAGCAGTAAAATCAAATTATACATGTGGTTTTTATGTATATCCACAACAAATACAGTTCTCAAGAGTTCCTTTTACCTTTTTATGCTTTTCTTGAGTCCTATGGTTGGAGATCAAATGTTTTGTTTAAATCTGGTTTTTTCCTTAGAAACAAATGGAATTCCTCTGTTTCATTAAATGTCCATCTTCTTCCATGTTAAAAATGCTCAGCTTAACTGGGTAGTGTAATGATCGCGTATTTAAAATCAGCTGGAATCAGGAACTCAGGTTAAGGGAAAAATCTTCAGTCTTTATTGAAGTGAAGAGGTGAAAAAAGATTGCAGTAGCAATATGGGCAGCTGTGACAGGAAGCCAGCTAGCAGAGCAAGTGGGCCTGAGCTCTCCTCCCCTTCCTTTTTCACTCCCCTGCCTCCACCCACCAGAATTGTGGTTTCCTATACAACACATCAGGACTTGCACAAAGAGTGGGCGGGGGCCATTCTTTCTCCAAGCTTATATATTAATAGAGTATGGTCCAATTACTATTTAGCCTCATGTGCTTGGGACCTCAGTGCATCAACTCATTTATTCTTGGCTGCATTCCAAGTTCTTTTGCCTTTCAGAATATCAGATTCCAGGCCCTTCGATCCTTTAATGTTGAGGCAGCCAGATCTTGAGTCACCCTTATTGTGGTGCCTCGGTATTTGAATTTTTTTTTTTCCTGGCTGCTTGTAATATTTTTTCTTTAGTCTGATAGCTCTGAAATTTGGCCACAATATTCCTTGGAGTTTTTATTTTAGTGTCTTTTTCAGAAGGTGTTTGATGAATTCTTTCAACATCTATTTTTTTTTTGTTTATTTTTTATTTTTTTAATTATTTTTTTAATAACTTTTTATTGATATGCCAGGGTAATTTTTTACAGCATTATCCCTTGCATTCACTTCTGTTCCAATTTTTCCCCTCCCTCCCTCCACCCCTTCCCCTAGATGGCAAGCAGTCCTTTACATGTTGAATGGGTTGCAGTATATCCTAGATACAATATATGTGTGCAGAACTGAACAGTTTTCTTTCAACATCTATTTTACCTTCTGGTTCTATTACTTCTGGGCAGTTCTCTTTCATGATTTCCTGTAAAATAGTACTTAGGCTCTTTTTTCCATCATAATTTTTGGGTAGTCCAATCATCCTCAGGTTATCTCTCCTAAATCTATTTTCCAGGTCTGTTGTTTTTCCAAGTAAATATTTGACATTTTTTTCTAATCTCTCATTTTTTTTTTGTTTGTTTGTTTTGCTCGACTGATTCTTGATGTCTCAATGAATCAGTCATTTCTATTCTTTCAGTTCTGATTTTTAGTGAGTTATTTTCTTCATTAGATTTTTTTTTTTTTTACTTCTTTTTCTATATGTCCAGTTGAGTTTTTAAATGAATTGTTTTGCTCCATGGAATTTTTTTTTCCATTTCACTATTTTTTTTTTAGTGAGTTATTTTCTTTTTCCAATTCACAAATCCTACTTTCTTGGGAATTCTTAACCTTTTCTAATTTAAATTCTGTTTTCCTGCACTTCTTGGGAGTTTTTTGCCTTTTCCAAATAACATTTCAGGAAATTGTTGCTCTCTTGCATAGCTTCTCTTTCCTTTCCTCATTTTTCTTCTAGTTCTCTTTTAAGGTTTTTAATAGTCTCTTCTAGGAGAGCCTTTTGTGTTGGCAACCATCAATTGTCTGGAGACTGTCTGCTGTTAGTCTCCTCAGGATTGAAAACCTGCTCTCTTTCTTTATAGAAGCTATTGATAATCCTTTTGATTTTTTTACTCATTTTTAAAGCCTGTAGGGCCAGGAGGTTGCCAACTTCCTCTGCAGAGCAAGTAAAGATGTATGGATGGATAGGTGTACTGCCAACTGGGTGGCTACAAAGAGCAGTGAGGTACTGGAGTGCACTGGGAAAGAGTTCCCCACTCAGTAACTCAGGCCTGCAGGGCTGAGCTGGGAAAGTGCCCTGCAAAGAAACCTCCTGTGGGAGATTAGGACTGTCCTGGGGCTAGAAGCTGGGCAGTGAAAATGTCACTGCCCCAGGCCAAAGCCCTCCAGGTGGTGTGGCTATAAGCAGCTGACTAGTGAATAGTCCCGCAGGGACTGGAAGTGTCCCTGCCCAAGGAAGCACAATCAGCTGCGAAAGTTCTATTGCCCCAGGCCGAGCCCCCCACTGTGCAGACTAGAGGCTGCCCCAGGCTGTGCTCCCCCTCCCCCCAGCCATCCAGATTTGTAAGTGTCCCTGCAAAAGCCCCTTACAGCAGGATATGGCTGCAGGGCTGTGTACTGGCTGAGCTGAGTCACTTCCGGTTTTGGGTGGTTATAGCTAGATCTTGTTAGGTTCTGGCTTTTTTAGAGAGTACCCTCTGTCTTTGGCTTTAATTTCTCTGCCAGTTTAATGCTTTATAATCAAGGCAAAGCAGTTAGCCTATGGGAGAGTCATCTCTATCCTCAGAGGTCACCCCCACCCCTAGTCTGCTCCAGATGTTAGTCTCTCCCTGCCTGCACTTGTCTGTTCCTGGCCCCTCAGGACAAACCTTTCCTGGCAATCTTCTGCCAGCTTATCTTCTGCTGATAAGTTGTGCTTCTAAACTTCATTGGTTTTACCAGTCAGGCACTATATTTGAGGCTGAATTTAATGTTGTTTGTGAGGGCATGAAAGGAACTTAGAAAGTCATGTGTGCCTTCTCTGCTATCTTCACTCCACCCCATGATATGTAAATCTTAAACAAATTCCAGAAAGTTAACAGATAACTATTTCAGATGATGTGGGCTATTAATTTTAGAATGTTACTGACAACTTTGAGATGACTTGTATGTTAACAAACTAGCCCCAAGGTAGCACAGATAAATAAGAGTTTGTTCCTTCCCAAAAAAACTTATAAAAATTAGATCTCAAACTCATAATCCTCAAGCACTCTTTCTTCTGCATTACATACTTGCTACCTATGGTATCAACTCTAGTATCTTCATCCTTTTCTTCCTGTCTGCCTTCCTTATCCATATCCTGTTTCCCCTACCACCTGCCTCTGTACCTTTTTCACTACTTCTCTCTATCTTCTGTGATGTTTACCCCTACACCCTCTGTGCTTATTAAAGTGTAATTATAGTCCCATTTCTCATGGCTATCATGATCTTTCTCAGTGAATATCCAAAGAATCAGGCATGTCTACCCACCTTTTATAAATTCACAAATTAATATCAATTCAGAATCTTAATTCATTGAGGGTACAAACTGTTTTACTTTTGTCTCTGTATTTTCCAGTGTGCACCACAATCTTTGGTGATTAGCATGTATTTAAATAAATGTTGGCTGATTCATATATAATATTAAACATCTCAGTTCTCTTCTTCAAATTCTAATCTTAAAAAGTTTTATAAGTACTAATAATGAATAAATTAAAAACATATTTTTAAAGATAATATTTATACTTCATTTAAATAGCACTCAAAAGCTTTGGAAAATATATCTTATGTGATTCTGTCAATAATCATCAACATTGGTCCTTAAGATCCATTTGGTTTCATTCTCTTCAGCATTAGGATGTTTATTTTTTTATTGAATAATTCTGAATTTAGTTAAATAGCTCTAAGTGTTTAGTTAGGGAAAAAGCCTTTATATCTAGGATTGAATTGGGCTTTTTGGCTAATCTCACATTCAACTCTCTCTCTGGTTAGCCTATGGATTCTTTGTGATTGAAGCAAAATTCAGTGTACCAGAAATATTTGGGTAATAAAAAAGTAGATTATATTAGGATATATGGAAAGACAGACTTTAGGAAGAACAGTTTAGGAAAACATTTCCTTGGGACTTCCCTCATGTTGGATACTTTTCTTTGGGATATCTATTGAACTAATGACTTTCCTCTTTATCTCTTGGCTCTGTCACAGCCCACTCCTCCACTTGTTTCAGGCTTTCCTAAACCTCTCAAATCTGAACATACAGAATTTTTTAGTCAATTCTGAAAATACTTCTGTTTTTTATAAATTACTTAAAGAATGAAATGTTGTATTGCAATGACTATGGTTAATTCATAGAGTTATACAGTTCTTGTTCATGCTCAATTATGGTTGATTCAATCCCAAAATATTTGTACCTCCTCAAGGCACAAAAGCCAAATTGGGGTTGTTTCAATATTTCCCTTACAGATTGAATAAGGGACTTGTCATCCACAGCTCTGTGTTCAAATTCTGTCTGCACACCTAACCACCTTTGGAAAAGCCATTTCATATTTTTGGGTTTCAGATTTCTCATTTGTAAAGCGAAATGATTGAACTAAATGAATTTTAAAACTTATGATGATATGACCTCATGTAATTTCATTGAAACTACAATCACTTGAATTTATTCTGCAGTGCACTCTCTCCCTGACTTGGATAATACTATTCATTGTGCTTAGAACATCCTCCCTTGTCTTTGCCCATTAAATTTCTATTTCTTCTTTAAAGTTCAACTTATTAATTCAATCAATCAAAAACCATCTTTCTGTCAGAGTCTTAAATTAATAATGTTTTCCTCAAGGATCTAATTTATTATTTTATATATAGTCTCAGTAAAAATATTTATGATGTTTTTGGCTTTTTTATTTGGTTATTTGGACAGGATATTGTGATATATTCATATATATTATATATATACATAGAGAGAAATATATATAAATACATATATACATACAATAATATACATACACATTCATTTGCATAAACACACAACACATATATACATAAACACACATGTATGTACAAAAATACACAGATACACACACATATATACAAATATATAAACACATATGTACATTATACACACACATTTATATTCATATACCCACATATTTATATATATCTTATATATACACATGCATGCATGTATAAATATACACAATTTATACATATATAGGTATACACATATATAAACAGATATACAGACAATTATGCAATATATGTATACATATATCATATATACACAAACATATGCATATATATGCACTGTATATGTGTTTGCTTATATATGATACACAAACACACACACACACACATAATGTATATACACATAGACATGTATATAATAACAATTTTATATTATATACATGCATATATACAAATCTATACACCTATGCAAATATATACTACACATAAACATATACATGCATATATACAGACACAAATATATGAATTTGTGCGCATAAACACACATGAACATATAACTGCATACATATACACACTTATATATTATATGCACATAGCACATACAAACATATATAAATGTTTACATATAATATATATTTGTTTATATATGTTATATAAATGAATGTTTATATATAATGTTAAATATCTATATAATAAAATAAAAAAATAAAAATAAATATAAATGTCATATAAATAAATTTGTTTGTATATAATAAATTATTATATTTTAAAAATATTTAAAAAAATAAAATAAGTTTGTATATAAACACATTTATTATGATGCGAATATACATATATGTATATGCACACATATACCTATACATATTGTCTATAAATATGCATACACTTATTACACACATGAACCTACACATTGTATATGAACACATGCACATACAACAAAATAATCTATATATATACACATATCACATGTATATCTATGTATACATATGCATATATTATAAACATTTATGCCTACAATACATACATGTATATAGACACAACACATGTTATGTACATGCACAGCACATGCAAGTGCATATCACATGCAACACATATATGTACCCATATACACATGTTATAAATATGCATGTACATGCATATATACATATTCACAATGCATTGCATATACATATGCATGTACATAGAAACTCATACATATATTTATATGTTGGAATCCTTACTAACTGCTAAGTAATTAGAGTTGATCTAATCTTACAAGAATATGTTTTGGCCAGAACCTGAAACAAGGTACTAAGTAGAACTAATTAAGACAAGGCTTGTGTTCACACCTTTACTCATTGGAGTCCACAAGTATGCTAGCTTCACAAAGTATATTTTCTAACTTCAAGAGAGTTCACACCTCCCTTAAAGTCATTGGGCCAGAGAGCACTATGGGAGAAAACCCATAATCCCATTCTCTCAGAAGAGGCAGATAAAAAGCCAGCGATGAGGGATCTATGGCAGAATACATTTTTTCCTCTTGGCTGGCTGATCGTGCTGGACTCGAGAGGAATGACTCTTGTGCAGAGAACACTTTAACAGATTTCAGTGGAGCTACGCCAGAAGCCCTCTCTCCACGGCAAGTTGGTGGCTGGGCTCCCCAGAAGGAGATAAGAGAGACCTTCCATCTCTGTCTTGGTTGGAGGCAGAAGAAAGCAGAGTCAGAGGCTGAAGGACAGAACCTTTGGATTTGGAGACATCCGAAGGGCTCCAAGCCTCTAAACCGGCTGTGCTTTGAGAAGAACAAACTCCAACATTTGAACTCTAACATTTATATGTTACACATGTGCACAACACACACATATTTATACACCCATATATATATACATGCATATATACTTATATTATTATTATTATTACATCTATTTGCACATGTATATAATATATAGAATATATACTCATTATAGATTATATATTATACACACAAACGTACATACATATTTACATATATACATATGTGTGTATATGCACATATATGGATTTATATATGTATATGTAAATATGTGTGACTATATAGGGATATTTATACACTGAGACACATATACACACATATGTGTGCATGTGTCTCTCTGTCTTTTCCCTACACTGTAAAAAGTCCATGACAGTATGATAACGTGACTGTTTTTTTTTTAATCTATGTATTTTCTTTAGATCCTAATGCCAAGCTCTGCACATAGTAGTTGTTTAATAGAATTTTATTTAATTCAGCAGAACTTTTTTCACTGGACATGACAAAGAACACTTCATTGGGAATCAGAAATACCATTGTTGTTTTCCCTCCACATTAAACACCTTCCAGTGTATGACTTTGGGTTGCAGCTCTAAAATAGGGATGGCTATTCACTCACCCCTTAGGTCTCAAAGTTACTATGAAGAAAATACTTTGTACATTATCTGAGCACATACTGTCCAAATGGGGGCCTCACATTGCATGTACTCAATCAGAAATGAAGATTTTTACAAGCATATTCAGTTTTCATGTCAATAAAAGGACAAAGGATTTAAAGATTTAAAATATGGAAATAGTATAGTCAATGCCTTTCATATGCTTTGAAAATTATGGAAGCTTAATATATATTCAATAAAAATCAATTACATTACTCCTTATTCTTGTCACTCAGTAAACATAAAACAATACTTAGCTTGCTATATTTCAAATACTTGGCTTCTGAGTTACAGTCAAACCCACCAAATGAATGAGTTGACATGTAGGCCATATTTACTGAAAACCAATATTGAAAACTATAAATATGAATACAGGATAATCCTAAATCTGACTTCAGTCATTTAGATTCAAGAATCTAAAGTCCAAACTCCACAGAAAATTGGTGACAGAATTAAAGCAATAAAGGTATCATCAGACAATATTCAAGATAGTTGTTGCACTTAATTATATCATCTCCAATTTAGCATATTCTGCTGCCTTCCCTAGTTTGTGTTTGGTCTTAATCTTCTGATACCTTCTAGCTTTCTTGGAATCCTTCAAGTCACAGTTAAATTAATCCTATCTTCTATAGAATGTTCTTTCCCAATGCCTCAACTCTACTGACTTCTTATTATTGATTATTTCTAATTTATCTTGCATGGAGTTGGTTTGTACATAGGTCTTTACTTGTCACTTCTGATAGCTCTTAACGTGTACCCTTCTTGAGAGCAAACTGTCTTCTACCTTTCTTTGTCTTCCTAGTGCTTAACAGAATGCCTAACACATGAGTGCTTAATAAATGACTGATTCTTTCTATTTAACTTTCAATAATAACAAGTATGCTAATAATTACTCCCAAATGCAATGTACTAGGTATTTTTGAGTGTTAAGCTTTAATACCAAATAGCTTTACGATCCTAACAAGATAAATTAAAGTTCTTTAGGCATTAAATTGATTTGTTTACATAAAGGGGAAATGCAATGTTTCTAAAGTTTAAATGGACAAGAAAATGTAAAATGCAGAGAACTCCAAAAAAGAATAAATGATAACTATTCATCCAAGAATGCAGAAATAGATTGGGAGATGCTGGATTAGGTAAATTCCATGAATGTTGATGGTTTCAACTATGTTTTTTTTTTTTTTGTTATCTTAGTGAGGTGAATGGAATACAAAGTTATTAATAATGATTACAGGTTCATTTTAATCATGGATAAATCAAACTTTATTGAGATTCAGTGTTGGTGATACTAGAAATTGTGTTTATAAAAATTATATATTAAAGGATAAAAAGTTACAAGGGCATAATCTAAAAATTACTTCATGCAAATTATGAAGCAATATCTAAATATTAGCTAGTGTTCATGTTTGACTCCTAGATTTTTAGGACTTATAGAGAAACTGAAATATCACCTAATGATTTTACTGAGTGTTTTAGGTGAAACCTTTTTCATCTGACTGTGTGGCAAATATAACATGATAGCAATGTTATATTTACAGTTCACTGTTTTAATTAGAGAAAGAGAGAGAACTTGGGAGCTGAGAAGCACAAACAGACCCGTATTGCTATAAAATAGCTGAGCACCAGAATAAGCATTGTGGGTATTAGCATGTAAATGAGCACAGCATGGATTTTAAAGCTGCTTTCATGCCTCACAAGTGAGAAGGGTGAATAGTCTTCCTAACCGGTCATCTTCTTCAGACACTGTCTATATGAATTCATAATCCTAAATGCAAACTTTTTAGGATAAGAAAAGTCTCTTAAGAATGTATTTCTACTGCAGAGGGATTTTACCTCCCCAATCACTGGGGAAGATAAAGGTTTCTGTTTACATTTTGAAAAATGATTGTGAAAGCATGAGTGTTGCAATCTAAAATGTGTGAATGTGAGCTGTTTGTATTGGGGGCTGAGTAATGCATGGCTTTGAATATAAACAGAATAAATCAAAGGCTTGGTTTACATTAGGGCTTGCTTTTAACACCTCTATAAGTACTGCTAATATCAAGGAAAGAAAATGATTGTGTTAAAGATAAATGCTGGACAGATACAACCTGGAGTGACCTCCTATATAGTAAATCTACAGGAAAAGCATTTGGTGCTCACCTCCCACTCACCTAGCCTCACTCACTCCCACATAGCATGTTGAAATATTGATACACCCCAGGTGCTAGACTTAATTCATTGGAGAAATCCTATTTGCTGTTTTCCCTCTCTTCTCCCTCCCCGCCAAAATATAGAGTGGGGGGAGCTAAAGCACATGGTCAGGAATGATTGTGTTTGATGCAAATTATATTTAGGCTCTTTCCCTCAAAAAGACCTAAGTCTCCTTATACGCAGAACATCAGGCGAGTTACATAGGAGAATTGTTAGCATTGCCAGCTGCAAAGTGTTTCACTAACAGTAATTAAACACATGCTGGGAAATCATCACAAGGGGATAGCTCCATGGAGCTGGTGCTCACTAGCCCCGTGATTCGCAATCTAAGGGTCTTCTGTCTTCAGTTTTCCAGGGGTGAGGGGTGCCATGAGGCTGAAACCTATTCCCAGGCGCTGACCTTCCCTCTGCTGAAGTGGATGTGTTCAGTCACTTGCAGTGAGGAACCCTTCATGTGCCAGGAGCACCCCATAACCTTTGTACTAATTCCCATGACACCCTCTGTGTATCACTGTAGGATTCAGCTGGCATGTCTTTCCAAGCGAAGGGAGAACAAAAGATACTGCGGCACATCTGAAGAGGGCTAGTTGTGTGTGCCTGAATGTAGGGTCATGGTTTGAAAAAGGCTGAGAACCCCCTACCTTGCACTAAAAGGTTTTCAATACATTGAGACACATTTTTTTAATGTGCTCCTATAAGCCACATTAGGCCCAGTTCATTTATGTATTCAATTCAATTGCATTTCAGTCAATTGGCTCAGATTTTATTGGGCACAAAAAACCCCAAGAAAAATGTAGATGCCATTCTCTCTCTGATGTTCCTTGATAACAGTTTGCTGTCATTTGTTAAAAAAAAAATGCTTCAAATAAAAAATCTGGTGTTGGAAAGAGGGATCCTGCTATGATAAATATGCAACAGCTCCAAATGAATGTCAAGGAGGGGAAACTATATGTAAAAATTTAAAAGCTATAAGTTACTTACCTTGTTCCAGAAATGATGTCTGACATATATACATATATAATACATATATATGTATGTATGTATGTAGTGTTAATCACAGTAATGCTGTTCACACAGCCAATATTCAATAAATACTCATTTGAATGACCAAGTTAGGAAATTATTTGAACTTACTTTAAGAATATTTTAATTACTTTACAGTTATTTCATTAATCCAGATGAAATATCTATATAAAATAATGATTCTTGTTCTTCTTGTGCAGGTACAAACAACTCAAGGCTTATTAACAATTACTTTAGAGAATACAAGATACATAATAGATGTGAAATTTGGATTTGATATATGATGTTTGAGTCAGATAAGATGATGCTATGTTGTGCAGAGATCATGGAAGAAGCTGGTTCAAACCCCATCTTAGACACTTAATAACTGTATAACTTTATGTAAACATTTTCTAAGTCTTAGTTTTATTTATAAAATCAGGATAATAATAGTAATTTTCTCACAGGATCAATGTGAAGATAAAATACACATAAAGTCCTTCACAGACAAAGAATAAGAACTAGACCTATGACTTAATTAGCATATGGAACTCCCAGAGAACAAAATCTCTTCTATTAATAGAGGTTGGCACTTTCTCTGCAACTTAGTCTTAGAAATTGCCTAGAGGACTGAAAGGTTAAATGATCTTTCTGTCATCACATATCCAGTCTGTGTCAATACTGGAACTCACATCTCCCTGTTTTTATGGTCACATTTATCTAATAAAGCACCTTCCTCAACTGTGTTACAAATTGTCTTGTGGATATAAACTATTATTGAGATAATTATAAACATTTTATCTGATCCAAAATAGCAAACATTTTATGAATTTTATACAATTTATTAGTGATTACTATTTGCATTATCTTTGGATAACATTGTGAATAGTTTTTACTACATTAGTTACTGCTATAAATATGCTTCAAGGTTTGTGAAGTGAGCATTTACTCATCATCAATGGTAAGTATAAGCAAGAGATCACTGATCTTTTTTTAGCTAGAAAGATATTTACAGGCAATTGAGTAAATGTCTTCATTTTAGAGATGGCAGAGATCTGTTCATTATAATAAAACTACTATATTTCTAGAATTTGAATCCAACTCTTCCAGAAGTCAAGTCTAGGTTTCTAGCCATTATGCTATTCTAAAATTTTTTAAATCACAAAACGTTTATTATGAACAATTTCATTACTTATTTAAAATCTTGAAATTGATTCTTTGTCTACCTAATTTTTTCATCTGGAGAATTCATTGAGTAACTGATAATTTTTTGAGATTGAATTTTTAATAAAAAATCCATCTAGAAATAAATGTCATTGTGTCTAAGAACTCTTCTCCAGTCCTAATTTCTCCTTTCTGAATATTCTACTAGCCATTACCTGATTATGGATTGATGATAGAAAGTTGAAGTATTCCTCAACATAAGCATGCTTTTCTAGACTTCTACTGGAATAAGAATTTTTCTTCTGACCAGCATGCCAACTCAAGTAGCTACACAATTTATTGGAAGTTACTCTTCTTTTCTTGCCATAAGTATAGAAAAACTTACTTGCCATCACCATTTCAGCAATAATTCTGCTGGCTATGATTTTTATGATACAGTTGTTTCCAATTGAATTAAGCCACTCAATTGAACAAACATGAAGTACTTACTATGTGCAAAGCACTGTTTTAGGGTGGATAGGAGATACAAAAATAAGATAGTTACAGTTGCTACCCATTCTGCACTGTTATTTCAGTAACATTTATAACAGTTAAAAAGAATGAGTTGTCACAGTTGCCTAGTAATTAATAGAGATGGACAAACCTGGCCACATTTTTTGTTGACTGAATATATCAAACTAGTTTTCAAATGTTTTTGTGTTTGGCAAGACCCAATATAGGTTGTGCCAAACACTAGTTCCCTTAATTCTTAAGCCCATGTGTACTTTAAGGAAAATTAAATCCATATGTTTCTGATTTGTTTACATTTAACTCACCAAACTGTTGCCTTACAGAAATTATTTTGATGTCCAAAGGGCCTTTTGAAATATTTCACATGCATTTCATTTTATAAAAAATCATTTAAATGGAGTAAACTAAAGAGAAAGAAATGTTAAATGTTTTGAATGTAGTGTGATACTTAAAAAGCCAGAGGACCAAGTAGACTTTATGTATAGTAAACTTCCTCCCACTAATAACATTTATATACCTATCATAGGAATAATTATTCATATTTAGGCCTCCTAGCTAGAGAGGTAGGTAGGTATAGTGTATAGAGAACTTGCCTTCGGGTCAGGAAGACCTGATTTCATGTCCTATATGTGACACCTAATAGTTATTTGGCCACAGGCAAGTCACTTAAATTCTCAGTATGGCCAGATGATTTTCTAAAAGTATTGGATTAGAGATGAATTAATTATTCATTTGTGAATAATTTAGATATTCAAATTATTCCAGGTGCTTTCTACAGATGGAATTCCCTATATTGATAAAATCATGGGTCTGTAAGTTTCCTTTAGCCCTCAAAAAGAAAAAAAAAAGTTTGTGTCTCCAATGATTGGTCATCTAGAAAATTTATGTTTTTAAGCTTGAGATAGGTGAAGCTTAAGGCTGCAGAAGAGGATATTTCTTTGGTTTGTACATAGAGTATGATGATTTGAAATCTTTTCTTGTAATTTTGGTAAATAATGTTAAAATTCCAATCTACTAACCATCTTTAAATATCTTTAGAGAAAATTGATAAAGAAAGAAAACAGTAGCAAATTGAGTTATGGTTGGATAGAGATGAACTTAGTTTTGTTATATTTGTCCTTAGGAAAATCTGAAAGACAATGCCCACATCTTACATTATATACTCACTAGTCTCAAAACCCTTCAGAACCATTAGGACCCAGATTCCCCAAATCACAATATCAGTATATCTCTAACAAGCTTAAAAGGGTTAGACTTACTCAGTTCAAGGGCTTTCGGTTTGTATCTTAAGATGGCTCAGATATATGAGCTGCTTTTCAAGGGCAATTACAATAGAGAACCATAGAGTAGTCTCCATTACTCAGCTATATCCTATTTTGTAAAGATTCTTTTTTAATCAATGAGGATTTTAACCATTTGGTTTTCATGAAATGTCTTAAAACTGACTGCAAAGTTTAAAAATGAATTTGTCAGGATACACTATGGTAATTTCAAGTCCCAAGAAAACTATTAATTTCTGTCCTTTTCAGCCCATAGGACATCATTATCTGCTCTTCCTTTTGTGTCAGGAGGGGAGAGAATTTTAGTGAATGTTTGATATATTAGAAAGTGAATGATTGTTCACAGCCATGGGGCTAGCCTATGTTTCAATAAGACAAATTGCACTGTAGTGTTCCAGTGGCAACCAATGATAACTCATGATCCTGAGACAGAGTGGATGAAAATTACAACAGAATGGATGAAAATCAGGAGCAAGAGGACAAATGGCTTAGAAAGAAAAATCTGTGATGATTATTTCCTAGGCCTTCAGTCTGATGTAGCTTTAAACTATTACCTTTGAAAAATCTATAGAGCAGCAGACACTATATGTCAGAGTGAAAATGAGTGCATTTTCCTCTTACCAATGGTGAATGATTAACTCATCAGTAGAGATGTAGGAATATGGCCCTATGGATATATTTGTTCCAGTGGGATCCTCAATAAAAAATGAAAACTCAAACAACAACAAAACTGTCTTTCCATGGGTCAGGCATACTTTTGATAGCAAGATGACATGGAGCTTGAGACTTGACTACTTTCATGGTTAAAATAAATGATTGCATCGTGTGTATCAGACAAAAACACATTTCAGATTATAGGATCATAGCTGAAAGAAATCCTAGAAATTATCCAACTCAACCCCTTCAATTCAGAGAGGAGGAATCAAGTTTCAGAAGATGAAGTAACTTCTGCAATATCACCAGTCATAAAGGATAGAGCTCAGTTTTGAGCTGACCTGATTAGATTTTGTGAAGTCTTTAACAATAGGTGGAACATGCATTTGGATTTGGGGAAAACATATTTACAACTTGATAAAAACCAGAAACATTGAAGGAAATATTCATGTATTCCTTCTATCTGTGTGAAGGAATATTTTATCCCTGTGACACAGAGAATGTAACACTGGACTAAATCTTTGTTTAAAATCTCTCCTTTGACACATACTGGTTGTATGACTTTGGGCAAGTCATTTAACTTCTCTGATGTTCAGTTTCTTCATCCATTAAATGAGGGGAATGGACTAGATAGTTTCTAAGTTTCCTTTCAGTTTTGAGTCTATTACCCAATGACCTTTGGGGCTTTTAAGTATTATCTCACAACAGAATCATGAACTTATAATGCGATGATATCCATTAAAATTGCATGGCATTTCCTAAAAAGGACATAAAGCAGAATTACAAAATAACAATATGATTTGTTGGTTACTCACACTAGGCCCTCTCAAGAACATGAGAAATATTATAGGCATGAAACACTGAAATGCCTATACTAGTTTAAACAGCACAGAAGACAAAACTGATCTTGTTGCTGTCTTAGTATGAGTTTCTCTTATTGGTAAACATGGTCTTTAATTGTGGGAACAATGCAAACGTTTTTGTAAAGAATCTAAATAATGTCCTCTCTTTATTATGCTGTAGTCCAGCATATTTAGCCCAATTTCCACTCTTTACCTCTGCTACCCCTTGCACTGGAGAAAATGGAAAACTTCCCATTTATCTGGCAGTACAGAAGAGGAGAATAGCTGAGAAAAAAAGAAACAGATTTATTAGACTTATGTAAATCTTCTGGGTTATCAACTCATCCTCTGATTCACAAGCTGAATAACTTTTACAAAATTGTAACACTCGTCTCTTTTATATAGGTTGAGGTCAATTTCATAGCTGAATATAGCTATTCATAGAGACATTTACATGTAAAAGCCACCATAATTTGCTCCATTTACATTTTTCAATAGTTTTAAATATTTTCTCAAAGTTATGTGCTTCTGTACTCTGGAGAACTTTGCCTTAATCAAGCTTCTTAAATCTTGAGAATACATTGAGATTCCCTAATCCTCATAAATCAGGGTTTGGATGCATACTGCAGAACTATCCTCATGCAACACATGTATTGATCATGCCATTTGCTTGGATCATGCTGCCACAGAATTCTGCTGTCATTAGGTTTAACCCTTCATTCCTTACACTCATTGTAGAGACTAAGAGTGAGAGTGAAGTTTAGGATTATGATATAGCAGATCCCTGTGCTCTACCATCTAAATCAAGCCATGTTTGTTGAAAATCTATTTTCAATATAGCTGCATGTTTTTTAAAAGAGGCAGGAAGACAGAAAATAGCCACTCTAGCTTCACTTTTCTTCTTCTCTTAAGAAATAGTTATCACCATAGATGAGCAAATCAGCTACCAAACAGGAAACAAGGTACAGACATAATAATGTATTTCAAAGGATTTCTGGTCTTTGTTTCAGAAATGCAGAAATAATCTCTTATGTTTTGTAAAGGTAATAATGAGTTGATTTTCTTCTCTCAATATATCTTAGCTAAAAATAAAAAAAAGAAAAAGGAGAGCTCTATATTTGCCATTCATCCTAGTTTGTGAGTTCTCCCCAAGAATAGGGAAAGAGAATAATGATAGCGCTGATATTGTGTTCTTATCTAAGCCATCTGCACAGTTCAGGATTTGTATGTATACTCACATCACATCTAGCATAGAGCATTACCTGTTGAGTTAGAATCAACTCTGTGTGTTTTACCCATTTCTTCAACTTAACTACATGTTGAGTGCATGTGATTCCCTACCTGGATGTTTCATCAAACCTCTTACTTATGATGGAACAGAATGACTCCCACTGGGGTATAGAAACCACTAAAATTGCTAACAAATTACTACTCTTTTCACCTAATCACCTTACAGACACCATCTCTCCATTCTGCCACCTAGAGAAGATATTAAGCAAGGAAGCAAAATGAGTCAATGTATCTCATTGGGGGCCAGGTCACTGAGCTTGATGCAGTGAGCTGAATTCATCTTTTGACAAGATTGGAGGCCAGCTAGATAGTGCTATTTGGAAGGAGAGCTGATATCATGGAATTTGATTTAGTAGAGTGTTGACATGCTTCTTTCTGTGGAGAACATGATACATCATGAGATAATAACTGATTCATGACTGATTCAGCTAAATGGTAAATGGCTGCCTATATCTCAAGATAATCAGTTTAGTGGCATCTTTCAAAATAGTACACTGCTATTGTTTTTGTCTAAATGTGATATTTGCAGATTGCAGTCTTACTTTTTCATCTATGTAACAAAGACTTATTCTCATAACCATACATATGAGTGTGAATGAGTTTTCATTCTTAAAATAGATTTTTAAGAGGAAAAAAGGCTCATACATATGGACAAAACTTCCTCAAGTTGCTACAAAAAGATAAACTCTGCTTATTTCTCATTTTTTCCATTGGGTTGTACCAACTTTGATCCTAAGCACAATTCTTAATTTATCTTATTCTGTAAATTGGTCTAATTGCAGTTTTGTAGACTAATCATACTTTATTAAATATAATTAAGATATTACATTATATTAATAATATAGTTACATTAATTATTGTAAATAAAATATAACAATCAAAATAATGCATATATATTAAATATCAAGATATATACAAAAGAAAAGCTATTTTTCATTTCTTAAGCCTATGATTTTTTTCCTTTACTTGCAAAAAATAAATTATATCAAGAATTTTCTCTTTCAATCATTCTTCTTTATAAGAATTATTACTAATTGTGGAAACTGGGGAATAAAAAAATGATTCTGATGATGAAAATATGGCTGGAAAAAATTTTAAATTAACACTATGATAACTTTTAAATAAGAATTTAACTATTCTTGGCAAAGGAATTCTAGAGAAACTCGTCGATGTTTTCAATGTGGAAAAGTTGGACATTTGAGAGCTCATTGTAGAAATGGAGATAGAATGAGAAGACAGGGTGAGAGAAAACCCAAAACCCCATTTCCAAAATACAACTGAGGCTTTCATTGGGCCTCTGAATGTAGATTGACTCAGAGAAATGAGAGGCAAAGCCCAGCTCCAAATTATCAATCAAAGGACAGGTGGGGCATGATAGCAGCTGAGGTTACACCCAGAGAGACTTTAGAAATTCAGGACTCTGATGTCATCAACCAATAGAAAAGCAATCAGGATTACAGTTGGGGAGAATACAGGCCTTTTAACCCAACAGAAAAGTCCAGTGCAAACAGCTCCAATGTAATTGCCACATGATGAGGAGAAATCCCAGAAGTGGTAAATGGAAGGGAATTAGATAGGTTAACTTCTTGGTTCCAAGAGCTCCCTCCAGATGCCTCCAAATCCAAAGGTTTGTCCTTCAGTCCTCCAGCCAGCCAAGTGGAAAATGGAATGGATCTTTCTTGCCTCGAAGAGAGGGCTTCTGGCTCTCAATCTCCAATATAGCCCAGTTAACTCTTCTTAGAGGCCTCTCTCTCTCTCCTTGGTTCTAAGAGCTCTTGCAGCTTTGTCCTTTGCTTCTGCCTCTGCTTTCTTCAGCCTCCAATTCAGCTTTACTCTCCATGTAATTCAGCTGAATTCCCTTCTGCCACCAGCCAGCCAAGTGGAAAATGGAATGAATCTCTCTTCACTGGGCTTATATATGACTCTTCTGAGAGAATGGGATTATGGGTTTTCTCCCATAGTGCTCTCTGGCCGTAAGAGCTTCAAGGGAGGTATAAATTCGGATATCCCATACTAAACCCTGAAATCTCCCAAACGTGTGAACTTCAATGAGTAAAGGTGTGAACACAAGCATTGTATCAATTACATTGAGTTATCACTAGGATTCTAACATCTCCCTTGAATTATCACCTTGTTTCAAGTTGAATTAACACTAGGGTTCCAACAAACTATGATTTAGATTTAATAAAAACAGTCATCTATATTAAATGTTAATTGATCATTATTAAATGCATAATTTGTAAGCTGTAACAACTAAGAAAGTCTATCATTTATCTATTGCTCATTCTTAATAAACTTTATTTTTAATAATTGTTATATAATTTAATAATTTGATAAGTATAAATTAAGCAACTTTAAAAGAATGGTTTAAATTTCTTAGCAGATTTATTGTTCTTGTATAAATTTGATTATGGATATGTATTAAAACTCTAAGGCAACCTCAGATGTTGACCTCAATTTGATTATGGATATGTATTAAAACTCTAAGGCAACCTCAGATGTTGACCTCAATCTATTCAATTTTATAATTAATTATAAAAGTCAAACAATTAATATGAAGATTTGAATAGCATAACTATAAGAAAAATAGCATCCAATATGCACAAATTTGAGTTGAATTTGATATTTATATTCATAATCTTAAAATAGGAAACAATATGTATTATTACAGATTTTTTTTTTCAAATCTCTGTGGAATTATTCTTAATTTTCACTGATATGACCTTTAGTTTACCTCTCTGTTATAATTAAAATGATAATCACAAATAAATTATAAAGGTGAGATTACTTCTATTGCCATTGTTGTTACTATTACTACTGTGAATGAGTAGAAACACAGTGAGCAATGTAAAGGATATCAAGTTATTTCACTCATCCCAACAAAAACACATTAAACAGTTTATTCATTTCATGGAAGCAGCAAAGTAATACAACATGTGAACCACTGGATGTGCAGTCATAAAGACTTGCAGTATAATGTAGCTTCAAATAGTTACTGAATGTCATCTTGGTAAAAACACTCAACCATTATTTGCCTCAGTTACTTCATCTGTAAAATGAAAACTATACCTTATAAATGATCAATAAGATTGCTGTATTTCAGAATAAGATAATTATAAGGCCTTTTGCAAACTTTAAAATACTGTACATTTGCTAGTTATTAGCATAGATGCTTCATTCAGCTATCAAAATATCATTTGGACTATGAAGAGATAGAGGCAGAAGACTTCATCTTGATTCTAGAGATTAAATTGTAAAAGTGGACAAAGGTAATTCTTTTTTTTTTTTATTTAATAATAACTTTATATTACAGAATCCATGCCAGGGTAATTTTTTTTTACAACATTATCCCTTGCACTCGTTTCTGTTCCGATTTTTCCCCTCCCTCCCTCCACCCCCTCCCCTAGATGGCAAGCAGTCCTATATATGTTAGATTTGTTGCAGTATATCCTAGATACAATATATGTTTGCAGAACCGAACAGTTCTCTTGTTGCACAGGGAGAATTGGATTCAGAAGGTAAAAATAACCCGGGAAGAAAAACAAAAATGCAGATAGTTCACATTTGTTTCCCAGTGTTCTTTCTTTGGGTGTAGCTGCTTCTGTCCATCATTTATCAATTGAGACTCAGTTAGGTCTCTTTGTCAAAGAAGTCCACTTCCATCAGAATACATCCTCATACAATATTGTTGTCGAAGTGTATAATGATCTCCTGGTTCTGCTCATTGCACTTAGCATCAGTTCATGTAAGTCTCGCCAAGCCTCTCTGTATTCATCCTGCTGGTCATTTCTTTTTCTTTTTTTTTTTAAATTTAATTTTTATTTAATAATTACTTTATATTGACACTTGTTTCTGTTCTGATTTTTTTCCCTCCCTCCCTCCCTCCGCCCCCTCCCCTAGATGGCAAGCAGTCCTTTATATGTTGGATATGTTGCAGTATATCCTAGATACAATATATGTTTGCAGAACTGAACAGTTCTCTTGTTGCATAGGGAGAATTGGATTCAGAAGGTATAAATAACCCTTGTTGTCGAAGTATATAATGATCTCCTGGTTCTGCTCATTTCACTTAGCATCAGTTCATGTAAGTCTTGCCAAGCCTCTCTGTATTCATCCTGCTGGTCATTTCTTACAGAACAATAATATTCCATAACATTCATATACCACAATTTACCCAGCCATTCTCCAATTGATGGGCATCCATTCAATTTCCAGTTTCTAACCATTACAAACAGGGCTGCCACAAACATTTTGGCACAGGTCCCTTTCCCTTCTTTAATATCTCTTAGGGGTATAAGCCCAGTAGTAGCACTGCTGGATCAAAGGGTATGCACAATTTGATAACTTTTGGGGCATAATTCCAGATTGCTCTCCAGAATGGTTGGATTCGTTCACAACTCCACCAACAATGCATCAATGTCCCAGTTTTCCCGCATCCCCTCCAACATTCATCGTTATTTTTTCCTGTCATCTTAGCCAATCTGACAGGTGTGTAGTGGTATCTCAGAGTTGTCTTAATTTGCATTTCTCTGATCAATAATGATTTGGAACACTGACAAAGGTAATTCTTACAGATATCTTTGTCTC
This sequence comes from Antechinus flavipes, assembly GCF_016432865.1. Taxonomy (NCBI): domain Eukaryota; kingdom Metazoa; phylum Chordata; class Mammalia; order Dasyuromorphia; family Dasyuridae; genus Antechinus; species Antechinus flavipes. The sequence goes on along the minus strand of NC_067399.1, from coordinate 556,678,844 downwards.
ATCCAAACACAATATGTGAAGCATAGAACAATTATAGGAGAAAATCTCTATCTGAATATGTTAATATATTTAATGGTATTTTGAAATTAAAAGTGAATGGGAAGAAAACATTATAACAAATATGCAAAATAGTCTTAGAAAGGTAGAGATAAGTTTTGGAATTGTAAAAAGTCCCTACCAAATTTGGAAAATTTCCTATGGAGAAATGCTAGAGCAAGGAAGCATGAGGTCCATCATCTAACAGCTCAGTAGTTTCCCATCATGTTTATATACTACAATTATTTTCAGGAATTCTCCAATGAACAGGATTCCTTCCAAAAATGGGACCCTATTTTTGCCACCTGTAAAAGGCATATAAATGTTTTTTTTCTGTGTATGTCATTCTTTCCTTCTTTAATAAGTTAAGATGGGTGTGAGGTTGAATTGCTAATTACTTCCCACTCCTTCTTTCCTTGTTTCTATCTGCTCTGCTTTTACACCCTAATTATATAAGACAATTTTCCTTACATTCCTTCCCCTTTCTGTCTTCTCGATTCAGCACATTCCTTTTCCAATCTATCTTAATTCCTCTTAAGATCACCCACACATATGGGGGCAGCTAGGTGGGGCAGTGAATAGAGCACAAACCCTGAAGTCAGGAGGACCCGAATTCAGATCTGGTCTCAGACACTTAACATGCTCTAGGTGTGTGACCCTGGGCAAGTCACTTAATTTCCCAATTGCCTCAGCCTATATATATCTATCTATATATATATCTATATCTATATATATATATATATATATATATATATATATATATATATATATATATATAGCTATATATATCTATATATCTATATATATCTATATATATATGTGTGTGTGTGTGTGTGTGTGTGTGTGTGTGTATTTATGTATCTCAAGACCTAGCAGAAGTATTACAAGGATTTCTGTCAAAGTTCTTCCATGAGTCTTTATGATGGTAAGTTTCAAAAGGGACATTTTTATGATTTATCCTTATTAGAATGTAAAATGCTTATCTTTGCTTATCCCCTTGTGATTTTTCATTCCCATTCATATTTTTTGTTTTTCTTAACTTTTTTGTTTGGATTTTAAAATTTCTATACAATTCTAGTTTTTCATAAAAAATACTTGAAGATCCTCTACTAAATGGCTCATTTCTATGTTTTAGGATTTTTGCTGAGTAATTACTTTTGGCTTAAAACCTATATCCTTTGCTTTTTCAAATAACATATTTGAAGGTCTCTATTTCTTACCTGCATGCTATTAAACCATATTTGATTCTAAATGTGATCCCTTGGTACTCAAATTATTTACTTCTGACTGCTTTTAGTATTTTTTCCCTTGACATGGAAATTCTGAATTTTGGCTATACTGTTTCTAGGATTTTCAATTTGGGGGTTTTCTTTTAGGATGTCAACAGTGGATTCTTTCTATTTTTATTCTATCCTCTGATTCTAAGAGATCTGAGCAGTTTTCTCTTGAAGATTTAATGAAATAAGATCTCTACATTTATTGCTGGGGTTAGGTTTTACAGGTCACCAAATAATTATTATATTTCCTCTCTAGAGGTATTTTCATTTTATTTCTTTTTTTCCTATCAGAAGACTTCCTTTTTTTTTCTTTTTTTTAGTCTGGTTCTTTCTAAGTTTTGGCAATTTTGTGGGGGGGGGGGGAGGGGGTCAATGTCTTATACCTCTTGATCCAAATTTTCCAATTCTCCCTTCCCTTTCTAAATCTTTCTTCAATAGTCCAATTATTTTTTTTCATGTTTTTCTTTTCTATTATTCTTTCTCTTTCTTTTTCTGTGTGTATGTGTATACATTATATATTTGTAAAAATACATATGTGTCTAACTCAACATATATGTATAATTTTAAGTTCTTTTAAAATTAATTCTTGATTTGTTTTTCTAGAAATTCTAGTTGAATTTATACCCAAGTTTTTTTTTTTTTTCATTGTTGTTGTTGTTGTTGTTGTTGTTGTTTTGTTTTTGTTTTAAAGCTTTTCTTGTTGACGTTATAGTGTCTCTCTCTTCTTCTGGATTTGAGCCTTGCCCTTCCTCATAACAAAATAGCTATTTATGGGTGGGGATAATTCTTCTTTTATTTGTTCATTATTTTAGTCTATTTTTTTTTTTTGACTTAGAACTTTATGTTAGGGAAGAGTTCCATGTATTTTGGTAGGGAAAGTCTGAACTCATCCTATTGTTATATTTTAGGTGAACTCAGTATTGTATTATTCTAGGATCTCAGGAACAGCTCAGAGTGAGGATCTAGAAATTTTCAGTGTTCCAAAAGGGCAGATATGATCATAGCTCCTGATCTGCTCTCTACAATTGCTGATCTGGATTTGAATTTGAGAAACAGTAGATTGCTGCTCACTTTCTGTCAGCCAACTCTGAAGTGTTCCTGCCCTCATTATTTCTCTTCAGTATTCAGACTCATTAAGAAGCTAGACTTGAACTGTTCTGTTCCTTGGGGTCAAAATAACAGGATTGTTACTTGTTTCTTGCATGGTACACCTCTTGGGGCTTGCTAGCATAAACTGCTCCAGAATGCCACACCTGTGAGCTGGTCCGCTCCAATCTGCCCTGTGTCAGTAACTAAGAACCAGGGAACAGTTGGCAAAATTGCTCTTTGGCAACCATCCCTACAATCTACATGAGGTAACTCATATAGCTCCAATATATCTGAATTGTTTATTTCTTGCTTCTTGCAAAATTTTCTCTTTGATCTGGGGGTTTCAAAATTTGGCAATAATATTTCTGTGTATGTTCCACACAAGATCTCTGTGATGATCTCTGAGGTGATGATCAATGGATTTTTCCTATTTTTACTTTCCCCTCATGTTCTATCACTCCAGGATAATTTTCTTGGATTATTTTCTGCATTATCGTGTCAAGATTCTCTTTCTGGTAAGAATTTTCTGGCAGTCCAATTCTTACATTTTCTCTTTTTGATCTGTTTTCCAAATCTATCATTTTTCTTATAAGGTGTTTCACATTCTGTCCTATTTTCTCATTTTGTATAATGTTTTGTTATTTCTTGGTCTTTCATAGCTTCATTGGCTTCCACTTACCAAATTCTAATTTTCAAAGCATTATTTTCATCTTTGAGACTCTGTACCTATTTCTCTAATTGGCTTCCACTTACCAAATTCTAATTTTCAAAGCATTATTTCCATCTTTGAGACTCTGTACCTATTTCTCTAATTGGCTAACTTTTTTTTCATAAGCTTCTTGTTTTTCTTGGGTGATTTTAATTTTTTTCTTTAATTTTTCCTTAATGTCTTTCATTCAATTTCTGAATTATTTTTTTGAGTTCTTCTATAAATTCTATTTCACCTTACTCTTTGGGGTAGAAACTTTTTTTTGCTCAACTGTCCTCTTCTTAAGATGAATTCTGTTCCTATAATGTTTCAATGGTAGGTTCTTTCTTCTTTGCCTGTCCATTTTTTTTTAATGAGGTATTAGTGTAAGCATCTCTAATCATGGGGTGGAGTGATGATGCCTTAAGCTTCCTTTCAGCTCTCCACTCTGGTGAGAAATTATGCTCCACCTTCCTGCAACTGCCCAAGCCCATAGCATCCCTGCCCCACTGCTTCTGCACTTATTGGGTACCAGTTCCTTCTTGCCCAAGGCCAGCCTACAGTCCAGGTGGGCCTGATGTTTTCATCAGTTGAGGTTCGCTCAGTCTTCCCACACTCAAACTCTGACTCTACAAACATTCTAGGAGGTAAAATTCTTTGTGGTTCCTGCTGAGGCTTCAACCACACACAGTTAGTCCAAGGGGCCCCAAGTTGATGTTTTTTTGCAGAGCTAGTTTGGAGATGTTTGCACTTCAGACAGGTTAATCCTCAGCCCTGCATCTTTCTTTAGATCTTCTCAGGTTGTATCAGGAGAACCTCAGTTCTGCCCCAAGTTTTCTTAAGTTTTCAGGACTCTATGTTCTCCCTGAGAGGCAAATTTGTTCTATTTGTGGGGAAGGGAATGGGAGATATACCCACCTACTCCACCATTTTCCTAGAATTCTCCCCACTATTCTAAAATAAATTGATTGGGAGTAGTTAATAATCTGTACAATACACTGGTCATACCATATACTAGTAGAATAGAAGAAGGGGGAAAATCGGTCCGGTTACACTTTTTTAATATTATGGTGAAATGTTTCAAAAACCTAGACAAAAAAGTTAACTTTCATTAGTTTTATATAAATGAAAAACAGTTCTCTTAATGGATTCCAGTGTCTTTTAGTATTAATATAACATGTTGAATAAGAAAAAAAGGATTTTACAGTTCTAGTGTTGGTATTTGAATGCATAATTCAATATATTAATAAATAAATATATATATGTATGTATATATGAGTGAATGAATGAAAAACATTTATTAAGTGCTTACTATTTATCAATCACTATCTCAAGTTCTGAGTATATCAATACAAAAAGTAAGATAGTCCTTGTTTCTAAGGAGTTGGTTTTGTAAGAGGGGAAGACCATATTTACAAAGAAGAAGTAGTCAAGTTTCAGGATTTAGGTCCAGGAAATCACAGGCAAGGTAAATGGAATTTTTAGAGTACTTGAATGGCATTTCTACTGTAAGCATCATAGTATAGACTGATATTTGTCCAGCTGCTGCCTAGAGGGCAGAAAAGCCAGCCTAGCAAAACAACAAGCATTCTGAAGGAAAGACTGGTTATCAGGCATGTCAGACAAGTCAAATAATAAGCACCACTTCCCCTTAGACCCAGATGAAGATTTGCCAGGAGAATGCTGAGTCCAAGAACCCTGCGAAAATAGTACTGCCTCCGGACAACAGGCTCTGCATCCAGCATGGTACTTACATCATCACTGAGAGAAGTACTCAGCAACAGCAATTGTAACAGCCACTGACCAACTGCCATATATGGTCAGGTAAGCCCAATAGCCCTAGGCATGACAGAATTTGCTTCATACTATTGATTAGTCCTGCTTCCAGCATATCATGCTTTGTTATCATACCTAGCGCAAAGACCCAGAGGGATCAGAACTATCAAACTGACTTCCTTGCCTGGTCTCCATTATCCCTGGAAGCCAATCTCAAAGATGAAACTTTGAAAATACTTCTTTAGATGCTATAAGCAGTTACTAACAGTCTGGGGAAGTAGGAGGGAAAAAAAAAACTCACAGCCAAAGTCTTTGTGTTGAAAGATTCGACATAAACTGATTATGATCTTATCAACAGAAATGACATTAAATAAGATTTATTATCATCTGCTTTGATACAACACCCTAAGGACCAAAGGACCTTTTATACTTTCCTTTTATATAAGTTGTCTCCTCTATTTAGAATGCTCCTTTAAAGTATGGTTTACTTACTTTTTTATTTGCTATTTAAATCCCCAGAACCACAGTGTTTTATATGTAATCTCTTTCTTTTCCTTCCTTTTTTTCCTACCTTTTTTCCTCCCTCCCAATTTCCTTCCTTCCTTCCTTTCTTCCTTCCTTTTTTCTTTTTTCTTTCTTTTCTTTTCTTTCTTTTCTTTCTTTTCTTTATATCTTTCTTTCTCTCTCTCTCTCTCTCTCTTTTCCTTCCTTCTTTCCTTCCTTCCTTCCTTCCTTCCTTTCTTCCTTCCTTTTTTCTTTTTTCCTTCTTTCTTTTCTTTCTTTTCTTTATATCTTTCTTTCTCTTTGTCTTTCTCTCTCTTTTCCTTCCTTCTATCCTTCCTTCCTTCCTTTTTTTCCTTCCTTCCTTCCTTCCTTCCTTCCTTCCTTCCTTCCTTCCTTCCTACCTTCCTTTCTTCCTTTTTTCTTTCTTTTCCTTCTTTCCTTCCTTCCAATTTCTGCTCACCAGGTAGGGAAAATAAGGCATACTCACCAGTGCTTCTATGTTTAGAATCTTTGTATTAGAATGAATCTGTAAAACTGATTGCAGAAAATAGTCATATGGCTCTGCTTCTGTTCTACCAAATGATTCTGCTATTCTAGATTTGTTTGCATATAATTGTTATCTTGTCTTTGAAATTAGAGTGTGAGCTTCTTAAGAAAAAAAAAAAAACTTGCCTTTTACTTTTTTTTTTTTTTCCTCTCTCTAGAAACAATGTCTGGCATATAGAGGAATGTGGGAGTATAGGTATTTAATATATTTATTGGTGCACAGATTAATAAATCTGAGGTTAAAAGGACATTATAAATCCTCTAATAGATTACTTTCATTTTGTAGATGATGACTCTGAAACCCATGCATGTTAAAAGATTGCCCAAATTTACCTGTGTTGTAAACGTAAGCAATAAAATAGCTTGAAATGCACATGCATTCATGCACTCAATAAATATAGACTAAGCATGAAGTCAGGAAGACTCATCTTCTTAAATTAATATCTGGCCTCAACTGTGAGACTCTGGACAAGTCATTTAACCTTGTTTGCCCCCATTCCTCATCTGTAAAATGAGCTGAAGAAGCAAATGAAAAACCAATACAATGAAACACCAAATTGGGTAACAAAAGACTTGGACAAAGACTTTTGATAAGACTGAACAAAAAGTTTCTGCCCAAATCAAAAATACATGCGTAAAATACCAAAAATATTTCAGTGTATTAAAAAAGTCCTACAATTATATTCACCATGGCATTGGGTTAATTTTAGATTCTTAAAGACTATGCCAGGAAAGTGAAGGATTGAAATATTCAGTGATGCTAGAAAGGTTTCTAGTATAGATTATGACATGTTTCCAAGGGTCTTCTTAGTTCAGTAAGGAGAAACCTATCTCCAATTAAGAAGATATCTACTGGATGGTTCTCTGATAATGGATTTTGAGGTCTAGTAGAAAAGAAAGTGTCTTAAAATTTTGGATTCCCTGCAAATGTGAATTTAATTATGGTTATTGTAAATGCAAGTTATCTGTCTAATGAACAATGGAATAATATATTATTAGAGGAACTGAACCACATAGATATTGACATTTTTACTATAAAGAAAACCATAGAACAAAAAATAAAGCAAGATGGAAGGATGATTCATAGATTATCTTCAGAAAAGAAAATAAAGAAACTGAAATAATTTTTTCATCATGTGCCCAGGACAACAGAAATGATTTCATGAGACACATGGATATCATGAAAAGAAACATTAATGATGAGAAAAGAGACTTCCAGAGGAGGAGCCAAGATAACACAATAGAGAAAGCACTCAGCGGGGCTCCTCTAACATTCCCTTCCAAATAATTTTAGATAATGATTCAAATTGAATTTTTAAATAGTAGAGTCAAAATAAAATCAGAGTGAGCCATTTTTTCAGTTAAAAATCTCCCAGATGAATGCAGAAAAGCAGAAATATTAAATTCATTTCTTTATATCAAAATGCAATAAAATTACATTCAATTAAAGGCCATGAAAATATAGGTTAAAAAGTAATTGGAAACTAATTATCTAAAACTAAAGAATGAGTGGGTCTAAGAATGAGTGAGTCAAGTCATAAAAAAAATCAATAATTTCATTTAAGATAATGACAATAATTTTACAATATTTTAACATTTGTGAGATGTGGCCAAAGTAGTACTTAGGGAAAAATTTATTTTGAAAAATATGGATTTTAATAAGAGAGAAAGAGAAACTCAATTAATGAGCCTGCAACTTTTAAAAAAAATCCAAATTAAACAACAAAATGGAAATCTTGAAAATCAAAGGGGAGAATAATCAAATTAATTTTTTTTTTAAAAAAGAACTAATAAATAAAGTAAAAGTTGGTTTTAAGAAAAAATGATAAACAAACCATAGATTAATTTGGCTTTTTTAAAAATAGAAGAAAACCAAAATACTAGTATCAATACTAAAAAAAGGTTAAGGGACCAGCAATGAAAATGAAACTAAAACCATTATTAGGAATTATTTTGCCAAGGTACATCCTAATAAAGCTGATAATGTCAGTGAAATGGATGGATATTTATAAAATATAATCTTCTCAGATTAACATGAGTTAATGTAATATTTAAACAATCCTAAGGGAAAAAATGAACAAAACATTGATGAAATTCCCCCCCCAAAAAATATCCTCAGGAATATTTACAAGTGAATTTACCAAACATTTAAGAAAAAGATTTATCTAAATTTTATATAAACTATTTTAAATAGACAAAGAAATCCTAAAAATTCTTTTTATTACACAAATATATTCTTGACATCTAAATCAAGGAAAACAAAATGAGAGAAACAAATATATAGCACAAATTCCCTTAAAGAATAGTAATGCAAAAAAGAAAATTTAAGCTTCTATATTTTATCTTTATCACAATTTTAAATTATTATATATTTAATGCAGTTTTAAACATTTAAATAAAATACTAGCAGACAATCTAGCAATATATCACAAAGATTATACACTATGATCATATGGAATTTATACCCTTTGAAAATACAATAGCAATTCATATTAAAAATATTAGAAAGCAAAGGAATAAATGTAGTCTTTCATAAAATGATCGGTACTATCTGAAACCTAGATCAACCATTATCTGAAAAATGGTCAAATTTGAACCCTTTCCAGTAAGATCAGAATTGAAGCAAAGTTACCCATTACAACTATTTCTATTCAATTAGAAATGGTAGCTATAACAATGACAAGAATAAAATTGAAGGAATAAAATTAGGAAATGAAGGAGGAAATTCCATTCTTATAGATGAGATGATGGTATTCTTAGATAATCCTAGAGAATCAATAAAAAGCTTCTTAATACTATTAACAACTTTAGAAAAGTTTCAGTTTATAAAACATACCCACATCATACACACCATAAATCAGCATTTCTTTACATTATCAACAAAACCTAGATGCAAGAGAAGGAAAGGTAAAAACCTATTTAAAATAACTGGAGATAATATAAAATATTTGGGAGTTCATTTGATGAGATAAATCCATGGATTATATAAACCCAATTACAAAACAAAGACAGATCTAAACAATCAAGAAAATTGATTGTTCCTGGGTAGGCCAAGCTAATGCAATTAAAATAGCCATGCCAACTAAACTAATTTACCTATCAAACTACCAAATTAATATTTTATTGAGAATAAGAAAAAAAATAGTAACAAAATTCATCTGGAAGAACAAAAGGTCAAGGATAAAAATGGCATCACTGAAAAAAATGTTAAGGAAGCAAGTCTAGCAGTTCCATATTTCAAACTATATTATTAAGTGGTAATCATAAAAGCAATGTGATACTGATTAAGAAACAGAGTGGTATATCACTGGAATTAATTAGGTGCACAATACACACTAATAAATGATAATAGTAATCTACTCTTCAATAAACCAAAGATCTAAGCTTTGGGGGTAAATACTAAGTTATTTGACAATTGCTGGGAAAACTGGAAAGAAGTTCAGCAAAACTAGGTATAGATCATATCTCTCATGTTGTATATCAAGATAAAATCCAAATGGATAAATGGTTTAGACATAAAGGGTGATATAAATAAATTAGGGGAGCATGTTTAAGTGTATCTGTCACATCTATGAATAAGGGAAGAGTTTGTGATGAACAAAAGAGAAAAGATTATGAAAAGTAAAACAGATAATTTTCATTACATGAAATTCAAAACCTTTTTCACAAACAAAACTAATACAGATAAAAGTAGAAGTATAGGAAACTGTGAAAAAATTTGCGGAATTTTTTTTTCTGTAGAAAAAGCCTTATTTTTTAAAATAAAGAACCAAACCAAATTTGCAAAAGTCAGGATCATTTCCTAATTGACAAATGGTCATATAATATGAACAAGAATTTTCAGAAGAAGAAATCAAAGTTATCAATAGTTACATGAAAAAAAAAAAAGACAAATCAGTACTGATTAGAGAAATGCAAATTAAAACGACTCTGAGATATCCCCTCATAACTTTCAAATTGGCAAACATTACTTGGGGAGTTACGAACTAATTCAACTATTCTACAGAATAATTTGGAAGGAACTATACCCAAACTGCTCCAAAATTTTGCATGCCCTTTTACCTAGTAATACCACTGCTAGGTCTATAATGCAGAAAGATCAGAGAAAAGGAAAATTTACAAATCAGTACAAAAAGTACTTTGAAAATCAGCTTTTTGTGGCAGCAAAAACCTAGAAATCAAGGGAATTTCCATCAATTAAGGCTGAAAAAATATCATATATAAGTATTAGAATCTTTTCTGCTATAAAAAAGAATAAGGACAGAAACCTGGGAAGGCTTATAAGACTTAGGTAATCTGAATAAGATAATGATCTAAGACAGTAACAAAGTACTCATTTTGAAAAATGCTGTCAACCTCCAGAGAGAGAAAGATTATCTCTTTTAAAATTTTTTTATTAAAGCTTTTTATTTTCAAAACATATCCATGGATAATTTTTCAACATTGACCTTTGCAAAACCTTCCAAATTTCCCCCCCTTCCCTGAACCCCCTCCTCTAGATGTCAAGTAATCCAACATATGTTAAACATGGTAAAAATATATGTTAAATCCAATATGTGTGTGTGTGTATATATATATATATATATATATATATATACATATATATATATATATATATATATATGTATATATTTACACAATTGTGATGCTGCACAAGAAAGATCAGCTCAAAAGGGGAAAAAATGAGAAAGAAAACAAAATGCAAGTAAACAACAACAAAAAGAGTGAAAATGCTATGTTTTGATCCACACTCAGTTTCCACATGCTCTCTTTGGGTATAGATGGCTCACTTCAGCACAAGATCATTGGAACTCGCCTGAATCATCTCATTCTTGAAAAGAGCCATGTCCACAGGGAGCAGAGTTAAGATGGGGGAAGAGCAGACATGGTTTTCTGTGACCTCCTCTGACCTTCTCTCAAACCAAGAGTAAATTAAACCTCTAAACTGGTTTTCGAATCAAAAAACCCAAATATTTGGAGTACAATATGTTCCCAGAAGAAGATACTTTAGAAGAACTTAAGAACAGATCTGCTTCAAATGTGCAGGGGGACAGTCTGCCGAGCCCAAAATGCAACACAGAGATACCAGGGCAAAGAGCTAGGGCACAGAGTCAGAGCATAGCAGATTCCATGCAACTGGGAATCTTCTAGTGAGCCTTTTAGACTTCTGTCCTAGTTGAAAGTAGGTGATTTGGCATATTTGCTGCAAAAGGCAAATTGTAAACCACTGAGCCCTGGAAGAATGTCAGACCTACCCTGGATTATCCAGCACTGGAAATCAATGGGAATTGGTATGACTGGGATCATCTTTAGAAAAGGGCAGTGAGAGAAAAACAAAACAAACAAACAAACAAACAAACAAAAAAAAAAAAAACCTCTTGTAACCTAAAAAGTAATGTTAAATGGATGTCTGCACAGAAAGAATTTATAGAAGAATTCAAAAAAGTCTTTAGAAATCTAATGAGAATAACTGAGGAAAACAAATAAACAAACAAACAAAAAGATCCATCCAGAAAAAAAACAAGAAACTTATGGGGGGAAATTTAACCAACTACAAAAGGAGATAAAAAGTTTTAAAGAAAAAAATAATTCAGACTTCCTGACAAGATGGTGGAGAGGAGGCACACAGCTGTGTAAGCTCCGCGTTTTCTCTCACTATCCATTTCATTACAAGCCTCTGAATTAATGCTTGACTGAAAAAAAAATAAAAACATAAATAGTTACCAAGAGAAGCCATCCTTGAGATTCGCCAGGAAAGTTCTGTTTTTGCTTGAGGGTGGGGACAGTTTTAGATCGGACATAGGCTTCAGGAAGGCCGCTGAGAGCACAGGAAGCAGCTCGTAGCCGAGGGTGGGGTGTGATCTCAGCAGTCTCTGTGGGGGGAGCTTTGCTACAGGACTGGATACTTTGCCCTGGCAGCAAGCCAGCAACACAGCAGAGAAGCTAAAAACACCAGGGGTGAAGAATACAACCCCAAACAGCTGGAATCTCTCGGGACCTGGCCACCCCTCACCCACAGCTTCTCAGCACGCTCTCGGAGTCTCAGAGCGCAGGTGCAGCACAGTTGGGCTAGTGCCTCGCTGCTGCCCCGCAGTCTGTAGAGGAAGCTCAGTAACACCACTCAGCCCCTCCCCCAAAGAAAGCAGACTCCATTTAGGGTTTTTTTCCTTTTTTTTTCTTTGCTAGTTTGTCTTTGATTCTTTGACAAAATGAGCAAAAAATTGAAGAGGACTTTAACCCTTGACAGCTTCTATACAGATAGAGAGCAGACTCTAAATCCTGAGGAGACTAAAAACAGACAGTCTCCAGGTGAATCCCCAAAGGAGGAGATCATCTGTTCCTCAGCACAGATGAACCTCATAGAAGAAATTTAAAAGGCTCTTACAAGAGAGCTAGAAGAAAAATGGGAAAAGGAGAGGGAGGCTTGGCAAGAGAGTCTGGAGAAGTCATCCCACTCATTTAAAGACAGAGTGGATAAAAAAATCAAATCCTTGAAAAATAGGATTAGTGAACTGGAAACAGAAAACAGCTCTCTAAAAAACAAAATTGGTGAAATGGAAAAAAACTCCATAGAACAAAAGAACTCAAATGGACAATTAGAAAAAGAAATTTAAAAAGTGAGTGAAGAAAATACTTCATTGGAAATCAGAATTGAACAAATGGAATTGAATGACTCGAGGAGACAAGAAGAATCAGTCAAGCAAGTCCAAAAAAATCAAACAATGGAAAAGAATGTGAAATACCTTCTGCGGAAAACAACAGACCTAGAAAACAGATCCAGGAGAGACAATCTGAGAATGATCGAACTCCCAGAAAAGTATGATGAAAAAAAGAGCCTGGACACTATTTTCCAGGAAATTATCAAAGAGAACTGCCCAGAAGTCATAGAAACAGAGGGTAAAATAGACATTGAAAGAATTCATCGATCCCCTACTGAAAGGGATCCTAAAATCAAAACACCAAGAAATATAGTGGCCAAATGCCAGAACCCACAGACAAAGGAAAAAATACTAGAAATACTAGAAAAATTAGATATGATAAATCTCTGGAGAAAATGTAATGGAGACAGAAAGGAGTACACTTTCTTTTCAGCAGTTCATGGAACCTATACAAAAATTGACCATATATTAGGATATAAAAACCTCAAACTCAAATGCAGTAAGCCAGAGATAGTAAATGCATCCTTTTCAGACCACGATGCAATGAAAATTACATTCAACAAAAAGCCAGGGGAAAGTAGACCAAAAATAATTGGAAACTAAATAATCTCATAATAAAGAATGATTGGGTGAAACAGCAAATCATAGACATAATTAATAACTTCACCCAAGAAAACGATAATAATGAGACATCATACCAAAATGTATGGGATGCAGCCAAAGCAGTAATAAGGGGAAATTTCATATCTCTAGAGGCCTATTTGTATAAAACAGAGAAAGAGAAGGTCAATGAATTGGGCTTGCAACTAAAAATGCTAGAAAAGGAATAAATTAAAACCCCCCAGTCAAACACTAAACTTGAAATTCCAAAAATAAAAGGAGAGATCAATAAAATTGAAAGTTAAAAAAAAAACTATTGAATTAATTAATAAAACTAAGAGTTGGTTCTATGAAAAAACCAACAAAATAGACAAATCCTTAGTAAATCTGATTTTAAAAAGAAAAGAGGAAAATCAAATTATTAGTCTTAAAAATGAAAAGGGAGAACTTGCCACTAATGAAGAGGAAATTAGAGCAATAATTAGGAGTTACTTTGCCCAACTTTATACCAATAAATTCAACAACTTAAATGAAATAGAAGAATACCTCCAAAAATATAGCATGCCCAAACTAACAGAGGAAGAAATAAATATCCTTAACAGTCCCATCTCAGAAAAAGAAATAGAAAAACTATCAATCAACTCCCTAAGAAAAAATCCCCAGGACCAGATGGATTTACATGTGAATTCTATCAAACATTTAAAGAACAATTAACTCCAATGCTAAATAAACTATTTGAAAAAATAGGGATTGAAGGAGTCCTACCAAACTCCTTTTATGACACAAACATGGTACTGATACCTAAACCAGGTAGGCTGAAAACAGAGAAAGAAAATTATAGACCAATCTCCCTAATGAATATTGATGCTAAAATCTGAAATAAAATATTAGGAAAAAGATTACAGAAAATCATCCCCAGGATAATACACTATGACCAACTAGGATTTATACCAGGAATGCAGGGCTAGTTCAATATTAGGAAAACTATTAGCATAATTGACTATATCAATAACCAAACAAACAAAAAACATTTGATCATGTCAATAGATGCAGAAAAAGCATTTGATAAAATCCAACATCCATTCCTAATAAAAACACTTGAGAGCATAGGAACAAATGGACTTTTCCTTAATATAGTCAGGAGCATATATTTAAAATCTTCAGTAAGCATCATATGCAATGAGGGAAAACTGGAACCTTTCTCAATAAGATCTGGAGTGAAGCAAAGTTGCCCACTATCACCATTATTATTCAATATCATATTAAAAACACTAGCCTCTGCAATAAGAGTTGAGAAAGATATTAAAGGAATTAGAGTAGGCAATGAGGAAACCAAACTATCACTCTTTGCAGATGATATGATGGTATACCTAGAAAACCCCAGAGATTCTACTAAAAAGCTATTAGAAATAATTCATAATTTTAGCAAAGTAGCAGGATACAAAATAAATCCCCATAAATCCTCAACATTCTTATACATCACCAACAAAATCCAACAGCAAGAGATACAAAGAGAAATTCCATTCAAAATAACTGTTGATAGCATAAAATATTTGGGAACCTACCTACCAAAGGAAAGTTAGGAATTATATGAGCAAAGTTACAAAAAAATTTCCACACAAATAAAGTCAGACTTAAATAATTGGAAAAATATTAAGTGCTCTTGGATAGGCTGAGCGAATATAATAAAGATGACAATACTCCCTAAACTAATCTATTTATTTAGTGCTATACCAATCAGACTTCCAAGAAAATATTTTAATGATCTAGAAAAAATAACAACAAAATTCATATGGAACAATAAAAAGTCGAGAATCTCAAGGGAATTAATGAAAAAAAAATCAAATGAAGGTGGACTAGCTGTACCTGATCTAAAATTATATTATAAAGTAGCAGTCACCAAAACCATTTGGTATTGGCTAAGAAATAGATTAGTGGATCAGTGGAAAAGGTTAGATTCACAAGACAGAATAGTCAACTATAGAAATCTAGTGTTTGACAAACCCAAAGATTCTAACTTTTGGGATAAGAATTCATTATTTGATAAAAACTGCTGGGACAACTGGAAATTAGTATGGCAGAAATTAGGCATTTACCCACACTTAACACCATATACCAAGATAAGATCAAAATGGGTCCATGACCTAGGCATAAAGAACAAGATTATAAATAAATTAGAGGAACATAGGATAGTTTATCTTTCAGACTTGTGGAGGAGAAAGAAATTTGTGACCAAAGATGAACTAGAGACCATTACTGATCACAAAATAGAAAATTTTGATTATATCAAATTAAAAAGCCTTTGTCCAAACGAAAATAATGCAAACAAGATTAGAAGGCAAGCAACAAACTGGGAAAACATCTTTACAGTTAAAGGTTCTGATAAAGGCCTCATTTCCAAAATATATAGAGAACTGACCCTAATTTATAAGAAATCAAGCCATTCTCCAATTGATAAATGGTTAAAGGATATGAACAGACAATTTTCAGATGATGAAATTGAAACTATTACCACTCATATGAAAGAGTGTTCCAAATCATTATTGATCAGAGAAATGCAAATTAAGACAACTCTGAGATACCACTACACACCTGTCAGATTGGTTAAGATGACAGGAAAAAATAATGATGAATGTTGGAGGGGATGTGGGAAAACTGGGACACTGATGCATTGTTGGTGGAGTTGTGAACGAATCCAACCATTCTGGAGAGCAATGTGGAATTATGCCCAAAAAGTTATCAAACTGTGCATACCCTTTGATCCAGCAGTGCTACTACTGGGCTTATAATCCAAAGAGATATTAAAGAAGGGAAAGGGACCTGTACGTACCAAAATGTTTGTGGCCGCCCTGTTTGTAGTGGCTAGAAACTGGAAATTGAATGGATGCCCATCAATTGGAGAATGGCTGGGTAAATTGTGGTATATGAATGTTATGGAATATTATTGTTCTATAAGGAATGACCAGCCGGATGAATACAGAGAGGACTGGCGAGACTTACATGAACTGATGCTGAGTGAAATGAGCAGAACTAGGAGATCATTATACACTTTGACAACGATATTGTATGAGGATGTATTCTGATGTTAGTGAATTTCTTTGACAAGAGACCTAACTGAGTTTCAATGGATAAATGATGGACAGAAGCAGCTACACCCAAAGAAAGAACACTGGGAAACGAATATGAACTATTTGCATTTTTGTTTTTCTTCCCAGGTTATTTTTACCTTCTGAATCCAATTCTCCCTGTGCAACAAGAGAACTGTTCGGTTCTGCAAACCATATATTGTATCTAGGATATACTGCAACATATCTAACATATATAGGACTGCTTGTCCTCTAGCGGAGGGGGTGGAGGGAGGGAGGGAAAAAATCAGAACAGAAGCGAGTGCAAGGGATAATGTTGTAAAAAAAAAATTACCCTGGCATGGATTCTGTCAATTTAAAGTCATTATAAAATAAAATAAAATAAAATATTTTAAAAAAAAGAAAAAAAAAATAATTCTTTGAAAATTAGAATTAGGTAAGTGGAGACAGTGAAGGTATGACACCAAAAATAACAAAACAAAACACAAAGAATGAAAGAAATAGGACAAAATGTGAAACATAATAAAAACAATAGATCTGGAAAATAGATCAAGAAGAGAAAACATAAGAATACTTGTACTACCTGGAAGCAATGGATGAAAAGAAAAAGAACCTTGACACAATAATACCAGAAATAATCAAAGAAAATGGTCCTGGAGTGATAGAACATGAGAAGAAAGTAGAAAGAAAAAAAAATCAACAGAGTACCACCTCAAAGAGATCCTACAAGGAAAACACATTTTATTACTAAATTTCTCAGTTCCCAAATAAAAGAAAAAATTCTAAAAGAAACAAACAAATAAAAACAAGTCAAATATACTGGAGCAACAATTGGAATTTCACAGGATTTATCAGTAACTACAATAAAAAAAAAATGGCAGGTTCTGCAATAATATATTGACAACCAAAAGTTCAAGACCTGTGACTAAAAGTATCATACCCAACAAAACTGATTATAATATTGAAAGAAAAAATACAAATATTTAAATAACTTGAAAATTTTCAATACTTTGTCTCAGCCAAATCTAAACTCAATAGAAAGTTTAACATATAAGATCTGAAATCAAAGATTAATTTTAAGAGACTCAACTAAGGACAAATTGTTTTTACATGGAAATATAAGCCATATGTTTAAGATTGACATCAGTAATTGAATAGGTAAAGAAAGATTGGGGCAGAATTGAGTATAATTGGTTTCTAAAAAGCAAAATTGTCTAAGTAATGGGAAGAATACTCGTTATTCTATATGAATAAGATGAAGAGCCAACACAGAGATGTTGGAAGAGGGCTGGTAGTTCTGCTTTCATGAAGAATGGGTTAAATAAGGAACAATACATATACATATATAGATATAGATGTGTGTAATGTATATACATACCCACATATAGACACATGCATATAGATACACAACACACACACACATATCCATACATTCATATGTATGTATATAATATACATGTACATATATACATATATGTATAATATACATATATGTGTGTGTGTGGTATAGCACCACAAAATAAATGAGGAAAAGAATAGGATAATTGGAATACAGAAGTGGGTTTAAGAATTAAATTAGATGTTTAGATTAATGGAAATAGGATAAAGGGAGAGGAAAGGATGGAGGGAGATGATAAAGGAGGCATCCCTGGATAGGGAAAGGTTAAGTAATAGCAAGAGAAGTTAAGTTGTTGAATTACTTTAAAGTAGAAGATTTATCAGGGTTAGGATATAAGCACCATAAAAGATCAGGAGTAGAGTTTATTAAAAAAAAAAAGTAGGGCTAGTAATTATTAATTTTAGACAAAGCCAAACTTAAAGATTCAGTCATGAGAGAAATCTGTATTATATATCAGTCATATTAATATTGTTTTAGATGCATTTCTGCATCTGTGTAAATGTGTGTGAGTATACATGCATGTATATGTTTATAGAGATATAAGCATGTGTGCAAATATATGTATATATAAGCATGTATATTTATATGTGTGTATGTTTATATGTTTGTGTATATATACATACACACACACATATACTTGTGCTTAACTGTAGCTTGCTTGGGGGAATTGGAGGGAATGAAAGAGGGGAAATGAAATAAAAAAGTGCACAACAGATAAAAAAAGAATAACCTACAAGAAAGCAAAGAAGAGGTGGACACTTCTTGAAATGGAAATGTATTGCCACATATTTAAAATCCTTCCTGATGTTCTGCTGAACACATAATAAGGTTTTGTTACTTTTTAAAAATTTTCCTTTTCTGTCTCTTTTTTTGATTTTGTTTTTTATTTCATTGGTAGTTTAAAATAAATAAATATTTAAAAGAAAGAAACAACATAGGGCCAAGCAGTTCCCAAAGTACTTTAACAAACCAGTAAATTTTCTCTTGCAAAGAGATATGACTGAAAGGGTAATACAAGTATAAAACAAAGCACAGAAAATGATAGACTATCATAGTAATTTTTCCTAGCAAAGTAGAGAAAAACAATAGAAGGGAAAATGAGTAAATCCCCTCAAATTTGGAGATCAGAGTTTCAATGAATAGAGCACTGGCCTTGGAGTCAGTAGAATCAGAATTCAAATAAGGCCTATACAGTTAAAAATTACTAGCTTGTGGGTTGCATCAAGCAACTCCAAATGCTTGCAAAAAAGAAAGAAGGAAGGAAGGAGGGAAGGAAGGAAGGGAAGAATGGAGGGAAGGATGGAAGGAGGGAGGGAGGGAGGGAAGAAGAAAGGTGTAGAGGGCTGAATTTATTGCAGAGGGCTGGAACTGAAAAGGTATACTTGAAACTAAGACAGCAGAGTACTTAAAGTTAAGTATCTACTCAATGTGAGATAATGGTTCTATAAACAGATACTTAGATGATACGGTGATATGATGGCTCTTTTCAAGACTGGTCCCTGTTAAATGTGTGGTGGTGAGGTAATTATAGAGCAGGATTGGAAGGCTGAGGGAGAGAGTCAGAGTCTCACTACTGCAGCATGCTCAGCAGGGAAGACTTCAGGCTTCAGACTCCAGAGCCCAGGATACATCTTTGACCAGCTTTGTGTTCAGCCTTGTGCTTGACCACCTTCCTACCTTTTCCAATTGAAACAGACCTTGTCTCACAATCTTTGAAATTTTCTTCTGCTGATAACTTGTTGCACTCCCAATGTTTGTAGGTTCGGCCAGTCCAGAGCTAATTCAGAGGGTGGATTTGCTAATTAGTTTGAGGGTTGTAGCGAAGGTCAGAGAGAAATGTGTGTCTTCTCTGGGATCTTGGCTTCACTCCCCCCCCCCCCCCCCCCGGATAATATAATTTCTAAGAAACTTCAAATTCATAAAAAATTTAAATCATTTAAATGTATTATACTCACTTCTACATCTTCCAGTTAAGTAAATTATAATATAAATAGAGAAGATTTAATTTTTTTTTCCTTAAGTAGTTATGACTAAAAAAAAAAAATGATGTTAAGTTGATTTTTGTCTTAGCTTTAATGATAAGCCATTCAACATATAATTGCTTAAACTTGAAATAGACTAGGAAAAGTGTTCCTAGGTACACAAACTTTACTGAAATTTAAATACAACATATACAAATTTCAGTGATAAAATATGTTCAAAAAGAAGACTCCTGTTTGATTTAGGGAGAAAAAAAAGTGAAAGTATCAGGAAAAATGGATAATTATTAGTCATAGTTTTACGAAGTGAAGAAAATTAAATGAAAATTTAAAGCACTGACATTCAGAAATATTCAAAGCATGCCATCAAGTTTATTTATTTATTTTTTTTTACTATGAAATTGACTAAATTTAATGGTGATTGATTAAACAGTCTGGCTGAAATGGAAAGTTTATACCAAGATGTATACAAAGATCATGAATTAGAGTTGTAAAGGATTTGATACTTCATCAAGTCCAACATATTCATTTTGCAGTTGAGGAAAATGGAGATCAGAGAAGTTAAAAGACTAAACTAAGATCATATAACTAATAAAAGGAAGTATTCAAATCCTCATCTTCTCAACTGTAGGTTCAGAGCAGTATTGTCTACAGTATACCACCTCCTATAAGTGTGAGTCATCACATTTATTGTGGAAAATAAAGGATGGAATTGGAGATTTATCTTGTAAGAAATGATGAATTCTTAGTTTTTTAAAAGTATGGAAATGGCATATGAACAATATTTTTCTTACTCCAGTTTACTAAACTTTGAGAGACAATGAATAAGTGCCTACTATTTGACAAGCACTGTTTTAGGAACTGGGAAGATAAAGACAAAGTGAAATAATGCTTGTTTCAGGGAGTTTAGTTTCCATCTGGAGAAATATGAACACATAAGGCAACTTAGTTCAGTGGACTGCAACTGGGACCCGGTTATGAAAGCAATTATGTTAAGTCATGAATGAGTTGCAAGAAACAAAGTGAAGATTTTCTATGCTAATGAAATCTCAAATCCTTTGAATATTCACTTATAATCTATATAAAATATTAGTTCTTAGGTTTACATTACATTGAAGTAATGTTATTTAACCATTTTATGTGCATTTCTCTTCTCTCAAATTAGAGGATTAACTCATTTGGGATGCAGGGGTCCTCAAACTTTTTAAATAGGGGACCAGTTCACTGTTCCTCAGACTGTTGGAGGGTTGGACTATAGTAAAAACAAAAACTTTGTTTTGTGGGCCTTTAAATAAAGAAACTTCATAGCCCTGGGGGAGGGGGATAATCGTCCTCAGCTGCCGCATCTGGCCTGCGGGCCATAGTTTGAGGACCCCGAGAGTGTGTGTGTGTGTGTGTGTGTGTGTGTGTGTGTGTGTATTTCCTTTGTGCTACTTATAATGTTTAGTCCTATCCTGGATCCCTAATAACCGTTAGGGAATGGTTGGCAATTGAATAGAACTTGCCTGATGAGTAAGTAACTCCTTACATTAAAGCTGGACATGTATCTATGAAAACCATGCTTCCTAGGAACAAGGTTATGTCAATACATCAAGGACCTGTGATTTTTTCCATGTGGGGACTGACTCTATGGAGGCAGATCATGACCTGCTTACATAATTTATAGTCTTCAAGAGTTGCCCGAGGCTCAGAAAGTTAAGGTGATTTGCCCATGGTTAAGCAGCTCGTAAATGTCAGATGTGGTATTTCAACTTTGAACTTTTGGACTCCAAGTCTAGTGTTCCATCTACTATCTCATGCTGTATCTCAGGAATAAGGTTATTATGAATATGTCAGCTACCTCATGCTATGTAGTATATTCTTGATTGATCTAAGATATTTTGTTTTAAAATATGCATTTTGAATATTTCTAATCTACAATTTGGGGATTTATTATCTGGATGAATGGAAATGCTTTCATTCATTATGCCATCTAGATAAAATGAATAAAAAATAGATAAATACAAAAACCATAAAAAAGAAAATCATTGATGAAGTATTATACTCATATCTAAGCCTCACAACTAAGTGGATTATAGTGTAAGTAGGGAAAAGAAGATTCCATGAGTTTGATTTTTTTATTAAGTTACTGCAGCAGTATAAGTGACAAATAGATGTTAATTTGTCTTTAGTGTTAATTTTAATAATCAGCAATATAAAAATCATCACAGTGGGAGAGAGGGTGAATAACAATATGACAAAACGCCTCAAATATAGCAATCATAGACAAGATATACACAATGTGCCTCTGGGAGATGTAGAAAGTTCTAAACCTTGCCCATATATATATCAAAAGGTTAGGTTTTAGTTGGAAAGATGGTGTAGGTACATAAAAAATAAGTAATAGAATTATAATAAATTCTGATTCTGAATCAAAATTAGTATTGAAAACTATGCTGTACAGAGCACTGGACCACTTTTTAATAAGTAATATTGACAAAATTAGACTAGAGAAAATTCTAGAATGGAAAGCATTTCACAAAGGAGAGACAGACAGGCTAGATGTTGAAGGAAAGTATTTAGATAAGCACAGATAATGGATGCTTTGAAACAGAAGGCAAGAATGTGAATTCAATGTCCATGAACACATAATTTTCACTGAAGTGAAGGTTTCATGTAATGATATAGTATGAGAGAAGTTTAGAAAATGAAGATAAAACCATAAAACTAAGGTTTGGAAAATGAAGATAAAACTATATAACTAAGAAGACCTAAATGTCAATATAATAATTTAGAATGGGTTTTCTTCACTTTTTTGTGCATCATAAAACTCTTTCATGATCTGGTGGAGCTTGTGGAAACCTGCTCAGAATAATTGTTTCCATGCATACAATTACAACTAATTATATTTAAACCCATTTTATTTAGTATGAAACTCTATTCTTTCTATTCTAGTTAACTGATTCCTGAAAGCTATGCATGGACTACTTGGAGTTCTATAGAACTTGAATTAAGAATTTTTGTTTCAAGATATCTGATATATTTGGAGACTTTTGAGAAAGGGATTCATATATATATATGACAGAGAGAGAGAAAAAACTATCATATACATATATAATATTGTTTACAAATGCATATATATGTATACTTTCAATCTTTCTACTGCAATGTATAAGATAAATCTTCCTATAATTCTCATAAATTATATGAATATAATATTATACACTAAATAATATATATATATGTATTATTAAAATTACAAATTAGTATTATTTATGTTTTTATATGTGTATATATATGTATATATATATATATATATATATATATATTTGAAATCTGAGAAAGATTGATCTTTCTAATAAATTAAGTGGGGAAGCTGGAAGTAAGACAAATTAGGAAAATGTGATGGTTCTGGTTTGGAATATTGGGAGAATAGATGAGAATGGCAGTAATGAGAATGAAATGGAATGCTACAGATGAAAAATAAATTTGACTCCCTTACTCGTTTTGGGGAATCTGGAAGAAAGACAAATACAGAATGAATCTAAAGTTTTGTTCCTGAATTACTGAAGAAATAGTTCATCTCATTTGGTTTTATAATTTTAGTTTTATACATGTTGATTTTGAAGTGATAAAGGGACATTCTAGTCATATTTCAAACTGGATATTAAGCATATTAGTGCCCTCTGAGATCATCTTTGCCTTGAATCTAACACAATGATCCAAATTCATAAGTCTTTTCTCTGTAATCTACAAATCATGAGAAGACTCCAGCATGCTTCTTTCTCTTTCTATAGTGGCTAATCCTTTTGTGTATGCTATAAAATAATTCCAAATTAATAATTCATTCTCTCTCTCTCTCTTTTTCTCTCTTTCTTCCCTTGTACCCTCTCTTTCCTCCTCCTCCTCGCCACCTTGTGTGTGCAATCTTATAATAGTGTTCGTTACATTGCCCTAATTGCATTTTGCTTTTGCAGCTCTCCCATTATAATCTTGACTCATGTTGAATTTTCAGTCTACTAAAATCCCAAGATCTTTTTCAGGCAATCTGCTATGTAGTCACACCTCCTCTATCTTGTCCTTGTGAAATTAAGTTTTTCATTGCAAGCTCAATGATTGGAATTTATCCATGCTATATTTGATTTTATCAAATTCAACCCAAATGTTCTGATCTGTTAAAATCTTAAATCCTGATTCTGGTATGCAATACATTAGTCATCATTTCTAATTTTGTGGAAGTAGGAAAGTCTGGATTTGATACCTGGTCTTCTAATTCTGAGTTTAGAGATTTTGCCACTGCACTCTACTTAGTGAAACCAACAATGGTTTTGTTAAATGCTTCCTTCATTAGCTTGGAAACTACTAGAGGGCAGGCACTCTTTTGACCTTTTTTATATCCCCAGCACTTACCACTGTGTCAGAAACATATCAAGCATTTAATTAGTATTTGTTGATAAATTGATTAAGTGATTACACTGAATTATAGTAAGCATTCAAAATATTTAAAATATCTTCCTGTCCAAATAATTTCTTGATAGGTAAGTTCCAAAAATTTCTTTTTAACATAACCCCAGCTCCCCAAGAGTCAAAGTAAGTTTTTCTTTTACATTTTTACCTTTTCTGCAGATGGGTAGGCTTACAGGATGAAACAACAACAGCAACAACAAAAAATCCGTATTTAAATGTGAAACAATAAATTGGACCAATGCACATTTAAAAACCTTCATTTTTTTCTTTTTAAAAATATTTTTATATTAAACTTAAATACAAAAGAAGAGGATTCAATATAAAACAATAAATTTCCATTTTAAGAAAATCCATATGATAAATACTACATATTGTTTTCAAATCAGTCCAGTTTGGCTTTGCTTCCTTTTGTTGTTGTTGTTTTCTGCTGTGTACTTTTAAACTTTATTTTCTCCATTCTTTTCTCCCACACTAAAGAAAGCTTTAATTAAACTTAAATGTATATATGTGATCTAAGTCTTTCCATATTTTTCTAAAGCAAACAGCTCATCATTTCCTATACCACAGCAGTATTCCAACTCAATCAGATTCTAGCTGAAAAATTGTCTGTGAAAGTTTCTTCCCAGACTTTTATGCATTTCTTCTATTCTTGGCTACTTAATTTTATTAATACAAGAAGATTTTAACTTAAAATTATCAAATTTATCTTTTCAATACTTCAACTATACTCTTCCTTATAATATAGTTTAAGGTCTGATACTACTGAATCTATGTCCTTTACTGTTCCCCCCTCCCCCATTTCTTTGAAGTTCCTGATCCTTAGCTCTTCTAAATGAATGTTGTTATTCTTTCCTAACTCAATAAATATTTTTGCAGTAATTTAATTAGGGATGACATTTAATAGATTAGTTAGGTAAAATTGTCATCTCAATGTTATAATGACTTTACCCATAAGCAATAAATCTTACTGTAATTACTTAGATCTGAGTTTATTTGTATAAAAAGACTTTCATATTTATATTCATATAGTTTCTCTGTTTTAGCAGGTATACACTCAATAATTTTATACTAACTATGTATTTTAAATTATAAAACACTATTGAATAATATTGAAATTTCTCTATTTTCACTTTTGATTAAATCTACTTTAATTTTAACTTTGTTTGAAATCATTATTATTATCCTTATTTTATATAACAAATTCTACTCCTGCTATTTATTTTGTCTTTTGTGAATCTTTAATTTTATGTTTCCTGAAAGAAATGTATAGCTGAATTTGAAATTTTAATCTACTATTCTTGTGCACTTTATGGATAAATTTGTCCTATTCACATTCTGGAATGAATTGACCCATAAAATGAACAAGAATAGTAGATTAAATCTTTTGAATTTAAATTTAAATTTAAATTGCAATTACTTGTATATTTTCCTCCTCATTTTCCTCACTTTTTTTTTTTACCTTTTTACCCTTTTATCCAGTTTACCTGTCTCTCCTCACTTTTGTGATTTACTTCTACTTTGCCCTCATAATTCTTAACCTACTCACCTCAATAAAAATCCCTCCTTTATCCTCTACTTCCATCCTATTCTCTTGCTGTGTTTTTCCTCTCTGAGTTTAAAAGATTATCTATCTATCTATCTATCATCTATTTCCCTCTTGAATCCATTTCTAATGAGACAAAATTTCTGCCCTTGCTCCTATTAGCTTCTTATGCATCGGTTTTTACTTTTATGCTCATTTGTGTGAGATAATTACTTTTTATCTCTTGCTACACAGTTTATTTTTTAATCATCTCATCATACTCAGTTCAATCCAAGTCTTTCTTTCAAACTACACAAATAATGATGACAATTATGAGAGTGTGGCTAATAATATATATTGCTAATATAAACAATTTGAATTTATTGAGTCTCTTATAATTGTCTTTTAGTGTATACCTTATATTTATCCTGGAATTTATATGCTGTATTTCCCCTTAAATACTGGGGGTTTTGTCACAAAAAAACTTAAAAGTGTTTTAGTTCATGAAATGTCCTTTTTTTTCATCCAGGGTTATATTTAACTTTTCAAGGAAAGTTACCATTAGCTATAACCCCAGCTATTTTGCTTTACAGAATATAGTATTCTAAGATGTATGGTCCTTCAAAGTAGCAGTGGTTAGATCTTGTGTAATCTTTCTTGTAGCTCCATGATATTTGAATTGTGTTTTCTGTTTGTTTGTTTCCAGTATTTTCTCTTTAACTTGGGATCTTGAAACTTGGTTATGATATTTCTGTAAATTTTCTTTCTTGCATCTCTTTTAGATGGTGACTGGTGATTTATTATATCTATGGATATAATCTAGAACTTCAGGCAAATTTTCCTTGGTAATTTATTGTAATACTGTATCAATACTGCTTTTTTAAATCATATTTTTCAGGTAGTCTGACTATTCTTACATTGTTCCTCATTGATCAGTTCTGTTGTGTTTTTTCTGATCTCTTTCACTTTCTCTTTTATTTTTTCATTCTTTTGATTTTGTTTTATAATTTCTTGGCATCCTAGAGTATCATCAACTTCCCTTTGCTCAATTATAGTTTTTAAGGAATTCTTTTCTTAAGATTTTTTAAAAAAAAATTCTCTTTCAAGTTGATTAACTTTCTTTTCTTTTCTTTTCTTTTTTTTAAATTTGAACTTTTAATTTTTTAAATTTAAATTTTAAATTTGTAATTGGAAAGAGGCTATAGAATTAGAGATCTGCAGCTGGACCTAAAAGATATTTGCTACACTGTTAGCACTTACCAAAAAAAAAAAAAAATCTTTGTTGTAACATTTCCAACAAGAGATAATGCAGTTTCAGCCTGAAGATCTGCAGTCTCTTAAGGAAACCATTCCACATTTGGACAAATATAATTTTTTAAACCGTAATTTATTTTTCCAAATGCATGCAAAAATAATTTTCAGCATTTATCTATGCAAAACCTATTGTTCCAAATTTTTCTTCCTGTCACCCACTTTCCCTCCCTAAGATCACAAGCAATGCACTCTATGTTAAAGTGCAATTCTTCTAAATGTATTTCCATATTTGTCATGTTGCATTAGAAAAATGAAATCAAAAGGGGAAAACACAAGAAAAAATAAGCAAGCATACAAACAACAACAACAACAACAAAAGGTGAAAATATTATGTTTTGATCCACATTCAATTTCCATAATTCTCTCTCTGGATGTTGATGGCTCTTTACATTACGAGACTATTGGAATTGCCACAAAACACCTCATCACTGAAAAAAGCCAAGTCCATCACAGTTGATCATCGCATAATCTTGTTGTTACTGTGTATAATGTTTTCTTGGTTCTATTCACTTGATTTAACATCAATTCATGTAAGGCTTTCCAGACTTTTCTTAAATCAGACTGCTCATCATTTCTTATGTTCATGTACAGTAACTTACTCAGCTCTTCCTCAATTGATGGGCACTCACTCAATTTCTACTTCCTTTCCACTACAAAAGGGTTGCTACAGACATTTTTTATACATGTGGGTACTTCTACTTCTTTTATGCTATCTTTGGGATACAGACCTAGTAGACACTACTGGATCAGAGGATAGATACAGTCTTTCAACTATTTA
The DNA here is from genome assembly GCF_016432865.1 of Antechinus flavipes. Classification (NCBI taxonomy): domain Eukaryota; kingdom Metazoa; phylum Chordata; class Mammalia; order Dasyuromorphia; family Dasyuridae; genus Antechinus; species Antechinus flavipes. The sequence continues at coordinate 556,651,145 of NC_067399.1, read as the reverse complement.
ATAACTATTATATCCCTCTTGAATTTGCTTTTCTCCAGAATAAGCATCCAGTCAAGAACTCTTTTGGTTCTGGGCAATTCTTGACATTTCTCATGGAAAAAGGAGTGACTTTTTTGTCGCTCCATTATCTTCCCCTGAATATGAACCAAGGTCTTCTCTCTGCCCATAGTAGCTCTCTGTGGTTGGGGTCTTTCTCTTTTGCTTGCTTATTTTATTTATTTATTATTTTATTTTTATTTTAACAATTATTAGTGTAATCAAATTGTAGTCCTGAGGTATGGATAATGATATCCCAACTCTCAGGTCCTTTTTACTGTTATTTTCTGAGATCTGACTTAGGACACAACTTTGGGGTCATCTCTCCACTCCAAAGTCATAGGTAGGACTCCATCTACTGTCTTGCAAATAATCTTGCTCTCCAAGGTCCATGTGGTGCCTGCAAACCACAGCTGTCCTCTCTGCCCTGTAACTGAAACCAGGATACTCTGCTCTCCTGCAAGTACACACAGTCATCAGATTCTCCATCTCTTTCTGCTGCAGTCACCAATGTGTGCTAGCCCCTTTTCCCCACACTCATAGTTCTGCGGAGTCTGATCAGTACAATTATGCTTAGTTGACAGTGGAAGGTCCTTGAATCTTCTCCTCCTTAGCCATCATACCCCCAAATTGTCTACAAAATGAAAGTTTCTAAGGTTGAAGATACCTTTTGATCCAGCTCCCTGAGAACTAATTATTTGCTGATTTTGCTGAGCTGATCTGGAGATAATTTATACTTCTCTCAGGCCAAGCTTCTGTCCTGGAGGACTTTTTTTTCTGGTATCTTCGTATTGTTTTAGGAGTGCTCTTTTATTTCTGCTTCTCCAAGGTTATGTTTTGTCATTTGTTTGTTTTTGGTGAGAAAATTTGGAGATTAGACAGTTGTTTGTTTTTTGTTTGTTTAACTACTAGACCATCTTTCCAGAGTCTTCTCTTCCAAATACTTTTTTTTCCCAAAATCCTCACCTAATATTAATTCTCAGATTTTGAGATGGAGAGAGAGGAGCAAATGGGAGGTATATTTGGAAGGAATTTAAAACACTTTAATGTTCTCTGTATACAGGATTTCAAAAAAAATTATCTATTATATCTTAACTAGGTTCATAAAATGCTCAGATATTTTCAGCTGGCCTTAAGGAGTGAGCATAGCATTTTCTATGGAAACACAGGTAAAATCGATCTCACAATTTCAGTGATCTAATTAATATGCATACTCTTAAACATGAAATTATTTTATCTGCACTGCATAGATACCAACTAGTTGATTCATTCATTTGCATTGTTTAATTATAAAATAGAGGAATTAAAAGGTTATCTTTTTTAAAAAAATTTCTTAGGTGTCAGAAAGAAGGAATAGTAAAACTACTACAAGGCAAATGTCATAATCCACTCAGAGAATTCATTAATATTACAGTATTTGCAGAGTTAAAACAAGTCTAGTATTCAATGTTCATCTTTGCAAGCAAAATCCATTTACATTAGTCTAACTAATAAGAAAAAGCCAGTGACATGTCTTTCTGGTTATAGAATGGTTGAAGGCATCCAAATTTAGTAGCTTGTAAAATATATTTATGGTATTAATGGAGATACATAAACAAGATTGATTGTTAAGAAAATGGATTGTATTGGGTAAACAATAAGAAATTGAATATTTTGCCTCAGTATTTGCCTCAGTATTTACCTCACTAACTCTATAAAGTTAGTGCCAAATTAATTATGTAATTAGAAATTCTAACTATCAGTGAGAATGAAGCAGTTTTCCCTCCCCTTCCCCATCAGCCTTTTCCTTTTCCCTTCTCTTCCTTCCTTCCTTCCTTCCTTCCTTCCTTCCTTCCTTCCTTCCTTCCTTCCTTCCTTCCTTCCTTCCTTCTTTCCTTCCTTCTTTCCTTCCTTCCTTCCTTCCTTCCTTCCTTCCTCTTTATTCTTTCCTTCTTTTCTTCCCTCCTTCATTCATTCATTCTTTCTTTCCTTTCTATTTATTTTAAACAATTACCTGTTCTGTACTGTGCCAAGTACTTTTGAGGACATAAAAGGAATATGAAAAAGAGACCCTTCTTTTTGGAGCATAGTTATGCATGCTCCTGAAAAGCACTATGTAAAGAATACTAAAACATGATGATTTGAGTGATATAGAAAATTCATTTTATAGGAATTCAGGAAAGAGAAAGAAAAAGGGTGAATTGTAGTGCTTGGGAATATCCTCAAGGACAAAGAGAATTCTTTAGCCGAACCTTACATGTGTAAAACACATTAACTTTCAAAGATTCACTTCTGTGACCCAGAGGTGTACAACAGTGTTTCTTAATCATTTTGTGTGTCATAGAACCCTTTAGCAGTCTAGGAAGCCAATGAATTCCTTCTTAGAATTATAGTTTTTAAATGAATAGGATAAAATACATAGGATTACAAATGAAAACCAATTATATTGAAATAAAGTTGTAGGTTGTGTTTTTTTTCCACCCACATCTATGGACTCTCTGAAATCTATACTTGGAGCCCCTGAATGAATATAGGTTAAAAACTCCTAGCAGGAAAGAGATTTTAGATGTGAAATCATGCATAAAAATCATACTTGTGTGGTGTGGTAGAGGATAAGTATCAGTGCAGAAATAATGATGATATGATAACTAACATGTATACAATATTGTATTTTACGAAATATTTTACATATATTATCTACTTTGATCTTTACATCAATATTTTGAGACGGGCCTGTTATACTCTACATTTTGCTGATAAGAAAACTGAACCTGAGAAAAGTTAAATGACTTATATAGGATCACACATCTGGGATTAACTTTTTCAGATTTTCCTAAATCTAAACTGATCACTCTATCCTTTAAGTCTCTTAATTGTCCCTATAATTCATAAAGGGCTCTCTACTTCAAGAAATTGAACAAACACGTATTAATGACAGTGCATTTTTCATTAAGTAAATATTACTTAAAACACACACATCTGAATACATTTTTACCATATATTACTTCAATGAACATGCGACTGATCATGTAGCAAAAGCAAGGGGCTGAGAAGAGAAACAGAACAAAGAGTCTTATAGACTAGAAGATATAAATGTATAACTGTAGAGTGTAACCACATGGATGAGTACATGGAACCATCATTGATATTTTGATATTGATTACTGATATCTTGATATATCAAACTGCTAATTTTTAATCACTAAAATTATTTTTGCTGAATATATTATTTAATGGATGGTGGAAATACATAATCACATTTTAATACATCATATTTTCTCCTTTTTATAGCATGGCAGAGAGAATTTTATAGGTGAAATAGTCTTCAGAGGTACATGTGGTGATCATTGTTTCCATGTCATTAATATGGAAACTGAGGCACAGAAAAGAGAGAATGATCCACTAAAAGCAGTTAATGAATATACTAAAGCAACATGGCCATCCAGAATAGACTGAATCTTCCTGGAGTCCAGATTTGGTTTATTTGGAAGAGGCCTATTTGCTAGACCTAAGGAGTAACATGACAAAAATAAGGCATAAAGGGATGTTAATTAGCTGTTTGACCTTGGTAAAATCACTTAAACTAGCAGGTCTCAGTTTCCATATCTGAAATTAATGACTTGAAATTGCAGAAGATGAGCTATAACATCCCATTTGAACCAAAATATGATATGATTAGAAGTGAGGCTACTTCAAACTTTACATTTTAGTCTGATGTATAAGTAATTTTCATGTCAAAAGTATGATTCTAATCTTTCACAAAGGAAAAAAAAAGAAATTGGTCAATGAAAAAGTAGTTTAATGAATTATATCAAATATATCCTGCTGTGTGATTTTTTTTACACTTCTTGATCTTAATATTTTATATCAGCCATTTTCTGGCAAGGCAGTTAGGGTATACAGTGGATAGAAAGCTGGACCTGGCATGAGGAAAATCTCAAATCTGCCTTTAGACACTCCCTTGTCAATTGTCCCTGGGCAAGTCATTTAGTCTATATTTGTTTCCATTTTCTCAATTATAAAAGGATACTAGTTCCTAACTCACAGGTTTCTTTTGAGGATCAAATGGAATAATATTTGTAAAGAACTTAGTATAATATTCAGCATGGGGTAAGATTCTTAATAAGTGTTTATGTCCTTCTTTCCTTCCTTCTCTTTTAATCCTTCCTAATCCCACATCCCACAAAAATAATTCCAAAACTTCTCTTTCTTCAACTGAGTTAGGACCTGCCCACAGGTTGCTTGGTTTGATTTTATATTGCAAGAAATTCAAACTGCAGTCTTTCCTGACTGCAATCCCAGAATTTTTTTTTCATTTTATTTTGTTCCTTTTAGATATCAAGAGATTCATTCCTTTTGGACAGTCTGTTGACTTTTATTTTCTTCCTTAAAACATATGCTGTCTATTGTAATTTTTTTTCAGGTTTTCTATGTCTTTCTGTCTTCTAACATTTTGCTCTTATTTAATATCTCCACCTTGGATTATCTAAGGTCATGCTTAATTCTTTTAGAGGTATCAAATTGACTAGAAAAGGATCCAAGTTTATTTAAGAAACTGTCTTATGGTATGTTTTTGCAATTTAAATGATGCAAAATATTATTACAACCAGAAATTAAAATCCAAATACTGGAAAATCATTAATTCAAGAATCACTACTGAATTGGCATTTTTCATAACCAGACTGATAGAATGTTGAAAAAGATATTTCATTTTAAAGATGAAAATGAGAAAGAACACTATGCTCTTTTCTTAATATATTTACTAAAATCTTAGGTGCAAATGAGACCTATTAACTTTTGAAGAAAAAAAAAATTCCCTGTAAATTTATTGAAAAATAATGAAAAAGAATTTATCAAGATTTTAAACAATCTTTCTGTCATCCCTCCCACTGCTTCTCAATTTGGGATACCTATAATTTGAAAAAGAAAGGACTTTTTTCCCAAGTAAAAAGAGGTACTTTTTAAAAATTTAAGTATCTATTTTAATAGTCTCTTTTTAGACCTAATTTGTCAGGCTGCTGTTACAGAACTCTTTCTACATGTGAATCAGTAGGAAAACACAAAGAGTTGTGAATATCTGATCCAGAGGAAAATCAGCATGCATGTGATTTTTAGCCAGCAGCCAGCTTCGGATGGTGGGTGGAGGAACACCCAGCAATTTTTCACTTTAAAAAGATAGAAAATGGACCCCCCACATACTGGTTAACATCTTCCTTTGAGACTCATGTTAATATAGAAGATGCTTTGGCTGCATTCTTTCCCAGCTTTATCTGCTTAAAATGAAATCCAAAGCCCCTGGTGCACTAAGTCGAGTTATTTCCCCACATTCTCATGATTAACAAATAATTCAAGTATTATTTTCCAGCGAGGTACACCAATGAGTTTTCATATCTTGCTTCAGTGAAAACACTTGATTGATCTTAGGACATATGTGAAAAGGTCCTTGAATTTGTATTTAAATAATCCTTTATCTACACCTCTAGCTCCCTCCAAAAGTGTATTTGTCAGTTTTATTCTTAGATTTTAAGCTCCTAGAGGACAGGGATCATATCTGATTGATTTATTTTATAGAATATAAAATATAAAACCAAAATTTGCATTAAAGTAATGATGAATTTTCCTAGTTCTTTTTTTTAAAAACAGGCTTCTCAGCATTTGTGCTAACAAAATGCAAAAATTTATAATTCAAGCTACTTCTAGTATTGCTGATAATAAAACTGATTCCATTTTACCAATTCTGCAATACCTGTAGCTTGATCTGAAATACGAGACTACCTTTATCACCCCTTTTATGAGACTAATTTTCCATGGATCAGATCAAAGATAATCCTTGTTTTTTCCAGATGTGAATCAATTTGACCAATACATATTTCTCTGCATAGGAAAACAATATCAATCTATTCCCCAAAAAGTCCATGTGATGAAAGCAAGTGTCACCATATGCAAACTGTGAAATGTAATTGAAACTAAAATGTTTAATTAAAATTGACGTTTCTGAGCCTGCTTCTGGCAGCAGCCATGTTGCTGAAAAAATTATATTTGTTACACTGGCAACCTGGGAGACCAGTTCAAGTGATTATGAGAGCCATTTTGCATCTCATAGTAAATGAAATGAAAAATTAATTTAAATAAAAACCTCACTATTATTACTTTCTATGCCATACCTACAGTAAAGGAGTTCGATTATATATCACTTAAGAAAATTTGCCACAATGGCTATAGTGGTTCTTGATAAGTCAATCTTAATTATAATAAAACATCCTTTTTTCTTTTCAATTAATTGTCTGGTTCATTCATGTCAGCAAGTGTCCTTAGCAATTGAGCTTTGAGATTGCTATGCTGCTTTTTGTATTTCCTGGAATGTGATAATACTTAAGAGATTCTACTGAGTTATTTCTCCTTAGAGACTGTTTTTTTTTTTTCTTCTCCTCTTGTAAAAGGTTCTGATCCCAGATAATCCTAGACTTGAGTATGGATGAGCACCACTGACTTTTTCAGTTCAAATGTGAGAAAAGAACTTGAAAACAAAATTCTGTGTGGCAAGCCTAAGAACAATTATTCATTTGTCAGTTTCTACAATTCTGTTAGTGGGCATGTTTGATTTTCTTAAGCAAATTCAAAGCATGGGATATGTTCGTCTTTTAGGCTGTTTCTTTCTTGGCTTTTATCTCCTTTTCCTGGCATTTCATAAAGGGCAAGTTAAAAAGTAGGCATTTTTGCTCTCATCTTATGTTAGTCTCTGAAAATCTGAATCATCAGTGGATTCAGAAAAATCATCATTTTTCATGTATGTGTTCCAGTTTAAAGGCACAATTTAAATTCTTCTGTGTTCTTATTTTTTCCTATAACATATTAAATATTTGCACTTATTCCATACCGATCTCTATTCTAATCTAACCACTGTGTACAAAGTAAAATAAAAGTCCTATGATTTTTAAAACTCGTTAACAAAGTTCAACAACAAAGCATTGTGGAAAAAATCAGGATGCTTAAGAACAAATACAATTCTATAATTTATGAATTTGGCAAACACTCAAAATTTAAAATAAGGACATTGGTAGACCAGAGGTTTTTTGAGATCTAACAAGCATGATATTTTATTATTTTTCCAATCTGACCTTGTTTAGTGAGATCCTATGCTATAATGCCATCTTTATTACCCAAGAAATGCTTTTTGAATTTAGTTTCTTTATAGTGTGATTATAAATCTTCATGACATTCCTAATGATTCATTACTTTTGGAGTAGAGCGGAAGGATGGTCATTTCTTGAATACACAGGTTTCATTTAAAGTTACCAGAAGGAGATTTATCAGTCACTACTGTTGTTCCAGCAATATGATGAACTCTTAACCCATAGTTATATTTTCCTCTCAGTATATAATATTTCAAACTTTAGTAAGCTTTTTGACTTTTTCTTCAGTGTTCCAAATAGGTTATTTCAGTCTTAATGTCAAACCTTAAAGTCTAATTTGAATGATGAAAGTACAGTTGTATATTTCTTCCCTTTGGGTAAGAATAGGGATGCATTTTGTTCTTAGTCATAGCAGGAAAATGTTAACTGGGTCTTGAAATGCCCACTGGTTATTTCAAATACCAGCTTGCGGGATGGTGGTGAAAAATGTCATTTCCAAACTGTGTTTAGTTGTTGCATTTTTTTCCTTGTCTTTTTCCATTTACTCATTGGGAAGATTAGCATAATTTTATGTCTCCCCAGACAATTAACTATTTACCCCATTTCTTTTAACTTTATTGCAGCAAATTGTGCCCCTGCATGCCACAAATATATTGGTTTGATGACCCTTAGTTGCTCCTGTCCTTCCTTTCAAAACTTATATGGTCATTTCCTTTCTTTATAAGTGAATGAAGCAACTTGAAAGTCAATTCCATTTGGGAAATCTGCCTCCTGAAATGTTGCTGGAATAGAAATCTTTTCCTGTGACACTGGACTGTGGAAAAGCCATTGGGCTTTCTTTGAATAAATGTTCCAGTTCCTCATTCTGTCCTGTGAAAACAAGAATCCACGAACATTTATATTAAAATTCCACCCTGGAGAAGTGGACAAGAAAACATTCTGGAAAAATACTTTTTGAACTTCAAAGAAGGAATTAATGCTTGGGACTCCCTGGAACTGAATGAATTGTAATATATGTATAGATATGCACACATACACACACAGTACAGACATATGTAGTACATTTGTTTCAGTTTTATTTCTCCTGTCATAATATGATGGTTTTATTCACTTTTTAAACATGCTTCAGCTGGAAACACTACATCTTTAAATTAGGCAACCCTGGCGTCTGTGTGAATTCCCTCGCTGCTCTCCCTCACCTTACCCAGGTGCATGTTAAATCAGTATTAATGACAATATCATTCTTGTGCAGTCATCTCCTGCCTGCAATTTGGTTTTAATTACCCGCCACGTTGTCTTTCCCCCTCACTGACAGCCATTAAATAGGGAATGACACCAGAGCCACGGTTGTGTGGAATACACACTTCACCAGATTGTATTGCCCTACATAAAGCAGGCAGCAGTGCCTCCTAGTGGCCGAGAGCAGAGCGGGACTCATGGAACGCTGCCGGTTTTGCAGAACCCTGGCTGCTGCTACTTTGGAGCTAGCTGGTGGGGAGGGAGAAGGCGGGGAGATGCGGTGTCGGGGAGGCGTAAGAAACAAACAACAACAACAAAAAACAAAAACAAAAAAAACTACCGACATCCTTAAAAGAAAAAAAAAAAAAAAGACGAAAACAGCATTTCTAGATTAAGACATGATTGGGACATGCTGAAGTGTCTCCTTGCTGAAATTTAACAGCAACTTTGATGTAATTACTGAAGTCTTGTCTGACAGTTGGAAACTGTTGCTCAGAAACAGGAAACTTATCATTTAGAATGTAGTGAATAAAAGTCCTTGAGGCAAACTGACTCACTAAAGGTGAGCTGGGAATCCCTAATGACTTAGAAATTCAACTTCTCCTTTATTGAAACAGTCTCATGCACTTTTGTAAAACTCTCTCCCATTCCCTGCCGTGTAACTCTTTTTCTCTGGCCTGTTCAAGGTCTTCATATATGCATTTCACCCAAAAACAGCATCTTCCTATGTCTGTTATACTGACTGTTCTATTTTGCACTTTCCATGGGGTTTTAAGGTAAAGTCTTTAAAACAAGTTTGAAGTCCAAGTCTCCCAAGTGTTCAATTTAGATTTGAGATGATAATGCATATATCACTTGTGTTTTTGTTTGTTTTTAAATTCAAAATACTTCCCTGGTCATATATATTATACAGAGGCTCTCTAAACAGTATTCCTGAGCACTATCTGATGTAAATGTACTACCCTGAGGATGTGAATGGATTCAGAATACATGCTGTATTCACTTTGGATAATGAACTCTGAGGAACTCAGACTGGATTTTTGTCTCTTTCTGATATTCTGTTCAACAAACTTCTCTTCCTGGTTTTGGAGTTCATAGATCTCTCGAATGCTTTTTCACAGTTGTTACCCTTATGCTTCCTAGCTTCTCTTAACAAGCCTAATTACTCATATTTCATGCTGGTAAAATGAAAGTAATAGTTAACTGCTTTAATTAGATCTTTAAGCATACATAGTATCTTCTATAATTTGGGCACACATTGTGCTCGGGTATGAATGCAAAGATAAAATAAGGGAATATAATTATTTCAAGAATCTCTATGTAAAAATAAAGTAAGGAATGCAATTAGGCATCCTTCCTTCCTTCCTACCTTCCTTCCTTCCTAACTCTCTCTCTCTTTTCCTCCCTCTCTTCCCCTCTCCCTCCTTTCATCTCTCTCTCTCTCTCCCTCCCTCCTTTCCTCTCTCTTCTTCTCTCCCTTCCTCCCTCTCTCCTTCTCTCCTTCTCTCCCTTCCTCCCTCTCTTTCTTTCTTTCTTTTGTTCATTCTCTCTCACCTCTTTCTTTTTTTATCTCTTTCTCTTCCTTCTTTCCACCTTTCTTTCTTTTTTCTCTTCCTTCCTTCCTTGCTTTGTTCCTTTCTTTGTTCTTTCCTTCCTTCCTTCTTCCTACCCTCTTTCTTTCTTTCTTTCTCTCCCGTCTTTCTTTCTTTTTGTTTTTTCTTTCCTCTTTCTTTTTTTCATCTCCTTCTCTTCCTTCTTTTCACCTTTTTTTGTTCTTTCTTTCTTTTTTCCTCTTCCTTCCTTGCTTTGTTCCTTTCTTTGTTTTTTCCTTCCTTCCTTCTTCTTACCCTCCTTATCTCTTTCTTTCTTTCTTTTTCTTTCCTTCTTTCTTTCTTTCCTTCCTTCTTTCCTTCTTTCTTTCCTCCCTTTTTTCTTTCTTTCTGTCTTTCTTTTTTCTCTCTTTTCATCTTTCTATCTTTCTTTCTTTCTTTCTTTCCTTCTTTCTTTCCATCTTTCTTTCTTTCCTCCCTTCTTTCTTTCCTTTTAGTTTCTTTCTTTCTTTCTTTCTTTCTTTCTTTCTTTCTTTCTTTCTTTCTTTCTTCCTTCCTTCCTTCCTTCCTTCCTTCCTTCCTTCCTTTCTTTTTTCTGTTTTCTTTCTTTCTCTTCTTAAACCCATATTTTTTAGTGTCTTTTTCAGGTTATTATGAAACTTCAAAGACTGTTTGCACCAAAATATAGTAAATGATAACTAGTAAGAGAACAAAATATACAGAACTTCCTTTGGATTAGAGTTAGTTCTTTAGACATGCAGTCCAAAATGTCCTTTTCTTTCTCCCCCTCAAGAAACTTGAATCATTCCATAGCTCTTTTCACCTTCTAGGAAAAATCACCAATGGAACGATAACAAACCCTGGCCCCCATGACTCTGATAATTATCTTGGTTAAAACAATTTGCAAAAGGATCACAATTATTACTCAATTCACATTTTTCTTCAACTGTGAACAATCTTGGATATATCTTAAGATGTCACTTACATTGAGTTGATTTATTATTTTTAAGGAATATTATGCATCATTAAATAACAGTGCAGAAAATTGTTATTCCTCCCAGAGTGAAACGGGAAGCTCATATGAACAAGCCAACTCTGAAGGCTTAATCTCTGATACTGCTTACATATATTGGTTTACAGCTATATTGAGTCCAGTTAGAATGATTTTTTACTTTCCTAATATGAAACTTGATGCTCGGAAATCTGATAAGTGAGTTTCATTTCCCTGGAAATTTATTGCTTCTATATCCAAGTGCAAAGAAATAAAACAAGTAAAAACAATAAGCAGTCTGTAAGGAGGGCATTAATGAGGGTCACCATTTTCTCACATAGGTTGTGTCTCTGTGAGAAAAGAATTGCTATTTGAACAGTTTAAATTACAAGGACAATCACTTTTTTGGAGGATTAACCTTTATTCTATTTTCTTTACTGCTTCAAATAAAATCTACAAATTCAGAAAGTGTTTTTAAGGAAAGGAAGAGAAAATTTTTTCTAAGAAGAGAGTTTTTTGAGCTGCTGTTCTGACTAGTGACGGAGGGGTCTGTATTATAATTTTGGCACCTAAATTCAGGCCCACTGTAATAAAGGACCATTTTTTCTTTCTAAATTCAAAACTTTTTACTCCCTTTCATAGATACATTAACTCTCTAATTTAAGCTATTCACTATCTTCTTATAAGGCTTGAATTTTCCAGGTCTCATTCCATTCTCTGTTATTCTTCTTTTCTGGATTATTAGAGAGGAATTAACTGATGTCTGAGGGCTTTTCTGATAACAAGTGAATTTGTGTCAAATCACCAATCTGCAAATATTGATTCAAGAATTTATATCTATGTTCAGGACAAAATACTAAGCATTTTGGTGTATACAAAGATATATGAGATATGGTAACCACTCTCAATGAGAGTTTAGTGGATATTGGCAACATATGGTAATTAAAATGAAATGAAACAATGAAATAAACACACACTTATATGAAAGAAGCTGATAAAAGGCACAGTCAGAATTTAAAGGACAGAAATTTCTAATAGGTAGGAATGATCAGAGAAAACTTTTTGGAAGGGGAGAGCAAATTTTGCCTTGAGAGACAGGCAAGATTTTTGTAGAAGGATATTAAATTCAATTATATTAAACAAACATTTATGAAGTACTGAATAGGTAGAAGTAAGAATAGATGAGGGAAAAGTTATTCCTTATGCTTCAGTGAAGAGGAATAATAATAATAGTTAATGTCCATGTAGCTTTGAGTTTTGGAAAAGTTTTAAAAAGCACTTTATTAACATTATCTCATTTGATCCTTATAACTCTTTTCTTCCATGGGTGTTATCATTATTTTTCTTTTATAGATGAAAAATTTTGGACTCAGAAGACTCCAGGATCAAATATAAAATCATCTGACTTTTAACCCTTTCTGATATTTACAATCTTCTTTTGCTTTATTTTCCTTCTTCCTTTCTCCTCCCCCTCCCCCTTCATCCCCTCCAGGGATTCTGCCATTCTGTGCCATTGACTTCCTTGCTTTTCCATACACATAGTACTTCATTTCTTGACTCCAGGGATTTTCACTGCTTGTTGCCAATGCCTGGAACTCTTTCCCTTCTTTTCTCTGCCTCCTTGCTTCCCTAGATTCCTTCAAGTCCAGAATATTACTTTTTGCACAAGCCTTTCTCAGTCATACTTAGTGCCTTTACTCAGAGTATTCCAAATTTATCATGTATCTTTGTGTTTGTACATATATTTTGTATGTTGTCTCTACCATCAGGCCATGAATTCCTTAAGAGAAGTCTGATTTTTGTCCCCCCATCCCCTTTTAAAAATAACTCCAGTCCTTAGCATAGTGACTGGTATGAAACAGATAATTAAATGCTTGTTGAGCGACTGAATTGGTTTGTATCACACAATAAGTATACATCAGAATTGGGATTCAAATACAGGGTCTTCTATTATCAAATGCTTTATCCTTTTATTTCATGTAGCTTCCAAAAATTCAAGAGGAAAAACAAATAAATTAGTTCAGCTAAAACTGATGTTTTTGTATTAGATAATAAAGATCTTTAAAAAGAAAAGTAAGTTAAGGCCCAGCTGTGGAAGGATTTGAAGGAAATTCAAGAATTTTGACTTTATCCAGTAGGAACTCATTAACATTTTAAAAAGGAATGACACGTTTAACTGTCAAATAATTTTGAAAATTAAATAATGGTCCTCAACTCCAATTGTAGATCCCAAAGACAAGATGTGCAAGTATTATTGCATTGAGCCTATCAAAATGAATAATATTTATTGCATACTTGGGTGTTTTTTTTTAACATTTTTCAAATATCATCAAACATGTGTTGTGCAACTATGACTGACTAGGATCATAGTAAACATGGTTGTTTTCAATAACTTGTGATAAGTATGTTTTTAGAGAGGGCTCAGCATAAATTATAGGGATAGCTCCACTAAAAGGGGGAAAACATATTGTAGAAAGTAGAATATATTACAACATATAATTGTTTACTAGAGAAAGTAAGAAGGAAATCATACCTATGAAAGATACAGATTCAGGTACATGGCTCTTCTGCAATACCACTTATTTATTTTTGCCTTAATGTACACCTTCTGTTTCCCTCTAGTATTTTTTTTTACTATGATTCTTTTCTCCTCTTCCTTCAGGGGGAAAAAAGACATCAATGGGAAAAGGAGGGTATGCTTTTATGATTGTTAAACTTGCTTAGTTTCATTTTTCCTTCAAAAGAAAATTCTTTCTTTTCTTTTGTGTTTTTTTTTTGTTTGTTTGTTCCTTTCTTTTGCTTCCTCACCTCTTCTCCAGTAGGCTCTCTTCATTCTGAGAAACTACAATGCTTTGTTTTGTTTTTTCCCTTCCTTTGATTTGATCAACATATACCAAACACTCCCCACCACCTTCTTCCTCTCCCCTTTACTTTTACATACTTAATCTTTGTGTAGTTTAGTCCCACCAAAACTCATTCACCTACAAGTAGTGGGTTGTGAAGTATTTTCCATGATATTTCAGACATGTATCTCCACCATCAGTTCTATTTGACTTTTGTTTTACTCTTGTCTCCTTGTTAAATTTTAGAAAGAATTACTTGAAGATTTCTCTGCTGTTATTTTATTGTTGTTGTCCTTGATTGCTGAATACATTTACCATTCTTGTATTTTGACTGTCTGTGAGATTTGAGAAGTAAATAACTTGTTCAGGTCTGGTTTTCTTTCTACAAATGCCTTCATTGCTTCTCTTAATAGAGCTTGCAACTTTTTTCTATTAGCTAAGCTCAATATATATTTTTGAGCTCCTTTGCTCATTAGAATACATAATTCCATTCCCTTCTTATGTTTCTGGTGGGTGCAGAATAGTCTTTTTTTTTAAATAACTTTTTATTGACAGAACCCTTGCCAGGGTAATTTTTTACAACATTATCCCTTGCACTCACTTCTGTTCCGATTTTTCCTCTCCCTTCCTCCATCCCCTCCCCCAGATGGCAAGCAGTTCTTTACATGTTAAATAGGTTACAGTATATCCTAGATACAATATATGTGTGCAGAACCGAATAGTTCTCTTGTTGCACAGGACAATTGGGTTCAGAAGGTATAAATAACCCGGGAAGAAGAACAAAAATGCAAACAGTTTATATTCATTTCCCAATGAAAAGTTCTTTCTTTGGGTGTAGCTGCTTCTGTCCATCCTTGATCAATTTAAACTGAATTAGCTCTCTTTATTGAAGAGATCCACTTCCATCAGAATACATCCTCATACAGTATCATTGTTGAGGTATATAATGATCTCCTGGTTCTGCTCATTTCACTTAGCATCAGTTCATGTCAGTCTCGCCAGTCCTCTCTGTATCCATCCTGCTGGTCCAGAATAATCTTCTGACATTGAATTTCCTTTTCTTTATCTTAAAGGTCTTTTTTTCTGGTTGCTTGCAGAATTTATTGTTTGTCATTGGAATCATTTAATTTAACCACGGTGATTTTTTAAGTATGCAATATGCTTGTTTGTTTGTTTTTCTCGCCTCTCCTGGAGGCAATCTGTAATTTTTTAACTGTAACTTTGTTTTCAGTGACTGGAAGTTCTGGGCAGTATTCTTGCATTATAGGGTTCAAATTCATTTGATTTATCATGACTTCTGGATGTTTTATAATTTTTACATTACCTTTTTTTCTTATTTGTGTTCCAGATCAATATGTTTTACTTATATAGATATCATGTTTTCTTTAACTAGTTTTTTTTTTTGATTCTCTTTATTCAGATTGTTTTATATCTGTATATTTTCATTTGAAATCATTTATTTCCCTTTTGTTTCTTTGATGAGGCTTGTCACTATGGATACAAGTTTTTCTAGTTTATTAATTATTTCTGCTGTGTAAGGCATAAGTTTTTTCTCTTTTAAAACATTCAGAAATATCTTGTTATTGTTCTATACTTTCTCAGGATTCTACAGATGTCTTGGTCTCATGAAGTGTCAATCCATTTTCCTTTCTCTTGCAATATTTATTCATAGATCCCTGGACTCCTTTATTTGAACTGGAAACCATATTACTTTCTGTTATTCATATCTTCCCTGAAGGGTGTTGTTTTTCCTTTATTTTTCAAAAGGATCATGATATCAGACAAGTGAGGCCATGGCATGAGGACTGTGTGAGGTCATCTGCCTCACTTTCTCCTCCAGAGACATCTGGGTCCAGTGGCCAGATATATATGAGGACTTCTGGCTATGACTCTCTCTATATGTTAGATGGAACGGTCTGAATTCTCACCTCCTTACTTTTGTTCTTCTATAGGTCCATTTCTTTTTATTAAGGTTTTTTTTTTCTAAACTGGTATCTATAAACTGGACTTTGTTGTTGTTGTTGTTGTTGTTGTTGTTGTTGTTTGCAAAGGACCAGGCTTGCTCAGTATAAAAAAATCTCATCAATAGCTGGCTGGTTATTTGGTGATGATTCTCTGAGAATGGCAACTCCAGGATCAAATGCCTCCTAATTTCTCTGGCCACCCTGGCTACCTTCAAGACTTATTGCAAATCCTTTCCTCTTCATCTCTAAGCCCAGCTATACTTCTAATTTAATTTTAAAAGTGTTTATTAAGTATTTATTTCATGCAGGATTCCAAGGATAAAAATCAGTCAGTCAACAGGTATCTATTAATATTTTGTATGTGATAGCATTGTCCTAAGCAATATATTAAAAAAAAAACTTCCTATTTTATTAAAAGGATCTAGAAGTTTTCTTAAAATACTCATACCATTATTGGAAATAGAATTGGATTTAAAATAAACTGCATAAATAACTAAAAGCAGGTAGAAAGTGATAAATGTATAGTAGAGGTTCAAAAAAATGCTATCTTACTGTGGACATAGGAGAATAAAACGACTCAGAAACGCCTCCATGAAGAAGATGGATTCCTTTTTAGACTTTGAAGGAAAGGGAAGATTTAAATGGTTAAGGGTGTGCTGGAAGGAATTCATTCCAGACATTTTTTTTCCAGTCATTCAGTTATTTCTGAATCTCTGAGACCTCCATAGAAAACCAGACTCTTCTATTTTCTGTCCAAGTTCATGTTCATTGTTTCCATGATACTAAAATCTATCTCATCCTCTGCCATTCCCTTTTCCTTTTGCCTTTAATCTTTTCCAACATCAGTCTTTTCTAATAATTATTATCTTCTAATTATGTGGCCAAAGTATTTAATCTTTAGCTTCAGTATTTTGAATAATGTAAATTAATTTCTTTTATTATTGATTGATTGGACCTTTTTCTTGTCCTAGGGACTTCCAAGTGTCTTCTTCAGCACCACATTGGAAAATATTTATTCTGTAGCACTTAGGTTTCCTTATAAAAGGAACAACTGAAAATGGTAGCTTAGACAATACAGATCTTTGTCAGTAAAGTGACATCTCTGCTTTTAAGTATGCTATACAGATTCACTATAACTTTCCTTCCAAGGAGCAAGCATCTTGTAATTATATGACTCCAGTCATCATCTGCAAAGATCTTTATTGTGTTTCAATCATTTTAGTCATTTCCTACTTTGTGTCTTCTTGTTAGAGACACTGCAGTGCAGCTCATTTGACAGATGAGGAACTGAGGCAGGGTTAAATGATTTTCCCAGCTGATAAGTGTATAACACCACATTTGAATTCACGAAGACAGAAGATTCTTGACTCCACTGTACCACTTAGCTGCCTCTTATCATTGCTGAGCACAAGAATATAAGATCTGATACTCATTCCATTTCTTCTTTTATTTGCCAGGACATAATGGGACTAACAGTTACGATCTTAATTGTTTGTTTTTAATGTTAAGCTTCAAGCTAGGTTTTCCATGTTTTTCCACCCTCATCAAAAGGTTTCTTAACTCTTCTTCATTTTCTGCTATTAAAGTAGTATTAACTTCAGTCTGAGATTGTTGATATTTCTCCCAGTAACCTTGATTACAGCTTTTAATTCATCTAGCTTGGCATTTCACAATATATTCTTTACATATAAGTTAAACAAATAAGGTGACAATATGCAGCCGTGCCATATGTCTTTTCCAGTCTTAAACCTATTAGCTGTTCTATGTTCAATTCTAATTATTGCTTCTAGACTCACATGCAGATTCCTCAGGAGACAAGTAAGATGATCTGGTAATGCCTTTTCTTTGAAGACCTTCCACATTTTTGCATGTGGAGGACAAGAAAAGGAAAGATCTGAAACCATCATCTCAAGGATGTTGCTAAGTTCTAACAGGATGACAGATCTGGCTTATGATAATGCCAAGAGAACAGAGTAGGATGAGAGCAGAAGATCCCTTTTGCCATGAGACCATTAAAGACTCATTTTTTGGGGAAAGTCAAGTTGCTTAAAACAGACTTTTTGTCAAATATCCCTGGTAGGTTGTTTAGTGACTCACTCTAGACCTCCTTCATCTAAAATTTCTGCTCCAGCCTAAGGCTTCCTGCTTCTGTCTCAGCACATTGCCTTTGCTTTCTTTGTTGGCAAGAATCACAATCTGGTTTGGCTTGACATTTGGTTTATACTAACTTGTATCTGAATTTGTATCCTGTTCTCTTTCTCCTGGGAAGGCTTTGTGGGGTAGAGAAGGTTTTAGAAATAATTTTCTTCATATGTCAGTTTTTTGGAAGAATATTAACTTTTGGAGAATGGAGAGAAAAGGGCATATACAAGAACACAAGAACCAAGATTTGTGAATAGTCCAGTTTAGTTGGAATTTAATAGAAGGAAAATTTGCTGTATAAAATAAAGTTGAGATTATAAGGTAAAAAGCCTAATTGTAAAGAATCTTGAATGCTAGAATAAGGAATTTAAACTCTATTTGAAGTTTGAAAAGGGAGCCACTGAAAATTTTCAAATGGAATAGGGATTATAATCAACAATGAATTAATAAGAATACTGGACAGCAACTTGAAGGTCAGAGAAGAGAGCTTAGTTCTATCGCTTCTGAGTATTTAGAAGGCTCTCCTCTCGCTCTCGCTCTCTCTCTCTCTCTCTCCCTTTCTTTCTCTCTCTCTCTCTCTCTCTCTCTCTCTCTCTCTCTCTCTGTGTGTGTGTGTGTGTCTGGGTCTCTTTTTCTGTTTCTGTCTCTGTCTCTCTGGCTTTCTCTCATTGTCTCTCTCTGTGTCTGTCTTTCTTTTTCTCCCTCTTACTCTGTGTATGTGTTATCAGTAGTATGTCCCATGTCAGAAATGTGTCCCTACTATGGAAGATATATGTGCTCCAAAAATGCTGCTCATGGAGGCATTGAAAGGTCTGCACTGCCTCTTTGGAAAACCAACTACAGGTCTAGTATACTATGTAGTGTCTTAAAGCAAAGGGTAGCAGTCCCTAACAGCTCAAAAGTAGGCTCTCTTTCCTCCAGTCCCTCAGGGGGTTATTGAACTAGGAATATAAGTATCTGTCTGCTGTCTTAAATATTACTGGTCTAGCATTAATACCAAAAAATCCCCTTTATTTATTACTATCTTTAAAGGATTGAATGTCAGTTCAAGTTTACACCCAAAACTTATTTCTTTCTACTAAATGGTAATTACCTAAACATAGTAGTATCACAATAAGTGATTAATGAGTAAATCCATTTATCCAAGCAAATATTAAACAGAAATTGCATGTATCATACAGATCAGAACACACCACAAACTATGAAGAGTGAATGAACTCTTGACAGGAGAACAAAATGACACTTCAACTTACATAAGGGGAAATTCCCCTAAGTCTTTATGGAAACAAATTCCCAAACATGTAGAGGACTTCCAAAAAATGCCTTTATCTTTTTTTCCCATATATCTGGAGTCAGTCTCCATAGAAGACTGGAATAACATGTCCTTTCTTGAAAAAGAATAAGAAGACTAAACCTCCTTTCAAAATTCCCTCAGAAATTCCACAGCCATGTAGCAGAGTATAAGCTTCCCCCCCCCCCCAATTAGGGCAGTCTCTTGCAAAATACCTCAGGATTTTCTCCAAAATCCAGACTACACTAATAATTACATTCAGATTTCCAGTCAAATATAACATTACAACAAAATCAATATTAAGAATGCTTAGGGAACAAAATTTTTTTCTTTAGTGGAATTTTCTGATTAACAGAGGATCAATCTATTCTCTAGAAGTTAAAAGCAAAATAATTATATTATGTTCTGATAATCTGTCAACTGTGGTACACTTTTTTTCAGTAAATTCATGAATAAAAGCAAACATGAAACAATCATAGTTTTTCATTAAAATTCTTCTCTGTTTCTTCATGATGGTATGAAGATGAGCTTGAGTTTTCTTTTTTTTTTTTGTTGGTGAAATTCTTTATTAACCTTGTGTAAAAAAGTTGAAACAGCATTTGAGCTACATGGCAGGAGACAATCATATCTCATCGTTGTGTGAATTGTGCCAACTACAGCGTGCCAAACCTTTCTATGGATCAAAACCTAGGGTCTCCATTTTAGAAAGAAGACGACGTTAGTTTGTCATGTATGTGTTGTCTAAGAGGACATGCTGTTTGGAAGGCGATGCAGCTGGAAACTCTAATATTTGCCAGAATACAATTTCCCCGACACGATATTTTTTTTTTAATGGGGAAGGCACTAGAAGCACATGAAAGAGTGTATACAGAAGGCAGCGAGAAAGAGCTACAAAAACAAAGCACACCAAAAAACCAGGACTAGAAGAACACAATTAACGGGAAAAAATGGGGAGGGGTTTGCGGGGGGGAAACTATTATCTAAAAAGCAGAAATTGTTTGAAGCTTGTTTTTCTTATAATGCATGCTATGCAAAATTTTAAATATCTTAGATGTTTAGAACATGTGCAAAATAAAAGTGAGATAGTTTGAGAGTTTCATTTTGATACTGGCTTTTTGGTACTTGACCCATTAGACAAAGGAGAAAGCAAAGAAGAAAATGGGATGAAGTGTTGCTGGCCACCCCATTCCCTTCCCATTCCTCTCCCCCAACTTCTAAAGCACAATTGCCTGCAAAGGGAGCTACCCATCTGACCTACACTGGAGCACTGAGCCTGGGCTAAGGTGCTAGAGGGAAAGGAATGGGTGGGCAGGTGGGAGGAACTGAATGGGGAGTTTGGGAAGCCTAATTCATCTTCTTTTCTCATGTCATCCCAGGGAGCACTCTGTGTTCTGTGGTAATTAGCTTATGGAGAAATGGCATAGGCTTCCCCACCTTGGCCTTGGCCTGCCTTTGGGGGTCCTTACACAAGGCCATACAGGTGTAGGTGGGGCTCAGCCCCTGAGCTTGAGTTTTCACAGATTAAATAAGCATAGTGTAAGTTTGGGTAGGCCCTATCTAGCTAGAAAAATTGGGGCAAGCAATTTTATATAGGCAATAGATGCATAGTCATGCAAAATGTATTTCTATGTTAGAAATATTATAAAAGAAAATGCAGATAAAATGAGAAAAGTAAAATAAGTAAGGAAACGGTATTTGTTAATCCGCATTCAGACTCATCAATTCTTTCTCTGGATATGGAAAGTATTTTTTATCATAAGTTTTTCAGAACTGTCTTAGATCATTTTATTGCTAAGACTAGGTAAGTCATTGACAATCGATAATCACATAATCTTACTGTTACTGTATATAATGTTCTAATTCTTCTCATTTCACTTTGTATTAGGTCATGTCAATATTTCCAAGTTTTTTTTTTTTTTGAGAAAATACTGATCATTTTTTCTTATAGCATAATAATATCCATCACAATCATCACAATCATATACAAGAACTTTTTTGGCTGTTCCCCAAATGATGGGCATTCCCTCAGTTTCCAATTTTTAGTCACCACTAAGAGATCTGCTATAAATATATATTTTTTATATATAGAGGTCATTTTCCTTTTTTAATTTTTATCTACTTTATGTAGATTTAGTATCTATATTGCTTTGTGTGTAAATATGTATTTATTTTGATCTTATCTTGGTATATGTCGATACCTAGTTTCTGATATATTGTTTTCTAGTTTTCCAGTTGTTTTTGTTAAATAATGAATGAGGTTTTTCCTAAAATTTTGGATCTTTGGAACTATCATATACTAGATTACCATGGTTATTTACTACAATGAATTGTATATGTAATCTTGTCCACTGATCCATTATTCTATTTCTTAGTAGGAAGCAGATTTTTTTCTTTTTTTCTTTTTTTAATTTTTATTTAATAATTACTTTATATTGACAGAATCCATGCCAGGGTAATTTTTTTTTACAACTTTATCCTTTGCACTCATTTCTGTTCCAATTATTTTCCCCTCCCTCCCACCACCCCCTCCCCTAGATGGCAAGCAGTCCTTTATATGTTGGATATGTTCCAGTATATCCTAGATACAATATATGTTTGCAGAATCGAACAGTTCTCTTGTTGCATAGGGAGAATCGGATTCAGAAGGTATAAATAACCCGGGAAGAAAAACAAAAATGCAGATAATTCACATTCATTTCCCAGTGTTCTTTCTTTGGGTGTAGCTGCTTTTGTCCGTCATTTATCAATTGAAACTCAGTTAGGTCTCTTTGTCAAAGAAATCCACTTCCATCAAAATATGTCCTCATACAATATCGTTGTCGAAGTGTATAATGATCTCCTGGTTCTGCTCATTTCACTTAGCATCAGTTCATGTAAGTCTCGCCAGTCCTCTCTGTATTAATCCTGCTGGTCATTTCTTACAAAACAATAATATTCCATAACATTCATATACCACAATTTACCCAGCCATTCTCCAATTGATGGGCATCCATTCATTTTCCAGTTTCTAGCCACTACAAATAGGGAGCAGATTTTTTTTTTAAGATAACTACTGATTTATAGTACTGTTTGGAATCTGGAACAGCTGAATCACCTTCCTTGATTTTTTAAAATTGGTATTCTTTCCTTTTTTTCCCCCAAATTCTAATTTTTAAGAAATTATTTTCTTTTGTACCTCCTTTTTCAATCAATCAATTCTATTTTTCAAGATATTCTTCTCTTCATTGGCTTTTTGTGCCTCTTTTGCCATTTGATCTATTCTGCTTTTTGATGTTATTTTATTCACTATTTTTTTTGTGCTTCTTTGATCATGCTTTTGACTTGTTTTCATGATTTTATTTCATCATCCTCATTTCTCTCCCTAATTTTTGTCTCCCTCTGTTATTTGATCTTTAAAATCACTTTTTTGAATTCATTGATGGCTAAAACCAATTCATATTTGTTTTTTCTATCACAGTTATTTTCTATAGTCATGAGCTTTTTCCATTTGCTCATTTTCCCAATCTTTTTCTTGACTTTTAACTCTATGATAAAGTTTGTTTCTGGAGGGAACATTGTACCAAAATATAGGGATTTTTATGTAGCTGGGTCAGAGATAATTCTTTTTTGATTTTTCAAAGGTGGTATGATTTTGAGAAAGGTGTGTTTACTATTCTCTTGGCCTATGCTCTCATCAGTGAGCAATAACAAGCATTATTTTCTGCCCTAGAATTGTGACCAGGGACCAAGTTACTCTTCAGCTACAAGCTCTGGAATGCTAGTGCTCCTCCTCACCCTGAAACTTTCTTTGACCCAGATTCAAATAAGGGCAATGCAATAGAGTCTTGTCCCTGGTGCCAGCAAAACCTAATGGATCGTAAAAAGAAACTGAAACAAAATAAAAGGGAAAATGCATTTTATTCATGTTGAAGCAACTAAAACTAAGCCAGGCAGGAGGCAGTAATGCAAAGATACTACATCTCTGTAGTGTGTGGATAGAAATCAAGCAACCAGGTTTCTTAAGGTTTTTTGTTGTTGTTGTTTTGTTGTTTTTTACTTTTGTGTCAGGCACTATACTAAGTTTTGATGGTATTAAAAAAAAAGGCAAAAATGATCCTGCCTTCAAGCATCTAACCTAGTGTTAAGTTTAAATAGAAAAAGAATCCCTTTATCCTGAATATTGACTTAGAAAACTACTAATCAACATTATCTATGTTTAATTGTATGTTATTTATTTTTTAAACAGTTGCCTATTATATTTTATTTTGATTTGGGCAACATTTGGGAGTTTTACGAGTTGTTTGATACCTCTAATCATTTCTAGCTCTCAATTTGTGATTTTTATGATTGATTTAGCTACATATAGGATTAAGTAGAAGTCAGAAGTCAGCTGAACTGAAAGAGTAGGAACAAAGAAAGAGCAAGTACTATCTCCCTGGGCAGGATATATTAAAGTATAAGTATAATTATCGAGTCTTTTAAATGCTGTAATTTTCCCTTTTGATTTGTTATCACATATTTTGCTGGAAGGTCTAGTAGTAAACTATCCCTGTGATACATCTGCACTTTTGAATAAAATTGTCACAACACTCTACTTTATTATTCTTCTCCTTCCCCATGTGGTTTCCATCTGTAGCTTGTTAATAACTCCAGAGAGAATCCTGGGTTCACAGTAGGGCTAACTGAGCTTTTGAAATAACCAGGTACCAATTGAATATTTGGGTCTGAGACATAAACTTGGGCCTAAATTCATTTCTATTTGTTATCCAGCTAAGGAAAGTAAAATCCCATTAACTTTATTTCCTCATGCATATAGTAAAAGCTCTTTGTTTTGTACTTTTTCATTCCAGGATTCTGCCTTCTATTCAGCACTAATTCTTGGTCTTGGGAAATGGCTGAAGCATTAGGATGATATGAACTTTCAAAACAGTAAAAAGTTCAAAATTACTTTGGCTGAATAGATACACTTTTTTTGGCAGGGTTCAAATATATATCATCCACCAATGGTGTAGTGTCCTAAGAGGTATGATGGTATCATGTCATGAAATCTTGGTGCCCCTTTGACAGCTCACTCTCTCCAAAACTAGAATGTTCTCTTTTTCTCTGAATATTTTTCAGTGAAGACTCCTCTGTGACCTTGTTTCATGCTGCATCGTATTCATTTCTATATGCAACATTTCAAGATTTTTTCCATCCCTTTATATGTTCTTTATGATGCCTCTATTATTAAGTACATTCAATTCCTCAGTGACCAATTTGCTTTCGAGAGGTTAGGAAGTGGTGTTGCTGAAGCAATTGTATGTGGTATCTAGTGTTGAGCAAAGTGCAGTATAATTTGTGATATGGGACATTCCTACCCCCTTCACTCTCCCTTTAAGGTTTATTTAGAATTCAAGAAGTTGTTTTAATACTAAAAAGCCATGATCCATTAAAGAGAATTATTTAGCAAAATTTCTAAAAATACCAGTGCAAATTGGTTTTTCATGAAATTCTGTTACCTTATTATTTTGTCACCAAGTAAAAGGGCTTTAGAAAAAAAGCTGGAGGGAGAATATGAATGTCATAAATATTTCATTTCCATAGCACATCTTGCATTGTTCCTCAGTTTCAGACCTTGCCAGCAGTCAACACAGTAGTAAATTTCAGCACCTGTGGACCTGTTTTGGTAATTTATGATTTCCATTAGATTTCCATTAGAGATGGGCTGAAATGGTTCAAAAAGTTCAAGCAACCCTAGACATAAGCATAGTCTACCTGTAAGATGATTTGTCTGTGGGTTTTTACAGGACATGGATTCTTGGTGCCTATTTGTTACTAAGGAGACTGTGTGAAATTTGAAACTGGGTGTCAGGAACAAATTACCTAAATTTCATGTCATTGATGAGAATACCACAAATAGTACAAACAGAAGTTTCTTTAGAAGCCACAGCCTGATTTTCTCAGATTCCAAAAGGATGATATTTGTTTGTTTCAATACTGCCTAAAGAGGATTTGGGTGGATAATGGTCAAAGTGTGAGTTTCCTGCTAGTTATCTCCTTTGATTTCTCTCATATTGGAAGTCTTTCACATCCAGCATAAGTGAAGGATAGTTGTAAAGAACTTCTATGTTTCTAAGTATTTGTGAGATAACCACTTTTAATTTTGTTTAGCATTAATTTTTTGGGAAGGTGGTATTTCTTTTGCTTGAATTAAAGCTGAAATATCTCTCTTCCTATTTCTACCTCTTCAACCAAATAGAACAAGTATAATTATTTCCTACATTGCAGGCCTTGAAATAAGTGAGGAGGATGATCATCCCCCTCTTTTGCCCCAAAGTTATTCAAAATTAAATAATTGTCAACCAATCTTTCTACAACAGAGTCTTGAGGCTCTTCTTCCCTGGGGTTAGCCTTCTTTGCCTTATTTCCAATTTATCATAATTCTTGAAATCTTGTGCCTAGAACTGACCAAAGTATTTTAGATGATGATTTACCACAGCAGAGATTTGAATCTTAATAGATGTAGAATGGGAAGATAATTCAGAGACTGGCATCTAATTTAATTATTGTCTTCCCCAGATAAGAAAATTAAGGCCAAGAAAGGATAGATTACTTGACCAAGATTACAAAGGTAATAAGCAGTGAAAGGTGGGATTCGTAAATATCTTATTTGATAGTCACCACTTTTCTCACTGTACTCTATTGAATAGAATGAAACTATCTTTTCCACCATTTGGCATTCTCTCACCTTCCTAATCATTGTATATAAGTCTAATATTATAGACTTCCTTGTCTTTTTCCTTATTTAAGATTTATTAGAAGGCTGAATATTCATTTCATTTGTTAGGATCAGATTTTAGCATAGAATCCTGCAATTGGAGGGGAAACTTAGAAGGTATTTTGTATTATACTTAACTAAAGTGTTAAAAAAAATCTACCATAATATCCTTCCTACAAATGATCACCCATTTTCTGGTAAGACATTTCTTAATAGAGATCACAGGGACAAATACCATAGACCATTTATATATATATATATTTGCCTAGATCTCTTTTTATAATTAGAGCTTTCCTTTTACTTTTAAACTTTCACCCAAGTTCTACTTTCTGGAGCCAGTTTAACAATTAATAATGAAATTCAATATACAAGGCACTAGGTTAGATACTGGGCATATGGAGCTAGATATTTAATCTCTTTTCTATATGAAAAGTGTTTATATAGCTTTGGTAAGTGTATCTGCTATTATTGTGAATATTCTTCAAGCTAGTGTAAGGTCAGGCAATATTGTAAGGTAGGAAAACTTTGATTAGGTTCTCAAACTTTAGGCTTCCACAAAGCTATTTCAAATGCTTAGGAACTTTCTTTTTTCTTCTTTTTATTCATGTCTTCTGAATCAAACTGAAGTTCTGAAAAAGGATCCAATATTATTTCTATGTTGATTTGTGATCTCTCATGACATTTGCATCTTAAGACATATAAGCAGTTGTACAATCTTATAATTTTTTTTTCTATTAATACAATTTTTAACATCAGCAAACAGATGGGGGTATTTTGGGCAACTTCCTTAGTGGTTTAGAAAGTATACAATATAAATAGCCCTCATTAATAAGGCCAGCACTGCTTTCCGGGGCTAAACTTTGTTTGTTTGTTTTTGTCACGATAGATAATTAATATTAATGAAGTGATCCACCAGCCAAATCCTTTCCTATATAGTGAGAATTCCTCACTGACAAGATGATACAAATGATCTAAGTGCCTATAGAACTGCCCAGGATATTCTGTGTATTGAATGTAGCATATTTTATTAGAAAATTTTAATTGTACCGTTCACACTTACTATTTAAAATAGAGATGTGAGATGTGCAACCTGTAATGCATATTCACATGTATACATTTATAGATGGATTCATAAATGCCAATACTGAGACATTTATATACAATATATTTTGTTTATATTAATTTAATATGCTTAAATGTGCTGTATTCAATAATATGTATGGAACTTTATAATTCATATAGAAATATATTTGAGCATGTATAGTTTTTTTAGTATATATGCATTTAGATATTATGTTGCAAAAGTATTCATTACTTTTTAAGTTATTAAAGTGTACTTAAAAGAAAATCAGATTTTTGGGGAGATTCTCTTAGTATATACACACATATATACATACATACATACACACACAATGCACATATATTTACATATATAAATACATATATACATGTATACGTGTATTACTCTGTATATATATATATATATATATATATATATATATATATATATATATGTAGGGTCGTATGTATGTATATATCTGTATTTAAAAATAATGCATTTGCAAAATACATACATATGCTAATGTATGCCTGTGTAGATATATATTCATGTGTGTATGCATATACAGCTTGTCAAATGTAACAAATTGAACATAAAATCTATATCTAAACATGTCACCAGCATAGGAAACTTCTGGGGGGAAAAAAAAAAAACTCTCTTTACCATGCAGATTAGACACTATTCTATAAATCAAGAGTTTGAGAGAATTGCCTAGGGCACCAAGAGGTTAATTTACTTGCCCAGGTCACAAAGCAAATATCTGTCCAAAGGATGATTTGAATCCAGAACTTCCTGATAATGAAGCTGGACTTCTAACCATTATTTCATATTGCTTCTCATGTATCTATTTGTCTTTCTGTCTATATAGATTCATCCTTGTGTGTGTGCATATGTATATGGGTATCAGATGTTATGTAAGAAAATTAAATATGGAATAATAGTACAATTACAAGTGTCATCTTCATGGGCAAAAAACATTTCACATAGCTTTTGCAGAAAACTGATATATCTCAGTGATAATAACCCTTTTCTATCTTCTACCACTTTTCAGGATATATAGTTTGAACAGTAGGCCACTCCAGGGTGTTTGTCCTGCTGAGATAACGTCATATTCTGAGTGTATTTTGCAATGTTTTTCAACAACCTGAAGTATGATATTATCTCAGCAGGATGCATACCCTTCACCTTCCAAAGGCAAGAGAAAGGGGGCTCTTTAAAAGGTCAGCAGAACTGCAACTTTAAAAAATGTAATAGTCACAACTATTAAATTTAGGAAAGTCAGTGATGAATGTCAGAAATTCCTCCCAATTCATTATGCTCAGCAAACAAAAACTTGCTTAAATTATGTTTTGTTTTGTTTTAGAAACAATTTTACCATTATGCTTTAAAGATGAAATCAAGAGTGCTGTATCATTTAATGATTTGAATGGTTAGGAGAGAGTCAATGTGCCATTGAAATTTATTTTATAATGATTATAGATTAAATTAGTATTGAGCTTTTAAAGTTTGCAAAACACTTTACACAGAAGATTTCATTTGGACTTCACAAAAAACTTTTGGGATTTTATAAATGAGGAAACTACAACTAAAGAGATCTGAACAGACTTTGCAATTTTCATTAAGTTGACTAGAACCTATGATTTCTTGCCTCAACTCTACAAGTCTACCAGCTTTAACACACTTAATCTTAATCCTAAGACTTCAGTGTTGAATATAATTCAATTGAATTCATTTTTTTTCTGTAAAACTTAAGAAATATACAAATATACAAAATGCATTTCTGCCATCATCTGTTGCAATAAAATGGTTTGTATAGTGCAGTATGTGTCCATAATATTCATTTATAACTATATATATATATAATATTCATACATGCATGAATATATGCATGCACATGTATTTACATATGCACAGATAATATATTTTTATATGCATATATATTTATAAATATACACACATATCTGTGTATTTATGCATTTGTCTAGGTATATGTGAATATGTTATATATGTATATGTATTTATCTGTCATTACTTATTTTTCTCACCATATACACCAGACATGCACATACACCATGAATAAAAATGTGTATGCATAGAGACACAGATATGTGTACATGTACTTTAAGTGGTAAGTAATAGGATTGTCACTAGAGCATGTCATTATAGATACAAATGCATATAGACTTACATATCTACAAATATACACATTTCTATATATAATTCTGCCCACTGGCATACCTTTTGGGAAAGGAAAAAAGAAGTGCAATGGATATGGAGTGAGAGGCATGGCTTCTAGGGCCAGTTCTGTTACTCATGTCTTTTGTTAATTAGGCAAGTCATTTTCCTTTTCTGTACTACATTATCCCCATCTCTGAAATGAAGAGATCAGACTAAATAATGCTTTCCCCACATATATACCCCAACACAATTCTGTTAAATAAACATTAACCTGATACCTCTCAACAACTTTGGAAAATCCCATAAAGCAATTGTCTTTACCTTTCATTTATCATATATTTCAGGAGAAATCTGTGGGTTTTTCTCTGTTTTTATTGCTGAATACATGGGCATTATGAAGATTTTCAAAGGTATATCTGGATCCACTTTTAAGGCTTGAATATTGTAATATCAAATCAATAATTTGAAGTCATGGAAAACCCAAAACACAGAGAAGACCTGCACAAATGAAAGACTTAAGGAATAAGAAAATACATGAATGAAGAAGATTATATTCCCTTACTTATAAATGTTGAATTGAATAACATTTAATTTATTAAAGCAACCCTCAGTTATTTTGTTGGGTTAAAGAGAATCCAGATAATTTTAACTTCATAGGATATATAAGATATGAACTAGATCTTGAATCTTATTTGTAGTTTAGACAAAGTAGTGTCAAAACTATTTCAAGATAAAGAAAAAAAAACATAGTTAAAAACAGAAGTGAAACTGGGCTTGAAGTGTAAAGAAACAGGTTTAAAAAGGTGGAAGTTTCCTATTAAGGGTAAAAGAATTTTGAATAATTACAAGAGGATAAGAAAATGGGTTTTTGCTTATGGGAAATGGTGAGTGATCAGTTCTAATAACCCCATACTATTTATCAATTATTCCTAAATATTTAATGCTATAAGCTCCTTGACTATGAATTATGGAATACCATAGTCTCCAAAGAATTAATATTTTAGGTCATCAAAAGGGTAATATAGAATGTATATAAATAGACAATAACTTGCTTTTCTTCTTCATTATCTTATCATCAATATTACTGTGTAATTATGATATTGATATCTGGCATTTATTCTATACTTTAATATCTGCAAAATGCTTTCTGTATATTTTAAATTTCACAACACATTAGCAATGAGAAGTTGAAGAGAATTTTTGTTATAGATGTCTTCAGAGAAAAGGAAAGAAAGTTGATCATGTTTGGCAAGTAATGCATGAGTAGGTAGATGACTTTAACTATTCAGGAGGCATTTACCTTGTTGAATAGATTCTTTATTTAAGATGTTTTTGGAGTACAGGGACAAAAAATCCCTCAAGATGAAAAAAGCATGATTCATCTGTGTCCTACACCACTGAAGAATTATGAGATTTCTAACTCATAGAATTATAACATTTCCAATCCATCACAATATCGAAGTGTGTTCTGATACTTTTTGTCTCTAAGAATTTCCCACCTCATCATTATACCCAGCAATAGCTAGTAGATGATTTAGATTAAAGGCACTTGTGTATTAGATGTATTTTTGTTTACCATGTTCAAATTCCTTGATCCAGAAATTGAAAGGCAGTGGAGTAATTTCTCAGCCTGAAATGTAGAAGCTGTGTAAACATGATATATTTGTTCCAAATCAATAGTATTTTCAACCTCTACTATCTCTGTAGAAATATTGACATCTCTGAATCCAAGACTCCCAGAAGGTGTTGTGAATCCAGTCACCTAGAGAGATGATTGGATCAGAAACTCATTGAGCAAAGATTGAAATTTACCTTATGAGTCATCTAGTCTCAATTCATTTTATAGATGATGCTACTTAGGATCAGAAAAGTTAATTGACATAATAAATGAGACAGCCAATATTAGAATTTAAGTCTTTTGATTTAGAATTATTTTAAGTGAATTACAAGAGATCCCTGTTTGTCTTTTGGAGACTACTGTGAAAATCACTCTCCCTTTGACTCATATTATTTCCATTTTCTAGGCAGAACATAATTTGGATTTTCCTTGGGTTTAGACCACACAAATGTGCTTAAAGAGCTTCTAGACTCCATGAAAGCACCTCATGTAAAAAAAAATCCATATGTGATGTATAGTACAGTTTTGATTCTATGCAATAAAATACATAAAGCACAAAGAATTCATTATAGTTAAAAATAATAAAATATCCTGTTTTTCTAGCTATTTCTATTTTTATATACATGAAACCACCCTTCTCCTTGGACACTCCTTCATAAAAAATAATCTATGAATCACTAATGTAGCAATTTCCCTATATTCCAATGAGTGATATTTTCAGTCCAGAAACCATATGTGTGAGTTTCACTTCTTTGCCCAAGTTGCTCATACAGGTCTCCAATCACATGTTAATAATTACAAATTCTTTTCTTTAAATTGCCTTCAAGTTCTTAAAATCTTCTTTTAGATAAATTAATTTTTATCTATTTGAATTCCAAAGCCATCAAAAATACTTTATTTTTTTTATTTCATTCTATTGATTCTTTTATATCTTCCTTTACCTCTTTTTCTTTCTTCTATGCCTTCTACTTTTTCATCCCTGAAGGTCTTTTTTTCCTTCTGTTTTTTTTCTCAAGTTTGTCTTCTCTGCTCAGCTTTATAATTCTTGTTCTCTAGGTTTCTCTTTCTTGAGTCATTCTCATCTTTGATTTTTTTTTGCTCCTCTTTTGCTTTAGCCCAAACCTTTCTTTTTTATTATCTTTAACCCTGTTTTACTTTATCATAATTATTTTTCTCCTGCTTCAACTTCTCTCCAACTCCACTCAAATTTCTCTCACCAAAGTAACATCCCTGGACTTTTTCACTATTGAAAAACTTTCCAAGTAATCCTGCTTCCCTCTCATTTTTCTTTCTTATTGTGCTGCATAAATGCTTTTCCTGCTTCTTTACCCAAATGGCAGTCTCTCAGAGAAGACAAAAGTAGAAAGCCAATCTTTTAAGCACTCTAGCATTTAACTGCTACACAAATAACTACCATAATCCTAGAATATATAACTAGCCATAACTATATTATAATGGCTTGTTATTAATTACTATACCATTGAATTGAATCAATTAAAAGGAAAATATTATAAAAAAACTAATTCCAAGTATATTTACTCATTAATAGAAAGCATAACAAATTACTTAACTTTGAGAGAAACCACTTTGTATCTTAACAAGGTCAATTTATCTTATCAGGTGAGATTCAAAAATACTCTAGAATTATATAACATTAATAATGAATGGGACAAAAATAAGACTCATGGTATAGGTAATTGTAATATGGAAAAAAGGACTTTGTAATTATGGATAGCAAAATTTATTTGAACTGCTAAATGTATAGCATAATGGCTGTATCTCAGCAGTATCTCAGTCTTTTATAAAATGATATTTATTGCTTATATATTTGGTTAAATATTTGCAATTTTGTAGCTAGATTATAAAATGCAGTAAATAGTTTCCAGATTAATAAATGCAATAGTTTCTTCCTTACTACCTCATTTTTTTCAAATCAATGATCACCCAGAAACTCTAAAGAAAAACAATACAAAACAAAACAAATCAAAACATATTTATCTTTTAAAGAGTCACTTTTGCTTAGCATCTTAAAGTCTGTTCTGGGTGACAGTGAGCTATTGATTTCTTTATTGTACAGTGGATTCTAGTTGGAAGGTTGACCACGGGCCCTCACAGTAGTGCATTACTGCAGGCAAGTTGTCTCCTTCTGTTCTTTATGAAACTGTTTAATTCATAAAGCTTTGATGCTTAAACTGCTCCTGACCTTCTGTGCACTCTTCAAAGGGGAAAATTAGCTGCCTGGAAAAATATAATGACCTAAATCCAGCAATTTGGGACACACATGTTATAGTCTGTTGAACTTGTGTTGACTCCTTAGTATAGCATTCTTTTTGGAACAGATTGGTTTGGTAGGCCTTTAATTGGAGAAAGGTGTTAATTCGTGCAGTTTAAGAATGATAAGCTATTGATATCCTATTAAAATATCTTTTTTTATTAATGATCTTAGATAGTGCCAAGATATAAGAATTATTGCTCATGGAGTAAAAAAGAATTATTGTTTTGTATTTGTGCTTTTAATTTATATTAATGAAAATAAAATAGTGCTCATGAAAAAGTTTATTTAATACTGTGCTGAAATGACTATGGATAACCCTACTATTTTTCTTTATGTTAGATTCTATTATAGAATAGTACTTATAATGTCCTCCCCAGACTCCTTGTTGCATGGCAATAACAGGGTTTTGAAAGTTATGTCAGCATAGCACAAACAATAGCAAATTAATTTGGGGAGATTGAGTCCAGTCTTAAGCTTTATTTTTTTTCTGAAGATAAATCTAGTAAGATAAAGAAAAGCTTATCCCCAACAGTCTGATCATTTTAGAATAAATACTTCTAGCCAGGACATAAAATGAAACCAAGAAAAATTGAAAATGATCCTTAGTTCCATGTATCTGCTTCTGTAATGACAGTAGTTGAGTGGTGGAAAATGGAGAAGAGAGAGCTAAGAATTGCTCTGCTTTTAAACCCATCTACAAACTTCAGTCTGAATACCTCAGTTTCCTTAATTGTAAAATGAGGCAGAAGAGGAAATGGCAAACCACTCCAGTATGTTAAAAAAAAAAAAAAACTACACATGGAACTGTAACAACCAAATGACACTATCCTTTGAAAGCATAAGAGGATGAATTCTTAGGTAATTTTAATATAAATACTTGATGGAACCATGCTTTAATCTATGGGGATATGCACCACTGATATAGAATTCCCTCCTCTTGGCTTCTTGGCTTGTCTGATGACTATTCTTGTATTTTTATAAATCCTCCATTGAGAAATTCTCCAGTGGACCAGATGCTTTCATCTAATTCTATTATTATTTCAGGGACATTACTACACAGCTATTACCTAACTGCTACATAATTTGTTCTCTTTTTCTGGTCATTCAAGAATTTCATTTGTATATGAGGCATAAAGCATATACATATACTTCTCTTAAAAATTAAAGAATACATGAGAAAGTTCACATAAAGTACTTTGTAAAGCTTAAAGTACTATATAAATGTCATTTGAAACTGTTCTTGTGGTGATTGTATTGTTGTTAGCAGGGGAGGATTGACATCGGAGTTTCTTTTCAGTTGTAAGATTCAACAATTTTGCTTATCTTTTTTTGCTGAGGCAGTTGGAGTTTAGTGACTTGCTCAGGGTCACAGAGCTAGTAAGTGTTAAGCATCTAACCAGATTTGAACTCTGGTCCTCCTGACTTCAGGCCTGTGCTCTATCAACTTCACCATCTAGCTTCCCCAATTTTGTTTATTTAAACCTACATTTAGTTAAGAGTATATAGATATTTTTAGTAACATTACACAAAGCGTGGATAGCCATCCAGACATTAGAGTGAGGAAAACCTGGCCCTATGTCTTACCAACACTAGTTGTGAACCATAAGCAAGTCATCCTCTCAGTTCTCCAGACAACCTTCTCCCCCTAGAATTTGCAGGAGACTTCATGATCTAGTAAAGAGAATTTCCTGTTGGTATTTCCCTATAATGATGACTTGTAGATTCAATATAAAATAAGTAAATATAATATGGATAAAAATAATGAAAAGTAATTTAAACTTACCTTTTGTTTTATTTTTATGATTTTATATTCAGTTATACCCTGTTATTAAATTAACTTAACTTAAATTAAAAGTAAATTTGTGATTACTGTAAGGCTTGAGCTCTTAAAACTTGTTAGCCCAAAATGGAACACATTCTCAGCATCAAAAAATTTACAAGAATATGATTATGTGAATATACAATAACATTTTAGTGTAGGGGAGATTGAAAAAAAAATTAATCAGAGGAAACATTTTCATTTGGTAAATATGAAATAGACATCTACTATAGATTCCTTAGTTCTCATTTCTATTTCAACTTAATAGCTTCAAGAGGTAACACCACACATTTCCAAAACAGATAAAAAAGAAACTTCTCATTGTTGGGATATGGTCATGTTACCTCCATTTGAATTGATCTATTAATAAAAGAGCCAATCATATCATGAGGTAGTCCTATTCAACTTTTGGACAGCTCCAATTATTTGAAAGTTCTTCTTTATGCTGATTTTTTTTCTTTTTTTCTTTTTTTTTTTTTTGGAAATTATATCTTTCCCAATCTCACCCAGACTTCAAGTGCAGTAGTCACTCAACAGCACATCCCAATATGTATAGGTACCTGCTCTAATATTCTAACCTAGGGCAGCATGCTTAGGTAGCTTGATAGTCCTCCACTACTCTCACCATATAGATATTGGAATTACCATGGAAAATTGATCCGCTGCACCCACTGCAAATGAAAACTCCTGAATATCAGCCCTTCACTAGTTTGACCTTTTTTTTTTTTTCCTTTAGTAGCAGTTTCTTATACTAAATAAAAATCTTCTTCCTTACAAACACACTGGATCAATCTATGGGAGAAAAATAAGAAAGATTAGGACTCAAGTTAAGGCAACAATATCAGTCGCCTTGAGAAGATAATTATTGTCATTTTTGAATACCCATTACTTCTAATTAAAAAATACAATACAGGTCTGTTTTAAAAGCAACTAAAACCCTTTTTTCTGTACCACTTTATATGATAGTTCATTAATTGTTATTCCGATGGTTCTCATGAGCTACAAAGTGAAATATATGTATATGCATGTGTGTGTGTGTGTGTGTGTGTGTGTGTGTGTGTCTGAATGTGTATATAGGAAACAAAATGAGAATTAACTGGAACCTAACTGGAAACTTCAATTAATTGCAAATTTATTTTCTGAAATCTCCTTTTAGGAGAAAAAAGTAAATCAAAGGTAAACAAGGTCATGTCAGGAATCTAGTAAAAATGCACACACACTCAATTTCTAGGCTACCTTGGGGTTAGTATATAACCTCTCCAAACTCTTATAACCATGGCACGAGGTAATCATTTGTATTTGTACAGCACTTCATAGTACTCAAAGGGATTTCATAGACATTAACTCATTTCATTCTCATAACAGGCTTGTGAGATAAAGCAGATATCATTATTCCTATTTTCCAGATCAGGTTAAGTGACTTGCTGAGGGTCACATAGCAAATTAGTTTCAAAGCTGGGACAAGGACGTAGGTCTCTTTATGTTTGCCCAATGCTCTTTCCACTATACCATGCTGAATGAAGAATGTGGGGACACTGCCAGGTATGGAGTTATCAGAACACATTAAATTTGGTGTTTGTACTTAAACTTAATTTGCTTTTTGTTTTTTAAACTGAGTTCTTAACTGACTTACAATGGAATTTCAGTGGCCACTATTCAACCCAATCTCATTGCTGATGAGACAAAAATTTTGGCCTGTTCGATTTTTGTCTTGAGTACTTCACCCCCTGATATAAACTGGTAGTCCCTTTCTCTGTGGGAGTAATCATAACAGTGGCAGACTTGGTTGACTTTAATGCTATTGCATTCCTGGGGGCAAGCAATCCTAGTCTCTCTGGTAACAAGAATTACAGTCACATCTGGCTCAAATGTATTTGAATAGTAGAAAGATCTATATTTTCACTGATGTACACTACATTCCCTTCGTGAATTAGCCTATAGTTTTTGAGACTTATTATAGCAGCAAAATTCGCCGACCAATGGGCACATTTCCACAATGGGCAATGAGGGGATCAACTTTACCTAACTTCTCTAGTCTGGCATGAAAGATATATCTTCCATTTCAGGGTTTAACTTCAAAGTTTTTCCACATACTGGAAGCTATCAAAGCTTTATTTTTTTCTTAGCTATATTTATTAATGCAGGAAATTAAAGGATTAAGAGACTTCTATTGTTTTTTCAATTATAAATGCAATTCCAGTTACCCCTTAATTATAGAGTAAATAAAGAGCACCAAATTTAGAGTAAAAGGTCCTGAATTTGAATTTTGAGGCTTGTCCTTATTCAAGTCATTTTGTTTGTTCAAGTCCCTTCAATTTTCTCAACTCTAAAATGGGAATATTTTAGTGTTCTCTAAAGTTTATGTCAATTCTTAAATCTCACCAAACAAAATTTTCATTAAACCACAAAATTCTAGTTAATGGGGCTTTTGTGCTAATGATAGTATTAATGAAAAGTACCCTGGATTGACCATAGTACCTTTCTTTTAAAGAGTGTAAAATACTCTCGCACATATAACCATCACTATGAACCAGTATGATTTCATTGCACCAAATGACTCATTTTAGTCTAACAGATAAGTTATGTACTTTAAAAGTTAAGATAATCAAAAAAGTTGCATCCAGAAAGCCCTCCCTTTTCATCTGTGTTCAAAAGCAACATACATTTACATTTTGTTTAATTTTATTAAATCTATCCAATGTGTTCTAAATATAGTTTATGCTATACAGGTCATTTTGTAAAATGAGTGCAGCATACCCTACAATTAACCTCATTTCCTCCCTAATGCAAGCCAAATATCAAGAAAGTGTGTTATTTGTCAGGCAATATGTAGTTTCAAATGCTTCAGTGAAAGGTAGCATTTAGTGACCCCAAATAAGTAATTTACTAAATGTACCCTGGCTCCCTGAGTTACTAAACATGGATGAGCTTCCCCCCACTCCCACACTAAGCATATATTAATCACTTTCATTCAACAGAAGACTAGGTCTGCTAGGAATGAATAATAAGCTTTCCTTTCCAACCAAACTCCCACTTATCTGTCAAAACACTTTCTAAGAAAAGGGAAATGAAAGTTCAGATCTTCTCCTCAGATATGTGTGTACGGTATGCATAAGAAATTCAATGAGAGAAAACTAGAGTGATAGAACACCATTGAGTTTTTTGATAGGCATTCATTTAAATAATAATTCTGTTCACAAGGGCAACAGAAATTTATTCCAAACTTGACCTTTCAAAGATGACATAACAGCAAATCTGGACTAGGATTAGGATTTATAGGGACAGTAGTGGTGGAAGGGGTTAACATTTTATTTCAAATTGGCCACATGGCTCAACTTAATAAGGCCAAAGAAAGAGTCAATTGAACTGTTTGTATAATGGTAGGGATTGTATTTGTTATTATCATCAGTGTCATTACTAATATCATTATTATTAGTTATCAGTATTTATCTAAGAACTGACTGAAAAAATAACATTTTGAGATCTTATTTAAGGCTTTTAAATTATTCTTAATCATAACATCTCTTAAATGGAACTAGAATTAAGTAAATCAATTTAAAAATATTTCTATCTTCATTTCCTTCAAAAATGTATTGACACTTTGATAAATTTTATGTACATTATTTTAACATGACTAAAGCTTTGCTTTAAAATAAGATGTGACATGTTATAGATATACACATACACATATTTGTGTGTCTTTGTACATATACTATTTATGTTTAAATTTGATGGAATTACAAAGGAAATCTTCTCAAGAGATCAAATCCTTATTGTCAAGAAATGAAGTTTCAGTTGCAAGAGGGGAAGGATGATATTTTGTCCTTAAGGGGAGGGGGAAAGGAACTGTTACTATTCCAATATCCCTCTGATGAAATGGCAGCTAAATTTTGGGGCAGTGCTCAGATTTCGCAGCAACATCCCCCAAATGAAATCTGTTATGGAAGTTCCCTTGATGGTGACATGTGTTTGAGTGATAGAGTGATTGAGTAGGTGGATGTTTAAAGATATATTTGCTGTGAGTTTCCGTCTCTACCAACAATGATGTCAGGACATGAAAAGCTTTTGGAAAGATTAACTTCTGGAAAGAGAAGCAGATCTGGAAGTCCTCAGAAATCCCATCTATGAGCCATCTCAAGATGAACTTGTTTAAAATTCCATTTTGCTTTATTCTTTTAAAAACTTTTATTGCCATCCAAGTTACCTTCAGTTTGGAGACAAGCCTAGAGAATTAACTATTTAAGTTCCAAACGATGCCTAAACCTGAGATATTTAGCAGCTGATTATCATAGTATTTGAAATGAAAAAAAATTCCTATTTTTCAATACTAAAAATTATTCCCTTCAGATTCTTTAATATTGTTTCTCCTTGATTGTGGGACTATACACGATCAGGAATAGGAAAAAGTCTTGTTTTTATTGCTGTTCACATTTTCTATTCAGGTATAGATTAATTTTGCAGTTGATGTCATTTCACAATAAAAAGTAATTGAAATATTAGATTGAGGAGTGTAAAAAGATTCCATCAAATTGGAATTTCTTTCCCAGAATCTAGAGATAACCTCCTGCCCCTTCCTCCCCCCACAAAGAAAGGGAAAGTTATAATCATATAGGGATCTGGACTGCTCCAAAATGTCAGAGAAAGAGCCTCAAAGGAATAGTAGTAGTTCATCACATGACTCAAAAAAGTTAACAAACAATATAACACAAAACAAACAAAGAGAAAATGAATGACTAGATATAGATGGATATACACTGAAGAAAATTTTTTTTTAAAAAATCATTAAAACTATTTGAAGGAGATTAGTGAGTCAATAAAAATTCTGTAGAACAATGAAATAATAAAAATACCAGTCATAATAGAGGTGAAATAGAAATACATAAGATATTCCAAGAGATGTCCTCATCTTGATAAATGACACATTTAAAGAAATATTTTTAAATCATCATCCAAACATTTAACTTTCCAAACCCACCAATCCAATCATTGTCCTCTGTATGGGATATTACATATCTCATTTCATTATTCTTGAATTTTTGTCTCCTATTTTTGGAATACTATCTTTTCTCACCTCTGCTTCTTAGGATACTTTTCTTTCTTCAAGGCCTAGTTCAAGTACTATATAATTACGTCTATGTTTATATTATTTCCCCTTCAATATTAGGTAAGCCCCTGGAGGACAAGAACTACTTTTTATTTTAGTATCCTCAGTGCTTGGCATTGTGCCTGGAAATATAACATCTTCAAAAATTCTTTATGGATAAATGATTAAGTGAATGGATGAAAGAATGAACTGGGAGTATCATAGAAAATTTTGTCAGAGTTGGCACCTGAGCTAAGTCTCAAAAGAATTAAAAAAAAAAAACTGTTTTGAAAGATTGAGATAAGAAGGCATGTTAGGCATGAGAAATACATAGTCATATCCAACTGCAAGAAATAGACTTCTGAATTTTAGGACTCAAAAGCAATATGGTCGTTCAATATGGTTGTAACATATATTTGTGAATGATGATTAGAGAAAATGATGTTGCAAAGCTTATACTTAGGAATCAGTTGATATTAATTGTTAAATGTCAGGATGAAGTAAATGCTTTATCCTTTCACCTATGTACTCAACTCCAATGTGTTGATTTATCAACCAAACCTATAGTTTTTCCTTGATTCCCCTAGTTTCTGAGTTTTCTAATGTATGAACATGAGTGGCATATTTTCCCACATAAGCTTTTCCTTAGTTGTCCTGAATCTAGTTTCCCTTTCTTTCACCACTATCCATAGGCTTGGTACTGGTATTTTCATATTGGCCTGAAGTTCAATAGTTTACCTAGAGCATTTAACCATGGATCATAATATTTTTAACCAGCTTCCTCCCCTTGCCTGATGACATGACAAAACTATTTTCAATAATTAACGTGAAATAAAATAAATAATAAAGGATCAACAATCTATGTTTTTTATTGTAAATGAAATCATTTTCATAAAAAGGTATTCCAATAAAAAAGGAAAAAAAATAATGGCTTAATACTTCTTAATTGCATTAATATGCTCTTTGAAAATAAAAAAGCTCTTATATTGTCATATTATTCTTTCTTTGTAATTAATGATATTATTTCTGTCTTCAGCAAACTTCTGTAAAATTGTTGATGATTTCATAAAAAAATGATTGTCACCTATTAATATTCTATTGGGTAAAGGCAATGTTGCTAACACTCAACATTTTATTTTCATTTATACTAGATCAAAGGATAGTTTTTTTTTCATTTTTATTTTGAAAAGTTTATTTCACAAGAAGGGATACAAAAATAGGTAGGAAAAGTCTTAATCAGGATAAATTTAGCAGAGATTCATCATCATCAATTTTGTTGGTCTAGTGCTTACTCTGTGATAATTTTATAATTATTACACTTTACAATTACCAGCTCATTTGATCTTCACAACAATTCTGAGATGGAGAGGGTATTTTTATCTCAAATTTAATAGATGAGAAAATATTGGCAAAAAGTGATTAAATAACTTGCCCAAAGTCACAAAAGTAGTAAATATTTGAACAGTGACTTTCTCCAGATTTGCACTCTTATCTACTGTGACACCAGCTGACCTTAAAAAACCTTTTTAAATAAATTTAAGCCTATCACAATCCCATTCAAAATCAATTTAAATAAAGTTGTAATGTGTAAAAAAATCCTACTAAATCAAATGACTGATAAATTGTTTCAGTTTCTCAATTTAGTCTTTAGATTGAAAAACAGTTAAGTTAAAAGGAATAGATTTTAATTTGAAAGATATTTAAATTCAGTAAAATATTTAATATATCAATTAAAATTTGTACTTACAAAAAAAAAAGTTATTCACTTGCAGTTTGTGTTCTTGTTCTTTTTTATTATAGTCTTTTTTTAATTTACAAAAGGTATGCATGGGTAATTTTTCAACATTGACCCTCGCAAAACCTTCTGTTCCAAGTTTTCTCCTTCTTCCTTCCACTCCCTCCCCTAGATGGCAGGTAATCCAATACATGTTAAATATGTTAAAGTATATGTTAAATTCAATATATGCATACATGTTTATATACTTATCTTGTTGTATAAGAAAAATCAGATCTAGAAAAAAAGAAGAAAAAAAAACCTGAGAAGGAAAGCAAAAATGCAAGCAAACAACAGAAAGAGTGGAAATGCTATGTTGTGGTCCACATTCATTTCCCAGTGTTCTTTTTCTGGGTCTAGCTAATTTTCTTCATTACTGAACAATTGGAACTGGTTTGAATCATCTCATTGTTGAAGAGATCCACGTCTATCATCTTATAATCTTGTTACTGTGTGTAATGATCTCCTGGTTCTAATTATTTCACTTAGCAGCAATTCATGTAAGTCTTTCCCTGAAATCATCCTACTGGTCATTTCTCACAGAACAATAATATTCCATAATATTCATATACCACAATTTATTCAGCCATTCTCCAATTGATGGGCTTTCATTTAATTTCTAATTTCTAGCCACTACAAAAAGAGCTGCTGCAAACATTTTTTACATATGTGGGAACTTTTCCATTCTTTAAGATCTCTATGGAATATCTGCCCAGTAGAAACCCTGCTGGATCAAGGGTATGCACAGTTTGATAACTTTTTGAGCATAGTTCCAAATTGCTCTCCAGAATGGTTGGATTCATTCACAATTGCACCAACAATGTATCAGTGTCCCAGTTTTCCCACATCCCCTCCAAGATTCATCATTATCTTTTCCTGTCATCTTAGCCATTCTGAGAAGTGTATGGTGGTATCTCAGAGTTGTCTTAATTTGCATTTCTCTGATTAATAATGATTTGGAACATCTTTTCATATGACTAGAAATAATTTCAATTTTTTCAGCTGAAAATTGTCTCTTCATATTCTTTGACCATTTATCAATTGGACAATGACTTGATTTCTTATAAATTTGAGGAAATTCTCTATATATTTTGGAATGAGGTCTTTATTGGAACCTTTGAATGTAAAAATGTTTTCCCAGTTCATTGCTTACTTTCTAATCTTTTCTGCATTAATTTTGATTGTACAAAAATTTTTTAACTTAATATAATTGAAATTTTTCATTTTGTGATCAATAATGATCTCTATTTCTTCTTTGTGCACAAATTCCTTCCTCTTCCACAGGTCTGAGAGGCAAACTATTTGATGCTCTTCTAATTCATTTATAATCTCATTATTTATATTTAGATCATGAACCCATTTTGACCTTATTTTGGTATACAGTTTTAAGTATGGGTCAATGCCTAGTTTCTGCAATACTAGTTTCTAATTTTCCCAGGAGTTTTTGTCAAATAGTGAATTTTTATGCCAAAAGCTGGGGTCTTTGGGTTTTTCAAACTACATTGCTATAATTATTGAGTACTTTGTCCTGTGAATCTAAAGTATTCCTCTGATCAACTAGTCTATTTCTTAGCTTTTGGTTTGGATGACCACGGCTTTATAACATAGTTTTAGATCAGGTACAGGTAGGCCACCTTCATTTGATTTTTTTTCATTAGTTCCCTTGAAATTCTTGACCTTTTGTTTTTCCAGATGAATTTTGTTATTATTTTTATAGATAAGATAGTTTCTTGGGAATTTGATATAACACTAAATAAATAGATTAGTATTGGCATCTTTATTTTATTTGCTCGACCTATCCAAGAGCACTTAATATGTCTCCAATTGTTTAGATATGACTTTATTTGTGTGGAAAATGTTTTGTAGTTTTGCTCATATAGTTCCTGACATCCCTTGGCAGATAGATTCTCAAGTATTTTTGTAGGTGTTCAACCATTTCATCTAGGTTATCAAATTTATTGGCATAAAGTTGGGCAAAGTAACTCTTAATTAGTGATCTAATTTTTTCTTTGTTAGTGAAAAGTTCTCCCTTTTCATTTTTAGGACTAAGAATTTGATTTTCCTCTTTCCTTTTTCTAATCAAATTTACCAAAGGTTTATCTATTTTGTTTGTTTTTTCATAGAACCAACTCTTAGTTTTATTTATTAATTCAATAGGTTTTTTTTTTACTTTCAATTTTATAAATCTCCCTTTTATTTTTAGCATTTCAAATTTAGTATTTGATTGGGGGGATTTAATTTGCTCCTTTTCTAGATTTTTTAGTTGCAAGCCCAATTCAATGATATTTTCTTTCTCTATTTTATAGAAGTAAGTCTCTAGTGATATAAAATTTCCCCTTATTACTAGTTTGGCTGCATCCCACAAATTTTAGTAAGTTGTCTCATTATTGTCATTTTCATGGATGAAATTATTAATTGTGTCTATGATTTGCTGTTTCACCCTTTCATTCTTTGGGATGAGGTTATTTCGTTTCCAATTGCTGTTTGGTCTATTTTCCCCTGGGTTTTATGGAATGTAGTTTTTGTTGCATCGCTATCTGAAAAGGATGCATTTACCATTTCTGCCTTTCTGAATTTGATTTTGAGGTCCTTATGTCCTAATATATGGTCAATTTTTATATAGGATACATAAACTGCCAAGAAGAAAGTGTACTCCTTTCTGTCTCCATTTGTTTTTCTCCAAAGATCTATCACACCTATGTTTTCTAGTATTCCATTTACCTCTTTGATTTCTTTCATATTTATTTTGTGATTTGATTTATCTAATTCTGAGAGTGCAAGATTGAGATCACCCACTATTATAGTTTTGCTGTCTATTTCTTCTTGCAGTTCTCTTAACTTCTTCTTTAGGAATTTAGATGCTATACCACTTTGTGCTTATATGTTTAGTATCGGTATTACTTCACTATCTGTGGTACCCTTTAGCAAGATATAGTTTCCTTCCTTATTTCTTTTAATTAGATCATTTTTTTTTGCATTTGCTTGATCTGAGATCAGGATGGCTACCTCTGTTTTTTTTTTTTTGTTTGTTTGTTTGTTTGTTTTAATTTCACCAAAAGCATAATAGAATCTGCTCCAGCCTTTTACCTTTACTCTATCTGTATCACTCTGGTTCAAATTTGTTTGTTTGAAACAATCTATTGTAGGATTCTGGCTTTTAATCCAGTCTGTTATGTGCTTACATTTTATGGCACAGTTCACCCCATTCACATTTATAGTTAAAACTACTAATTCTGTATTTCCTGACATTTTATTAATCTCAAATTAT
Source organism: Antechinus flavipes (assembly GCF_016432865.1). Lineage (NCBI taxonomy): Eukaryota > Metazoa > Chordata > Mammalia > Dasyuromorphia > Dasyuridae > Antechinus > Antechinus flavipes. The sequence goes on along the minus strand of NC_067399.1, from coordinate 556,606,167 downwards.
GCTTTTCTCTTTCCTTTTCCCCTTTCCCTCATCCCTAGTATTTTACTTATGAGCACTATTTCCATCAAGCAGTTCTCCCCCTTTAGAGACCCTGTATGTCTAATATGTCTAACATTTTCTCTTTGAGCCAAGTCTGATCAGAGTAAGATTCACACAATGTTATCTCCCTCCCTTCTTTCCCTCAGATAGGTTTCCTTTGCCTCTTCATTGTAATGACATGTAGATGTCATTTCATGACATGTAATTGTAATTTCCCTATTTTTCCCTCCACTTTTCCCTTTTTCTGGTAAAATCATCTTTCCAGTTCTTTCTAGTTCGTTTTTTATATCATAACAGTAAAATCAAATTATTCATGTACTGTCTATGTATGTCCATAACAGAAATAGTTCTCAAGAGTTCCTTTTAGCTTTTTATGCTTCTCTTGAGTCCTACATTTGAAGGTCACATTTTTTGTTTAGCACTGATTTTTTTCATCAAAAATAAATGGAATTCACTTGTTTCATTGTATGCCCATGTTCTTCCCTGGAAGAAAATGCTCAGTTTGGCTAGGTAGTTTATTCTTGTGTGCATTCCAAGTTCCTTTGATTTTTGAAATATCAGATTCCAATTTCTTCACTCCTTTAATGTGGATCCTTAGTGATTCTTGTTGTAGTTCCTTGGTATTTGAATTGTTTTCTTTCTGACTGCTTGTGATATTTTTTACTTGGTCTGATAGTTCTGAAATTTAGCCACAATATTCCTTGGAGTTTTAATTTTGTGAACTGAAAGAGTTCAGTAGGTGTTTGATGAATTCTTTCAATGACAATTTTACCTTCTGATTCTATTACATCTGGGAAGTTCTCTTTGATGATTTCCTGAAAAATACTATCTAAGTTTATTTTTTCATTATGATTTTCAGAGATTCCAATAATCCTTAGATTATCTTTCCTAGATCTGTTTTCCAGGTCTGTTGTTTTCCCAAGCAGGTATTTAACATTTTTTTCTTTTTTTTTCTTTTTTTTTTTTTGTTTTGTTTGCTTGATTTTTGATGTGTCATTGAAACATTCATTTCCATTTGTTCAGTTCTGATTTTGAATGATTTTCTTCATTTATTTTTTTTTACTTCTTTTTGTAATTGTCCAATTAAGTTTTTAAATGAGTTGTTTTGTTCTATGGAATTTTTTTCCATTTCACAATTTTTTAAGGAGTTATTTTCTGTTTCCAATTCACAAATTCTGTTTTCTTGGGATTTGTTTACCTTTTCCATTTCACATTTCAGGGAGTTGTTTTCTTTTTCCACTTCATCAAATCTTTCTTTTAGTGAGTTATATACCTTTTCCATACCCTCTTGCAGAGTTTTCCTTTTCTTACATCATTTTCCTTCTACTTCTCTTTAATGATCCTTTTTAATTTCTTCTAGGAGAGGTTTGTGTGGTGGGGATCTAATTATATCACCCTTTGGGTCTTAGTCTAGAAACAATTTGCTTTTAGTCTCCTCAAGATTTGAAATCTGTTCTCCTTCACTATTGAAGCTATCTATAGTTAGGGCTCACTTTGCCTTTTTACTCATTTAAAAAAAAAATGGGATCTGCTTTTAGGGCACGAAGGTTCTAAGCTTCCTCTACAGACCCAGAAGCAACAGCAGCTGTGCTGGCTGCTCTGAGATTGTGCTGAGTCACTCCAAGTACTAGGTGGATGTGGCCAGCTCCAATGAGACTCTGGCTCTTTGGGGTACACTCTTAACCCTCTGCATTTGTGTTGGATGTTTTATAGCTTCTCTTCTGATCTACTGGCTTGTAACCAGGGCAGAGTAGAGTCCTCCCTGTAGCTTCTTTGCCCAACAGAGACTGCACCCCACCCCAGGTCTGCACAGCACTGGCTTCCATGTCTGCACCTAGCCGCCTCCTGTGCCTGACCAAAATGGGCCTTTTCTAGCGATCTTCAAAATTATCTTCTGCTGGTAATTTACTGCACTCCCAATATTTGTGACTTCTGTCAGTCTAACACTATTTGAGAGCCTGTATTTCTTATTTAGTTTGAGGGTAGTAGGAGAGCTCAGAAAGAAGTGTATATCCTCTCTGCCATATTGGCTCTGCCCACCCTGGTGCTCTTATTATTTGAAATTTTAAGCACAAATTGAAAACTCTAAAGGGTTACAATGAATTACATAATTTTTGCAACTAAAGTTTTATTTCTTAATATTTCTAGTCACTTTGCTGTCATTTTTTTTACTTTCAACATATCATTCAATCTAGAAAACATATAGTCTAATATGAATTGAGCATGTATGTGAATTTTGCCTTTCTCTAACATTTTATCCATGTCCTAGGAAGTTTATTATAGAGATAACCTCATCATCTTGCAACATCCCAAAAGTCTTTAAACTTTGTTTCATCATCATTCTCCTCTATCCCTCCAATTGGTTGATGGAGACATGAACTCCCAAACCTTGATTTAAGAGAAGAGATCAGCTTAGAATATTTAATTTCTCATTTAACTGCATTACTTTGGGAATTTATGATTTTTTTCAACCATATGCCAGTTTTGGCTACCTTACCTGTTCTCTCCCCCTTTTAGTTCACTTGATTTATCTTCCTTCCTTCCTTCCTTCCTTCCTTCTTTCCTCCCTCCTTCCTTCCCTCTCCCTCCCTCTCTCTCTCTTTCTTTCTCTTTCTCTCTCTTCTCTCTTTCTTTTTCTCTCTTTCTTTCTTTTTTCTTTCTCTTCTTCTTTCTTTCTCTCTTTCCTTTTATTTTCAAAAGATATACAAAGTCATAAAAATTCACCCTTACAAAATGTTGTATTATAATTTTTTTCTCCCTCCCTTTCCTACACCCTTCCCTAGATAACAATACATGTTAAATAGGTACAATTATTCTATATGTCTTTCCACAATTATCATGCTCCACAAGAAAACCAGATCAAAAAGGAAAAAAAAAAGAGAAAGAAAACAAAATGCAAACAAACAACAACAAAAAGTGAAAATGCTATACTGTGATCCACACTTAGTACCCAGGGTACTATCTCTGGGTGCCGATGACTCTCTCTATCACAAGTCTATTGGGATTGGCCTGAATTATCCTATTGTTGAAAAGGACCACATCTATCAGAATTTATCATCACATAATCCTGTGTTATCATCACAGTCATCCTGCTGATCTTTTCTTATAGAACATTAATATTCCATAACATTCATGTACCACAACTTATTTAACCATTCTCCAAGTGTTGGGCACCCACTCAGTTTCCAGGTCCTTGTCATTACAAAAAGAGTTGCTACAAACATTTTTTTTTCCTACCTGTGGGTCCTTTTCCCTTTTCTGTGATCTCTTTGGGGTACAGGCCCAGCAGAGACACTGCAGGATCAAAGGGTGTGCGCAGTTTGATAGTACCTTTGGCATAATTCCAAATTGCTCTCCAGATGGCTGGATCAGTTCACAACTCCACCAAATAATGTATTAGTGTCCCAATTTTCCCATGTCCCCTCCAACATTCATCATTATTTTTTTCTTAGCCATCTGAGAGTTGTCTAGTGATACCTCAGAGTTGTCTTAATTTGCATTTCTTTGATCAACATTTATTTAGAGTATTTTTCATATGACTAAAAATGGTTTTAATTTCTGCATCTGAAAACTGTCTGTTTCATATCCTTTGAGCATTTATCGATTGTAGAATTGTTTGTATTCTTATATATTTGAGTCAATTCTCTATATATTTTATAAATGAGTCCTTTAGCAGAAGCCTTGGATGTAGATTATTCCCCCAATTTTCTGTTTCCCTTCTAATCTTGTTTTTTGTTTTTATAAAAACTTTTTTTGTTTTGTTTTGTTTGTACAATTTTTTTAATTTAATATTTTCAAAATGATCTATTTTGCACTCCAAAATGGACTCCAGCTTTTCTTTGGCCACAAATTCTTCTCCACTCATCTGAGAGGTAGACTATCCTTTGCTCTTCTAATTTACTTATAGCATCACTCTTTGTATCTAAACCAATTTTAACTTTATTTTGGTAAAGGGTATTAAGTGTGGGTCAATATCTAATTTCTGCCATAATAATTTCCAATCTTCTCAGAAAAATGTTTTTCAAACATGGAATTCTTGTCCTATTTTTTTTTTTGAGTTTATCAAACATCGGATTGCAATATTTAACTGTTGTGTCTTGTGAACCTAACCTATCTCACTGATCAAATGGTTTTGATAACTGCTGCTTTATAATATAGTTTTAGGTCTGGTACAGCTAGGCCACCTTCATTTGCATTTTTCATTAATTCTCTTGACATTCTTAACCTTTTGTTCTTTTAGATGAACTTTTTAATTTTTTTTTACCTCTGTAAATTAATTTCTTCAAAGTTCGATTGGTATAGCACTGATTAAGCAAATTAATTTAGGTAGAATTGTCATTTTTATTATATTAGCTTGGCCAACCCAAGAGAACTTGGTATTTTTCCAGTTGATTAGATATGATTTCATTTGCATGGAAACTGTTTTGTAATTGTGTTCATGTAGTTCCTTACTTTGTTTTGGCAGGTAGATTCCCAAATATTTTATATTATATACATTTCTTTCTTTTAGCTGAAGTTTGGCTTCCTTGTCTCTAAGCATTAGCTGAAATTAACAAAAAGGTCCTAAAAAGTGCAAGGATGCATAAAGGCATGGAGGTAACAGTGCCCTGTGCTTCCTTAAGCAAAGTCCCTATTTACTCTTCTTCGGTTCATGCTCACACATTTAACAAGTGGATTCATAGTGACTCATATTAATTCATTATGCCACATTAGTCCCTTAAATCAATTCTTTGAATCTACTAATGCTTGTTCCAAGTGTCTAATATGAAGTAATGCATCCTGTGGGTGCTTAATAAATGTTTCTTAACAGATGAACTGACCATTTGTTCAACTTTCGAGGGGCTTTTATTAATCCTAATGCTAACCTCCAAAGTGATAGTTATCACACCACTTTGGTGTCACTTGTAACCTTAATGAGTTTGCTCTCTCATTATTGATGAAAATATTAAATAATTCTGGGCTCAGATCCAGCTCTGGGCTATATTCTTTTAGTTAGTATTGTATCATTTGTAACTGCACAGGGAGAATTACTTTCTTGCCAATTATGCACTCACCTACCAATTATAACATACTCCATATTTTCCAATGTTATTTATTAGTACTCAATTTTATAATGGCAAATCAAAAGTCTTCCTAAAATTAATATACTGTGTAGTGTGAAGATATTGTCTTCTTTTCCTTCCATATATCAGGCTCACATAATTAACAATGAAGGAATTGTGTCAAGGTATATTCCTGGCCAAGTAATAAAGGCTGTCACCTTTCTGGGCTTACATTAGAGTATATGGAATACTTTGTCAGGAGGTTGATGGAAAGTATAGATATCCCCACATTAGGAAGAGACTGAAAAGTCATTTAAAGTAATTTTGCAGAATGATAAGCCTTCTAGGACCTTTTGTTTTTTTTAAATTCATTTTAAAGATCAAGTCTTTATCTAGACCAGCTTGAAAGTGCAATAGCCACTCATGCTCTCCATTGATACTGATTAGCCTGGAAATTTTATTTATCTTTTCTTAAGCTATGCTGTTTTTCTCTTCTTACACATTCTTATACATCTCCATTGTCTGAGCATCCACCGGTGCTATACTTTGTATTGATTTCTAATCAGTTTTAGCTAGGTTGTTCCTCAGAAATCCCAAATTCAAGCAATCCACCAGTTTTAACTTCCTTTAGTAGCAGTGATCATAGGCCTACCCTGCTATTCTCAGACTTCTGAAAACTTGAAGATTCATACCAGGCCTATTACAAATGAAGAGAGCTTCTATGAAGAACTATACTTAGTCCCAGAGATGCAAGATAGAGACAGAAATAGAGAATTCAATGATGACTATTTGCCAAGCACTTTGATAGTCCGGGGAATAGTAAAAGAAGGAAAAAAAAAACATTCCCTCCCCTCGGGGAGGTTATATTCTGATGAATAGCAAGGATAGTGCCAGAAGTGATGTGAGGACCTGGGCAGTAGTGTAGAATAAAAAGATGGCCTATCATAGCTTGAGCTGTCAGAGCTTTAACTGGTGTATTTTTCCATTTAAATAATTATCTTCTGGGCAAAAATGTGCTCTCTCACTGGGACCATGTATCCCTATTGCCTAACTAGTTTGTCTCATTAATGCCTGGTGAACTGGCATTACTTAACCTTGAAAATTTCTTGCCCTCTTCAAATCTTGCTTATTTGCTGTCTATGCTTTCATGATGAGTTTTGTTTCCAGATGAAATAAGATAATTTTTTGTTGAATACTGAGAGAGTGAAGGAGTGTTCACTTTAAATAAGTGAATCAAACTGTGCAGAAGGACCAAGGAGAAAACAGATATACTAATAACCCTAGCTTTAAACATAAAAGCCTACTATCAAGCTCTTGGTCTCTGTCTCTGTCTCTTTGTCTCTTTTTGCCTATCTCTCTGTCTCTCTTTGTCCCTGTCTCTGTCTCATCTGTCTCTTTCTCTGTTCCTCTCTCTCCACAATGGGATTTTCCATAACAGTGAGACTCAACAGCATTGATTAAGCACCTACGGATGAAAGACTACAGAGTTATTTTTTAGTCTATTCCCTTAGTATGTCTCATCAGTTCTTGTCTTGCTCCTTCTCTCAAAAATAGGTAAATGCCTTAAAATAAGCAGCTGCTCTTATCAGTTCTAAACCACTATGAAGCAAAGGAAGCCAGGGCTTTAGAGGTTTCTGGGATTCTCCATCCCAATTCACTAATTTGGGGTAGGGAGCATTTCCATTCATATTTTAACTATTTGTGAATTATTTCTCTCTTGTGAGAAAACTCTTTTTGGTCCTAGGTATATCATGTTCCTAACATAAAATTGCTATCTGCCCATATGCAGGTCATACTTGAGCCAAGCCTCAAAGGAAGATTACAATTTAGAAATGTAGATTAGAGGTGGAAGCTCATTTTATATGCACAGCAGATATGAAATTTGAGTTTTGGAAGTATCTAGTGGTTGGATTTGGCTAAGATATATGGGATGGGGGATCATGGGGGAGTTGTGAAGTAAGTCTAGTGAAGCAGGCTTGGTTCATATTAGGAAAGGGTCTAAATGCCATATTAATAAGTTTGTGATTTATCTTTGGGGATAACAGAAGATTTGAAATTAAGGAAGTATCAGCCAGGCTTATGTGTCAGGGGATTTTTATTTTGGCAACTGTGTGAAATTTGATTAGAGAAAAGACTGACTGAAATCAGGGAAACAAAATAGCAAGCTATTATACTAGCTCTTTAATATTTCCCTCTCTATAGAATTTTCTGCCTACAAAAATTTTCATGTCTCTCATATTCTAAAACAAAATAAAATAAACAAAAAACTCTTCCCCAAATCCTGCTAATTCCTTGTGCTACCATCCTTTACTATTTTTTTTTCCTTTTTAAATTAAACATCTTGAAAAGTCTTCATTCTCTCATTTCTTTCTTCTGGTCTTTGTATATTGTTTTGGTCCTTTTTACTCTACTGAAATATGATGATCAAAGTCTTTACTAGTATATATTGCTAAAAAAAAAAGGGGGGGCATCTTGGTTCAGATTCTAACTTTAACTGTTATGAGACTGAACTTACCTGTTTCTATTCACTCTTGCTATTCCTTATTTATCCCTTTGTATAGTTCCTTTTCTTCCTTTAATTCCTTTAATTTTGGCTTTGTCTAGAGGTTCTATCATATGCCTTGTTTCATCTGCCTTGGTAATGTTTTTGCTCACCACAGCTATTCAAATGACCTCATATTTATGTCTGATACCTCAACATTTCTTTTGACTTTTGGACAGATATTTTCACTTAGCTCTGGGAAACTCTGCCTATATAGCCTAAGAACACCTCAAGCTCAGCATATCTTCAAATTAAAATCCCAATACCATTCCATACAAACTGCTCTTCTTCTCAACTTTCATATTTCTGTGTCTAGTCTAGACTCCTCTACTATTTGACACACTCACTGTCATAAAATCTTTCAAATACATTCCCACTACTATCTCTAATTTGTGACTTCATTTTACCTTCCCTTTGTATAAGGTTAACAATTTCTGATATGTAAGTAGAATTTTGAGCTTTTTTTTTTACATTGCTTTACAAAGAAAAGCAAATTGGACACAAGATCTTTTTTTCTGTCCCTGTTTTCTCTTTGCATATATCTCTGATATTTCAAATACAATCCCATTGTTTCTATACTATTACACATATAGATGTATGTGCATATATGTATGTATGCATGCACACACACACACACACACACACACACATATATATATATAAAACTTGACTTTGTTAAGTGCAGGAATTTAAAATGTTATAACAGTACTTTACATATATTTGATCCTTACAATAAACCAATGAGATAGGTAATATGTAGCTTTTTAAATAGGGCCCATGCCTCCAAGTCTCCTGCCATCTATATAATGCCAAGAGGCTTTCAACTGACTTTTCAGCCTAGCAGTAAAGGGTTTCTAGAATGTGACCTTAACTACATTTTCATCATCACCTTTATTACTCCTTGCATATAAATGCAAACTTCATAAAAACTAGATTGCTTTTCATTTCTCAAACACACTCCTCAGTTACCTGTTTCTCTATACTAAATCCTTATAAAAACCAAATCTCTCTCAAGAAAGTCACTTCTTACCATCTTCATTGAATCTAATTTCTACATATTCTTTAAGCCCCAATTAAAATTCCATCTTCTCCAATATTCTCTCCTAATTTCCTAAAGCAAGAGAAATCTCTCTCTTTTGAGCCCCCATAATTCTTTGTTCCTCTCTTAATTCACTTCTATATTCTGTCTTATATAATGGCTATTTATATATCTGTCTTATCTTGCTTAATCTATTAACATAATATTTTACAGGCATATTGGATAGGATATAATAATTATTTATTCCTTGTATGTCTCCTAGTACCCAATGTCTTGCAGGTGGTAGAACATCAACCTTTTGTACTCATTCTTCAAAAATTGAATGATTGGAAAATCCATGTGTCAATTTTCTATTTGTCACTATTTTTTGTGATATGAAACTTAAGCTTGTGATTTCTGAGCACTTTAACTTTTCCTCTTGAAAGTTAGTACTAGTGTCTCCCTTCTTCAACACTCTAGTACCATATTAATTAATCATTCCACTTTTCTTAGAGTTCAAGACAGCATTCAGAAAAAAAAAAACTTCAAGAACATTTAAAAATTATTTAAGAACTATACATTTAAATTATAAAAGCCCACCAGTTTTCAGAATATTACTTTACAATGTATACTTATATTATGTAAATTCAGATTTTGTGAAATAAATATGGCTAACACACACTTTATATATGTATATATACACATATAGATGGATGGATGTATTACCTAATATATGTGGATGGTGAATATAAATATTTTTAATTTCTTATATATTGTAAGATATTAATAAATGTTGAAAAATGCTAGGATGTTTGTAGCTCATTGTTTGCAGGGGAAAATAGTTTCTTTTGGATCTGTAGCATCAAGGCCAAATTCCTACTGCCTCAGATTAAGACATACAGGTAGACAATCCATTAATTAGATACCACAGACATCCCATTCCTTACAGATGAAAAAGCTATGAGACTAAGAATTCAATAGGAAAAGGTATGGTACTGGATAATATTTCTGGAAATGCAGTGTTTTTGATGATACTATTCATGCTATATTTTTATGACTCAAAGATTCCAATCTCAGAATAACTAAAATAAAAAAGTAACCTAAAAATCCATGGAAACACTCAATTATAGTGGATGGAAGAAGACTACATTTTGTTACTAATAATAACTTGTGAAGCATAAGCTATATAATAGATATCATTTAGGACTTACATGACTAGAAAAAAATGTGGATTGGCTTTAAAAGGGGTAATGAGAGGTGGTCATAAGAGAAAGAGAAATGTGGGAATGAGATAGTAGTAATCCATGGAGAAGGGGTGAATGAAACCTTGAATATCAGCATGAGACCACTGCTAGGAACATCATCAGCAATGTCAAAGAACAATATGGGGGATGGGACAAGGAAGATTGCTTCTGCCAAAAATCTGGTAACATTCTATTTTGACAAACTATTTTAAATAACAATGCTTATATATTTCTTTTGCATGCTATTGAAGAAATACAACCTTAAAAAATTAGAATTTTAATATTACATAAGATTTTATGTAATTTTTTACATAAAGATTTTAATATTACAATAAGAAGCCTCTAGTATATACTTAGCAAGTATATAGAATGTTGGGGGACACATATCTATTAACTACTTATACTTTGCCAGAAACTTTGTTGAGTGTTTTGCAAATATTATCATTTGATCATGGTAACTCATGAATAAGAATAGTAAGATATTGGAAGATGGTCAGGAGGTTAATAGGGTTCAATGAAAAGTGCATCAATCCTGATGAAATCATTGATTTATTAAAGTTTCAAAGCAAAATGATGACTTGCTCTTACTATAATGTCTAATACCTTATTTTAAAATATATGTAACATATTTAAATATTTGATTGAGTTTAATATATTTATTTAAAACATTAGTTTAATTAATATATTTATTAACAATCAATAATTAACAAATATAATACATTTATTAAATATTTATATATAATAAAATATGTATTTTAAAAGGTTCTTTGTTTCAATATTTAATTTCTATTTTCTAGAAAAAAATTATGGCATGACCTTGATATATGCGACTAAAAAGGAATTTGTCCTAATTAATTTGTCCAACTTACATCATTATTTGGCAAGATAGAGTAGTCATATGTTGAACAAAATTTAGAGAACAAATATATCTGTCTATATTTACTTATCTATCCATTGAAAAGTATAATAATAATAATAATAATAATAATAATAATAAAACAGTGCCTTGTCACTTTCCTTAGGGGCATACTTGGCAGTAATAATTTCACATACACCTTTCATTATATACAGGATCTTCATGAGTATAAAATCAAAGTTTTTCCTTGGAAGCCATGGTCTCATTTATTTAGCTTCCAAGTATAACTAAGGTAAGAGTTGTTATTGGTAAGTAAAAGCAAATCAAAGTGTTCTCAATGATACTTTGATACAGTTCAAGAGAAAGAGCCCTTATTCCCAGAAACAAGAGGACCTGGATTCAAGTCAGTATCTATATGTTCCTTAGTGGCCCATGTGGCTTTCTTTTTTTTTTTCCCCTAAGGTTAAGTGACTTGCCCAGGGTCACACAGCTAGGAAGTATTAAGTTTCTGAGGTAAGATTTGAACTCAGGTCCTTCTGACTTCAGGGCTGCTGCTCTATCCACTGTGCCATTGTGCTGTGAGAGAACAAAATGAGAAAACAAAATCTGGAGAATCATAGTCCAAAGAATAGTCATTCTGATTAGGAAATAATCAAAGAATCCTAAGTATAAAAAATAGAAGGAAACAGTCAAAAATATAGTAAGTTCAGATTTAGAATAAGAGTTGGAAAATTAAAAAAAAAAACTTGACTAAACTAATTTTTAGGATTGTATTTCTTCAACACCATGCAAAAGAAATATATAAGCATAGTTATTTAAATTAGTTTGTCAAAATAGAATGTTACCAGATTTTTGGCAGAAGCAATCTCCTTTGTCCCATCCCCCATATTGTTCTTTGACATTGCTGATAATGTTCTTAGCAGTGGTCTCATGCGGATATTGAAGGTTTCAGTTACCCTTTCTCCATGGACTAGTATTGCCATACTGTTCCACTACTGAATATCAATAATATTTTATGTTGCTTGCCCTTGGTATGGATGGTAGTACTTGCTGTGGGCACCAGGCTTCCTATTCATGGCTCTGCTAGCATTACATGCTTAATGTTTTTATAGGCAGCTAAAACAGCTCAATAATAGGAGGAATAAAGCATTAGGCACAATGGTACCCTATTGCTAACTTGTATTTGTGTGACAGTTATGAAAATATAAAATGAGCTAAGAAAAGCATATAAGCATTCTATTGCAGCTAGTTAAGAAGCACATGCTATTAAAATAATGTGCTATTTGAGAATCTTAAATTTTTTACAGCTCAGGATATTTGGCAAAGATCATTTGTAATTCTTCAATGGAATCCTTGAAAATTAACTTTTGTGTTCCAGTTTTATAATATATTTATAAATATTATAAATGGACTATGTGAATGGAGCTGGTTCTTTTCTCTATTATTTGTAGTATATTTGGTGTGTGGTAGCTAGTTAAATGTATAGGCAAAGGATAATTCAGCTGCCCTCTAACACTTGAATGCCTGGTATTGCACAATCTGGTGTCACATTAAGGCAATTCTTATAATATAATCAAAGTTCTGATGTTGTACCGTCCTTTAGATGAAACAAACTAATGAAATGTATTGACCCTCCTTGTGCACTTCTGAAGCAAAATGACTAAGCGACATTGAGGCAACATGAAATACATTGACATTGATTGTGAAGACTGCATTCTCGGAGTCACTTTGGTCCTGATTAAAGTGTCACATTGACAATATAGCCCCTTTTGAACAGGAAATTAATACTAGCCTAGTAGCAAAGAATGTTCTTCTAGACCGAAACTTCCATGATCTCTAATCTTTCTCAGAAAAAAAAAAAATTGACCATATCTAACACCCTGGCAGGGTCTAGCATTTCTATGATGATTACAGAAGAATAATCAGAAGTGTCATCACTCTAATTATTTTTAATGGGATTTGTAAGGTTTTCTTTTCCTGGTTCTGCATAACCCTAGAATAAGCCAGCTGAGAAAAAAAAATAGGTTTTGTGCCTATGGAAAAAGTGCCTTTCCAAATTTTATTTATCTTCTATAGGATAGGGGTGAAAAGGAAATCAAGAGAGCATTCCTGAAAGGCGTAGTAGGATTTAGTGATGGACAAGCAGAAAAGCAGCCTCTCTAATGTGAGGGAGGATCATTATGGCGTAGCAATAGTAGTTGGCTAAAATCTGGGGATTCTCGGTACTAGATATGGTAAATATGAATATATTTTGTTTAATCCTGTCCAATTTCAGGTTCCCATTAAGGGAAAAAAACCCATTAGATTAGACATTTAATTTAAGCTCTAGGTGATTAAAATATCATTATATTAAAATAAATATTAAGACCATTTATATTTTTCATATGACAGGAAAAAAAAGCCTACTGATTTTTGTTATTCCATTAATGGGGCTTTTACACTAGGGTTTTAAACATTAACTTTTACTGGCAAAAGATTTCACCTTTGTTGAGATTACAAATGGACTGCCTTTCTAAAATTCAGAGTGGAAAAAATAAAAGAACTTGCTAGATAAAAGATCAAAGAGTAGACACACCTGGTTTACTACCCCTACTTGCCCTCTTCACATGAAGGATGTTATTACTTTAGGTATCAGCTTTCCCTCTGCTTCATTAACTTCCCTTCTATGTTGCTTAATAATTCACTCACTGGACAATAGAATGTTGACATTATCAACATTGATAGATAAGTAACTATTGTATTATGTGAAGTCCCCCCCACAAAAAAAAAAAAAAAAAAAACCCTTTCCCCCTCTATTATAGAAGATGTATGGATGCATGAGAGTAAAGGAGGAGGTAGGTGGGATATAGATGTGTGTCTGCTTCTGTCTTTAGGCATGTTTAAAGGTACTAAGATCAAGAGAATGGACGCCCAAGCCTGACTTCCTCCTGACAGATGTAGTGACTCACAATCAGTGTGTTGTTATTGCTTTGTGCACCATGCCCATTATGTTGGCCTTTGCTTCTGTGATTTTTCTTCCCTGCTGCCCTACATCATTGGAGAATAAGTTCCTTTTCCATCTGTGGCTGGCCTCCTCTCTTGTTCCTTGCCTGCAGGAATATCTTTTGTTATGATTTGATATGTTTTAGTCACGCTGTGCCATAGTAATAAAAACAAGAGGGTGGGAACCAAGATTTCAGCTGCCCTTCGTTGCCATGGCTCACCTTCATGAAGAATTGTTGATTTGGAAGCACAGCTGCTGTTTGGCTTTCCTTTCCCCTTTTAATTCTCCTTCCCTGCTGAATTACCTAGCAAACAATGCCTACTCTTTATTTCTAAACTCACACTTCCACCCACATAGAAAAAAAAATGCTCACTAATAAGCAAAACTTGAAAAATAATAAGGCCTAAGATTTTTGTTTTACTTTTGGTTGCATAAAAGATAAGTTGTTAGTGGAAGTTTTGAGAGTTATAAAGTATATCATTCCATTTTGATATTCCAGAGTCTCAAAAAAATCACATAAAGCAATTATTCTATCTGATTGTTTTTATATTAAGATGGTGGTTACAAGAGACCTATGGGTTTTTTTCTCCTAAGTAATATAAGGATCATTTTCAGCTTTCATCTGTAATAATTTACTTGACCATAGCAACTAACTTTGCCAATCTCTACACAAAAAAGTAGCATTTTGTTAACATTAGGGTTTTATAAAAGTCCATATCTATTGTCATTTCTTTTCTCTCCCATGTTTTCTCAAGAGATCTCCTCCAAATTCCCTTCATGGCGGCTTTTGTTAATGCACTAAAATTTAAAATCCTTGATCAAAATTTTGCTCTTAAATTTAGCCACTCATCAAAAAAATTAAATGTTTTATTAATGTTTTTAAAAATATCTCTGTCACTTCCCAAATGACCCTCCTTACCCAGTAGTGTTCTCTTATATAAAAAAGAAATGAAGCCAAGAAAAATAAACTTAATATACTGGCCATGAATGAAAACCCATACTTCTCTGTTCTGAAGAAGAATATTATATTTTTATCCTCAATCCTCTGTTTTTGGTTTTTGAATTGAGCAGAAATTTTATATCTTTCAATATTATTTTTTCTTCACATTATTGTGATTATGGTTTAAGTGATCACAAGATTCCTGGTTCTGCTCATTTCTCTCTGCATCTGTTCATACAAATCATCTACTGAATTTTTCATATTTGCCGTTTTTATAGAGCAATAAAATTTGATTGGTATTATACAACAATTTTCTTAGCCATTGCCAAATTTGTTGTTTACATTTTCTCATGTAAAAATTTATAAGATGAGAATTTATAGTGAGGGATCAGAACGCAAAATTAAAAAAAAATTCAGCATCTTCATCGTAATTAAGTTAGATATTAGAAAGAACTTGTTTCCATATTAAACTATGATACTACGAGAGTTTGTAACATTTCCATGATTGGAGATCCTTCAAGGCATAATGGATAATCATCTGCCTGTAACAGTATTCCAAATTTGTCAATTAGCAAGAGACTAAAGTAGCAAAGAGTCTTTTAGCTTCAGGTACCTACAATTCTATCTTAATTTCGAATATATCTTCTTAAAGAGATTAAAATTAATGGTTTCTCACAGGAAGATGGAGACTTCTCTTTAATAAAAAGGACAAACATAAACAGAAGCTATGAAAGATCAAAAAGAAGAGTGGAATTAGTTTGGGGTATTGTTAAAAGAGAGAAAATATCTGGGCATCTCAGGAAAATTTCTTTTCCTCATTAAGTTGTAAAGAAAAGCATTGGCTTTTCCAGCTACATGTAAAATATGATAAAATCTAAGTATTTTGTAACCTTGGACATGAGTATGGGGTTTTTATCCAGCACCAAAAAAATGCTTTGACTATTCCCTCTGAAAGTTAATCCCTCTGTCTGTTGTAATTGTTCAATACATTTATGGAATCTTCATCAGTTTCAGATCTAAAGATGACTAGAAAGAGGTCCTAAAGTATTTGTTACACAGTATTTATCACTTAAAAAAAACTTATTTTATTTTCTCTCTAGGAATGAAAATAAGTGGGGAAGAGGTATTCCTTTGGTTTTGTTAAAAGCAACTATAAAAAGACAGCCATTTTTATTATTTATTTTGCTATGTAGTGTCCAACATTGGCACTATCATTTGGTTATAGGTATGCCCTTGTGAGTATCCACATCATTATATATTTGGGACAATTCACGTAGAAGGGTGGCTATTCCAGCCTTATAATGCTTTTCCTTAGGCACTCAAAAGGGCTTTCTTAGAAGGGCCATGAACACTCAATGATTGCTCTTGTAAGCAGTCCCCAGAGCAACAGATCTTCTGTAGTTTTCTTTAATGGAGTCGGGATGATGAATTTACATCTATATATCAGAAACATTGTCTTCTGCCCTACATTACTAATGTCAGAAAATTGCCACTATATAATTCATCAAAGTATTTCTATAGACTCTCTCCTTTATTATCTTTTCTCTTGCAAACTGTATAATTTGCCTTCATTCTACGTCAAAAAGGGAAACTTTAATCTTGCCTGGCTGCAGACGATGAGTCTTTGCACATTAAAGGGACTGAGGAGAAGGTAACCATTGCAGACTGAAGGAAAGGTTCAAAATAGCAGGAATCATCAGTCATATTGTTATGGTTCTAACAACTGGGCAAAAACATTTCCAGGCTTAAAAATGGTCCTGGAATATTTGTGACAAAAAGGGAGAGCCTGTTTATTCAAAGTATGCTTTTTTCCCTTCAGAATCACTATCCTATAATATTTGTTGATTTTTTAAAACAAAAAAAACTCTCCATTTTCTTCTATTATTCTTTGAGAACTTTAATAACAGAAGATAATAGTAAAGAAAGGACTGATAATATTATCTCAGTGCATTTCCATCCCAATAGCATAATGGACTCTTTGGTAAATGACAAACCACCTTTATTGATTTCAGAGTCCCTAGGCTTTGATGTTAGGTTATTTATTCTACTGTTCCCATGGAGTTTGCTCTTATAGTTCCAGTATAGGGCTAATTGAAGTTCATAATTCAAATACTGATACTGGCAGGTCTCAGTCATCAGGTGGGGCATCAATAATCATACATGTATTCCATAAATGTATTTAAACTATAAGCTTCATAATATAATTAGAAATTTTTAAGAGGCTTTGAATGTTGGTTAAAGCACCTGAATGGTTTTGGAAAATTGATGTAGATAATCCCCATTTAAGTTAATTTACCTTGTTTTATCTCATATTGAACTAAATGGGAAAGAATGCCTTGTTGACACTATCAGTGTTGCCTATAATCAAAAGAATCAGAAGCAAAATATTTTTTGAAAGCTGTAATACTCCTAATTCCTAATAATAGCCAACATATATGAAGTACATTTAGGTTTATTAAATGCTCTACATGTATTATTTCACTCAATCTCCTAACAAGTCTCCTATTTAATCCCTATTTTTCAAAGAAGAAAGTAATGCAAATTAAATTACTTGATTATGGTCACAAATGATTAAGTATGTCAGAGAGAATTAGAACTCAATCTTTCTGACTTCTATGCCAGCACTCTAGCTACTACAATTCAGTACCTCTCTTCTAGGTGAGAAGTGTGTGTGTGTGTGTGTGTGTGTGTGTGTGTGTACACAAATATTGAAAGTAGATTTGAGAATTTTGTGGCAAGAGAGAGTACAACAGAATGTGTAAGGGAAGAAGGAAGAATCTTTCAAGGATGCTCTGGACATGTTAATTCTTTTTATGTCAATATTGTTTTGAGTATATTTCAAAGATATAGCCACTATTAGTTTCAGATAAGTTTAAATTCCAGTAATTAATTTTGTGAAGCAGTATAGATATTAAATTCAAATCAACAAATACTTATTGAGTGCCTACTTTGTGTCAGACACTATGTAAGCATTTGGGATAGAAAAAGATACAAAAGAAAGTCCCAACTTCAAAAAGCTTACAATTCAATAGGGGGTCAACATGGAAACAAATATATACAAAGCAAACCACATATCAGAAAAATAGAAAATAATAAAAAGAAAGAAAGCACTGGAATTAAGAAGAATTAGGGAAAACTTCTTATATAAAGTAAAATTTTAGTTGGGGTTTAAAGGATGTCAGATAGATCAATAGTCAGAGTGGAAGTGGGAGAATTTTCCAGCCATGAGTGACAGCAAGAGAATATGCTTAGAGCTGAGAAATGGAATGTATTATTTGTGGAACAGCAAGGTGGTCAGTGTCACTGATCTAACAGTATATGTCAGGAAAGAAGACCTGTCTAGGTTCAAATCTTTCATTTGATATGTATTTGCTAGATATATCTCAATGCTCTAAGGTTTTACTCTAAAATTTTAAGTTATAAGAAAATATTCCACCAATATTCATTGGTGGGAAGATTTTACCTATCAAGAGTTTACTTCACTGATGAAATCATTTGGATAAAAAACAAAGAAACTTTAATCATCAATTCTATGAGTTAAATTAGTGTTCAGAAGAGGCTTTCTGTTAAAAATTTATGTATATATGTATATAAAATATGTGTTTACACACACACATATATATATGAAAAGGATAAAATCAGTAATAATCTATTTTCATACGAAGCTAATAACCAAATACTCACTAGATAACATTTATCAGCTCTTTGAGCCCTATTCCAAATCTCTTATTTTTCAGGCAAATTTCTATTTATGCTTGATATCTTAATTCTTCCTGTTTTCTTTTTTTCTAAACTCTTTGCAATTCATTTTCTGGTCTCATCATTCCAATGAAACTTCTCCATTCAAAGTTAGCATTGCTCTCTTAAATCTGAAATCTGATTGCCACTTCTCTATCCTTAATTTTTTTTTTTAACTGTCTGCAGCATTTGCTAGAGATAACCACCTGGCTTCCTGTATATTCTCTCTTCTCTAGATTTTACTGTCATTTCAAGCTCCTGGTTCTCCCACTACATTTCTTATCCCTCTATCTGTCTCCTTATTAATACATTATCTATTCTAAACCTTTTAATGAGGTTATTTCATATCTTTCTGTCTAAGTGTATGTCTGTCCATTCAGCTTAGGTCTTTTCAGTAGGAATATTAGAAGATCCTCTAATTATTAAATAGCCTTCCAATATATCATATTCCAGGCCCTACAATCATTGTAAGTGAAATGGCTAAATCTTGTGGCACCACAAAATTTGAATTGTTTCTTTTTGTTACTTGAAATATTTTTTTTTCCTTAACCTGGGGGCACTGGAATTTGTCAATAACATCCCTGGGGTTTTTAGGTTTTGGATCTCCTTCAGATAGTGATAAGTAGATTCATTCAATTTTTATTTTACCCTCTGGTTCTAGATTATTATAATTGCTTTCTTTTATAATTTGTTGAAATTTAATGTTTAGGTTCTCCTTTTTTTTTTATTATGGCTTCCAAGTAGCTCCATAAACATTAAATTATTTCTCTTTGAGCTACTTGTCAGGTCTGTTGGTTTTCCAATGAGATAGTTAAAATTTTATTCTATTTTTTATTCTTTTGATGCTGTTTTGATGTCTCATGAAGTCATTAGCTTTCATTTTCCCAATTCTAATTTAAGAAATTACTGTCTCTAGTGATCTTTTTTTTCCCATTTGGCCAATTCTATATTTTAAGGAGTTCTTTTTTCTGGTGAATTGTTGCACCTCTTTTTCTATTTAACCAATTTTGCTTTTATAAGGAATTATTTCCTTCAGTAGATATGTGTGTCTCTATTACCATTTAATCAATACTGTTTTTAAAATTTTATTTTCTCCAGTAATTTTGTTCTTTTTAAACTAATCTGTTGACCACTTTCGTAATTTTCTTGCATCATGTTAGTCTCAATTCTTTTCCTAATTTTTCCTCTACCTCTCTGATTTAAAAAATCTTTTTTGAGCTCTTTCAAGAATTCTTTGTGGCCTTGTGTCCTATTTACTTTTTTTTTCCTCTGAGGCTTTGTTGTAACTATTGACATTGGTACATTGGTTGCTTTTTTTCTGAGTTTGGGTCTTGATCTTCTTCTATCACTGTAACAGCTTTTGGGTGTTATTGATGATTATTCAATTCACTAGCCAATTTCTTGACTTTTAACTTTATGTTAAAGATGGGCTCTGTTTCTGGGGTGAGGAGATACTGTCTTAAGCATCAGGTTTCTTATACTGATGTTTTCAGAGTTAGTTCTAGGGAACTATAAGTTTTTGGTACTTTTAAATAGTCTTATCTAAGAAGAGGTTTGATCACTACTCTACTAGCTTGTGTTTTGAACTTTAGTTATAAAGAGCCTTTTCCCTCTGTAACTGTAGCTGCTAATGTTCTTCTTGCCTAAATGTAGTTTCCCTGTTTTCCTTAGCCACAAGGGCTAGTGCTCCTTTCTGCCCTGGAATTCAGACAGGGGCCCTGTTGCTTGTGAGTTCTCTGTTCTGGAGCTGTGATCAGAGGGTACTTAGTCCCCTTCCATCACAAGTGCTAGTGAAATACTGCTCTTCTTCGTGTTAGCACTTGAATCCAGAACTGTGTATGGGGGATGTAAAAGTGACCTGAACTCAGTGCAAGCAAGAGTGTCCTGTAATCTATTTCTGATAAATTTTCCTAACTTTTTAAAATCTATGGATTTAGAGTTTCTCAAGCTATTAATTGTTGGTGCAGCTGCCTCCAAGGCATGTTGCTGGGATTGCCTTGGTGGGTCAACTCTGTATTCTAGGTCCCACCATTCCTGATTGAGAAAGACCTTTTTTTTTTTTTTTTTTTTTTTTTTTTAACCAATCTCTTAAATTGCCTTGTAATGGAAAAATGTTTCATGTTGATCTTTTGTTGACTCTGACACTTCACATTTTGATTTGAGTTATTAAAGTTATTTAGAGAGGAGTTTGGGGATCTCAGCTAAATCCCAGTCTCTAGTCTTTGCCCTGTGTTTATTTGTTGTTAATCATTGGACTATCATCCATTATGATCTTCATTAAGATTTCAAGTTTTTGTCTCTGTCTTTACTTTATTTTGTCTAGATGGTCTGTAGGTTTTTCACTCAACATATCAAAAATAGAACTCATTATTGTGCCAAGTATATACATCTCTTTTCCTAAGCTCCCTATTTACTTAGAGGGTAACATTATCCTTCTAGCAACTCATATTTGTTATCTTTAACTTGTAATATTCACTCAAACCATTCAGTTGCTAAAGGTTATTATTTCAATGTCTACCATATCTCTTGTAAATTTCTCCTTTCCTCCTTTTTCATTGCCAGTAGCTGAGTGCAGGCTCTCATCACTTTTTTCCTAAAACCATTATTTGATTTTTCTGTTTTGTCTTTCTATCCTGAGCTTCTCCATACTCTAATCCATACTCCAAAAAACTGCCAAAATGATGTAATCCATAGTGCTGTTCTGTCACATCTTCCTACACAATAAACTCCAGTGATTTTCTTCATGATTTCATGACATGATTCACTTCATGAATCATGAGTGATTCTTCATGACATTAAAGACTTCAAGTATTTAGCATTTAAATTTCCTTACAACATAGCATCATCCTACCTTTGCACTCTTTTTATATATTCCTCTCTTCCATATATTCTGAAATAGTGATCTACTTGCTGTTTCATATATATGTTCCATGACTTGAATACATGACTTTATACTAACTCTCCCATATGTCTAGAACCTCATGTTTACACTAACCCTTAAAATCTCTTACTTTTTTTTCTGATTCAACTTAATCACTTTGTTCTGTATAGAGCTTTTCCTAAGCCCTCCAGATACTTATGAATTACATTCAAAAATTATTTTGTATAAAGTTGTATAGATTACATATATAATTGTGTATGCATTTGTTTCCTCCAGTACAACCAATATATATTTATTAGCCACCAACTGTGTGCTAAACACTATATAAGGAAGTATAGGTGATTAAAAAATATCAATAAAATTGTTTCAAAAGATTATCCCTGATAAAAGATCTAGATATTAATTATTAATTTAAAATTTGCATATTAATTTGCCTAATTCTCCATATTGCATTCATTGGGCTCCAACTCCAAATATACAACAAAATTAATTAAAATAATTTGTTGCAGCTCAACTAGAAACCAAAGCAGGGCTTTCTGACTATGAATTGTATGGGATAATTTAAAACAAATAAATGAAATAATATCTTCAATTTGGAAAAGTCATACATTAAATCTTTTAAAATGCAAATGGACAATGGTAAAATGATCTTGGGGAAGAAAAAAGAACTCCCCTAAAAGCAGTCCGAGAATATGTTCCCTAACTTCACTTGTTCATATCTCCTTATTTCATTTGATTAATTCAGCCTGCAGAATGGACCTATCTAACAGAATATCTGTGAGAGCAGAGACTTTCATTTTTGTCTTTTCATCCATCCTTTTCATCTGCCACAGTTTCTGGCATATAAAGTTATTTAATAAATGCTTATTGTTATATTAATTTTGACAAAATAAAGATCATAAGTTCTAGAGCTAAAAGGGATTGTAGGAGTATTCTGATGCAATACCCTAATTTTATGCATATGGAACATGAGACATAGATATTTAGTGTCTTTCTCAAGGTCACATAGGTAGAATGTGGGGATGAATGGGGAATGAATCCAGAGTCTCTGCTTCCAAATCTAAAGTTGTTTCTATGGACCTTTTCCCATGCTACCTTTCCTACTGCCGACCAGACAGGATTTTTTTAAAGAGGAAGACCAGAAAAGAATCATGGAATTTGAGAATTGGAAAAAATTGTTTAAAATCTTCAATTTTGAATTATGTTTAGTCATAATAAAGAAGATGCATTTATAAGATGTTTTAAGCTTTCTGTATTGTTTATATACTTGATCTTCAGAAAAGTCACAATATAATAGAGCTAATGAAAGATCATCCAAGTTCAGCTTGAAGACTTCTAGTGGCAGATAATTCACTGCCTTCCAAATCAGTTCATTCCTCTTAGGGAAACCTAGTACTTTTGGGGATCTTGTTAATTATGAATTTGATTTTGTCTCTGTAGCTTCCTTGAATTCTTGATTTTGCTCTCTGCTGACAAGAAGAAAAAATCCAAACTCTTTCACAAAACAATGATACTTTGAAAAATTGAAGAGTCCACATATCCCATCTATATTATCTGATTATCTGTTTTTTCTTCTAGAATTCAGCTCTGCTTGAATGCTATTTGATAGCCATTCCATCTCCTTCAAACCATAACCTTCAACCTCCACATATGTACCGAAACTTCAAATTCAAATGAAATTCCAATCCTTTACAAAGTTAGACATTTCAGGAGAGTGATGATCATGACTGCCATTTCATAGATAAGTGATACTTCAGTTTTTAATCTGTAAAATAAGTGTTAATAAGTATTCATTCTACTTATCTCATATTATCATCATAAGGAAAACATTCTCGAAACCTTATGATACTATAGAATTAAGAGGCATTGTTGTGTATATATCTGTGTACAATAATATAGGTGCTTTTTTACATCATCTATCTTTCTCCAATATAACCTTTCTCCCTTAATTTTCCTGGAGGCAATCATCCTAAAAATGAATAAATTAAAATAAGATAAAAAAATTGACAAAACTAATCAACATATAAACACACCTAAAGTTGAATATAGCTTTCCATATCCATAGATCTCACCTCAACAAAAAATTAGAAAAGAAGTATATTTTCCTCTCTTTCTTGGTTCAGACTTAGCCATTATAATTTCACAGCATTTAGTTTCCTTTGTTTTGTTGTACATTTGTGTTATTGAAGCCATTTTATGCATTGTTTTCCTGCTTCCACTTACTTTGCTTTGTATCAGCTCACTTATTTGTTTCCCTACATTTCTCATAGTCATCATTTCTGAGAATACAGAAATACTTAATTTCGCAGTTTATTTTTGGTCAAGATCTTTCATTTCATCAGTTCATAGATTTGCCATAGAGGAAATTGTTTACTGATGTCTACCATCACTTGTTCAACTTACAACTTACAGATTTGGGTATATAGGGCTATGCTGAGGAATCAAGTTACTTGGGTAGAGTCAAAAGGAAGAATGTGTCCAGGAGGGAACTCAAACCCAGCTTAATATATACTAAATCTGAGGCCTGCTCTCTGTTAATAATTTCACAGTTTTCAAAATGTGAATTATCTTTTTTTATCAGATTTAAGAGTGCTATCCACATATTACTATTAGAAGAAAAAAAATCCATAAGAGACCAAGGTTAAAGTCAATAGGAAAATTATAAACTATGAGGAATGGAAGAATCTGTGAAGTCATTTAGTACAACACCTTGATTTTTACAAGTGAGACGGAAACCCAGAAATAAATTCTCTGCAACTATTGTATAAAATATTCCTCATGATCACATAGAATGATAGTAGCTAGATAATGCAATGGAAAGAGTCAGAAAGTTAAAGTCAGAAAAAGCTAAATTCATATCCTACCTCAAAAACTTCCTTTAGTGTGTAAGTTTGAGAAAGTCACATTTTCATTCGTAATTTCTTTCTGTGTAAAGTACAAATAAGTTAAATTATCTCCAGGGTTGTTGTGGAAAATATGTGAAATAATATACAGAAAAGAAAAATTTCTAGTTAATGTTATTTTGATTGTCATTATCATAATAGTGCAAAGCACTATTGAGAAGCCATGTAAAATGTTTCTCATTTTATTTCTCTCTATTGTCCATCACTGGATAAAAAAAAGAAGAAATACATGCAAATAAAGACATAAGTTTCAGTCAAAATATAAAAAGAGGTTTTGAAAGTTTCTTCCCTGGGGTCATTCATACAAGCTTCTTCATTTAGGTCACCACCTGTAATGTAGGTGCCAAATTCTCCTCTATAGTACAACTGCTCATCAGTGCCTCAGTGAGAAAAAGTCATTTCCCTCTCCTGCATGTAAAATAAATAATAATTTAAAAAGTGATTCACTTGAAAGGGCCTACATAGTTCTTCTCATTTTATGCCTTTGCTTGCTATAAGCTCGTTGCTCTGGTATTTTTTGAGTCTCAGAATTCGTGGGGCATTTCAAAACACCAACTATTGGAGATAAAACTGCTCTGGGCCTATGGCACAAAATGTAGGGCTACATGAAAGCAAAATAGGATGAGAGCTTTTCAATCAATTTGATGAAAAATTTAAGTTAATTAAAAGAATGCTCTATTTTTCCCTAGAAGGCGACACTGATCTTTATTATTAATGCACACCAGTGTTTCATAACTGTGCATAATAATGGCCTGTATCATCAGGCACAATTTCATCCAGAGTCTAATTTGTTACAAAATCTTTTCTAGTATTTTTCAAGCATGGCCTTTGCCATTGCCTCCCTTATGCTCTTGGGCTAATTCCCAATTCCTAAAGGATATCTTACTTTATGCTTTCACCTGAGAATTAATTTACTAGATTGTTTTTTAACTTTAAAGCTTTAAAAAAATCATCTAGAGAATTTTAATTTACTTTCATTTCCTTTTTATGCTTTATGTTCTATTAATAGAAATGGCACCAAGACATCATATGCATGCAATCTCAATGTATGCTGTAAGAGCCCATCTAACCTCTGTTGAGAAGAAGATTGAAGGAATAAATTTGTTTTCTGCAAATGATCAAGTTTATATGAAAACAATAATAACAGAAATAATCTACAAATTAGGGAGGGGATATGGTAGCACAAGTTTTAGATCTCGAAATCAGAAAGATCTCAGTTTTAATTCTATTTAAGATAGAGAGTAGCTGTGTGATTCTGGTTAATTCACTTAAAATCTCAGCCTCAGTTTCCAAATCTGCTAAGAATACCACTTAACTCATATAGACATTGTGAAGATCAAACAAAAGAACATATAAAGTGCTTTCTAAATCTTGAAGTACTTAATATATTGGATACTAAATATAAATATTTGTATATATGTGTATGTACATGTATGTATTCATCAGGATAATAATTCATAGAATATTAAATATAAAAGAATTTGTTTGAGGACCAGTTTTATCTGAAAACTATGAATAACATGACAATATGATCATATATGAATAATAGTTTTCATTTTTTCTATGATATATTCTGTTAAACACTCTATAGGCTATATGCAAATGCAGTTTGAAATATAACTACATCTTTCGAAACTTACATATTTCATTGGAAAAATAAGCCAGGGAAGCTAGGTGGTGCAGTAGATAGAGCACCAGTCCTGAAGTCAGGAGGACCTGAGTTTAAATATGGCCTCAAACTCTTAAGACGTCCTAGCTGTGTGACCCTGGGTAAGTCACTTACTGACTCAGGGAAAAAAAAGAAAATAATCTATACACTCATAAAACAAAACAAAACAAAATACAAGATTGCATATGAAGAAAGGACAATTTTTATGGGTAAAGACTTTTAAGAAGTGTAGGAAAAGGTATAATGGTTTATTGTAAAGAACACTGGACTAAAAATCATATTTATCTTCTAATCCCTTGTCTTTTGCTAGTGTCTTACAAAGCCATGGGAGAAGTCAATTCCTCTTTTTATGACTTTTCTCATATGTAAAATTAAGAAGTAAGACTAGGTGAGCTCAAAGAGTTTTCCTAATGCTAATATTCTGTAACATCATCACCATCATTATCATAATAACAACTAACAATTATTTAGTACTTAATCATTTTCATTTTTTGAATACTTAAATATGATATTCTATAAATCAGGGATACAAATTTAATTGATTTGCTTTCAATTACATTGCATAATTTATGGTAATGATGCTCTACCTATCGGTTTTTGAGTTGTAAGTAATTTCAGTATTTAATTTTATGGTGCTGATATTTAGATTTGGAGTTTCAGGGACAAATTTTGCAGAGCTGTGGTAGATGCTATTATTTCCATTTTACAGGTAAAGAAAGTGGGGCAGACAGAAGTTAAATAACTTGGCATGATCATAGCGCTAATACGTGTCTGTTTCTTTTTATGAAATACTTAACAAGTGTAAATCAAAACTCTCATTATAAATGTCTAATGAAGAAAAGCATCGTAACTTCTAAAGCAACACATTTCAATATTTGAATAGTTCTATTTGTTTTATTACTTAGTTTTTGTTCTATTATTGATATATTTTTCATATATAATTATGTCCTTTCCATATCCAGCAGCCATAATCATCACTATTAGTATATTTAAAGGAAAATAAAAAAGTTAAATAAAAATCAACTAGCACATCAACTGAGAATAGTATAAGGTGCAATATTCCATATCTATATTCTCTATCTTAGAAAGAACTAAGGCTCATTGTCTCAATTTATAGTTCATCTCTTTTGACCAGTTTTGAATTGACTGAATACTATTTGTATTATTTGTGTTAGTTTTCTTTTTAGCATAATTGTCAAACCATAATCAAAAATAATTGATTAAAATTAATGTAAATGAAAGATTAAAAATTTCACTTTATATTTGTTGCCTTATCTGTTTTTAAATCAAGGAATGGGAAACCACTTCCAGTGCAAGCTCATTATTTCTAAATTCCCTATTTCTTGTTGTCCATCCTTTTTTCTAAAAGAACTGAGACTGATACCTTGATTCACATGTGAATTAGATTTAAGTGAGGCAGAGCTCTTCAAAGTCATGAACTTAACTTTCTTTTTTAGAGTCATTGCAGTCATCCATTTGCGGCAGGACAAAATTCAAGATGACTGGTGATGGCTCAAAATTAAGTGACTTATCTTGGAATTTTCAATATCTGACCAAACTAAATATTCCACAGCACCTGTTTCAACCACCTCCATAGCCATTGTATCAAATTATTCTGATTCAACCGTTCTGGCATGGGAACTTTTTACATGTTTGGGTAGATATATTCTTAACTCACCAATGTGCCTGAAGCCTGTCACCATCTTTCAAGGTGATTCTAATAAGGTATGGTCATTTGTACACTATAGCTTTTTAAAACCACAGCTGAGAATTGAGTACCAGGCAGACACCAAAGGTTGATGAGTAGCCTTGAAAACAGCTAAGCAACCAGTTACAGGAGAATGCTAGTTCTCACTGAATACCCTATACATTCAACACTATGTTGCTGCTCAAACCTTGTTTGACTCCACCTCCCTCACCCTTCTCTTCCCTTTGTTTGGAAGGCTAGGAGGTAGAGTATTATAGTATATCCTAACCCCTTAGCAAAGTGCCTGACATAACTTAGTTAAGATTTTTTTTTTTGGTAGAGGGATTTATTAGATTGTATACACCTCTACCCACATACATCCTACCCCAAATTCCTTGTTTGCCTAATGACTAACAAAATGCCTGGAACAGAGGAGGAACTTAGTTGATTTGTTTTTTTATTAGTTAAATAATTTCCATTTTTATACTTACTGAATTGAAATGTTTTAATGCAATTTTTCCAGATCTTTATTTTTAAAATATCTATTTCATTTTATCTGATAATTTCTATCAAGAATTCTCCTGTCATAAAAAGTATCTATTCTCATTCTTAATTTTTTATTTTGTCATGAATTTTTAAAAATATTTATATTGTGAATTTATTCTAAGGTACTTGTGGTATTTGAGTGAAAGGCAGGAAGCTGCTTGAACTCTCACAGTTTCCTTCAAAAACTACATGAAACCATGCCTCTGAATAGAGTCTGACAGAATGAAACCACTCTCTAGTTCAAGACATATTGGAAGGACTGTAATAAAAATCAATTGCACTGGAGGAAACACTGTGGTGTTCAACTCAGCTCATACAGAGTTTGGAAAGTCAGTGAGAAGGTCTTAAACATAGCAGATCAACAACTGACACCCTTGGTCTTGGCTTAGAAAAAGAGCAGAGCAGGGGGACAATCTCCAGTCCTAGCTCAGAATGCAAATTCTGGTAAACCAGACTGTTTCCGGAAAGAGGGTAAAGTTACCCCCTGCTGTGAGCAAGTCACCAAAAAAGGGGACCCCTATGCTTAAAGCTAAGGCTCAGAACTGCATAGGAAACTTGAGACAGTATTCCATTTCTCCAGGAAAAGAGTTTAATCATAAAAGCCACAAAAGGGAAAAAACAAAAAGAAAAGAAAAGAAAATGATCAAGAAACAGAAAAAAAAAAATCTTTACCATAGAAAGTACTATGTGACGAGAAAGATCAAAATACCAACTCAAATGAGGTCAATATGAACACAGAGCAAATCTCAAAGAGTGATATGAATTGGTCTCAAGCCCAAAGAGGCTTTTTGAAAGTATTCATAAAAGATATTAAAAGATAAATAAGAGAGGTAGAAGTAAAAGTGAGAAAAGAAATGAGAGGTTTGCAAGAGAGAGTCACTAGCTTGGAAAAGGAAAGCAATTCCTTAAAAATACTATTGGTGAAATGCAAAAAAAAAAAAAAAAAAAAAAAAAAATCCACTGAAGAAATCAATTCTTTAAAAAGCACAATAGGACAAATGCAAAAAAAAAAAAAAAAAAAAAAAATCCACCTTGAAAAGTAGAATTAATTGAATGAAGAGATATAAAAAACTAACTGAAAAAAAAATCACACATTAAAAACTAGACTGGGGCAAAGGAAAGCTAATAACACTATAAGACATCAGGAATCAGTCAAACAAGCTAAGAATAATGGAAAAAATAGAAGAAAATGTGGAAAAAACAGTCTCCCTGGAAAATCGATGCAAAAGAGACAATTTTTAAAATTATCGGTCTACCTGAAGGCCATGACCAAAAAAAGAGTTTGGATAGGCTTCAAAGATCATCAAGGAAAACTGTTTCAATATTCTAGAAACAGAGAGGCATATAGTCATTGAAAGAATCTATCAATCACATCCAGAAAGAAATCTCATAAGGAAAACCCCAAGGAAGATGATTGCAAAACTCCAAAACTATAATCTTGTGGAAAAAATACTGCAAGCTGCCAATTCAAGTATAATGGAGCAACAGTCAGAATTACACAGGATCTGACAGTGTCTTCAGTAAAGGACTGAAGGAACTAGAATACCATATTCTGGAAGGCAAAGGACTTGACATTACAAGCTAGAATTAGCTAGCCAGTGAAATTGAGCATCATCTTTCAGGGGAGGAGATGGATCTTCAATGAAGAAGAAAGAGAGACTGTCAATCATTTTTATTGAACATAAAATTTGATCTTTAAACACAGTAAACAAAAAAAAATCAAAGAAAGGTGAAAGGGGGAAATAAATATCTAATTTTATTTACAATTAAATAAGATCACATGAAGAGACACAAAAGACCTATTACAACAGAGTGGGAGAAGCAAGGGACTGGATAGAAGCAAAGCCAGAAACACTAGGAGAAAAAAGTAAGAGAAAGGAGGAGAGTTGATAGATCTTCTAGTGCAGGTAGAGAGAGGGGTGGGTTAGAACCAAAACATTACTAAGGAGGGGCATGGTACAAAGAAAAAACAAAAGTATATACAAGGAAGAAAAGAGGAGGAAAGAAAATGTAAAGCTGTAGATAGCCACATACAGTGGAAGAACTCTCGTGAAGTATAAGACCTTGAAGCCCAGAGGGAAGCTGCTGACAATGTCTGGTTCTGCTCGCATCTCCCCTTGGGGCCTTCTATCCTTCCTGAGAAGTCAATGGGTGTGTGACCACCTATGTTCTACTTGAAGCAAGGGATACTTACAGTAAAGAGAAGCATTTACATATCAATAGCAGGGTGCTTGTAGTTAACAGGCTTGTAGAGTGCTGTGGTGATGTAATGGTCCTATAGTTAGCACATGCTCAATGTGCTATAGTGATGCAATTGTACTAAGATATTTAGGGGCTGGGAGGACTTAAATAAACAGACTCCATCTTTAACCATATCCATGGTTCTCTTGCTTCATCACTCCTCCACAAGACCAAAGACAGCCTGGTTCCAAGATCTTTCAGAGAGCTAGTCTGGATGATACATTTTGGCACCCCAATTTGGAGGCTGTAGAAAGCTATACATGGCTAGTAATCATAACTGTGAATGTGAATGGGAAGAATCTTCCATAAAAGGGAATAAAACAGCAGAGTAGATTAAAAAAATAGATTCTACAATATGTTGTTTACAAGAAACACATTTGAAATATAGAGATGCACGTAGCATAAGGGTAAAAGATGAACAGAATTTATTATGCTTTATCTGAAACAAGCAAACAAACAAACAACAACAACAACAACAAAAAAAAAGCAGGGGTAGCAATTCTGATTTCAGATAAAGCAAAAGTAAAAATGGATCTAATTAAAAGAGACAAGGAAGGAAACTATATATTGTTAAATGACACTATAAACATTAAAATAGTATTGATATTAAATGTTTATGTATCAAATGGTGGAGCACCTGTTGGAATCCTTACTAACTGCTAACTAATTAGAGTTGATCTAATCTTACAAGAAGATGTTTTGGCCAGAACCTGAAACAAGGTACTAAGTAGAACTAATTAAGACAAGGCTTGTGTTCCCACCTTTACTCATTGGAGTCCACAAGTATGCTAGCTTCACAAAGTACACTTTCTAACTTCAAGGGAGTTCACACCTCCCTTAAAGCTCATTGGGCCAGAGAGCACTATGGGAGAAAACCCATAATCCCATTCTCTCAGAAGAGTCAGATAAAAGACCAGCGATGAGGGATCTATGGCAGAATACATTTTTTCCTCTTGGCTGGCTGATCGCGCTGGACTCGAGAGGAGTGACTCTGGTGCAGAGAACACTTTGACGGATTTCAGTGGAGCTACGCCAGAAGCCCTCTCTCCACGGCAAGTTGGTGGCTGGGCTCCCCAGAAGGAGATAAGAGAGACCTTCCATCTCTGTCTTGGTTGGAGGCAGAAGAAAGCAGAGGCAGAGGCTGAAGGACAGAACCTTTGGATTTGGAGACATCCGAAGGGCTCCAAGCCTCTAAACCGGCTTTGCCTTGAGAAGAACAAGAACTCCAACATTTGAACTCATATCATTTGGCACCCAAGCGTGGGAACCAAGGACCCTACTTTCACTGAAGAAGTCTCCAGTGACCAGGAACTGAGTGAGTACAACCTTTTTTGGCGAAAATGGGACAGATCTTAGGTAAAGATTCTCCATCCCCCACCCCAACCCCACAAACCCCAGCCCCACCCAGGAGTGGTGCTATAGAAAGCCTGCTTAAGCTGATAGAAGATCAAGGGCTACTTGTAACTTGGGGACAGGCAGCTAGACTTCTGGCTACATTAAAACGCACCTCCCCTTGGTTCTTAGAGGAAGAGCAAATCTCTCTAAAAAACTGGGCATTGGTTGGTCAACAGCTCTCAGCATATTACAATGAAAACGGTCCTCGTTCAGTTTCCATTGAAGTATTCTTTTTATATAATACGATACAGATGGCCTTAAAATACCTTACTTGTTCTAGGAGAAAAGGAAAAAACTCTAGGAATAGCCAAAGGGGGAAGCCTGAGATAAAGGAGGAAGACAAAGAACAGATTAATGGCCATATCCCCACAGGGCAGGAAGACTTAAGTGAGGCTCAAGGGTGGGGTGAATCTGAGGCAGCCTCAGCCCCACCTGAGGAGCAGGTAATTGATTCTCCTTCATCAACTCCACCCTCCAGGATGGAGGGAGGAGGGGTAGTGGGGGGGGGGCGCAGTGACAGCACCAGCACCTCCCCCCCAGCATCTAGCACCACCCCCCAGCATCCAGCACCTCCCCCTCAGTATCCAGCACCTCCCCCCCAGCATCCAGCACCTCCCCCCCAGCATCCAGCACCTCCCCCCCAGCATCCAGCTGCTCCTATGAGTAGATTGCAAAAGGGACTAATTAAGGCCAGAGAAGAAGGGAAAAATGTATCAGAATTTCAACACCACATTTTTCCTGTAATTCAACAGTTTAATTCTTCAGGTCAAGAAAGTAGAAGATACTCACCTTTTGATATAGAAATCCTCAAAGACCTGAAAAAAGCTTGCACTCTTTATGAGGCTACATCAGCTTATGTTAAGATGCTATTACAAAATTTGTCTTTTGAAATCTTGACCCCTAATGACTGGAAATCTATAGCAAAAATATGCCATATAGAAAAATATGTTCTACAAGAAAGACTTGTGGCTTTCTGAATATAGTGAGCTCTGTAGGATACAAGCCCAACAAAATATTCAAAGTGGAGTTCATACTGCAATCACCTGTGACCTACTAACAGGTACAGGTCCTTATGCAGATGTCGCAGCACAAATTAGTTATTCTGTAGCAGCATATCAGCAAATTGCTGATAATGCTATCAAAGCGTGGGCTTCTCTTCACAATAAAGATGACAAGGAGGGGGGCTTCACAAAAATAACACAAGGGCCAAATGAACTCTTTGCTGACTTTGTGGGACGTTTGCAGACAGCTATCATAAGAACAAATGGAGAAAATGCAATAACAGACATTTTGATAAGGCAACTTGCTAAGGAAAATGCTAATGAGGTTTGCAGAAGAATTATACTAGGACTGCGCAAGGATGCTCCTTTAGAGGAGCTCATAAGAAGCTGTGCCACAGTGGGCACAGGTGCCTTTTATAGCCAGGCTATGATGCAGACTTCCCAAAATCCAAACATGAGAAGACAGAGTCCCTCTTGGCAAGGGACTTCCAGAGAGACTCGTAGATGCTTTCAGTGTGGAAAAGTAGCACATCTGAAAGCTCAATGTTGGTATAGAGATAGAATGGGAAAACAAGGTGGGAGAACAAGACCCCAAACCCCATGTCCAAAATGCAACAGAGGCTTCCCTTGGGCTTCAGAATGCAGACAGATTCAGGGAAACGGGATGAGGAGCCCAAGGCAAAAAACACTTGGGGCATGATGGCAGCTAATGGTGCACCTAGAGAGTGCCTAGAAGTCCAGTACCCAGACATGACCAATCAGCCAGAAAGCCATATGATGGGAGAAGGGGATTACACAGTCAACCAGCCAGGAAGCAACCTGATTGCAGAAGGGAATTACAATTGGGGAGAATAGAGCTGTATGCAGCTGGGACAACTGAGATACCCCCGGGAGAGGTGAAATCTGTTCCTCTCCAGCCTATGGATCCCCTACCTCCAGGCACAGTAGGCTTGACCATTTCACCTCCTTGTATGTACAAAACAGTGTCCATCCACACACTGATGTGGGAAACTGGGGAATGTGTAGATAATATCCCAGTCACTAATACAGGTAGACAATGTGTGATTTATCACCCAGGAGACGTAGTAGCATCAGGTTTACTCATACAGAATCCTAATAAGCAGCCTCGTGATAGTCACCCAGGTTCTGACTCCAGACCACAAAATCCAGGAATATACTGGACAGCAGCAGTAATGGCTGACCGACCTATGCTCACTATCTATATAAATGGCCTACCATTGGAAGGATTGGTAGACACAGGTGCGGATCGTACAGTTATTAGAGGTGCCAGTTGGCCCAGTCACTGGCCAAAGATTAAAGCAGATACCTATATGTCTGGAGTAGGAGGATCAATAGCAGCTGAAGTTAGTGCTGCCCCTATGAGATGGACTTTTGAAGGCAAAACAGGAGTTTTTACTCCTTTTATAGTTGAAAAACTCCCCATCAATCTGTGGGGAAGAGACGTTTTACAACAATTGGGGTTAAAAATGAGTACTTCGGTTTTTTAAGCAGGGCTGCTGTTGAAGGCCTGCCAACATTTTCACCTGTTCCTATCCAATGGAAAACTGATACACCAGTGTGGATAGAACAGTGGCCCTTAAGTAGCGATAAAATTCAGGCCTTATTAGCTATAGTACAGGAGCAGCTTGAACAAGGGCATTTACAACCTTCTCTAAGTCCTTGGAATTCACCAGTGTTCGTTGTAAAAAAGAAATCGGGAAAATGGAGGATGCTCACTGATTTAAGAAAAGTGAACGAACAGATGGAAACTATGGGAACTCTTCAGCCTGGACTTCCATCTCCTACTCAGCTTCCTAGAGAATGGCCTCTTTGGGTTATAGACATCAAGGATTGTTTCTATTCCATTCCTCTGGATAAGGAGGATATGAAGAGATTTGCCTTTTCAGTGCCCAGTGTCAATTTAGCTGAGCCTTATAAAAGATATGAATGGATGGTTTTGCCACAGGGAATGAAGAACAGCCCCACTATGTGTCAAATGTATGTTGCTACTGCTCTTGCTCCAATAAGAAAAGCATTTCCAAAAGTTATGCTATTACATTATATGGATGATATATTGCGATGTGCACCTGAGGAACAAATGCTAGAAGCATGTTTACAAAAAACCATAGAAACACTAAGATACTACAAACTTCATATCACTACATAAAAAATTCAAAGGCATGCTCCTTTTCAATATTTAGGATATGAAATATATCCTAAGGCACTTACACTACAAAAACTGTCTTTAAGAACAGAGAGGTTGAACACCTTAAATGATTTCCAAAAATTAATAGGAGATATCCAATGGATGCATCCAGTATTAGGTTTAACTACCAATCAATTGCAAGCCCTATATGACATTTTAAGGGGAGACACTGCTTTAAATTCACCACGCCGGCTTACAAAAGAAGCTCAAGAGACCTTGAGAGAAGTTGAACTGGCTTTATCCAATGTAGTTGAGAGAGTAACTCAAAAACCCTTGGAAATATCAGTTTTTGCTACGAAAGAAGCACCCACAGCAGTCCTTCATCAAGGAGACAGTGTGATAGAGTGGGTGAACCTCCCAGCACAACCAGAACAAAGCCTTACGCCTTACCCAGTGCTTGTGGCTAGGATTCTCTTAAAAGCCATTAAGCGAGCAGTACAATTATCTGGGACAAGACCTGACAAGATATACACCTTCTATACAAATGCACAAATTAATGTATGCTGTGAAACCATCCCAGAGTGGCAAATTTTATTGGCCATGGCTCCAAATTTTGCACATGGATCTCCATTAAAGATAACCAGACTACTGCATAATTGGCAATGGATTTTTGAGGAGAAGGTTTCTAAGGTTCCTCTTGAAGGACCAACTATTTTTACAGACACAGCCAAACAAAGTATTTGTGCTGTTTACTCTCATGATTTAACCGTAAAAAGAGTAGTCAGAACTCCTTTTCAGTCCACTCAGCAGAACGAATTATATGCGATCATGCTAGCTCTCACTTATTACCCAGGCAACATAAATATAATATCTGATTCAGCCTATTCAGTAGGTGTGGTACAAAGAATTGTGGTGAGCTTTTTCTTCTCAAAAAGCAGCCAGGTGATAAAAGTTCAGATCTTTTATTATCTCCAATATAGCCCGGTTAGCTTAGAGGCCTATCTCTCTGCTTGGTTCCAAGAGCTCTCTCCAAATGTCTTTAAATCCAAAGGTCTGGTCCTTCAGCCTCTGCCTCTGCTTTCTTCAACCTCCAGCCAGCTCCAATCTTCATGTCATTCCGGTGAAATCTCAACTTGTAGAGTCTTCCTCTGAAGAACTCTCCGACTGGCCCATTGGCCTATTTATGCTCCTTCCAGAGAGAGGGATTATGGGTAGTTCTACTTAGTACCTTGTTTCAGGTTCTGCCCAAAACATCTTCTTGTAAGATTAGATCAACTCTAATTACTTAGCAGTTAGTAAGGATTCCAACAAAGAATTGCCACAGCCCAAATAAAATTTGCAGCTTCTAATATATATCAGCTCTTTAAGGAACTTCAAGAGCAAGTGAGAAAGCATCCAGGAAAGATTTATATCCTGCATGTCCACTCACATAGTGGACTTCCAGGTCCTATACGCCTTTATTTCAGGAGGCCCAGGAATCCCATTCTAAATACCATCAGGCTGCTCGAGCTTTGCGTTTACAGTTTGGGATTACAAAAGAAGAAGCTAGGAGCATAGTAAAAAGCTGTTCAGCTTGCCTTCCTTTCCACGCTCCTACACTGCCTCCAGGGAAGAACCCTCGTGGTTTGAGACCCAATGAAATCTGGCAAATGGATGTGACCCATTATAAATCTTTTGGTCGTCTGTCTTTTATCCACATTGTGGTAAACACCTTTTCAGGATTCACTTTTGCCATACCAGCAGCAAAAGAGACAGCCCGAGTGGTCACTGAATTCCTCATTCAAGCATTCGCAATTATGGGTGTGCCACAAGAAATAAAAACAGATAATGGACCGGCATATACCTCCAAACATTTTGAACACTTTTGTGCACAGTATAAGATTTTACACACTACTGGCATACCCTTCAATCCTCAAGGTCAAGCAATAGTAGAAAGAAGAAACAGGGACATTAAGACACTCCTCCAAAAACAAAAGAAAGGGGGAGCCACGGGTAACCCTAGAGAACTTCTAAATTTAGTTCTCTATACCATTAATTTTTTAATCTTTGATAAAGATGCACTGGCTCCAGCAGACAGGTTTTATAACCCACCAGAAGAGCAGTGTCCAGTGTGAGCAGCTCCACTGTCTTTAAATAATCACCAGGTGATGTGGAGAGACCCAGAAAGTGGTGAATGGAAGGGACCAGATAGGCTAACTGCTTGGGGGAGAGGATTTGCTTGCATCTCTACATGTGGAGAAGGAATCAGATGGGTGCCTATGAGCCGCATTCACCTTGTCCATCGCAGAAAGATGGAGCAGATTGGGACTTCCGGTTAAGATGGCGGAGAGGAGGCTCACAGCTGCATAAGCTCCACACTTTCTCTCACTATCCACTTCATTACAAGCCTCTGAATCAATGCTTGACTGAAAAAGGTGCAACACAGTCCTGCTAGTGCCTCACTGCTGCCCCCTGCAGTCTGTAGAGGAAGCTCGATAACATACCCAACCCCTCCCCCAAAGAAAGACTCCAGTTTTTTCTGTTTTTCTTTGGTAGTTTGTCTCTGATTAATAGACAGAATGAGCAAGAAGCTGAAGAGGACTTTAACCCTTGACAGCTTCTACACAGATAGAGAGTAGACTCTAAATACTGAGGAGACTAAAAACAGGCAGTCCCCAGGTGAATCCCCAAAAGAGGAGATCATCTGTTCTTCAGCACAGATGAACCTCATAGAAGTAATTAAAAAGGCTCTCACAAGGGAGCTAGAAGAAAAATGGGGAAAGCAGAGTGAGGCTTGGCAAAAGGAGAGGGAGGCTTGGGAAAAGGAGAGGGAGGCTTGGCAAAAGAGCCTGGAGAAAGTTAAAGAGAGAGTGGATAAAGAAGTAAAATCCTTGAAAAATAGGATTGGTGAACTGGAAAACAAAATTGGCGAAATGGAAAAAAAATTCCACAGAACAAAAGAACTCAATTGGACAATTAGAAAAAGATTTTAAAAAAGTGAGTGAAGAGAATACTTCACTGAAAATCAGACTTGAACAAGTGGAATTAAATGACTCGAGGAGACAAGAAGAATCAGTCAAGCAAATCCAAAAAAATCAAACAATGGAGAAAAATGTGAAATACCTTCTGGGGAAGACAACAGACCTGGAAAACAGATCCAGGAGAGACAATCTGAGAATCATTGGACTTCCAGAAAAACATGATGAAAAAAAGAGCCTGGACACTATTTTCCAGGAAATTATCAAAGAGAACTGCCCAGAAGTCATAGGAACAGAGGAAAAAATAAACATTGAAAGGATTCATCGATCACCCACTGAAAGGGATCCTAAAATCAAAACACCAAGGAATATAGTGGCCAAATGCCAGAACCCTCAGATGAAGGAAAAAAATATTGCAAGTGGCTAGAAAAACCCAATTCAAGTATCAAGGAGCCACAATAAGGATCACCCAGGATCTGGCAGCATCCACATTAAAAGATCGAAGGGCCTGGAATATGATATTCCGAAAGGCTAAGGAACTTGGTATGCAACCAAAAATAACTTACCCAGCGAGAATGAGCATCTTTTTCCAGGGAAGAAGATGGACATTCAACGAAGTAAGCGAATTTCATCTATTTCTGATGAAAAAGCCAGAACTTAACAACAAGTTTGATCTACAAATATAGAACTCAAGAGAAATCTAAAAAGGTAAAGATTAATCTTGGGAACTATATTTTGACTATATAGATGTATAAAGAATACATGTATACCTTGTTCTAGAAATTGATATGGAAAGGACATTGTATCAGAAAAAGGGTAAAGTGGGGGTAGTACATCTCATGAAGAGACATAGGAAACCTATTATATCTGAGAGAAAGAATGGAGGGGATGAATATAGTGGGTATTTTACTGCCTTCAGAATTGGCTTTAAGTGAAAAATCTTAAGACATATTCAATCTATGGTGAAACTTCTCCCACCTCATTGAAAAGTGAGAAGGGAAAAGTGAAAAGGGAAGGAATAAGCTAAGCGGAAGGGAATAGGGAACTGGGAGGGAAAGGGGTAAGATAGGGGGAGGAACTTTAAGGCGGGTGGAGGGATACTAAAAAGGGAGGGCTGTGAGAAGCAAATGGTGCTCACAAGCTTAATACTGGGAAGGGGGGAAAGGGGAAAGAAGGGAGAAAAGCATAAACCGGGGTTAACAAGATGGCAAGTAATACAGAATTGGTCATTCTAACCATAAATGTGAATGGAGTAAACTCCCCCATAAAGAGGAAGCGGTTAGCAGAATGGATTAAAAGCCAGAATCCTACAATATGTTGTTTACAGGAAACACACCTGAAGCGGGGAGATACATGCAGGTTAAAGGTAAAAGGTTGGAGCAAAATCTACTATGCTTCAGGTGAAGTCAAAAAAGCAGGGGTAGCCATCCTGATCTCAGATCAAGCTAAAGCAAAAATTGACCTAATTAAAAGAGATAAGGAAGGACACTATATCTTGTTAAAGGGTAGCATGGATAATGAAGCACTATCTATATTAAACATATATGCACCAAGTGGGGTAGCATCTAAATTCTTAAAAGAGAAACTAAGAGAGCTGCAAGAACAAATAGACAGTAAAACTATAATAGTGGGAGATCTCAACCTTGCACTCTCAGAATTAGATAAATCAAACCACAAAATAAATAAGAAAGAAGTCAAAGAGGTAAATAGAATAGTAGAAAAGTTAGATATGATAGATCTCTGGAGAAAATGTAATGGAGACAGAAAGGAATACACTTTCTTTTCAGCAGTTCATGGAACCTATACAAAAATTGACCATATATTAGGACATAAAAACCTCAAACTCAAATGCAGTAAGGCAGAAATAGTAAATGCATCCTTTTCAGACCACGATGCAATGAAAATTACATTCAACAAAAAACCAGGGGGAAGTAGACCAAAAAATAATTGGAAACTAAATAATCTCATACTAAAGAATGATTGGGTGAAACAGCAAATCATAGACATAATTAATAACTTCACCCAAGAAAACGATAATAATGAGACATCATACCAAAATGTATGGGATGCAGCCAAAGCGGTAATAAGAGGAAATTTCATATCTCTAGAGGCCTATTTGTATAAAATAGAGAAAGAGAAGATCAATGAATTGGGTTTGCAATTAAAAATGCTAGAAAAGGAACAAATTAAAAACCCCCAGTCAAACACTAAACTTGAAATTCTAAAAATAAAAGGTGAGATCAATAAAATTGAAAGTAAAAAAAAACTATTGAATTGATTAATAAAACTAAGAGTTGGTTCTATGAAAAAACCAACAAAATAGACAAACCCTTAGTAAATCTGATTAAAAAAAGGAAAGAGGAAAATCAAATTGTTAGTCTTAAAAATGAAAAGGGAGAACTCGCCACTAACGAAGAGGAAATTAGAGCAATAATTAGGAGTTACTTTGCCCAACTTTATGCCAATAAATTCGACAACTTAAATGAAATAGAAAAATACCTCCAAAAATATAGCTTGCCCAAACTAACAGAGGAAGAAGTAAATATCCTAAACAGTCCCATCTCAGAAAAAGAAATAGAACAAACTATCAATCAACTCCCTAAGAAAAAATCCCCAGGACCAGATGGATTTACATGTGAATTCTACCAAACATTTAAAGAACAATTAATTCCAATGTTATATAAATTATTTGAAAAAATAGGGATTGAAGGAGTCCTACCAAACTTCTTTTATGACACAGACATGGTACTGATACCTAAACCAGGTAGGCTGAAAACAGAGAAAGAAAATTATAGACCAATCTCCCTAATGAATATTGATGCTAAAATCTTAAATAAAATATTAGCAAAAAGATTACAGAAAATCATCACCAGGATAATACACTATGACCAAGTAGGATTTATACCAGGAATGCAGGGCTGGTTCAATATTAGGAAAACTATTAGCATAATTGACTATATCAATAACCAAACAAACAAAAACCATATGATCATCTCAATAGATGCAGAAAAAGCATTTGATAAAATCCAACATCCATTCCTAATAAAAACACTTGAGAGCATAGGAATAAATGGACTTTTCCTTAACATAGTCAGGAGCATATATTTAAAACCATCAGTAAGCATCATATGCAATGGGGAAAAACTGGAACCTTTCCCAGTAAGATCTGGAGTGAAGCAAGGTTGCCCACTATCACCATTATTATTCAATATTGTATTAGAAACACTAGCCTCGGCAATAAGAGTCGAGAAAGAAATTAAAGGAATTAGAGTAGGCAATGAGGAAACCAAACTATCACTCTTTGCAGATGATATGATGGTATACCTAGAGAACCCCAGAGATTCTACTAAAAAGCTATTGGAAATAATTCATAATTTTAGCAAAGTAGCTGGCTACAAAATAAATCCCCATAAATCCTCAGCATTTTTATACATCACCAACAAAACCCAACAGCAAGAGATACAAAGAGAAATTCCATTCAGAATAACTGTTGATACCATAAAATATTTGGGAATCTATCTACCAAAGGAAAGTCAGGAATTATATGAGCAAAACTATAAAAAAGTCTCCACACAAATAAAGTCAGACTTAAATAATTGGAAAAATATTAAGTGCTCTTGGATCGGCCGAGCGAACATAATAAAGATGACAATACTCCCTAAACTAATCTATTTATTTAGTGCTATACCAATCAGACTTCCAAGAAAATATTTTATTGATCTAGAAAAAATAACAACAAAATTCATATGGAACAATAAAAAGTCCAGAATCTCAAGGGAATTAATGAAAAAAAAAATCAAATGAAGGTGGCCTAGCTGTACCTGATCTAAAATTATATTATAAAGTAGCAGTCACCAAAACCATTTGGTATTGGCTAAGAAATAGATTAGTGGATCAGTGGAAAAGGCTAGGTTCACAAGACAGAATAGTCAACTATAGCAATCTAGTGTTTGACAAACCCAAAGCCCCTAACTTCTGGGAAAAGAATTCATTATTTGATAAAAACTGCTGGGATAATTGGAATTTAGTATGGCAGAAATTAGGCATGGACCCACACTTAACACCATATACCAAGATAAGATCAAAATGGGTCTATGACCTAGGCATAAAGAACGAGATTATAAATAAATTAGAGGAACATAGAATAGTTTATCTCTCAGACGTGTGGAGGAGAAAGAAATTTGTGACCAAAGATGAACTAGAGACCATTACTGATCACAAAATAGAAAATTTCAATTACATCAAATTAAAAAGCCTTTGTACAAATAAAACTAATGCAAACAAGATTAGAAGGGAAGCAACAAACTGGGAAAACATTTTCACAGTTAAAGGTTCTGATAAAGGCCTCATTTCCAAAATATATAGAGAACTGACTCAAATTTATAAGAAATCAAGCCATTCTCCAATTGATAAATGGTCAAAGGATATGAACAGACAATTTTCAGAGGATGAAATTGAAACTATTACCACTCATATGAAAGAATGTTCCAAATAATTATTGATCAGAGAAATGTAAATTAAGACAACTCTGAGATACCACTACACACCTGTCAGATTGGCTAAGATGACAGGAAAAAATAATGATGAATGTTGGAGCGGATGCGGGAAAACTGGGACACTAATGCATTGTTGGTGGAGTTGTGAATGAATCCACCATTCTGGAGAGCAATCTGGAATTATGCCCAAAAAATTATCAAACTGTGCATACCCTTTGATCCAGCAGTGTTTCTATTGGGCTTATACCCCAAAGAAATACTAAAGAAGGGAAAGGGACCTGTATGTGCCAAAATGTTTGTAGCAGCCCTATTTGTAGTGGCTAGAAACTGGAACATGAATGGATGCCCATCAATTGGAGAATGGCTGGGTAAATTGTGGTATATGAATGTTATGGAATATTATTGTTCTGTAAGAAATGATCAGCAGGATGCATCCAGAGAGGACTGGCGAGACTTACATGAACTGATGCTAAGTGAGATGAGCAGAACCAGGAGATCATTATACACTTCGACAACGATATTGTATGAGGACATATTTTGATGTAAGGGGATTTCTTTGACAAAGAGACCTGAGTTTCAATTGATAAATGATGGACAAAAGCAGCTACACCCAAAGAAAAAACACTGGGAAACGAATGTGAACTATCTGCATTTTTGTTTTTGTTCCCAGGTTATTTATACCTTCTGAATCCAATTCTCCCTATGCAACAAGAGAACTGTTCGGTTCTGCAAACATATATTGTATCTAGGATATACTGCAACATATCCAACATATATAGGACTGCTTGCCATCTAGGGGAGGGGGTGGAGGGAGGAAGGGAAAAAAATTGGAACAGAAACGAGTGTCAATATAAAGTAATTATTAAATAAAAATTAAAAGAAAATAAAAGAAAATAAAAGAAAAAAAAAAAAAAAGAAAGATGGAGCAGATCCTTGAAACAAAGGAGAAGACCCAAGAAATATCGGGTGGCTCTGTTGCTGACTGTGCTCACCATTGAAAGAGCATAGCTGATAAGGAGACTGTTAAAAAGACTTTTAAAATCTTCAGGAATCATTGGATTTCCTAACACAAGATGAAACTGTTTTACTTCTTGAAAAACCAGTGAGAATCATTGGATTCCTTAAGATGAAAAATTGTTGATGAGACCTTTTGCAGTACTTCAGAGCTTACAAGAATTATTAGATTCCTGGCACATGAGCTAATGGACAATAGAATCCTATTGGACTGTTTCTTGGACTTATGGACATGTGTAAATTTTCAGGATGATTCATGTTATTTGTTACATTACTACTAGCCTGTGTTATATTGCTATGTGCTCATGTAAATTATGTATAATGCCTCCCATATTGATGGATTTATGTATACCATGTATATCTGTTACAAAGTTCTGACCCATATTGATGGATTTATGTGTACCCCCTCAGAAACCCCCTATGTTTTAAAACAAAAGAAAGGGGGAGATGTTGGAATCCTTACTAACTGCTAACTAATTAGAGTTGATCTAATCTTACAAGAAGATGTTTTGGCCAGAACCTGAAACAAGGTACTAAGTAGAACTAATTAAGACAAGGCTTGTGTTCCCACCTTTACTCATTGGAGTCCACAAGTATGCTAGCTTCACAAAGTACACTTTCTAACTTCAAGGGAGTCCACACCTCCCTTAAAGCTCATTGGGCCCGAGAGCACTATGGGAGAAAACCCATAATCCCATTCTCTCAGAAGAGTCAGATAAAAGGCCAGAGATGAGGGATCTATGGCAGAATACATTTTTTCCTCTTGGCTGGCTGATCACGCTGGACTCGAGAGGAGCGACTCTGGTGCAGAGAACACTTTGACGGATTTCAGTGGAGCTACGCCAGAAGCCCTCTCTCCGCAGCAAGTTGGTAGCTGGGCTCCCCAGAAGGAGATAAGAGAGACCTTCCATCTCTGTCTTGGTTGGAGGCAGAAGAAAGCAGAGGCAGAGGCTGAAGGACAGAACCTTTGGATTTGGAGACATCCGAAGGGCTCCAAGCCTCTAAACCGGCTTTGCCTTGAGAAGAACAAGAACTCCAACATTTGAACTCATATCAGCACCCGAATTCTTAGAAAATATATTAAGTCAGTTATAGAGTGAAATAGACAGTAAACCTATATTAATGGGGGGAACCTTAACCTTCTCCTCAAAGAATTAGACAAATCTAACCAAGCTAAGCAGTAAAGAAACCAGAAAGTTTAACAGATTCCTAGAAAACTTAGATATCATAGATCTCTGTAGAAATTTGAATAGGGCCAGAAAGGAATATACATTTTTCTAAGCAATACATGACACCTACATAAAAATTGACCATATATTAGGATATAAAAACCTCACAATTAAATGGAGAAAGGTTGAAATAGT
Organism: Antechinus flavipes; assembly: GCF_016432865.1. Classification (NCBI taxonomy): domain Eukaryota; kingdom Metazoa; phylum Chordata; class Mammalia; order Dasyuromorphia; family Dasyuridae; genus Antechinus; species Antechinus flavipes. The sequence continues at coordinate 556,561,465 of NC_067399.1, read as the reverse complement.
GAATGCTTCTTTTTCAGAAAACTATAAAATAAAATAAAAACATAGACTAAAAATCAATTGGAAATTATTTCTAACGAATGATTGGGTCAAAGAACAAATTACAGAAATGAGCCATAATTTTATCCAAGGGAATGACAATAATATACAACATACTAAAAAAAAAAAACTGGAATGCAGCTAAAGCAATTTTTAGGAAAAAATTTATATCTCCAAATAATTACATGAACAAAATAAAAAAAGAGACAATGAATGAATTGGGCAGGCAACTAAAAAAGCTAGAAAATGAATAATTTAAAAATCCCCAATTAAATACCAAATTAGAAATTTTAAAAATTAAAGGAGAGATTAATAAAATTGAAACTAAGAAACTTAAGAGTCAGTTTTATGAAATAACCAACAAAATAAACAAACTTTTGGTTAATTTGGTTATGATGTAAAAGCTGATGTCATTAGCAAATTAGGAAAGCATGGGATATTTACCTATCAGAACTTTAGCAAATGGAGAGATTTATGACCAAAAAAAAAAAAAAAAACAAAACAAAAAAAAAAAACTAGAGAATACTATAAAATGCAAAATGGACAATTTTGGATTATATTAAATTTAAAAGCTTTTGAACAAACAAAACCAACACAAACAAGATTAAAAGGTACAAAGCTGGAGAAAAAATTTCAGAACCAGTGTTTCTGATAAAGTTTTCATTTCCAAAATATATAATGACTGTGTCAAACTTATACAAATGCAAGTCATTATCTAACTGATAAATAGTTAAAGGATTTGAACAGACAATTTTCAAATGATGAAATTAAAGCCATCTATAATCATATAAAAAATGCTCTAAATCACTATTGATTAGATAAATGAAAATTAAAACAACTTTGAGGAACATCTTATATCTCTCAGATTAGCTAAAATGAAAGAAAATTATAATGATAAATGTTGAAGGGAAATTGGGAAAACTGGGTACCCATGCATTGTTGGTGGAATTATAGACTGACCCAACCATTCTGGAGAGCAATATAGGGCTTCACCCAAAGACCCTATCAAACTGTTCATACCTTTTGATACAGAAATATCTCTTCTGGGTCTGTATCTCAAAGAATCATAAAAGAGAGGAATGGACAAACATGTCCAAAATATTTATAATACCTCTTCATGGTGGCAAAGAATTAGAAAATGAGTAGGTGCCCATCAATTGGTGTATGGCTGAATAAGCTGTGGTATGTAAAGGTAATGGAATATCAATGTTCTATTAAAAAAAAAGATGAACAAGATGATTTTTTAAAGTCCTGAAAAGATTTACATGAATTGATGGTAAGTGAAACTAGCAGAACCAGGAATACAGTGTATGCAGTAAAAGCAAAATTTTGCAATAAACAACTATGACAGACTTGGTTCTTCTCAGTGATTTCAGTGACCCAAACAATCCTAATAAAGTTTGTATAGAAAACACCATCAGCAAACAGAAAGAGAATTATGAAAATTGAATGTAAATCAGCATATGCTATTTTCACTTTTTTTCTGTTTTTTTCTCATGGTTTTTCTCTTTTGTGCTGATTTTTCTCTTGTAACATGATTAAAAAATAAATGTATTTTAAAACATAATATTTAATATACATGTGTAACCTGAAAAATAAAACAATTAGCAAAGATATTATGCTAACTTTTATTTTTGACTTTATTTCTGACTTCAGGGCTGGTGCTTTAACTACTACACCAACTAGCTGCTCCATTCCCTCAATTTCTAATTCTTTTTCCACTACAAAAAAAAAATGCTGTTATAAATGTTGTTGTGCATATAAATACTTTTTATTTTGTATGATATCTTTGGAACATAGCTAATAGTGGTATTTCTGGAGCAAAGATCATGCACAGTTTGATTGCCCTTTGGACATAGTTCCAAATTGCTTTCCAAAATGTTTAGATCAATATGCAACTTCACTAATGATACCTTTATATTCCAATTTCCCCACATCTTCCCCAGCATTCTGTTATGTGTGAGATGGTAGCTCAGTTTTGTTTTAATGTGCATTTCTCTAATCAATAGTGATGATAGCTAGCTTTAGTTTCTTCATCTGAATATCACCATTAATATTCTTTCAAAAAGACAACACTATTAAGAGAGCACCTGAATTCTGTTATGAGCCAGAACTTGAAACAAGGCGATAACTCAATAGAATTGATAGAAATAATGCTTAAGTTAACACCTTTGAGAGTTCACACATTTACTCACACATTAGTTCACATGTTTGAGAGATTTCAGGGTCTAGTATGAGATATCCAAATTTATACCTCTCATAATCCCACTCTCAGAGGAGGAGTCAACCTTTGAGTTTATACCTCTAAAAGAGCATAAAAACAGCTGAGCTCAGTCAGGAGAATTCAATTGAAAAGATTGATAGGGGAGTGTCATTGGAGATTGAGAAGCCACGAGTCAGAGTTGAGCTAGAGGCAGAAGCTGGAAGAGCTAAAAGACAAGCTACAAGAATTCTTAGAATTAAGGAAGGAGAAAATAAACATTTGGATTTTATCAGCTGGCTGTATTTGAGGTGATTATTACTTGGAATCGAAACTAAGGCTGCCTCCAGAAAACCTCCCCAAGAAATCTGCCCACAGAAGACCATCATATATTATACAAAAGAAGAGAACACCACAGAATTCTATATAAAGCAAAGTGATGATCTTATAAATAATTTAAAGATAGTTTACAGAGAGGTAACTTAAGAATTAACATGATTTCTAGAACAAAATATTAGAAACTGAAAAAAAAAATCAATGTAATATTACAGTGAATAATATAACCTGTATCTTTTATAACTACACAAATACAATATAACATTTAAAAAAAGGGAAACCACAGATTGCTCCAAATGAGAGGAGGGATTCAGGAAGACTATAGACTCAAAAACAAATTAATTACACATTACAATTTTTAAAAAAATCTAGTGATTTGAATAATGTAGCATTAATTCACATTCAGGAATGAATAGAGAAGAAAATGGAATTTAATTCTCCAAAAATCAAAGGAAGTCACAGTTTCATCCAAAATGATATATGCTATTTTATTTCAGGGAAGAAGATGGACATCCAATGAAACTTGGGGATTCTATTTATTTTTTTATGAAAAGACCAGAGCTAAATAAAAAAATAACCTCCAAATATAGAACTCAAGAAAAGCATAAAAAGATAAAAAGAAAAAAAAAACCTCTTGAGAACTATATTTCTGTTATGGGTATACATTGAGAGTACATGTATAATCTGATTTTACTGTTATAAAAAAGAATGTAGAGATGGAAAGAGAATTGTAATGGAAAAAAGGAGAAAGTGGATGTAGAGTGTGGGAAATTACATCTCAGGAAGAGGCAAAGAAAACATTATAATTGAGGGAAAGAAAATAGGATGATGAATATTGTGTGAATCTTACTCTCATCAGATTTGGCCCAAAGAAAGAATATTAAATATATTTGGTTTCACCAAGAAACATCTTTCATCTTATAGAAAAGTGGGAGGAGTAAGGGGAACAGAGAAGGGGCAGGCTAAATAGAAGGAAAAAGAGAAATAGTAGAGAAAAAATATAAAAATGGGGAGGGTCTCTAAAGGGGGAGGATTGCTTGAAGTAAGTAGTGCTCATAAGTAAAATATTGGGGAGGAGGGAAAGGGAAAAAGGAAAAAGAAAAGTATAATTCAGGGTTAATAAGATGACAAGAAATACAGAATTGTAGTTTTAACTGTAAATGTGAATGGAGTGAACTCTCCCATAAAATATAAGTAGATAGCAGATTGGATTAAAAAACAGAATCCTACAATATGTTGCTTACAAGAAACACATTTAATGCAGAGCAATACACACAGAGTAAAGGTAAAAGACAGGATCAGAATCTATTATGCTTCAGGCAAAGTAAAAAAAAAAAAAAAAAAGCCCAGGGGTAGCAATCCTGTTCTCAGATCAAGCAAAAGGTACCATAGATAATGAAGCAATATCAATATTAAACACATATGCATCAAATGGTGCAGCATCTAAATTCCTAAAGGAGAATTTAAGAGAATTGCAAAAAGAAATAGACAACAAAAGTATAATAGTGGGAAATCTCAACCTTGCACTCTCAGAACTAGATAAATCAAACCATAAAATAAATAAGAAAGAAGTTGAAGAGGTAAATAGAATACAAGAAAAGAAAAATACAAAAATATGATAGATCTTGGGAGAAAATTGAATGGAGACAGAAAGAAGTATGCTTTCTTCTCAGCAGTTCATGAAACCTATACAAAAACTGACTGTATCTGAGGACCTAAGGACCTCAAAATCAAATTCAGAAAGGCAATGCATTTTTTTAAGATGATGATGCAATTAAAAATACATTCAATAAAGGGCCAGGGGAAAATAGATGAAAAAGAAATTGGAAACCAAATAATCTCATCCTAAAGAATGAATTGGTGAAACAGCAAATCATAAACACAATCAGTAATTTCATCCAAGAGAATGACAATAATGAGATAACATACCAAAATTTTCAAGATGCAGACAAAGCAGGAATATGGGGAAATTTTATGTATCTAGATGCTTGCTTGCATAAAATGGAGAAAGAGAAGATCAATAAATTGGGCTTGCAACTTAAAAAGCTAGAAAAAGCATAAATTAAAACCCCACAATCAAATACCAAACTTGAAATTCTAAAAATAAAAAGAGAGTTCAATAACATTGAAATGAAAATATTGAATTAATAAATAAAACAGAGTTGATTTTATGAAAGAAAAACAACAAAATAGATAAATCTTTAGTTAATTTGATTATAAAAAGGAAAGAGGAAAATCAAATTGTTCATCTCAAAAATGGAAAGGGAGAACTATCCACCAATGAAGATGAAATTAGAGCAATTATCAAGAATTACTTTGCCCAACTTTATGGCAATAAACTTGACAACCTAAGTGAAATGGAGGAATACCTACAAAAATATAGATTGCCCAGATTAACAGAAGAGGAAATAAATTACTCAAATAGTCCCATTTAAAAAAAAAGAAATAGAACAAGCTATTAACTCCCTAAGAAAAAAATCCCCAGGACCAGATGGATTTGCATGTGAATTCTACCAAATATTTAAAGAACTATTAACTCCAATACTATTAAAAAAATTTGAAACAATAGGAAATGAAGGACTTCTACCAAATTCCTTTTATGACACAGACATGGTACTGATACCTTAATCAGGTAGGAAGAAAACAAAAAAAAATTATGGACCAATCTCCCTAATGAATATTGATGCAAAAATCTTAAATAAAGATTAGCAAAGAGATTACAGAAAATCATCCCCAGGATAATAAAATAGGACCAAGGAGGAGTTGTACTAGGAATGCAGGGCTGGTTAAATATTAGGAAAACTATTAGCACAATTGACTATATCAATAACTAAATTAACAAAAACCATATAATTATCTCAATAGATGCAGGAAAAGCATTTGATAAAACCCAATACCCATTAAACACTATTTTAAATGATTATTACACTATTAAAACACTAGAGAATATAGGAATAAATTGACTTTTCCTTAAAATAGTCAGTAGCATGTATTTAAAACCAACAGCAAATATTATATGTAATGGGAATAAACTATAACCATTCCCAACAATATCAGGGGGTGAAAAAAGGTTGCCCACTATCACCATTGCTATTCAATATTGTATTAGAAATGCTAGCCTTGGCAATAAGAGAAAAAAAAAAAGAGGTTAAATGAATTAGAGTAGGCAATGAAGAAACCAAATTATCACTCTTTGCAAATGATATATACTTAGAGAACCTCAGAGAATCAACTAAAAGGCTATTATAAATAATCCACCATTTTAGCAAAATTACAGTATACAAAATAAATCCACATAAATCATCAGCATTCTTACACACCACTAACAAAATCCAATAGCAAGAGATACAAAGAGAAATTACATTTAAAATAACTGTTGAAAATACAAAATATCTGGGAATTTATCTGCCAAGGGAAAGTCAGGAACTATATAAGCAAATCTACAAAACACTTTTCACACAAATAAAGTCAGATCTAAGCAATTGGAATAATATCAAGTACTCATGGATAGGTCCAGCAAATATAATAAAGATGACAATATTCCCTAAACTAATCTATTTATTTAGTGCTATACCAATCAGACTCACTAGAAAACATTTTACTGACCTAGAAAAAATAACAAAATTCATCTGGAAGAACAAAAGGTCAAGCACATCAAAGGAATTAATAAAGAGAAAAGCAAATGAACATGGCCCAGCTGTACCAAATCTAAAACTATATTATAAAGTAGCATTCATCAAAACCATTTGCTACTGGCTAAGAAATAGAGAAATTGATCAGTGGAACAGGTTAAGTTCACAGAATAAAATAGCCAATGGCTATAACAATCTACTATTTGACAAACCCAAAGGCCCCAGCTTTTGGGATAGGAATTAACTATTTGACAAAAATTGCTGGGAAAGTTGGAAACTAGTATGCAGAAAGTAAGCATAGACCCACACCTAACACCATAAAACAAGATAAAGTCAAAATGGGTTCATGATCTAGACATAAAGAATGATACTTTAAACAAACTAGAAGAACATAGGAAAGTTTACCTCTCAGATTTGTGGAAAAAGAAGGCATTTATGACCAAAGAAGAATTAAAAATTATTATTGATCATAAAATAGATAATTTTGATTATGTTAAGTTAAAAAAGCCTTTGCACAAACAACACTAATGCAGACAAGATTAGAAGGGAAGCAATAAACTGGGAAAACATTTTTACATCCAAAGGATCTTATAAAGTTCTCATTTCTAAAATATATAGAGAATTGAATCAGATTTATAATACTTCAAGCCATTCTCCAATTGATGCATAGTCAAAGTTTATGAACAGACAATTTTCAGATGAAGAAATTGAAACTATTTGTACCCATATGAAAAGGTGCTTCAAATCACTGTTGATCAGAGAAATGCGTATTAAGACAACTCTGAGATACCACTATATACATGTCAGACTGGCAAAGATGACAGGAAAAGATAATGATGAATGATGGAGAGGATGTGGGAAAACTGGGACACTGATACATTGTTGGTGGAATTGTGAACAGATTAAACCATTCTAGAGAGAAATTTGGAACTATGCTCAAAAAGTTACCAAACTGTGCATACCCTTTGATCCAGCAGTGTTCCTATTGGGCTTATATCCCAAAGAAATCCTAAAGGAGGGAAAGGCACCTGTATGTGCCAAAATGTTTGTGGCAGCCCTTTTTGTAGTAGCTAGAAACTGGAAACTGAGTGGATGCCCAACCAATTGGGGAAATGGCTAAATAAATTATGGTATATGAATACTATGGAATACTATTGTTCTGTAAGAAACGACCAGCATGATGGTTTCAGAGAGGCTTAGAGAGACCTACATGAACTGATGCTAAGTGAAATGAGCAGTACCAGGAGATCATTATACATGGCAAAAACAAACAGGGGTCCTCTAACTACGGCCTGTGTGCCAGATGTAGCAGCTGAGGATGTTTATCCCCCTCACCCAAGACTATGAAGTTTCTTTATTTAAAGGCCCACAAAACAAAGTTTTTGTTTTAACTATAGTCTAGTCCTCCAATAGTCTGAGGGACAGTGAACTGACCCTCTATTTTAAAAGTTTGAGGACCCCTGCTACACAAAAATCAATTCTGACGGATGTGTGCTCTTCAATATTGTGATGTTTCAAACCAGTTCCACTTGTGCAGTGATGAAGAGAGCCATCTACATCCAGAGAGAAAACCATGGGAATAGAGTGTGGAATATGACAGAGCATTCTCATTCTCTCTGTTGTTATTTGCTTACATTTTGTTTTCTTTTCCAGTTTTCATTTTTCTTCCTTCCTGATCTGATTTTTCTTGTGCAACAAGATAATTGTACATATTTATATAGATCCAATAGATCCAATTATATATATCCAATACATAAATTGGATCTAACATGTATTTCAACATATTTTACATGTATTAAACTACCTGTCAGCTAGGGGAGGAGGTAGGAGTAATGAGGGGAAAATTTAGAACAAAAGAATCTGCAAGGATCAATGTTGGAAAAATTACCCATGCATATGCTTTGTAAATAAAAAGCTTTAATGAAAATAATAATAATATATGCAAGACAACTGAGCTTAATCATCAACTTAAAAAATAAAAAAGCAGAGTATTTCATACATTTTGATACTTTAAAAATTAAGGTTCATTGGGTACAAAATTAATCAACTTCTACCTACCTAAACAGAAACAGTAGAAAGTTAAATATACATAATTATTATGAAAATAGTAATGAAATCAACTTTACATGATTATTATTTTAAAGAGATTCATTGCTAAGAAAAGAACAAAGAAATAGCATCATGAAGAAAAGGGAATTAAGTAACAAAGAGTTAGGGAATACTTAATGCATCAGAGAAAAGGAAAATGGAAGAATTGAATTAATAATCTACATATTAACACTCTTAGTAACCTAAAAGTTAATGAGTATATTTCATGAGAGAGAATTATTGAGTGGGAATTTGGCAGACTGGGGAGAATAGGTTAAGCAAAGGAGTTGATGCAAAGTTTCCTAAGTTCAAGGGTAAAGATTGAAATGGTAATCATCCTTTTTATATCTCAATTAAAAGCATAAGATTAGAGGAAAGATAAGATTTAAAAAAAATTCACAGGGATGACCAAAGATGAAGGCGTGAAATGGGAGGATCTTGTCTTCTCCCAAATGATGAAAGCAAAAGCATTTACATTGAACTTTTTTGTAGGAGAGTACAGATAAGTATTTCACAATAAATAATCGCTTAATATATTTTATCTTCACACTAGGATGACACTTTCTCTTAAAAACTATTTGGTTGCTTGGAACAACAACTCATCCTAAAAGAGAAGATGTGTATCACAGAAATTATTGAAAAGAGAGACAAGGTACTTATTGAAAGTACATTTTACTAACTGATTAAAATCCTAAGATTTGAGTATCAAGGAATATCTTAATAAAATCACAGCATTTGAATATCAATCACCAACCATTTGTTAAGCACCTGTGCCAGGCATTATATCAAAGAAAAAGGAAAATATTTCCTCCCTTCAAGATGCTTTTATTATAATGGGGAAACAATAATAATTTAAGAACACTTTTATTTTTATATTTTTTATCTTTAGAACTTAGCACAATATATGGCATATGATAATGCATTAATTAACTGTTTCTTGTTTATTGTATATTTGAGCTGGAGAAGAATTCTATGAATGTAGTAAGCATGGATGTGATGCAATCAGAATCATTGGATGTATCATCCATATCAATATTACAATATACCCATTGCAGTCTTTGTATTTATATGTCATTTCCCCTTATCTTCAAGTATGCCAATGAAGCATTTCTTGTGACTAAGAAAAGCATCTAGCAAAGCTAACTGAAACTGTCACTGTGTCTGACACTGTTATACTCGATTATACTTTTGTTGTTCTCCACTTTTCTAAGTGAGATAAGAATAGTATTTCAGAGAATTATACTGGGGGGTGGAGCCAAGATGGCAGAGAAGGCATGATTCTCTAAGCTCCTCTCATTCCCCTCATAACCAACTAATTCAGCCTCAAAAATAGCTCTTTACTGCTTAAATTCATGAAGATTAGAAGCACTACAACTTACTAGCTGAAGTCAATCTGGAAGCTCGCCAGGAAAGGTTTGTCCTGAGGGGGCCAGGAACAGACTAGCACAGGCAGTGAGAGACTAGCATCCTGAGCAGACCAGGGGCAGGGGTAATCTCTGTGGCTAGAGAAGATATAGAGATGACTCTGTTATAGGCTAACTGCTCTGCCTTGACTACAAAGCAGTAAACTGGCAGAGAAATTAAAGCCTAAAACAGAGGGTACTCTAAAAAATGCCAGAACCTAATGAGATCTGGCTGTAACCACTCAAACCCAGAAGTGACTCAGGCAGACTTTACCACAGCCCTGCGGCCACATCCTGCAGTTCGGGGCTTTTGTGGGGGGCAGTTACTAATCTGCATGGCAGGGGGGTCCAGCCTGGGCAGCCTCTAATGGGCAAAGTGAGGGGGTCAGCCTGGGGCAATAGAACTTCCCCAGCACCAGCAACTATACTTCCCAGGGCAAAGACACTTCCAGTCCCTGCAGGGCTATTCACTGCTCAGTCACTAATACCCACAGCCCCAGGGAAAGCTTTGGCTTGGGGTAATGAAACTCTCACTGCTCAGTGTCTAGCCCCAGGGCAGTTATTATCTCACACAATGGGGGTTCTTTGCAGAGCACTTTCCCAGCTCGGCCCTGCAGGCCTAACTTACTCCCTGGTGAGGAACTCTTTCCCAGAGCACTCCAGTACCTCTCTGCTTTTTGTAGCCAGTTGGCAGGACAGCTACCGGTCCATACACCTTTCACTGCTCTGCAGAGGAAGCTGGTAACCTCCTGGCTCTGAAGGCAGACCCTACAGGCTTTAACAAAATGAGTAAAAAAATCAAAAGAACGATTGATAGTTTCTATACAGAAAGAGAACAGCTTTTGAACCCTGAAGAAACTAATAGCAGACAGTCTCCAGACAATTGTTGGTCCCCAACACAAAAGGCTCTCCTAGAAGAGACTATTAAAAACCTTAAAAGAGAACTAGAAGAAAAATGGGATAAGGAAAGAGAAGCTATGCAAGAGAGCAACAACTTCCTAAAATGTGAATTATAAAAGATAAAAAACTCCCAAGAAGTGTAGGGAAACAGGATTTGTGAATTGGAAAAAAGAAAATAATTCACTAAAAAAAAAAAAAAATTAGTCAAATGGAAAAAAAAATTTCATAGAGCAAAACAAATCAATTGGACATATACAAAAAAAAGTTAAAAAAGCTAATGAAGAAAATAACTCACTAAAAATCAGAACTGAACAAATAGAAATGACAGATTCATTGAGACATCAAGAATTAGTCAAGCAAAACCAAAAAAAAAAAATGAAAGATTGGAAAAAATGTCAAATATTTACTTGGAAAAACAACAGACTTGGAAAACAGATCTATGAGAGATAACCAGAGGATCATTGGACTCCCCGAAAATTATGATGAAAAAAAGAGCCTAGAGACTATTTTACAGGAAATGATTAAAGAGAACTGCCCAGAAGTAATAGAACCAGAAGGTAAAATAGGCATAGAAAGAATTCATTGAACACCTTCTGAAAAAGACCCTAAAATAAAAACTCCAAGGAATATTGTGGCCAAACTTCACTACTTTCAGACTAAAGAAAAAATTTTACAAGCAGCCAGAAAAAAAACAGTTCAAATACCAAGGTGCCACAATAAGGGTCACGCAAGATCTGGCTGCCTCAACAGTAAAGGATTGAAGGGCCTGGAATCAGATATTCCAAAAGGCAAAAGAGTTTGGAATGCAGCCAAGAATAAACTACCCAGCTAAGCTGAGTATTTTTTTTTCCCATGGAAGACGATGGACATTTAATGAAACAAAGGAATTCCATTTGTTTCTAAGGAAAAAAACAAACTTAAACAAAAAAATTTGATCAATAACAGGATTCAAGAGAAGTAGAAAAAGGTAAAAGGAACACTTGAGAACTGTATTTCTGTTGTGGATATACATAAAAACCATATGCATAATTTGATTTTATTGATATAACATAAAAAATAGAAGTAGAAATGGAAAGGGGATAATGTCAGAAAAAGGGAAAAGGGGAGATAAAAAGAGGGAAACTATATGCAATGATGAGGCAAAAGAAACCTATCATATCTGAGGGAACTTAGGGGGAAAAAAACATTGTGTGAATCCTCCTCTCATTAGAGTTGGCTCAAAGAGGAAATAATTGACATATTTGTTTTACAGAAAATCTTCTCTCACTTCATTAAAAAGTGGGAGAGAAAAAGGGAAAAGGAAAAGGAGTAATAAAGGAAGGGTACAAAAAAGGGGAAGAGATTCAAAGGGAGAAGGGAGGGATACTAAAGAGGGAGAGCTGCATGATGCAAGTGGGACCAATAAATTTAACACTAGGGAAGGAGGGAGGGCAAGAAAAAGAAAAGTATAATCTGGAGATATTAAGATGGCAGGAAATACAGAATTAGTTATCTTAACCATAAATGTGAATGGGATGAACTCTCCCATAAAGAGGAGGTGAATATCAAACTGGATCAAAAGTCAAAACCCTACAATATGTTGTTTACAGGAAACACATTTAAAACAAGGAGATACATACAGAGTAAAGGTAAAAGGCTAGAGCAGAATCTATTATGCTTCAGGTAAAGTCAAAAAAGCAGGGGTAGCCATCGTTATCACAGATCAAGCAAAAGCAAAAATTGACCTAATTAAAAGAGATAAGGAAGGAAACTATATCTTGCTTAAGGGTACTATAGACAATGAAGCAATATCAGTATTAGACATATATATGCCAAGTGGTATAGCATCTAACTTCCTAAAGGAGAAGTTAAGAGAGTTGTGAGAAGAAATAGACAGCAAAACTGTAATAGTGGGAGATCTGAATCTTGCACTCTCAGATTTAGATAAATCATATCACAAAACAAATAAAGAAATTAGAGAGGTAAATAGAATATTAGAAAAAAATAGGTATGATAGATCTCTGGAGAAAACTGAATGGGACAGAAAGGAGTATACTTTTTTCTCAGCAGTTCATGGAACCTACACAAAAGTTGACCATATATTAGGACATAAAGATCTCAAAATTAAATGTAGGAAGGCAGAAATAGTAAATGTTTTCTCTTCAGATCACAATGCAATAAAAACTACATTCAACAAAAAGTTAGGTATAAATAGACCAAAAATTAAATGGAAACTAAATAATCTCATCTTAAAGAATGATTGGGTGAAACAGCAAATTATAGACACAATTAATAATTTCACTCAAGATAATGACAATGGTGAGACATCATACCAAAATTTATGGGATGCAGCAAAGCAGTAATAAGGGGAAATTTTATATCCTTAGAGGCTTACTTGAATAAAATAGAGAAAGAGAAGATCAATGAATTGGGCCCGCAACTTAAAAAGCTAGAAAAAGACCAAATTTAAAACCCCCCAATCAATTACTAAACTTGAAAATCTAAAATTAAAAGGAGAAATTAATAATCTAGAAAGTTAAAAAAAACTACTGAACAAATAAATAAAACTATGAGTTGGTTTTATGAAAAAAACAATAAAATTGATAAATGTTGTGAGCTTTTTCTTCTCAAAACGCAGCCAGGTGATGAAAGTTCAGATCTTTTATTTTCTCCAATATAGCCCGGTTAGCTTAGAGGCCTATCTCTCTGCTTGGTTCCAAGAGCTCTCTCCAAATGTCTTTAAATCCAAAGGTCTGGTCCTTCAGCCTCTGCCTCTGCCTTCTTCTGTCTCCAACAGAGATGGAAGATCTCTCTTATCTCCTTCTGGGGAGCCCAGCACCAACTTGCTGCGGAGAGAGGGCTTCTGGCGTAGCTCCACTGAAATCCCAAAAGTGTTCTCTGCAGCAGAGTCGTTTCTCTCGAGTCTAGCGCGATCAGCCAGCCAAGAGGAAAAATGTATTCTGCCATAGATCCTTCATCGCTGGCTTTTTATCTGCCTCTTCTGAGAGAATGGGATTATGGGTTTTCTCCCATAGTGCTCTCTGGCCCAATGACTTTAAGGGAGGTGTGAACTCTCTTGAAGTTAGAAAGTGTACTTTGTGAAGCTAGCATACTTGTGGAGTCCAATGAGTAAAGGTGGGAACACAAGCCTTGTCTTGATTAGTTCTACTTAGTACCTTGTTTCAGGTTCTGGCCAAAACAACTTCTTGTAAGATTAGATCAACTCTAATTACTTAGCAGTTAGTAAGGATTCCAACATCTCCCCCTTTCTTTTGTTTTAAAACATAGGGGGTTTCTGAGGGGGTACACATAAATCCATCAATATGGGCCATAACTTTGTAACAGAAAGGCAAATCTAAATCCATCAATATGGGAGGCATTATACATAATTTACAAAAGCACACAGCAATATAACACAGGCTAGTGGTAATGTAACAAATAACATGAATCAACATGAAAATTTAACTACTGCAAAAGTCTCATCAACAATCTTTCATCTCAAGAAATCCAATGATTCTTGCAATTGCTTAAAATACATAAGCCCATAGTAATATAACACAGGCTAGTAGTAATGTAACAACATAAATCGACCTGAAAATTTACAAATGTCCATAAGTCCTAGAAATAGTCCATAAGGAATCCATTGTCCATTAGTTCATGCGCCAGGAATCTAATAATTCCTGTAAGCTCTGAAGTACTGCAAAAAGTCTCATCAACAATTTTTCATCTCAGGGAATCCAGTGATTCTTGCTGGTTTTTCAGGAACTGAAAGCTGAAGATTTTAAAGTTCTTTTGACAGTCTCATTGTTAGCCATCTGATTCCTTTTCCACCTGTGGAAATATAAGCAGATCCTCTTCCCCAAGCAGTTAACCTATCTAATTCTCTTCTATTTACCACTTTTGGGATTTCTTCTCATCATCTGGTAATTACATTGGAGCTGTTTGCATTGGATATTGTCTTGTTGTCTTAAAAGGCCTGTATTCTTCCCAACTGTAATCCTGATTGCTTTTCTGTTGGTTGATGACATCAGAGTTCTGAATTTCTAAAGTCTCTCTGGGTGTGACCTCAGCTGCTATCATGCCCCACCTGTCCTTTGATTGATACTTTAGAGCTGGGCCCTGCCTCTCATTCCTCTGGGTCAATATACATTTAGAGGCCCAGTGAAAGCCTCGGTTACATTTTGGACATGGGGTTTTGGGTTTTCTCTCACCCTGTCTTCTCATTGTGTCTCTGTATCTACATTGGGCTCTTAGATGTCCAATTTTTCCGCACTGAAAACATCGACGAGTTTCTCTAGAATTCCTCTGCCAAGAAGGACCATGTCTTTCCATGTTCATCATAGTCTGGGCATAATAAGCATTTGTGCCCACTGTGGCACAGCGTCTTATGATTTCCTCTAAAGGAGCATTTTTGTCTAGCCCCCATATAATTCTCTTGCAAATCTCATTGGCATTTTCCTTAGCCAAATGTCTAGTCATTATTTCTGTTGCTGCATTGTCTCCAATGGTTCTTATTACAGCTGTTTGTAAACGTCCCACAAAATCTGCAAAAGGTTCATTGGGACCTTGCTCTATTTTTGTGAAAACATTATTTCCATCTTTCTGTCCAGGGAGAGAATTCCAAGCTTTTATTGCAGCCTTAGAAATTTGCTCATACACTGTTATGGGATAATAAATCTGTTCTGAACTCTCTGCATACTGACCTTCACCAGCTAGTTGGTCAAAAGCAACTTGTACAATAGCTCCTGTTTGCCTATTGCGTTGGGCTTGAATCCTACATAATTCATGAAACTCCGAAAGCCACAATAAATTTTGTCCCGGTTCTAGACAAGTTTTCGTTATGGATTTCCAGTCATTCGGGGTTAGGATTTCATAAGACAAATTATCCAGTAACATCTTCACATAAGATGATGTAGCCCCATAAAGAGTGCAACCCTTTTTCAAATCTTTAATTTTTCCCAAATTAAAAGGAGTGTATCTTCTCCTTTTTTGACCTGAGGAGTTGAGCTCTTCAATCACAGGATATGCATTTATAAAATCAGATATATCTTCTCCTTCATTTTTTGCTTTAATTAATGCTTTTTCTAATCTTGTCAAATTCTGCTTTACAGGAGAAGCTGACTGTGTTTCTGTCTCTCTCCCTCCCCCTTGTTCCACCCATGAAGGGTTAATTGCGGGGGAGGGTCATGAGATGTGGAATCACCTAATTCCTCCTGCTGTGAAGTATCATACTCAGAATTGTAATTAACTCCATTCTCATCTGATTCGTCCTCCTTTTCACCTAGTAAAGTTGGCACTTCTTCCTCCTGTACTTTCCTTTTCATCATTCTATCACTTAAATAACTTCTTATAGCCAATTGTATTACATTATATGTATTAATTATTGAGTTAGGCCCATTTTTATCATAGAATTGACAAAGATCCTCTCCAACCAATTTCCATTCATTTAGATCTAATTCCTTATCAAGAGAGAAACAAGGACATATGTCCTTTACAGTTTGTAAAAGTTCAGTGATTTGCTGTAAACTTATAATTAAACCTTGGCTTTCCATAACTTTGACAATGCTCTCTAAACATTTTCCTTGAACAGAAACAGACTGTTTTCTAAATATCTGTCCCATCTTAGCTGAAATTCTACTTTAACTCTTCTAACAAAATTTCTTTGTTGCACTCACCCTAATTTCTGGGTTGAAGTTTTTTCCACTGGATCAGGATCAGAGGCTTTTCCACTTGAATCAGGATTGGAGCTTTTCCACTGAAATCCACTGAGGGGTCTGTTTGTCCCACGTTCAGGGCGCCAAAATGTGGTGATCTTCTTCCCAAATGCCTCTGCTTTCTTCAGCCTCCAGCCAGCTCCAACTCTTCATGCCATTCCGCTGAAATCTCGACTTGTAGTGTCTTCCTCTCCGAAGAACTCTCCGACTGGCCCATTGGCCTATTTATGCTCCTTCCAGAGAGAGGGATTATGGGTAGTTCTACTTAGTACCTTGTTTCAGGTTCTGCCCAAAACATCTTCTTGTAAGATTAGATCAACTCTAATTACTTAGCAGTTAGTAAGGATTCCAACAAGCTCTATACCAATAGACTCCCCAAAAACTATTTTGATGATCTAGAAAAAATAACAACCAAGTTCATATGGAAAAACACAAGGTCAAGAATTTCAAGGGAATTAATGAAAAAAAAAATCAAATGATGGCTTAGCTGTACCAGATCTAAATTTATATTATAAAACAGCAGTTACTAAAATCATCTGGTATTGGCTAAGAAATAGACTAGCTGATCAATGGAATAGGTTAGGTTCAAAGGACAAAACAGCCAATAACTTTAATAATCTAGTGTTTGCCAAATCCAAAGACACCAGTTTCTGGGATAAGAATGCATTATTTGACAAAAATTGCTGGGAAAATTGGAAATTAGTATGGCAGAAACTAGGCATTGACCCACACTTAACACCGTACACTAAGATAAGGTCAAAATGGGTTCATGACCTAGGCATAAAGAATGAGATTATAAATAAATTGGAGGAGCATAGGATAGTTTAACTCTCAGACCTGTGGAAGAGGAAGGAATTTATGACCAAAGAAGAACTAGAGGCTACTATTGACCACAAAATAGAAAATTTTGATTATATCAAATTGAAAAGTTTTTTTTTTTTTTTTTTAACAAACAAAACTAATGCAGAGAATACTAGAAGGGAAACAATAAACTGGGAAAACATTTTTTACAGTCAAAGGTTCTGATAAAGACCTCATTTCCAAAATATACAGAGAATTGGTTCTAATTTATAAGAAATCAAGCCATTCTCCGGTTGATAAATGGTCAAAAGATATGGACAGACAATTCTCAGATGAACAAATTCAAAGTATTTATAGCCACATGAAAATATGCTCCAAATCATTATTAATCAGAGAAATACAAATTAAGACAACTCTGAGATACCACTACACACCTGTCAGATTGGCTAGAATGACAGGGAAAGATAATGCTGAATGTTGGAGGGGTTGTGGGAAAACTGGGACACTGATACATTGTTGGTGAAATTGTGAACACATCCAGCCATTCTGGAGAGCAATTTGGAACTATGCCCAAAAAGTTATCAAACTGTGTATACCCTTTGATCCAGCAGTGTTTCTACTGGGCTTATACCCCAAAGAGATACGAAAGAAGGGAAAAGCACCTGTATGTGCCAAAATGTTTGTGGCAGCCCTGTTTGTAGTAGCTAGAAGCTGGAAAGTGAATGGATGCCAATCAATTGGAGAATGGTTGAGTAAATTGTGGTATATGAACATTATGGAATATTATTGCTCTGTAAGAAATGACCAGCAGGATGAATACAAAGAGGACTGGCGAGACTTAGATGAACTGATGCTAAGTGAAATGAGCAGAACCAGGAGATCATTCTATACCTCAACAACAATACTGTTTGAGGATATATTCTGATGGAAGTGGATCTCTTCGATAAAGAGATCTAATTCAGTTTCAATTGATCAATGATGGACAGAAGCAGCTACACCCAAAGAAAGAACACTGGGAAATAAATATAAACTTCTTGCATTTTTGTTTTTCTTCCCGGGTTATTTTTACCTTCTGAATCCAATTCTCCCTGTGCAACAAGAGAACTGTTCAGTTCTGCACACAAATATTGTATCTAGGATATATTATAACCTATTTAACATGTATAGGACTGCTTGCCATCTGAGGGAGGGGTTGGAGGGAGGAAGGGGAAAAATCAGAACAGAAGTGAGTGCAAGAGATAATGTTGTAAAAAATTACCCTGGCATGAGTTCTGTCAATAAAAAGTTATTTTAAAAAATAAATAAAAAAGGAAAAAAAGAAAAAAGTCCATCTAGATCCACAAAAAGAATGAAGGAGATTGAATATAAATCAACACACACACACACACACACACACACACACACACAGAAAGCATAGTATTTCATTATCAGTTCTTTAGGACTGACTCAATGCAATTCTGCAGTGTTCAACTGAGTTCTATTTTCATTATCATTGATGGTATTGTTATAATCTTGCATTTTTCTCTTCTTTTCACCTTGATTCTTACTCTCTATCACTTAATGCAACTCATTCTATATTACTTAGAATTCACGTTTGTCATATTTTATTTAGTTACAGTCATTTTCTATCAGGATAATATACAATACTGTCCAGTTATTCCCTCTTCAAAATCTAGTTTGTTTGGTTGGTTGTTGCTCTCACAATATATGCTATAAATTTCACATTCAAATTCTCAACAGAACAATTATTATCATGTAGTCATATGATAGCTAAAATTTCTCTGAGCCTCAATTTACTCAAATATAAAATAGGAAACTATAAAGATCAAATGGATTAACACAAAATCTATATAAATATTAGTTATTATTATCCAAGTATTCTTAGAAAACAGGCTAAGATCCAGCTTTTTTAAAAAAATAAAACTTATTCTAAATATGAACTGAACTAATGCCCAACTTATTCAACCATATGTGAATAGGTGGCCTCAACTATTCCTATATAAATAATATTTATTAAGGGATTATGTGATCACTTGTCAGTCACAGCTAAAGAAGACTGGACCATGGAGGCTGTCTGTTTTAAAGATTTGATGCAAGGTCATAGAGTCATTTTTGCAATCATTTACCCATTTCTGAAAGTTCTCTTTCTGCCTACCTCTAGAGATTTTGTGGATTCTCCTCCTCTACACATACACAGACCATAAGCAATGCAAAGAATTAAATTGTGTAGGATACAATAAATAAAGGATTCATTTTATCCCTTTCCAATAAATAGAAAACAGATGTATCTGTATTTGATGAAAAAAGAAGAGAGGAAGGTAAGACATTGTGCAAGTTGAAATATGTGACATGGTGCTTCTAAAGCTGCCCACAAGTCTAAGGTGTAAGGAAAGAAGAGCATATTTTTGCAGCCAAGAATGAGAAAATGCAATATTTTAAAACAGGAGTTATCATTTGGTATAAACTTAACATCACACCTAAGTATAGTCATTTGTCAACTTTTAAAATGGACAGTGGGTGGGAATGGAGAAGTTCATTTGCTTTTGACAAGTATCTTTGCCTGCTATTGCAATTAATAATGAGGATATATGTGATAAAAGAGCAGAAAACACCTCCTTTAAAGGTATGAATTTTAAATTTTTTCAATCACATATCAATATTCCTATAGAATAGTTAGGAATAATATGAATGGAGCTTGGATGAAGAATTAAATTTCATGAAGTGAATTACATCTTGAACAATGTGACAAAGGATAGAATACACACACAAACACATATATATTGTACACACATAGTACAACATTGTAACTATAGTTATATTGTACCTATGTGTATGTATGTATATACATATGTGCATGTGTATATATATATATACACATATAACTCAATGTTCTTGGGACTTATATTGATAAAAGAGGATAATAAATAGACAAGACTAAATAGAACAGAATATAATGGTTAAAACCCTAAAAAGGGGATTAAAAGTCAGCTTTGCCATATATATGGTATAAGTATATGACTTCATGCAAATTATATGATTTCATGAAAGTTTCTGCCAAAGATTTGAGGCTTTTTTTCTTTTTTCTCTTTTTTGTATATTGAAGGAATTTCATTTCTTCTCATTAGAAGGATCTATACTATATATATATATATATATATATATATGTACATATGTATGTATGTATATATATATATATATATGTATTGCTTTGGTTCTGAGAACCAAATGAACTATAATACAGGAAAATAAGAATTGTTATGTCTTATATAAAATAAAAGTTGTGCTATCAAAATATTAATAGTAATTATATTCTGAATGTTTTTGTTTAATTGGTATATATCACTTGATTTCTCCAGCAACATGCACAATAAGTTATGCAAATTTAATGTTCAATATAGACATCTAAATGTACATCTATTTCATAGGATTACACACTAAGACCTAAAAGAGATTTTGTAGTTTATCTTTTCCACCTCTCATTTTACAAATGAGAAAACTGAGTCCAAAGATAATCAAATGGCTTGCACAGATAGAAAACATCAGCTGTGGAAATAAATCCCAAAATCTCTGAATCCAGAGATACTATTCCTTCCATTATGTCAAACTTGTGGATTTCTGTCTCTGTCTTTCTGTCTCTGTCTCTCTCTTCTCTTCTTCCCTTTCTCATTCTGTCTCTCCTTTTTCTTCCTTTTTCCCTCCCCCATCTCTCTCTCTCTCTCTCTCTCTCTCTCTCTCTCTCTCTCTCTCTCTCTCTCTCTTTCTTTCTCTTAGTCTCTCCTACTTTGCTTTCTTCTCCTCTCTTTTCCTTTCCTCTCCTGGAAGTCTTGTTTTTCTATATCATTAAGATGTTAGTGAAACTGAATTATTTAGAAATATATCAGAGAAGTCCACTCTGGGAAGGCTTTAACTTAGCCCTAGTTCAATCTATCTTCTGAGACCATCATAGCTAAGCTTAGTTTCAATAATAGGATCCTGCCCAAAAGGCAATACAATATTTCCCAGAGAAATGCTATAAAACAGAGGAAAAAAAATTCTGTGAGGTTGCCTTCAATAATAGTGAAGTAGTAGTAGAAAGGGGTAAGAAGGTAAGAGAAATTTCCTAGTTTTTAGACCATCAAGAAATAATCAAATGACTTGAAATGTGAGGGAAGTATGTGAGGCTTTTAATGACGAGTAATACTACTCGATAAAATATACCAGTTTAAGTATTTAATTAAATTAAAATAAAACCTTCATAAAAAAAATGCAATTTTTCCCAAATCTCGGTTTTCCCTTTAATTTTGGTTGTATTAGCTTTGCTTTTACAAAAGTTTTTAAATTTCATATAATCACAATAATCCATTTTATTTATGATCCCCTTCATTTCTACTTTGGTCCTAAACTCTTCCATTATCCATAGATCTGAAAAGTATATTTTTCTGTGTGCCACTAAATTATTTATGATCCCACTCTTTATATCTAAGTCATTAAAAAAATACTTAAAGATCCATACAAATGATATTTTATTAGTATAATCAGCCATCTCACATAGAAGTGCTTGACATAAGCTTGAGAAAATGTCCATGTGGACATGGAAAGACTTGAAGTTTATGAAAAAAAACATATGCCACACAGGATAATATGGTAAACATTTATTCAAAATTTTAAATAAAACACAAATAAATGAACACATATTTCAATAATTAGTAGTTCTGCAGAATTTAAGCATAAAAATGACAATGAAAATAGATCTTAAGCAAGTAAAATAAAAAAATGACAGAGGTTTATAAATTAAATCAACCTTTTATCTACATGTTTTAATATGTTCTTCAAGATGATAAAGGTGAAGAGTTAGATATCACGAGTACTTAGGAATATTAGGAAAACAGAAATTGGCTACATCTTATGCAGAAAAAAATATAGCTAACTTGAGAGCCATTTTTAAATAAACTGACTAGATTCAATCAGGTAATTTTTTTTCTTTCTTTGAGCAAAGACTAAAATCAGTGTTAATTAGAAGGACATTAAAAAAAGAAAATAGAGGATACAATGGAAAAAAATTCCATAGGATCACTTTAAATTAGGTACCTATGCATAAGAATGAAAAAAAGGATAAAAAATTATTAACATATCATTTGAATTTCCTACAGAAATGAAAAGGATGCAAAGTAGTATCCACAGAGTTTCCACCTAAAAATTATTTATTCTAATCTCCCTCTCAATAGAGAACTCCCCATTCTGGGAACTTTGTGGACATTGTGGACATTCCTAGTTGTATTTTTTTTGTTCTTTTGTTCTTTCTTATTGTAAATGAATTTCAGACTAAAAAAGGTAGGAAAATAATACCTTGGCCTTAAGTTTTAGAACATTATAATTTTGCTGTTTGGAAGGAGTGAGGAGAATCTTGCAAAAAAAAAATAAGAGGGAGAAAAAGAGATTGATTTCAGAAATGTAGGAATGAATCAAAATAATATGGTATTATTAAAAACAAAAGAGAGGAGAATTTAACAGAAAGGATAAAAAATATGTCAGTTGTCTAAAATGCTACTCAAGACTTAAAGGAGACTAAGGATTAAGTGCTCACTTTGGACCTGGAAAGATTACTTTTACCAGAGGTACCTTATGTCTTAAGTAAAGGACTGAATGTCATAAAGTTCCAGCATCAATATTTTGCAATGTACTTTAGATGTCAAGATAATTTTCTAATCTATGTTTCATATAAGGGTAGTCATACAAGTTTAAATATAATCTAGAGAGAGAGAGATAATAAAAGGTAGGAGTGTGTGTGTATGAGTGAGACAGTCAGACAGCAGACAGAAACAGAGAAACAGATAGTTTTATTCCAATAAGACTCCGCATAATTCACATTTTAGAAGCCAACATCACTCTATAAAACACAAATTATACAGTTGAACCAGCCTTCAAACCGACTTTATAAACACATATACACACATATATGATAACATATATAGATGTCAAGGTCATTCTGTAATTGCCTAAATTGCTGAAATTTCCTTCTCAGGGCTGACAAGAAAACACAGAAGAGTTATACAAGAAAGATCTTAACATCACTTAAAATTACAATGATACAGTTACCAATCTAAAACCAAAGCATCCTAGAAAATGAAACCAAGTGGATCTTTGGAAGCTTTTCTAACAATAAACGAAGTAGAAATGATGGAATCCTAGTCGAGCTATTTAAAATGCAAGAAGATGATATTAAAATACTGCACTCAATGTGTCAGCAAATTTATAAAACTCAGTAGTAGCCATTGGATTGGAAAAAAAAATAATTTGCCTACCAAACTTAGAGAGGAGCAATGACAAAGAATGTTCAAATTCCCAGATAATTGAAGTCATTTCATATGCCAGAAAAGTTGTACTTAAGATTCTTCAAGCTAGGCTTTAGCAATAAGTGAATTAAGAATTACCAGAAGTGCAGGCTGTTTTTTTAAGAGGCAGGGAAATTATAGACCAAATTGTCAACATTTGTCAGAAAATGGAGAGAGCAAAGGAGTTCCAGGAAAAAAATACTTCTGTTTCATTGACTACTTTGATTGTATGGATCATAGGAAAATGTGTCAAGTCCTCAAAGGGATGCCTGATCTTCTTACTTCTCTCCTGAGAAAAGTAGGGCGAAGAAACAGCAATGAAAACTAAGCAAGGAAAAGTACGACAATACTGTGTATTTTCATCTTATTTATTTATCTCAAAGTTATATGAGAATAAAACATTAAAAATTCCAGGATGGATAAATAAGAAGGTGGTGTTCAGGTTAAAAAACCCGAGAAATATCAAGTTTCAGCAAGCAGACAATACAACTCTGATGGCAGAAAATGTGGAAGAATTAGAAAGTTTTTTGATGATGGTAAAAGAAGAACATAAAAGTTTGCTTGAAGCATAATATTAAAAAAAAGAAAACAAACAAATATGCAAACAACAACCAAAAAACCCCAAAAAACATCTTAGATCTTGGCAAAGAGTCCTAGCTCTTCCTGGCAGCAGTGTCAGTTTTTGTATTGTTGGGCTCAAACATCATTGTAGGTAGCAACTGTAGTGCTGAAATTAAAAGAAACTTGTTCCTTGGAAGGAAAACTATCAAATCTATGGACAGAATACTAAAAAATTCAAGACATCACTGCTGACAAAAGTCTATATATTCAAAGGTTTTTCCAGTGCAACATATGGTTGTAAGAGTTGGACAATGAGGAAAGCTGAGCACAACAACATTGATACCTTCATATTGTAATGATGGAGAAGACTTTCTAGAGTTCCTTGGACAGAAAAAAAAATCAAATCTGTCAATATTTAAAGAAATTAACTCAGATTATTACTGGAAGGCTAAATAATGAAGCTTAAGTGTAAGGTTAAATGATGAAGCTTAAGTTTAAGGTTAAATGATTAAGCTTAAGTTGAAGCACTTTGGTCACATAATGAAAAGATAGGACTCATTAGAAATTTCCTAATTTTGGGCAAGATTAAAAAAGAAAGAGGAAATGGCAGATTAATAAAATGACTATATGTGTCATGGAAGCAATGAACTTAAGCTTGATCAGATTTCAGGATATAGTGAGGGAATAGAAGATCTTGGTATATTGTGCTATGGGTGCATGGGGTCATGAAGAGTCAGATATGACTTGATTATTGAACAACTACAAAATGGCTACAAATTCAGAATGAAGACTACAACAGAAAATAGTAAAAATTTATTGTCAATCTGTAAGAATGCTTTTAGGTAGTCACTATGTCCTGAAATACTACTGATGCAGACTGTTGATACACCTCTGGAAGTCTGTTAAATTATTCCAAAGAAAATATTGAAGTTTTTAGATTTATTCTTATCTTACCATCTTATCATCTATACTCCACCAAAGACTTTTCCAGACTATGTAGACAACCAATGTATCTTGAAAGAAACTAAGGAAGATTAGCCAAAATAGAGAATATGGTTTTTGGAATCTTAATAGTAAGCCAAACCTCTCCCAAACTGAAGAAAACTAGCCAGCAAATGGAAGGAGCCTCTCTTATTTCTAATGTTAACCATACAATAATACCAAAAAACACTTCCTCAGTATTAGAAGAAAAAAAGTTAAATGGAATTAGCTTTCAACATTAAACCATTACAGGTTATAATTTATTTCAGAAAGTCTAAAGTATTAAGGTTGGGGGGTACTTCTGCTGATAATTTGTTATGTTCCGGACCTAGTTAATGACCTTTTACATATGGACTTAAGTATACTCAGTAGGTACAATATATCTAAAATGTCACAGTGGATTGAGCCTAATTGATATCATTAGAGCCCTAGTCCTTTTGCACTTGGCCTTTGAGATGTTGGTGTTACTAAGAAAGCTGCTTTTGATTTATTTTGCTTTTTGTCTCTTCATTTTGTCCTTCTTTTCTTTTCCTGAGTTCTGCTCAGAGGCCAAACTTTTGAAGGTTAGGACCTTATGATCCAACTCCAGGGCCCAAATATCCTAGTTTAGAAATCTGTTTCTAAAGGCAGTACTTCTGAAGAGACTCACTTGGCATATCTATTGGTCAATGAGGGAGGTTCAAATAAGGGACTTCTTCTGAATAGAACACAGTAAAACATTTCAGTCAGTTCTCAGATGTTTCCTATTTCTGTTTCAGGAAAGGGGAGGAAAGTATCTTCTTGCCCCAGCTGCAACCAAATACTTGAAGGTCCTAAGTGAACTTATATAACTTTTCTCTGATTAGCTTCAACTGTGTCCCCTTTGCTTTGTTCTAAATTTTCTTCTGCAGTCTCACTAGCATATCACACAGCAACAAAACTCATGGTAGAAATGGTATACATGATCAATAGAAATCAATAGAAATCTTAATGTTTGGCTTTGTGTTCTTGCTAATACAGTCTTACATATGCTCCTATAGACTATAGTAAGTAAGCTTATGTGTTTTAGATTATTTTCAAATTTCTCCATCTGTCAAGGAAAAAAAAAAAATCTCAACTCTATTAGCCAGAGATTGTGAATTTGCAATAATTCTGGCAGTAACCAGAATCTGCATGTCCTATCTAACACTAGGGATTGGATTGTCTTTTGTATATTCGATCTTATCAAATTAATTCATTGAAAACAACTAGACACATCATGCTTGATTTTTAAATATATTTTTTTATATGTGTAAATGCAAAAAGGAATAGGAAGAGCTCTTGCAGAGTTGAATTATTAAATTATCTGTTTGGATGAAGAGTGGGAGAGAGGGCAAGGGAGAGAGAGAAGGAGAAGCACAAAGAAACAGAAAGGCAGAGAGACAGAAAGAGACAGAGAGAGACAGAGAGAGATAAGAGACCGAGAGAAGGAGGGAGAAGGAGAGAGGGAGAGAGAGGACAAGAGACAGAACAAGAGCACTTTAAAATGCTGAGAATTGATCCATAGTGCATTCTGATATATTATTTTGTTTATTAAAAAGAATAAAAATAATAATATCTTGTTGGAATCCTTACTAACTGCTAACTAATCAGAGTTGATCTAATCTTACAAGAAGATGTTTTGGGCAGAACCTGAAACAAGGTACTAAGTAGAACTACCCATAATCCCTCTCTCTGGAAGGAGCATAAATAGGCCAATGGGCCAGTCGGAGAGTTTTAGAGAGTAAAGACGCTACAAGTCGAGATTTCACCGGAATGAAGAGTGGAGCTGGCTGGAGGCTGAAGAAAGCAGAGGCAGAGGCTGAAGGACCAGACCTTTGGATTTAAAGACATTTGGAGAGAGCTCTTGGAACCAAGCAGAGAGATAGGCCTCTAAGCTAACCGGGCTATATTGGAGATAATAAAAGATCTGAACTTTCATCACCTGGCTGCATTTGGGAAGAAGCTGATATATCTGATTTTATAAATGCATATCCTGTGATTGAAGAGCTCAACTCCTCAGGTCAAAAAGAGAGAAAATACACTCCTTTTAATTTGGGACGCAATAGGCAAAAAGGAGCTGTTGTACAAATCACTTTTGACCAACTAGCTGGTGAAGGTCAGTATGCAGAGAGTTCAGAACAGATTTATTATCCCATAACAGTCTATGAGCAAATTTCTAAGGCTGCAATAAAAGCTTGGAATTCTCTCCCTGGACAGAAAGATGGAAATAATGTTTTCACAAAAATAGAGCAAGGTCCCAATGAACCTTTTGCAGATTTTGTGGGACGTTTACAAACAGCTGTAATAAGAACCATTGGAGACAATGCAGCAACAGAAATAATGACTAGACATTTGGCTAAGGAAAATGCCAATGAGATTTGCAAGAGAATTATATGGGGGCTAGACAAAAATGCTCCTTTAAAAGAAATCATTAGACGCTGTGCCACAGTGGGCACAAATGCTTATTATGCCCAGACTATGATGAACATGGAAAGACAAGGTCCTTCTTGGCAGAGGAATTCTAGAGAAACTCGTCGATGTTTTCAGTGCAGAAAAATTGGACATTTGAGAGCTCAATGTAGAAATGGAGATAGAGCGAGAAGACAGGGTGAGAGAAAACCCAAAACTCCATGTCCAAAATGTAATCAAGGCTTTCACTGGCCTCTAAATGTATATTGACCCAGAGGAATGAGAGGCAGGGCCCAGCTCTAAAGTATCAATCAAAGGACAGGTGGGGCATGATAGCAGCTGAGGTTACACCCAGAGAGACTTTAGAAATTCAGAACTCTGATGTCATCAACCAACAGAAAAGCAATCAGGATTACAGTTGGGAAGAATACAGGCCTTTTAAGACAACAAGACAATATCCAATGCAAACAGCTCCAATGTAATTACCAGATGATGAGAGAAATCCCAAACTTGGTAAATAGAAGGGAATTAGATTAACTGCTTGGGGAAGAGGATCTGCTTATATTTCCACAGATGAAGAAAGAATCAGATGGCTAACAATGAGACTGTCAAAAGAACTTTAAAATCTTCAGCTTTCAGTTCCTGAAAAACCAGCAAGAATCACTGGATTCCCTGAGATGAAAAATTGTTGATGAGACTTTTGCAGTACTTCAGAGCTTACAGGAATTATTAGATTCCTGGCGCATGAACTAATGAACAATGGATTCCTTATGGACTATTTCTAGGACTTATGGACATTTGTAAATTTTCAGGTCGATTTATGTTGTTACATTACTACTAGCCTGTGTTATATTACTATGTGCTTATGTATTTTAAGCAATTGTAAGAATCATTGGATTTCTTGAGATGAAAGATTGTTGATGAGACTTTTGCAGTAGTTAAATTTTCATGTTGATTCATGTTATTTGTTACATTACCACTAGCCTGTGTTATATTGCTGTGTGCTTTTGTAAATTATGTATAATGCCTCCCATATTGATGGATTTATGTATACCATGTATATCTGTTACAAAGTTCTGGCCCATATTGATGGATTTATGTGTACCCCCTCAGGAACCCCCTATGTTTTAAAACAAAAGAAAGGGGGAGATGTTGGAATCCTTACTAACTGCTAACTAATCAGAGTTGATCTAATCTTACAAGAAGATGTTTTGGGCAGAACCTGAAACAAGGTACTAAGTAGAACTACCCATAATCCCTCTCTCTGGAAGGAGCATAAATAGGCCAATGGGCCAGTCGGAGAGTTTTAGAGAGTAAAGACGCTACAAGTCGAGATTTCACCGGAATGAAGAGTGGAGCTGGCTGGAGGCTGAAGAAAGCAGAGGCAGAGGCTGAAGGACCAGACCTTTGGATTTAAAGACATTTGGAGAGAGCTCTTGGAACCAAGCAGAGAGATAGGCCTCTAAGCTAACCGGGCTATATTGGAGATAATAAAAGATCTGAACTTTCATCACCTGGCTGCATTTGGGAAGAAGATCACAACAATATCTAATGTTTTATTGTACTTCCTTAATGTTTGCAAAATGCTACAAATATATAATTTTCTCCCCAAAACAACCTTTTTTTTAGCAGGCATTATTATCATACCCATTTAGGAGAAGAGGAAACTGAGGTTCAGAGTGATGAATGACATGCCAAAGGGAAAGTCTGAACCAATTCTTCTTGAATCCAAGCACCAAATGAATCCAGTACATTATTTAAGGGCTTAGTTTCAGTGAATTTCCATGAATCAGCATAATGCATAGTAAAAACCATCTTTTTTCATTTGTTCATTTATTCACTCACTCACTTATTCTTTGATTCATTAGTATCATTCTTTGAATCCCTAGTATTCTATGTTCCAAGAAAAAAAAATGTTTTATGTTTTGCTTAGAATTTTATGTTTGTTTATGTGTAGAGAAGGATAAGAGTAAAGAAGAAGAGGACAATGCCTAATTTCTGGGTGAAGTATGACATTTTAATGATTGAATGATAAATTTTTAATTTAGATCCTAGAGAGATAAATACAACTGAGTTACCTATCAATCAGTTTTGACTGTTATTTATTAACTATCTATCATATCCCTAGTATTATCTTGTATTATTTGGAATGAATTTAGCTTTTTTCAGAAAAAAATAATCCTTTCATATGAAACTACTTACACATAATTTGTTCCTTAATATTCTTAGCATTGCTGAAACAAGACTCTACTTTTACTAGGCAACAGCAATAAATGAAAATTAATGGGTTTCAGCATATGGGTTGAGATTAAAAAATAATGTGGCATTCCACAAGACACATATTTAAATCAGCCATAATTTTGTAGTAGTCACATTTCATACTAGGCTAAACTTCTCCAAAATTGTAGTAGTTCTTTTCTCACCTTTCAGACTATTCTAGACATTATTTCAAAGGAAAAATTACTTTTCATAAGATCTGATTATTACCAACAACTAATGCATTCTTTGAAACTTTTATCTCCTGCAAAATATTTATGACTCTAATGCAGACACTATGCATAATTTTTGCATGTGTATACATGTGTAGATATGTATACATATACATATCTATATTATCTATCACTAAATTTTATTCTTTTCACTTTTGTTGAAAAGAGAGTGTGCTTCAATAGAAAGAACTTTGATCTTGGATTCTTCAAATCATTGAGTTGCCTATCCTGCCTGCATGCCATTGGCAAGAGTGCACCTTATAACAGAAATACATTTCCTCCTCCTTGATGCTTATTAGCATGTTGTTAGTGTTCTCTCTCTATTCAAATAACCCTGAATATATTTCTGTTTATATGTTGTATCAATGCAAGAAAATAGTGACTCCCGAAAGGAGGGACACACACATTGACAGATCCTAGCTTAAATCCTTTTTTAGAGGATCATAAATCTAGCGATAGAGAGGATCTCAGTGGCTTCCAAATAGCTCATTTTAGAGGTAAGAAAATTGAGACCAAACTTCAGGATGGGTAAATGTAAAAATGCTAATGTCAAAACAGGATTTGGCTCTCTGACTCCTGAGTGAATACTCTTTGCAATGTAACAGACTGTGTCTTTGGCATACCACAGCCAAGAAGCACAACTCAGAAGTAAAAGAATGAACTGGGTCATAAACTAACAATTTTTTTAAAGGAAAGAAAAACAAAAATTCTCTGAGCTTTTGTTTTGTTTTATACTTCTCTTTCATTTCCATCCTAGCTTGGCTTAGGTCCCACCAGTCCTATCTTAGAAGAGAGTATCAGTACCTTTGGGAGACTGGAAATTTTGTAGAGCAGTACTAATGGAGAAGTCCCAAAGAGGCAGGGTTTCTTTGCTTGGGGGATGGGAAAGAAGCACATTACAGACTCAGCAAAACATCTCAAGGAGAGGAGAATGTCCACTTTCAAATGTTCATTCTTTAGAATACTTATAACTCATTATTAGCTTACCTACATCTTGCCCTCTTTCCCCAGTTCCATCAAAATATGAGATCTCTTACTCAGGAAAATAATGCTGGGCCATTAGCAGCCATTATCAGTTAGTACATTTTTATGGTCAGGGAGCTTTCTTAGACTCCTCCCATGGGCTCAGATCACATCACTATAAATTTCTTCTAAAGCTCCTTGCTTCTTTGTTATTTTCCTTCATCCTTTTGGCCTTTCACTCTCATATTCTTTCTCATTCCACAGACTCCTTTCTTTCTTTCTTTTTGTCCCTCTTATGGCATATGCACCTTGACCCAAACCCTGCACATATGTGAGATACAAAAAGTTCACAGACTATGATCAACAGTAAATAAATCCCCTCACTCATATTAAGTTACAACAGTTTTATTTCCACTACCACCTCCTTCCATTTCTCCCTTCCCCCTCAATGTGAAAAGAATATGAACTCGACATTTGGTCAGTGAAAGCAGATGAATGGGGTTAGGTCAATATTGGATGTAACCCTAGCACTGTTTCTTGAAGAGGACCTGGAGGACAGAACTAAAAGTGCTTCAAGGTTTCAGAGTTGGGAGGGTAGAGGGACACATTCGTCATTAGCTTAAAGAGCCAATGTTTAAGAATAATCAAATGAAAGCCAGGTTTTCATGTTG